>NC_044990.1:3336380-3936380 GCF_008728515.1 Papio anubis | reverse complement strand
GTCACGGAGGCCTTTATTGTAAAATATAAACAGGCACACGTCCCACTTGGGGTTAAGTCCAACGCGGAGAGAACAAGAAACTGAGGGTTAAGCCTAGGTACAAAGGTACAAAGGGAATCAGAGGAAGAACTGCTGTGGCATGAATGTGTCTCCCGAATTCACGTGTTGACATGTAATCAACAATGTGTTGGTGTTAAGAGCTGGAGCCCTTAGGAGGTGATTAAATCAAACCCTCATGGACTAGCAACCTTCTAAAAGGGCTTGAGGAGTGTGTCCTCCCTTCCCCCTGCAGCCAGGTGACGGCATAGCATTCACCCCTCCGGAGGGCATAGCAGCAAATCCCCTCTCGGAAGCCAGGATCAGGCCCTTCCCAGACACCGAGCCTTGCCAGTACCATGATCTTGGATTCCCAGAATCCAGATCTGAGAAATCAATTTCTGTTCTTTATAAATAACCCAGTTTGTGGTATTTTACTATAGCAGCACCAATGGACTAAGATAAGAACTAAGCATAATAATTAAAATTGTGAGGAGCACCAGAATAGTGCAAGTGAACATCTTCCATACCAGGACTCAAAAAATACCACCTAGATTTAACATACCAATAGAGCAGTACACATCTTATTCGAGTTCTGTGAGAGTTACCACCAAAGTCTAAAACAGAAAGATGAGAAGAGGCTGCCCTGGGGTCCGGGAACCCCGCTCTACTCCCATTTTTTTCTTACCAAGTTTCAATAAAAACTGAAAATGCAGGGAAGAAAAGCTGCTGTAGACACTGTCATTGGGCTTTTCTATTTCCTCTGTGGAGTTCACAGACATATAAATATAAGCGTGTTAAGAGCGGGCATGGAGGTCCCTTCGGTGAGGAGGTGATTTTTTTCTCTATGAAAGTCCATAAACTCAGAGTCGACACTATTTCCTTTTCATATTTTCTGAGAGAAACAGCTGAAGTCAAAAGCAAGTATGTTTGCTTTTATTCCTTTCTAGGGCCGTGGGTATCTCTTTTTAACATTTGGCAACCATTTTTCGGGCTCCGCGGGACAACACACTTTAGAGATTGTGATGAAGAGTGCTCGTTTCTCTGGGGACAGTCTTCACTGTGCCTGTGTACGGACCGCCATGGCCACATAACCGTGACTGAGTGGAGAACCAGCCTCGAGCTTTTTTTTTTTTTTTTTCCTTTTATTCAAAAGGGCACTAGAGTACCCAGCCGCTGTGAGATCACCTTGCATTTCACTTTCCTCCTAGACTTCATATCTGCTTTAATTTCTAGTATTTCCTTCCCCTGATAGAGCTGTCAAAGCTCTATTTATTCCCGCCGCTATTCTGGCAAGCAGACATTTCTTCCTTTTTCTTCCCCGTCCTTATCATCTTTTCATGTTTGTGCATAATCTGAAGGTTCCCAGAAATATAGTTTTCAGACAGGAAATGTACTAGAATCCTATCAGTCAGTTCTCCGAGTGCTCAGAAGAGTGCACAGACTTGACTACACGGCTGCCTTTTGAATCTGTGACCCCGTATTTGCTGAAACTCACTCGATCTGGTTTATCTGGGATCTTCAGTGAATTTAGGAACAAGATTTTTCTGTTGTTGTCTCTTTCTCTACAGGACTACCTATTATCCCCATGTCTTTTGGCAGGTTCTTGGTTTTATAGCTGTCGTGTGGGACCTCTGTAAAGTGCACAGGGCCCTCACCTTGAACTTGTTTGTTAAGTTTGCCCTGGAACGAGAGCCAGCTCTGTCGGCCCCAGCACCAGGGGATTCCACATTGGAAACAAACAATCACCGAATTGTAAGTACTTAGACCCAGTGAGACACAAAGCGGGTGCTGTTCTGGACATGTGGCTGGTGACCCACTGCTGAGCAATGCACCGACAGGCTTGGTCACTGCTGCACAACTGCTCAACTGAAGTGAGGGGACAGGAAACCAAAAACCTGCCAGGATTCCCACCCACGTCAATGGTGGAATGGTGTGCGTTTTCATATACAAGGAAAAGTTGAGTGTGGAGAAAAATAACTTTTGGTTTCTAACAGAGGAGAGATAAAAGATGGGGAAGATTTCTCTTTTTTTTTTTTTTTTTTTTTTTTTTGAGACGGAGTCTCGCTCTGTCGCCCAGGCTGGAGTGCAGTGGCCGGATCTCAGCTCACTGCAAGCTCCGCCTCCCGGGTTCACGCCATTCTCCTGCCTCAGCCTCCCGAGTAGCTGGGACTACAGGCGCCGCCACCTCGCCCGGCTAGTTTTTTGTATTTCTTAATAGAGACGGGGTTTCACCGTGTTAGCCAGGATGGTCTCGATCTCCTGACCTCGTGATCCGCCCGTCTCGGCCTCCCAAAGTGCTGGGATTACAGGCTTGAGCCACCGCGCCCGGCCAGGGAAGATTTCTTTTACTTAGAAATCTTGGGCCAGGTATGGTGGCTCACAACTGTAATCTCAATGCTTTGGGAGGCCCAGGCAGGAAGATCACTGAAGCCAGGAGTATGAGACCGGCCTGAGAAGGCATAGAGAAGCCCTGTCTGTACAAAACGGTAAAAAGTCAGCCAGACACAGTGGTGCACACCTGGTGTCCGTGCTACTTGGGAGGCTGGGGCAGGAGGGGTGCTAGAGTCCAGGAGCTCAAGGCTGCGGTGAGCCATGATCATGCCACTGCACTCCAGCCTGAGTGACAGAGAAAAGAAAACAAAAGAAATCTTCTTTGGGCTGCTATAATGAAGTACCACAGATTGGATAGCTTAAACTGCAGAAATGTATTTCTCACAGTTCTAGAAGCTGGAAGTTCAAGATTAAGGTGTCAGCAGGCTTCTTCTGAGGCCTCCCTCCTTGGTTTGCAGGTGGCCGTCTTCACCTTGCGTCTTCACAAGGTCTACCCTCTGTGTGTGTCTGTGTCCTAATTTCTTAAGAGACACCAGCTGATTGGATTAAGGCCCCCCATGAGGACCTCATTTTAAGTTAATCAGCTCTGTAAAGACCCTGTCTCCAAATACAGTCACATTCGGAGGTACTGGGGATTAGGGCTTTGACATGTGAATGTTGGGGGGGGACACAATTCGGCCTTTAACAGAGAGCTTTTACGTGCTTTCCATTTCTATCCTTTCCTCCATTTCTATTGTAAAGCACATCCTCTGTAGGCCTATTTGAGCTGCTTCAAATCCCACCCTTTTCTTTTTCCACTCATTCAACATCTATTTATCAAGTTTATGTATCAGGCTGTCTCATTGTGCTTGGTGCTGGTGACCACAGAATGACTCCTGCCACTGAGAAGAAACAGGTATGTCAAAAGAAAAAAAAGTAAGAAGTCAGGCGCAGTGGCTCACACCTGTAATCGCAGCACTTTGGGAGGCTGAGGCAGGTGGATTACTCGAGCCCAGGAGTTTGAGACCAGCCTGGACAATATGGCAGAACCCCATTTCTACCCCCCCAAATACAAAAAATAAAAATAAAAATTAGCCGGGCATGATGGTGTGCACCTGTAGTCCCAGCTACTCTGGAGGCTGAGGTGGGAAAATCCATTGAGCCTGAGAGATGGAGGTTGCAGTGAGCTGTGACCATGCCACTGCACTCCAGCCTGGGCAACAGAGTGAAACTGTCTCACAGAAACAAAACAACTGTAAGAAGCCAAGAGGTGCCATAGTGGAGGTAAGAATAAAATTTGTGGAGTTCAGAAGACAAGTGACTCCTTCTGCCTGGAAGCAGGCAGGTCTGAGAAGAGAAGATGACAAGCAGCTCCTAAAAGGAGGGACATGAGACTGGCAGGCAGAGAAAATGGAGATGACACCATGCTAGAAAAGAGGAATAAAAAATCATAGAGCACAGGTGTGTGAAAGGGTTTGGCATGGCCTCTGGCGAGGAGCTGGGGGAGTGAGCATGAATGAAACTGGAGAGGAGGCTGCAGCCAGACTAAGAAAATTAGGACTTTATCCAGAGTTTAAAACATTTAACTAACAAGTTATTATATCAAAATCTATGGCACTTGCTATGTGCAAAGCGCTGTTTTTAGATTATTTAGATAGATCCTCAGTTAATTGTGCCTTATTAATTAGACTCTTAGCTCAAAGATGGGACCTTCCCGTAATACTTTATTTGCATTCCACGTGCCCCTCTCATTGTCACTGTGAAGGAGTAAATGAAAAGGAATCGGCTTCTTTCCAAAGAGCTCTTGTCTCTAAGGGATGCCTTGTATCTATCCACGAAGATGAAGATACCTGCATATGTGGGTATATACAAAACACTTTCCCTTAACCGTATATTTAAATATATTTAACCGTATTTAAATATACCGTTAAGGGAAAGTGTTTTAAGGACTAGTGGACTTATGCCTGCCTTGAGAATTGTAAAATCAAACCTCTCTAAAAATTGAGTGGCCTAAATTGCTTTTTCATTTTATAGACTGATGGAATCAGGATCCCTTTAAATTAAGATGAAGTAAAATCCTTTTTGTCAAAACACCGAACGTTCTTTCAAAAAAAAAACAAAAAAAACAAAAAAAACAAAAAAAAAAAACAAAAAAAAACCCATTCTAGTTTTACATTGTTCAACAAATCCAAACTGTTCACCCCACTGTGACCTTTCCTTACCGGGATTTTCTCAGCACATACACATTTGGTGAGAAGCCTGACACGGACATTCTCAAACCTGTCATCTACAGCTAACAGTTTTACGGAAGTAATTTCATTTATAAAATCATTAAAACCACAATGTTCCTATGTCCCCGCCAATGAGAAAGGCTGCAGGAAACCAGTAAGTAAGCGTTCAAAGTGCTGGAATCCGCTCTACTTAGAATCACTCCTCATCAGCTAATCACAGAGAAAGTGACAGGTCTGAACAGCGCTGGTGTGAGGACACCCCCACCCCCTTTAAGATTTTCCCCCTTGGGAATAATAGCACGGCAGCTCTGGACACCACCCTGTAACTCTGAAAGGGATGAAAATTCTCTGTAAAGGGATGTAGATGCTTGCGCGTGGGCTTCTCTGCAGGGAAACCCTCCCCCACTACCCTCTTATCCTTCCTCCCTTCTTTCCCTGCCACTGGAAAATAGCACCTTCTGCCAATTTTGTTGTTACAATATGTAGACATACAGATACATCTGGTGCACCTATATGTGTGTAATTACATATAGACAGTTATACAAGCCATATGTTTAAATAACATTTTGGTGCTCTGGCAGGCATTTTTTACCATATGCATTTTCTTTTTCTTTTCTTTTTTACTTTCTTTTTTCTTTTTTTTTCTTTTTCTTTCTTTCTTTCTTTTTTTTTTTTTTGAGACAGGGTCTTGCTCTGTTGCCCAGGCTGGAGCGCAGTGGTGTAATCACAGCTCAGTGTAACCTCAAACTCTTGGTTTCAAGCCATCCTCCCACCTCAGTCCCTTAAAGTGCTGAGATTCAGGTGCAAGCCACCGCACCCAGCCCATACTGTACAGGATAGGACAAACAGCAACACTATCGGCATTTTCAAATTGTAAGTGTGTAAAGACTAGACATAGGTAAAGAAAATAAACTGGTAATAACCTGGTTTAGCAGCTGTGGAGTATGTAGGGAAGTCAATAACTACTCTGTATTTGTTCATTTCCCACTTTGGCATATTCAGAACTATTTTTATTTTTATTTATTTTTTTTGTAATTATTTTTTATTATTATACTTTAAGTTCTAGGGTACATGTGCATAACGTGCAGGTTTGTTACATATGTATACTTGTGCCATGTTGGTGTGCTGCACCCATCAACTCGTCAGCACCCATCAACTCGTCATTTACATCAGATATAACTCCCAATGCAATCCCTCCCCTCCCCGTGATAGGCCCCGGTGTGTGATGTTCCCCTTCCCGAGTCCAAGTGATCTCATTGTTCAGTTCCCACCTATGAGTGAGAACATGCGGTGTTTGGTTTTCTGTTCTTGTGATAGTTTGCTAAGAATGATGGTTTCCAGCTGCATCCATATCCCTACAAAGGACACAAACTCATCCTTTTTTATGGCTGCATAGTATTCCATGGTGTATATGTGCCACATTTTCTTAATCCAGTCTGTCACTGATGGACATTGGGGTTGATTCCAAGTCTTTGCTATTGTGAATAGTGCCGCAATAAACATACGTGTGCATGTGTCTTTATAGCAGCATGATTTATAATCCTTTGGGTATATACCCAGTAATGGGATGGCTGGGTCATATGGTATATCTAGTTCTAGATCCTTGAGGAATCGCCATACTGTTTTCCATAATGGTTGAACTAGTTTACAATCCCACCAACAGTGTAAAAGTGTTCCTATTTCTCCACATCCTCTCCAGCACCTGTTGTTTCCTGACTTTTTAATGATCGCCATTCTAACTGGTGTGAGATGGTGTCTCATTGTGGTTTTGATTTGCATTTCTCTGATGGTGAGTGATGATGAGCATTTTTTCATGTGTCTGTTGGCTGTATGAATGTCTTCTTTTGAGAAATGTCTGTTCATATCCTTTGCCCATTTTTTGATGGGGTTGTTTTTTTCTTGTAAATTTGTTTGAGTTCTTTATAGGTTCTGGAATTCAGAACTATTTTTAAAGTGAAGTTCATGAGATTCTTCTGCCCTCATTATGCCGGACAATGAAACCCAAGAATGACTTAACGTATGTAATTTATTATTTTTAAATTTACCTCGTAAAAAATTGTTTAACTCATCTCTTCAACAAAAGGTGCTGGGAAAACAGGATAGCCACATGCAAAGGAATGAAGTTGAGTCCTTATTTTACACCATATACAAAAATCAGCTCAAAATGGGTTAAAGACCTGAAACTAAAATTCCTACTAGAAGGAAAACATAGGGAAAAGGCTCCATGATGTTGGTTTTGGCAAAGATTTCCTGGATATAACACCAAAAGCATAGGCAACAAAAGCAAAAATAAACTAATGGGATTAGGTTGAAATTATGTTGAACTTAAAAATTTCTGTGAAGCGGCTGGGCGTGGTGGCTCACGCCTGTAATCCCAGTAAGGAGTTTGAGACCAGCCTGGCCAACCTGGTGAAACCCCATTTCTACTAAAAATACAAAAATAGCCAGGCTTGGTGGGGGGCACCTGTAATCCCAGCTACTCAGGAGGCTGAGGCAGGAGAATTACTTAATCCCAGGAGAAGGAGGTTGCAGTGAGCCAAGATTGGGCCACTGCACTCCAGCTTGGATGACAGAGTGAGACTCCATCTCAAAAAAAAAAAAAAAAAAAAAAAATTCTGTGAAGCAAAGGAAAAAAACCAACAATCTAAAAAGGCCACTTACAGAATGGGAGAAAATATTTGCAGACCATGTATTTGATGAAGAGTTAATATCCAGAATATATAAAGAACTCCCACAACTCAACAACAACAACAAAAACAAATAACCCAATTTAAAAATGGATAAAGGACTCAGATAGGCATTTCTCTAAAGAAGATATGCAAATAGCCAAGAAGCACATGGAAAGATGTTCAACGTCATTATATAAATTAGCAAAACGCAAATCAAAACCACAATGAAATACACTCACACCTGTTAGAATGGCTACAATCAAGAAAAACAGAAAATAACAACTGCTGGTCAGGATGTGAAGACATTGGAACCCTATGCGCTGTTGGTGGGAATGGAAAATGGTGCAGCTACTATGGAAAAAGTATAGAAATTTCTCAAAAAATTAAAAATAAAATCACCATATGATCCAACAACCCAACAACTTCTGGGTGTCTCCAAAAGAATTAAAAGCAAGGTCTTGAGCAGACATTCGCCCATCCATGTTCGTTGCAGCATTATAAACAATAGCCAAAGGACGGAAGCAACCTGAGTGTCCATCAGTGGATCAACGGGCCGAGAACACGCGGTCCACACACAACAGAATATGATTCAGCCCAAGAAAGAAGACAACTTGGGCATATGCCACAGCACAGATGGCATTGGAGGACATTAAGCTAGATGAAATAAGTCAGTTGCAAGAGATAAAATACTGAACAATTCCACTTATATAAGTGCGTGATTCCACTTCTATGAATTCATAGAGACGGAAACTGTTACGTTACCAGGAGCTGAGGGGAGGGGGAAATGAGTCGCTCAATGAATATAGAGTTACGGTTTTCCAACATAACACACTCTGGGGATCTTTTGCATGAGAACGTGCATATGGTTAACACTACCGTACTGTATACTTAGAAACGGTTAAGGGGTAAGTTTTATGTGTGGTTTTTTTTGGTCACAATTAAAAAAAATAGTTAAACTGAATACACAGCAGTATTAAACAGGGTTACAAGAAAAAAGTATCCAAGCTGGATGACAAATAAGCAAACCATGGGTTAGCATTAAAACATGAAAAAAGTCAAGTACAACAGTGGTCACAGTGCTGTTGAACTGAGGATAAACTGTTTATCCAACACGAGGAATGTTCATTTGTATGATGAAATGGTATATGGACTTTAAGAAAAGTTTTGAAAATTTTATGTGTTTGAGTGGCACGAAAGAGAAGAGAGGATAAGAAGTAAACAGATGAGAACAGTAGAGGAGGAACAGGGGCCAGGGCCACCAGGAGGAGTGGAGGCATCGAAAGTCACTTAACCTACAGCACAGCTTCCTCTGCATACCCAAGTGTATGTGAATTTCCCCTTGAGAGCGTCCGCCAGCTTGCTGTTGTCTATTACTCATGCACTCTGAGGATGGTCATAATTCGCAGAAATAATGCTGTGCTACTGTCAGTCACACGAAGTAGATGTTTTTCTTTCCCTTCTCAATGCCCTCAAACCCAGTGAAGATTTATATCAAGAAAACGCACAAATGCATTATTGCAATTATTTTCCAAATACTTACTCAAGACAAGATTTCACTGGAAGGAGGGTGGGAAGCTTGGATGAAGATGTGCAGTGAAATGCATCTTGCAACAGTGGTGAGAGTTACAGGCAGCATGGCAGTGAGGAGCTCAGGTAAAAGCAAAGTCTGCGGGAGTCTCCACACGGGCTTTTGAAGAGAAACAGAACTGGTGAGTAGAAGATCAAAATTCTAGCCCCAACTTTGCTCAAATTAGTTTTGTGACTTTTGGAAAATAGCTTCCTCCTTCTATGGGCTGCAGCGCTCATAAGGGAATATTAAAGGGGAGAGACTCAAATCAAATCAGTCATCTTCCTGTGTCAGAACATTCCATCCCTCCAAGATGGAGGAAAAAGGCCACATGTGCTACTGGAAATAGCTGGGAGAAGGGGAGAGGGAGAGAGGGAGTGAGAGCGAGAGTGAGAGACAGGGAGGGAGGGAGAAGGACAAGTCTCAATAAACACATTTATTGCAGCTGTTGAGAAGTAAACTCATCTGCAAACTAAATGCATAAGCTGACAGCAGGACAAAGTGGCAAGTATTTCTTTCTCGTCTAGTGAGCCAGGCGGTACCTCTGAGCCAGCAGAGCGTGAGCGTCTTCAATGCAGGGCAGCAATATAGGTGCCACTTGGTAGAAAGGTTCAGTGAACACATTGAAAGACCATAAATCATATAAATTAACTTGTCAGGCGCTTGCCCCAGTGATGTACTCCTTGGTTTGGTTCTTTAAAAAAAAACTTTTTAAAAATTAAAAATCATGGATAGAGAAAGCCACGAAAAAGAATAATACAGCTTAATGAGTTATTATAAGGTGAATACTGTTGTCACCAGCACCCAGGTCAGCAAAGGTAACTGTGCCAGCCACACCGGAAGCCACTCGGCAGACCCTGGACCAGTCACGGTTCTTCCTCCACTAAAAACCATTGTCCTGCTTTTAGAGAAATGGCGTCTTTGCATTTCTTTGTAGCTTTTCATCCAAGTGTCCATGCACAGACATGATAGTTTAGTCTTGACAGTTTAAAATTTCTAATCCTCTATGAAGCTGCGTCCTCCGTATCCCTTTCTTTTTCTTATGGTTTATCTGTTTAAAACAACCGAGGCGACGTGATCGGCAGATTCCCTGAATCTGGAGTTTTCGAACTGCATATTGGTGACACTGATCACACGGCCTCTGTGCTTCCTCTAAGATGACAGCTGCACCCAGGAGCCTGGTCTGCCTCGTGGTGGGTCTCCGGCGACACCACCGGAGGCTGTGGGCCCTCCCTGGGACACCCGTTTCCCACACTGTGACGCCAGTGCAGGTGGATGCAGAGGTCTGAAGCACGCCCTCTAATAGAACTTTCCGTGGTCAAGAAAATGCCCCACGTCTGCACCGCCCCACAGGGCGGCCACTAGTGTGTGTGGCCACTGATGACTTGGAATGTGGCCACTGCGACTGAGGAACTAACATTTTTATTTAATTTTACGTAAACTTTAGGTGGCCAGTAACCAACTTGTTGGACAGGACAGGACACTTCAATTCCACTGGGATTTGTGAAACGGTGATCTTTTAATTCCAGCTTTTTTGCCCACTTATTAGATAGAATGATATTATAAAGAGATGCCCATCCTCATTTGTTGTACGAGTTGGTATCACCTGGAGACATACAGCAGGATAAATGCATGTTTTTCTCCACTTTTCACAGATCTTCAAGAAAATGGATTGGTTTCCCCATCACCCTCTGAGGATGACCATTTAGTTTTTAAAGATCCTTTTTAGTTTTAAATTGCTTAGAGACAGGGAATCACTCTGTCACCTAGATAGGAGTGAAGTGATATGATCATAGCTCACGGCAGCCTCAAACTCCTAGACTCAAGCCTCCTGAGAAGCTGGGATTATAGGCACATGCCATTATGCTTGGCTAATTCTTTTTTTTTTTTTTTTTTTTTTTTTGAGACAGTCTCAGTCTGTCAACTGGGCAGGAGTGCAGTGGTGTGATCACAGCTCAGTGCAGCCTCAAACTTCCAGGCTCAGGTGATCCTCCCACCTTAGCCTCCCAAGTAGCTGGGACTACAGGCTTGCACCACCACGCCTGGCTAACTTTCTTTTGTATTTTTTGTGGAGATGGGGTTTTGCCATGTTTAAGTCTTAACTTTTTTTTTAATAGAAGGGGTCTTGCTAGACTGCCCGGGCTGACTTTGAATTCCTGGGTTCAAGAGATTCTCTTGCCTCAGTCTCCCAAAGTGTCGGCATTACAGGTGTCAGCCACTGTGCCTGGCCTGTTCATTTCTGAAATTACTTTTTATTTTGTTTATTTTCTGTGTTTTGCTACTGCACTTCTGAGTTTTTTCCACTTTGAGTTTTATTCTTTCATGTCTTTTATCAGCCTCTTAATTTTTTAAAGATTGAGATAAAAACTCCCTTTTTGATCTGTTTAGTGAATATAATTTTCGTTTGTTTTTCTCCGGGGTCTGGTGTTTAACAGCCTTCTAGTGCCATTTTCATGTGAAGTTAGCTTTCCTGCACTGTGAGGAGGATTGCAGAGTCAAGGCAGTTTGAACCTCATGGAGCTCCTTCTGTTTTCACGTACTATTCAAAACCATGGTGGCTTATTCTGAAACTTCCTGACTCTGTCATCTCCCATGGGTGTCTGTCCCTTTCATGTTTAATTTGATTCTGTTCTCTGCGGTTTCTCCTGCGTGTGGGGCCCTTGCCTGTGTTTAGATTGTACAGTATCATCTCCGATGCTGTTCTCAAATTGCACCATGCTTTCCGGTGCATACCTTTGGCTATGTTGTATGTATGTAGCCTCCTGAGTAGCTGGGATTACAGGCACCTGCCACCACGCTTTTTTTTTTTTTTTTTTGCATTTTTAATAAAGACAGGGTTTTGCTATGTTGGCCAGGCTGGTCTTGAACCCCTGACCTCAGGTGATCCACCTGCATCTGCCTCTCAAAGTGCTAGGATTACAGGCGTGAGCCACGGTGCCCGAGCCTCCTTGTTATTTTCTATTATAACACTCTTTTTTTCTTTATAGCACTAACCATAACTTTAAACTCTGTATTTATTTAATGTTTACATCCTCCCAAGACTATAAGCTGCTCCATGTGAGCAGGGGCTGTGTCCGTTTTGTTCTCTGGTTTAGCTCCAGAACAAGTCAGGCACCAGGCAGGTGGTCGGATCCCAATGAAAAGTCACTGAAAAAAGCATCACAACCAGGCATGGCCAGATGCATGGAGGCAGCAGACAGTGAGGGCTCTGGGAGATGGAGATAAGGGACACCACCAGGCTCGGCTGGGAAGTGACCCAGGCAGCCTCTCAGAGGCAGGCGTAAGTACCTTGCTGTATTTCTTCCGGAATAAAGGGCTCTGGATTTAGCACCAGCATCTAGGTTCTCGTCTCAAGGAACCTGGCTGTGATAAAGGAAGTCTGAGAGATGCACCGTTATTGGAATGGCACCAGAAGCGAGACCTATTCCATAGACAGAAATGACAGTTTTTACAGCTGAACCAATCCAAAGAACTTCTCTGCTATGGGAACACTTATCTGGGACAGGATGGTTAGGAAAGTTAACTCAGGGAACCAGATTTGTCGGGAAATGAGGGTAGACTTCAAGTCCACTGTTTTGAGTTTTACATCCACATAGAAGAGAAGTCTGTTGATTCATTCAATACCCAGTTCATTTTACTGTTATCTAAGGTGGTTTTTCTTTTTAAAAATACTTATTTTTTGGGCCAGGCTTGGTGGCTCAAGCCTGTAATCCCAGCACTTTGGGAGGCCGAGACGGGCGGATCATGAGGTCAGGAGATCGAGACCATCCTGGCTAACACGGTGAAACCCCTTCTCTACTAAAAAATACAAAAAACTAGCCGTGCAAGGTGGCGGGCGCCTGTAGTCCCAGCTACTCGGGAGGCTGAGGCAGGAGAATGGCGTAAACCCGGGAGGCGGAGCTTGCAGTGAGCTGAGATCCGGCCACTGCACTCCAGCCTGAGTGACAGAGCGAGACTCTGTCTCAAAGAAAAAAAAAATACTTATTTTTCGTTGTGGCAAAATACACATATTTACCATCATAACCATTTCTAAACATATAGTTCCGTGGCATCAGGTGCATTCCTACTTTTATGTAACCGGCATTTCTATCCACTTCTAGTACCTTTTCACCTTCCCAAAGTAAAACTCTGTACCCGTTCAATGTAACTCCCCTATTCTGCACCCCCTACCCCTGCCCCAGGCAACCACTCTTCTATTTCCTATCTCTATGATTTTGACTACTCTTAAGTACCTCATATAAGTGGAATCATACAGTATTTGTCTTTTTGTGACTGGCTTATTTCACTTAGTATAATGTCCTTGACATTCATCTGTGTTATAGCATATAACAGGTTTTTCTTCTTTTTGTGACATTATGCAATAAATAAGATTTCATTGCCTGTGTGTACCACATTTTGTTTATTCATTTATCCACTGATGGCCACTTGGGTTGTTTCCGCCTCTTGGCCGTTGGGAATAATGCTGCTGTGAACACAGGTGTTCACATACCTCTTTGAGACTCTGCTTTTCATTCTTTTGCACAGATACCCAGAAATGGGATTGCCAGATCATATGGCGATACTATTTTTAATTTTCTGAGAAATCTCCACGTTTTATATAATGGCTACATCATTTTACAAATTCCCACCAATAGGACACAAGGGTTCCAATTTCCCACATCCTCACCAACACTTAGTATTTTCTTTTCTTTTAGTAGCCGTCCTAATGGGTATAAGGTGGTAAGGTGGTTTTTACTTAATGAGCTTGAAAAGGCTGTCACAAATGTAGATTTTATGTATTTACTCTGAAATATTTCATGTATTAGTTTCTAGAGACGGGTTCTTCCTACATTGCCCAGGCTGCAGTGCAGTGGCTATTTGCAGGGTATGATCCTAGTTTACTGTAACTTCAAACTCCTGGGCTCAGGCAATCTTCCTCCTTTAGCCTCCCCAACAGCTGAAACTACAGGTGTGCACCACCACACACGGCTAACTTAAATTAGGCTTTTACTTAGGTGAGTGGAGGGAATACAAGAAGGAAGGAAGGAGAGGGAAAAGAATTATGAATGGAGAAAGAAAGCATTCTGGAAGTGGGAATTCCAGTGCCATTCACTGATGCTGTGCCATAGATATAATTCGTGTGCACACCGTAAAATTCAAGAACCATTGGTTAATGGTTAGAAATGAACTTTGACCTAAGTTTGAACTCTGTACATTTGCATAAGCTACTTAATCTCCTTAGTCTCAGGTTCCTCATCAGTGAAATAGAGGTAATAATACCTACGCCATAGCATTGTCATGAGAATTAAACATTACCTAAGTAAATAAAGGGCTTAGCACATAGTAAATACTCAAGAATGGTAATATAATGAAAAAATGTAATTATATTGTATATTCTACAAGTGTAAAATGTGGTTGGGTTGGTGGCATTTACATGACAATCAGTTCATTAATGGGTACAGTACAGCGAATGTTGTTTTCTGTTTTCTAACTTGGTTTCATTTTTAAACTGGCTGACTTAAGTTTTGCTTACCTTTAGTTCAGTGGTTCTTAATTTTTATGGTCACATACCCTTTAAAAAACTGATGAAATGTATTAATTACCTCTATAGAAAACTGCACTTACATGTAAAATTTTGCCTACTGTCTGGGTTTCAAAATAAATACATCAATAAAACATTTAGGTTTGTTTAAAAAAATTAGGCTTTTAAATTTTAAAACACTTTCTAAAATATTTTAAGCATACAGAAAGAATAAGGCTTATAGAGCAAACACCTGTGCACCCACCTCCTAGCTTTGTCCTGTCACAGTATTTGGCAGATGCCATTCTGCCTTCCTTGCCCTGCTGTGTGCTGGCATTCTGAGATGTCTTGCGATGGGGGAGTTTTCAAGTTATCTAATTCTCCCCTATAATGTTGATGTGTTTTCACAACCCTGAGCAAGCCGAAATCCTTATTCAGAACCACTAAATGTACCAGTGGGAAGCTGCAGTCAAAACCTGATTTTCCTATGTTAACCCTGAGTTCCCATGTGTGAGGCCACGATGTTCTCACCCAGGTCCTCAGGGTCACATTCCCTACAGGTGCACAGGCATTTTTGTGCTGCCAAGCTGCATCAAATAGTGCTTTGGGACATGTTGAAATAATGGCTTTACACCCAAAATGTGCCGCCCACAAACCTGTTCATGCTCTTCTCCCGAATCTTATAGCCCAGGTCTGCTCCAGAGCTGTTCAGGACATTCTGGTATAGAAGGCAGGCACCAGAGACTCATTCATGCTGACATCTACTGTTTATATCCATTCTTCCAGGCATGGCCTAGACCCTCATTACTGCACCATGACATCTAACCTCCGGGATGGGGAGAGCCTGAGGTTTAGAATCTGATTATAGTTAAGGCTGCATCAGGTGCCCCCACCCAGAAGCCACATTTTCAACAAGCATCCAAGATGATTCTCACAGTTCCAAGACCCAGGCTTTGAGACACAGTCCTCTAAGTATTATGGCCACAGCCTAGATCTTTTCCCCTGTACCCTTCCTACCTGTCGGTTCTTAAACCAACCAAGCTTTTCATAAAATTGTAACATCAAAATAAATAGAAAATATTTAAAATAAACCTATCTGGCAGTTTCCTCACAGCCACCAAGCCAAGCTTCTATTTCCTTTATGTGACTTTGCCTCTCCCCACAATTGCTCCATTCAGCAGAGAAGAAACAAACCCATCAGATTTCAGTGGAGCATTTTGGACCTGACGTTTCCAGCTGTTTTTGGGGTATGTCTCAAACGTGCCTGAACTTTGCATCTCTACTGGGACCATTTAATAGGCCATTTCTACCTAAGGCCCCTCTCAATTTTCAGGAAGTCATTTTACCTTCGGAAAACCTAGATCACTAACCATACGGCCTCTCTTTTAAAAATGGCAAAGGGTGATAGAGCGTCTGCAAGCTTAAAGGCACAGAACAGTGGGGTACTGGTGCCTGGAAAAGGAATTTCAGCATTTCCTACCTTGTATTCTGTTCAGGAAGGGTGAACAGCTTGAGTGAACCCAAAGACATTTGTTTTCACCCTTTATAAAACGTGCTTGAAACCAAGCACAAAGAGACACAGCAGATTCCCCTGATGTCTCGCGGGGAGCCTGACCTTTTAACCTTAGGAAATATAGGGCCTGTTTATTAGGGTCAGGTGGAAAACGGATGGATCGTTTATTGGCTTTGGAAAATAACTCAAGGAAAATGTGACCTTACTAACAAAATGCGATCATGCCCATTGTTTTACCAGGATGCTCTGGAAAATAAGATTAATCACCCTGGCCTTTGATGGTACTCTCAGATTCTGTGAGCTAGAAAACAGTCAGCTGTATTGTTAGTGAGAAGATGCCAAACACTGAAACGTTCAACTTAATGTCAGTGTTTCAGGCTTACTCAGGCAATCTTCTAGTTGTTACCAGCCTTTTCAGTAAGTCCACACAGTGGAGGCTATGGAGTATAAAAGCACCACATACAGATGCCCAAATAGGACTGCTAAGAAATCTGCCTTTTTTATAAGCTACAACTTTAAAACATGTAGAAAGAGCAAGCTGCCAAATGTGGCAGTAAGAAAGGGGATAAACAGTACATCAATAGTACAATACGTTTTTAGAGGCAAAGTCCAGCAGAAAACTTTCTCTTGTGCAGAGTTTCTACATAGTCCATCTCTAACAGACCCTAAAATGAGCTTTCTGATTGCCTTTGAGTACTCTTAGGTTTCAACTGTTTTTCTTATAAACGCTTACTCTTAATTGGTTTCCATGTGACTTCATTATCATCATTGTCTTAAAACTCCTGGCTCCTAATAACTCTTCTGCTTCTAAAATATAAACCATTATCTCTCTTCTTAATCCAGTTATACCAATTACAGCCATTCACTCTGCAAAAAGCAAGACAGTAATAAAGGCGTACGATGGGGTATGAGAAATAAGTACAATAAATATCTAGTGTTTTATCTGATCACACCCTTCCTAAAATTGTCTCCCTTAGAGAGCTGCCGGAATGTCTAGAAAACATCATATGATCACGGTTTCCTAACTTGGGTTAAAAGACAATCTCAAAAGCATTTTTAAAAGATCAACATTGGAGAAGTATTTCTAGAATAGAAGAATAAGTACCTCCCAAAACCTGTTCTTCCATAAAAGCAATGAGAAAACTGGCAAAAATGGCCAAAACAAGTTTTTCAAAATACTGCAAATTCACCGCAGGCTTGCAACAATCCGAGGAGTATAGTGTTTATTCAAAGACTATGACTGACTCTCAGTAAGAATGGTGATTTTGTGGCATTTCCACCTGCCCTGCTCCCATCTCCCCTCTCTCCAGCTCCATGGTAGCCTTAGACCCGTGAAAGCGTGAGAACAGCAGCCTAGCAGCCATGAGAGGAGCAGAACAAGCCTAGAGCTCCCCTAAAACCATCCCCAGAAAACTGCCCTTATTTAACTTGCCTGGCTGTTCCCCAAAAAACGCAATTCTGTTTTTGAGATGGAGTCTCCCTCTCTCACCTAAGGGCATGATCTCCACTCACTGCAGCCTCCACCTCCCAGGTTCAAGTGATTCTCCTGGCTCAGCCTCCTGAGTACCTGGGATTACAGGTGCGCACCACCACGCCCGGCTACTTTGTGTATTTTAGTAGAGATGAGGTTTCACCATGTTGGCCAGACTGGTCTCAAACTCCTGACCTTAAGTGATCCACCTGCCTTGGCCTCCCAAAGGGTTGGGATTACAGGCATGAGCCATTGCATCCAGCCTGAAAAGCTCAATTCTTAGGGCTTGTCTTCGTTTGACCTTACTCAGAGAATACTCTGTTCTAACAGCCGTATCTCAAAGGCATTTGTCAAACACTATTAGCTGCAATTGTTTAACACAGCAGCGTTTTGAAGTGGTGATACCAGATGGGGCTAACAAGAGGCCGAACAAAAAGCTTAAAAGGAAATACTGGGAAATGAGATGTCCACAGGGGGTTTGTAAAGCGATGACACATTATTGAGAACCAGGAAGGCCACACCCATGTGCAGGGCTGTGTGTACGCCCAGGCAAGATCTTGGAAGGGTTTAGTCTCTCACCTCTTGCTGGCTTTAAGGCCCAGTGCCAGCAGAGAGTTCAGGCTAAGGCGGAGATGTGAACTGTCTGCTGGAGTACTGAAGGTCGGCCCCAACACACACAGAGCCCCTCAGCAAAGGCTGAAAAACTGACCAGTTCAATGCATGTAAGGAAGCCTCTCTCCCATCATTAGGCAACCATTAAGCTAACTGAGCAGAGACTTCAGAAGCTACAAATGACAAAGAAGGCAGACCTTATAGAATTAGACCAGGAGTCACTAAACAGGCAGACAGCACCATCAACAACACAAATCCTAGAGAGGAGGGAATCTGGATATTTGATATTTGAAACATCCAGTTTTCAACAGAAGATGTGAGACATGAAAAGAAACAGGAAAGTTTAGTTCTATGCACACAGGAAATAAAGCAGTCAATAGAAACTGTCTATAGAAATAGATATAGAAATAGACAGTTTCTTTAGACAGGGGCCCAGATGTTGGATTTAAGGTTTTTAAGTCAGCTATTATGGATATGTTCAAATCACTGGAGGAGATCATGTCTGAAGAATTAAAAGAAAGTGAAAGGATGATGTCTCATTTCAATAAGCTGGGGCAGTCCAGTCAAGAAGCTGTGGTGATTCTAAGTGGGGTAGGGACGGTGGGATGGGAGAAACAGAATGGAAAGAACCACGCTCAGTAGTTTGTAGGACGTGGCGGACCGGATAGGGGAGCATGGGGAAAAAGAGGGCAAGGTCAAAGCTCAGGTGAGGACACCATTCGGCGAGGGGACGGTCAGGAGGAGCTCATGTTTGTGGGGAAGATAAGTTAACCAGGCAGGTGCCAGAAACTCTGCCTATGTGTGCTTCCGTTACTCCCTGTGGAACTGTTTTTAGGAAAACGTTGTGTCCCCGACACACCGGTGGCCTCACCTATGAAAACTCCCAATTGAGTTGTCTTGAGATACTTTTCAAAGCCACCCGTGAACTTGTCCCATCCTCATCAGCATTTGTGCAGGTTTCTGTTTGTCATAAACCCAGAGTCGTCGATGACCCCATCCCCGTCTTCAGACCCAGATCATTCCCTTCCACCTCTTTCGCCTGCTGCATGGGAACTGGTGGGCCCAGGAGCCCCTGCGTGCACTTCCCTGCAGCCAGCCTCCCGGACACTCCTCAGCCCGCACTGACGGAAGCTGGGGTCACACATTTCTGGCCTTATGGTCTTAAATCATCAAATGATGGCAGATTGGCTCTCAGAACTGGCTCAGCGCCTGGCCCTGGAAAAGCAGCTCTCAGCGAGAAGGAGGGCCCGAGTGCCACTGAGCTTCAATTATACACCTTCTGGAAGGCAGTGATTCTGAACTTTGATTTTTTTATTCCATTTTGGGGAAGAGAAAATTGAGGTTAAAGAGATGTGTTTATTATATCATTTTAAAAACGAGTGCCGTTGCCACCTGCTAGGACAGTACTGAGATTCTGCCAGTCTTTGGGCTATGGACCCATCGATCAACACGTGGTGCCCAGTGCTTCCCTCAGAGAGGCGTCAATGTCCAGGGTGACAGTCTTGGGTTCACATGTGTCTTCATCTCAAGAGGAAGACAGGAAACTGTGGCTCCACACTGGAGCATGGAGTGCGGGGTTCAGAACTTGAAGTCGGCTGGGTTTAGGTTCTAATCCCAGTTCAGACACTTAATAATCTGACTGCAGGCCAATTCCTTACCGCTCGGTGTGCTCATCTGTAGAATGCAAACAATCCCTACCTCAAACCCTGTGGGCATCCAGTGCTATCTAGGTAGCATTAACATGCCAATTCCCTGTCTGCCAGGACACACCTCAGCCCAAGTTTTCATATGACAGTCCACCGTCATTTGTTGAGTGAGGACTACAAGTCCAGACATGTGTGACCCCAGGACTTTCACCTCAGCTAGGCATTTTGGCTGATTCACAAATTAGAGGGTAAAAAACAGCTGTTGAGACATTATAAAATTGTTACTAAATTCAGCTGGAGGAGACGCAGGAGGAAGGCCCAAAGCTGGAAGAGCTGGCCTGGCTGACCTCAGGGGCCGAAGCCAGTGAGCAACGGGCAAGACTACGGGTGGACCGGGGTGTGGTCACCAGCCCTCTTGGGTCCTTATCAGGCAGCTCCACCTAGGCCGTGTCCAGCAGCTCTGGGGAGAAGCAGGAGCCCTGCGGCCACCCAGAACACCAGGCTGCCTGGAAGACTTGCCGAGTTGTAGATCAAAGAGCTTCCCAGGGTGCCAGAGGCCTCCCCATAGCTTCTGTGACCTAGAGAAGCGTGTGTGTAGAGGAGGGGGATGACAGGTGCCAGGGCAGGGGTATTTCAGCAATTCCAGCTTCACTTCTGTAATGCCTCAGTTTGCCCTACTGTTCACTGACTTTAAAATGGAATCATTCATTGATACTCAGCTGGAAATGCAAAGATTTTCACCTGCACAGGAGCCTGGAACCTTCCGGTTCTGCTAAGGTTGCAGTGAAATTCAGCTACTTTTAAGTCTCTGGATGCTGTCCATGGCTAAGGGTCACAATCTACTTTCTCCCGGTGTCTTTGACTAAAAGAAAACAGAAGTGTTTGATTCTTCTCTGGTGTCCAGTCCTGCCCCTGGGGGAGGGAGGGCAAAGGGGCTGATCAACAGTTTGCTGTGACAGAAACGCTTTGCAGAGTGTGCAGGGGGTGGGTAGCAGGCTCTGGTCAGGAACTCAGGCAAGGCTGGGGGGGTCCCAGGCCCCCTGTTTCAGGGCTTCACCCCTTCCCCTCTCTTCACTCCAGACCCCGGGCTGGCAGGCTCTGGGAGCGGAGGCATTGCCAGGTTTCCCTATGATCTTTGGGGATGGGAGGGTGAGGCTGGAGAGAAAGCCTTGCTGGGCACAGGGGAGGTCCAAGCCCAGTGTGATTGTGGGAAGGATCCCATGAGATCAATAGCCACTGTTTCTCCATGTTTGCTGTTTTGCTTTATTAAAAACTTAAAATTTAAGTTCCTAATACTTTGGGCCACAGGGAAACCACCTTTACTTCTTAGCCCAGATTAGAGACTGGGTCTGTTTGCCAAGCCTTTTCCTGGCTCCCTCCTGGGCTGCTCCTCTGGCCTCGCTGCTCCTCTGACCCTGGAGGGAGGCAGCTGCTTCATCGCTGGCTTCAGCTGCTGTCACTACCCAGGGCCATGTCAACAGCTCCCACCCGTCTCTCTCTCCTGGAATTCAGCTCTGCACCCGCTTCTGCTGGCTGGCCCTTCCCACTCGGTGTCTGCTATGAAAAGGTTTTCGAGAGAACTCAGGAGTCTGCCTTCTTTCCTCATGCAGCCACTCTTCCTCTGAACTGTGTCTTCTGTGGTGATCCCAGCCATGGGTCCTGCCCTTGAACTTGTCCTTGTTGCCTCTGCCTCCTCTATTCCACCTTCTCACCAGTCCCCAAGCCTACGGACCCAGTCATTGAACTTGTCTTTTGAATTCATCCTTTCTTTCACATTTTTACTGTAATCAGGTCCTTGTGGTCACGCCAGGACGACTGTCCACGTTTCCCCACGAGCCGCCCTCCCCCAGTGTCTTCTTCAACTACAGCTGTCACACAAGCAGATGCGTCCTCCTAAGAGGACTCTGCGATCACAAAACTCCAGTGACTTCCCCTTGCCTGGGCTGCCAGATAAAGCATAGGACACCCAGTGAAAGCTGAATTTCAGATACATTTTTTTTAGCAAGACTCTGTACCATGCAATATGAATGACATACTTACACTAAAAGATATTTGTTGTGTATCTGAGATTCAAACGTAGCTGGGCCTCTTATATTTTTATTTGCCAAATCTGATGGTGCTATGTCTTCATAAGGAAAGTCAAACTCACCGGGAGGCATCTACGGCTATCTGCCATCTGACCATTTCTCCAGCCTTCTCCCGCTGCTCCCACACTGAAACTTCTCTGCTACTCACCTTGGCAATACACATCCTCTAACCTAGAGTTTCCTTCATCCTCCCTCTGTGGCCTTTCCAGATTCTCCATTTAACTCCCTCTCTCCCTTGAAACCTCTCTGGCTTGTCTGGCTTCGAAAGAACCTGTAGTATTTGTTTATTCTGTGTCTGTGCCCTGGTTCGGGTGCTTTGCACTATTAATAGCGCCCTAGGGCTAGGTGACACCAAAGAGCCAGGAAATACAATGGACCCTAAATGGAACTCTGGGTCTCACCTGGAGGGGGTAGGAGGCTGGTATTCCCGCAGAGGCTGGCTGAGTGGGCCATGCCAGCACCCAGCAACCACTTCCCTCTTCACTGCCCAGCACAGGAGGGAGACCCTCCCTGGAAAGGGAGTCGGGCCACACAGAAGTGAGCAAAGTCAGGTAAAGGCAAAGTCAACATGCGGGGAAGGCAAGTGGTGGCAGAAGGAGCACCTTCCTCTGGACCTAGGGTCCCTCGGACATCCTCCTTTGGGCTGATTTCTGTACCCCAGTTCCTGCAGCTGTCCCCACGGGGCAGGGTTTTCAGACAGCACTGCCGCTCTGTATGTGTCTAAGTTGGTCAATGTTGCTTATTAAAAAGCAGGCACAAGCTGGGCACACTGGCTCACAGCTGTAATCCCAGCACTTTCAGAGGTTGAGGCGGGCAGATCACTTGAGGTAAGGAATCGGCCTGGCTATCATGGTGAAACCCTGTCTCTACTAAAAATACAAAAACTTGTCTGGTGTGGTGACGGGCGCCTGCCTGTAGTCCCAGCTACTCGGGAGGCAGAGGCAGGAGAATCACTTGATCCTGGGAGGCAGATGCTGCAGTGAGCTGAGATTGCACCGCTGCACTCCAGCCTGGGTGACAGAGCGAGAATCTGTCAAAGAAAAAAAAAAGCACAGAACTGGGCCTGGGCCCGACATGCCACACTGCACACTCCAGATGAACGGCACCGCCTCCCAAGCCCAGATCCCAGGCAACCGCGAACACACGGGCGGCTGAGTTAGGGGTTTATTGCCCCTAGCATCTTATGATTAGTTGGTAATTCAACAACATCAGTCCTCAGATGTGTTTCTCACAAATTGCTATCAAGACAGTTTTCCTCTAATCTATACTCAAATTTATAAATATATATAGTTGGCCGGGTGCGGTGGCTCAAGCCTGTAATCCCAGCACTTTGGGAGGCCGAGATGGGCAGATCAAGAGGTCAGGAGATCGAGACCATTCTGGTTAATATGGTGAAACCCCGTCTCTACCAAAAAAAATACAAAAAATTAGCCGGGCGAGGTGGCGTGGCTTCGTAGTCCCAGCTACCGAGGCTGAGGCAGGATGAATGGCCAAAAGAACCCGAGGCGTGGAGCTTGCAGTGAGCCAAGATCTGGCCACTGCACTCCAGGCCTGGGCGACAGAGCAAGACTCTGTCTCAAAAAAAAAAAAATATATATATATATACATAGTTATATATATTTTTTGTAGAGACTGGGTCTTGCTAAGTTGCTCAGGCTGGTCTCGAACTTCTGGGCTCAAGCGATCCTCCTGCCTCTCGGCCTCCCACAGTGTTGGGATTACAAATGTGAGCCACTGCGCTGGGCCACGTCGTTGATTTAAGGCCAGCAATTCCAAACCGCTGGAAGACAGGCCCTGCTGACTACTCAGATGGCCACGCTGTGCCCCCTGAACGCCTGGTCGGTGAGCCCTGTGGTACTCCACCAGAGACCCTGAGGACGGAACTGAGCAGTCCTCAGGAATTCATCTCCAGCTGAAGCACTGTGTAGTGTTGCTTTTTTAAAGAAAAACCAGAAAGCCAGGTTTCCCTGACATTTTGAAAGGAAACCCAGGTGGTACTAAGAGGGCTGGAAGTGAGTCAGGGTGAAAAAAGTGCCCTGTGTACCTCGCACGTCCAGAGCACACCACGAAGAACCAAGATTTCTTCCCCGGGCATGCTGCCCATCTTCAGGGAGCATCGTAAGCAGCGTCTCCATCGGGCATGGGCTCAGCTCCTCCTTCCTTTCTCAAAAGCAGCAGAACTGCAAGCACAGAGACCCTTTTCCCCAGCAGCAAACGCCTCCTCGGACTGCACCTGGCGCCCTTTTCCCCTCTTTCCACCCACATCTCACCAACGCCTTTGAATTGTTCAGCTCCTTTCTTCTCTCCTCCCGCTTGTTGCTAAGTTACAGAAGATAATAAGGATCAGGCTTGGGAGCTCATTACAATTCTAGTCACCGGCTCTCTCTCTCTCCCCCTTTCTCTTTCTGAGGAGAAGGAGTAAAAATGCTTGTTAAACTATAATCCAGAAAACCTTCCACTTTCAGAATAGGCAACAGAAGTGCTGGGCGTGGTGTAGTGGCTCTTGCAAACTACACACCCCAAATCCATGCACATTGCAGAAATTCACGAAATGCTTCACTGGATTCCTGCCCTGCTGTAAGGAAAATGTCAGAAAAGCATCTGCATCTCCAGATGGGGACTGTCCCCCCAGTGACAAGGGAAGTAGGAGCAGCGGGGAAATGAGCAGTTAGAGTTTTATCATTCTAAAGTAGCAAAGGGAATTGCTCTTATCTCCACGTGGCTGAACGCAGTGTTTCAAACCAGCAAGTGCAGTCTTTCTGTCTGAAAAGTGACTCCCCTTGATTTGCCAAACAATCCTTGCAGGGCAAATCGGAAGACAGTAACCTTTTAATCCAGTCTGAGTAATGTTACAAAACCAGCTCTCCCAACACCTGTAATACTATTCTCTGAGTAAATGATGGAGGAGAACAGGCTTAGAAACTTAGGGAAACCCAACAAACCTCCAACCACTTTCAACTCCACAGAGAGCTAGCCATTCTCCCTCCAAGCTCCGCCTGGACTTCAACTCAAGTCCCTGGTTACTGTGGTCTGATCTGCAGCACCTGTGGCCCAGGCTAGGCCTGCCCTCCTTGACTCCACTGGCTTGTTTGTGACTTGCACAGCCCAGTTTCCTTACCTGCCCATGGGGTAGAGTTGAGACCGACTCCTCTGGGCAGGGCAGGGTTTGGTCTCTGTGCCCTTTGTCAGGGGGCAGGAGCTGGTGTCACTCACGGCCTGCAAGAGGACTGCATTTGCCAAAGGTGTCTTTCTAGTCTAGTGCCCTAGGGGGTCTCCACTCGCTGCGCCCAAGTTGTTGGTTGACGCTGTTCTAATCAGCTGTTGAGCACCTCAAGGCTGGAATGAATGCTTGCCCATCTTGGCATCCATAAAAGTTTGTATTAAGCAAATAAATTTTCACCCTCAACTGCAGGCTGTAATTTTGAGTCCAGCATAGAAGGCTTGGGCTATTCCAACCATTAAACACTTATAGTCAGAAGCACGTAGCAAAATTACACAAAAAATACTATTTTTCTAAAATTACAAAGTAAAGAAGACAGCCCTTCCATACTGAGACTATCTAGAAGTTTTACTTGTTGTATATAAGTGGGAATAATGCAAAGATCTTATTTTTATTTTGGCTGTAGTTGAGTATAGAAAAGCCCACAGCTGGCCGGGCGCGGTGGCTCACGCCTGTAATCCCAGCACTTGGGAGGCCGAGGTGGGCAGATCACGAGGTCAGGAGATCGAGACCATCCTGGCTAACACAGTGAAACCCCGTCTCTACTAAAAAATACAAAAAACTAGCCTGGCGAGGTGGCGGCCCCTGTAGTCCCAGCTAGTCGGGAGGCTGAGGCAGGAGAATGGCGGGAACCTGGGAGGTAGAGCTTGCAGTGAGCCGAGATCCGGCCACTGCACTCCAGCCTGGGCCACAGAGCGAGACTCTGCCTCAAAAAAAAAAAAAAGAAAAAAGAAAAAGAAAAGCCCACAGCTTCCTGTGCATCCCACTCTGGTGGACAAAACTCTCCAAAGGGCAACTCGGTCATCTCAAGGTGAATTCTCCACCATTGTTACACTTCCCGCCACAGACATCACAGCTAGTTATGCTATGTTAATAAAGCTAACCCGGTGCATCTGCTAATATATGCCTTTTTTTTTTTTTTTTATTTTATGGTGGGGGGGCGGCCCTCTTGGTCCGGGCCGGAGTGCAGTGGCGCGATCTCGGCTCACTGCAACTCCACCTCCCGGGTTCATGCCATTCTCCTGCCTCAGCCTCCCGAGTAGCTGGGACCACAGGTGCCGCCACCACGCCCGGCTAGTTTTTTTGTATTTTTAATAGAGACGGGGTTTCCCTGTGTTAGCCAGGATGGTCTCGATCTCCTGACCTCGTGATCCGCCCGCCTCGGCCTCCCAAAGAGCTGGGATTACAGGCGTGAGCCACCGCGCCCGGCCTAATCTACGCCTTTCAAACACTCCAAGCTCAGCACCAGTGACTGACATCCAGGTCAAGTCTGCCTCTGCCACAGAACACTTTTGTGCTTATGAGAGAGTAGCTCACTCTTTCTGAACCTCAGCATCCTCCCCGTTGAAGAGATATTGTTATCCTTGCAAAGATGTATTTTGGATCCTGCATGTCAAGCAACTAGCAACTAGCATAGAGGCTGGCACACAGTGGATTGCAGTAAGTGGCAGCGGACATCATCCTTGCTATGACTCTAGGTTCCACCCTGATAAAACGAAGTGTAAGTCTGCTGGCATGAGTGCAAATGGTACAGCCATTTGAGACCAATATAGCAGCGCTCAGTGAAATAAATAGGTGTGCATATGACCCATGGCTCATCAGTCCCATTCCTGGGAAGACACTCCCAGAGAGCACCAGCACCAGGGAACAGGGCCCAGGGGACTTATCCCGGCATTGTCTGTGGGCGTGGAAAGTGAACGGCAACCTGGGGTTTCACCCAGGGGAATGGATGAGGAAAATGGTGAAAAATGGCTGTGAAGCTGTGAAGCTGAGAGGGGAATGAGCTCCAGGACTGCCAGCGACATCCAATGGTCTTTAAAACACAGTGTGCAGTTTTCACTCTTTTAAATTTATGCTACTTTTTATTTATTTATTTATTTAGAGACTGTCTTCTCTTGTTGCCCAGGCTAGAGTGTGTGATGTGATCTCGCTCACTGCAAGCTCCACCTCGGATTCACACCATTCTCCTGCCTCAGCCTCCTGAGAAGCTGGGACTACAGGCCACTGCCATGATTGTTCTAACTTTTTGATATTTTAGTAGAGACGGGTTTCACTATGTTAGCCAGGGATGGTCTCAATCTCCTGACCATGATCTGCCCACCTTGGCCTCCCAAAGTGCTGGGATTACAGGTGTGAGCCACTGCACTCGACCTATTTATTTTTTAAGAGACAGAGTCTCGTGCTGTCACCCAGGCTGCAGTGCAGTTGTGCAATCATAGCCCACTACAGCCTTGAACCCCTGGGCTCAAGCAATCCTTCTGCCTTGGCCTCCCAAAGTGTTGAGTTTACATGCATGAGCCATCACACTGGACCAACTTTTTTTTTAAAATAAGAAATTGAATGAGGCCTACAGCCTCATACTATTGATGTGAGTTTATTATACTTACGGACACGCTACAACACTGTATTTCACAGACGCGTACATATCCAAGGACATAAGTGCTTAGGCTGGGAGGAGAAGAGTGAATGAGAGGGGGGAGTATAAAGAAGTAGGAAAAAAGAGAATAAAATAAAATAAGAGAAGGGCTTCATACAGATTACTGGTGAACTTTGTATGATTAACTCAACTCTTCACTTTTTGTCCCCACCAAAAACCAAAGAAGTGGTGGTCTCTCATGCATGACTTGGTCAGATCTGCCTGAAAGGAGTCAAATTATTGCATCAATTAGGCCAACTGCAAGGACAAAATGGAAATCTTTGAGAGTAACACCATGTGTTCACTCATCTTTATATCCACAGCACCAAGCATATAACAGGCAGGAAATAAATGCTTAGATGAATGAATAAAACAAAACATGTTGATATTCATGCAGGTACTTTCCTCCTTTCCTTACCAGAGGATGACAGCACCCTCAGAATGACAAAAGGGAGCATGGGGAACTTATTAGGAGGCAGGTTTGTTTCCAGGAGGTGAGGGGACAGGAGAGAGGTGCACTGGAACTGGTTTCCCAAATGTCAAGAGAGTTGCCTCACTCTTTGGAGGAAGATAAGACTCCAAGAAACAAAACGATTAAAGAACAGCCCACAAGGTACATAGTAAGGCACCTGCTCTTTGGACATTCCACGTGCTGTAGGGCACAGAAGATGAGTCTGGCTCCATTGTTACCTACAGGGTGAGGTGACAACATGTCATACAGTGTCACTGATACTCTGTGACATCAAGGCCCATCTTCTAAACTGTTGGGTCCACTGTGCCCAGTAGGGTAAGTGAGGATACGGGACGTCTGTTTAGTCACTGACTGAATGGGGTGATGAATGAATAAATGGATGAGCAAGCCAGGGCTGAACCCCATCACACAGTTGGGATAACAGCCTTGGCATGAAATGGGAAGATGAATGTACACCGATGGGCTATCGACGGCAGAGTTACGCACCTAAGAGTATGACTTTATGGACTAGAGCGACAGTCGCTTCCTAAACACACCTACTGGGAAATGGAGATCTAGACGGACATAACAGCAAATAGCAACTGCCCGGGCCTGCTGCTGCCGGCACGCCACCGTGCTGGGATCCTCATTCATATGATTTCTAGAGGTTAAGTGAGCATAAAGTCACATTGTCTTAGAAACTCGGCTCCACTAGTTACTAAAAGTATGTCTTAAATAATTAGTGAAGTGCCCCAGGCCTGTTTTCTCGTTTGTAAATGAGACAGTAACAGCGTATACTTCAGACCGTTACTGTGAGTCTTCAATGAGCTACCACCGCAAAGCCCTTACCATGGTATTTGGCATGTAGCAAACACCAAAACCACCACAACTCTACTATCATCCCCATTTCAAACACAGGAAAACTAGTAAATGGTTGAGTCAGACCTCAAATGGAGGCGTGTGTGGCTCCAAAGTCTTGCCTCTCTTGATCCTGCTTGGTATGGGGGCGGGCGGCACCAAGCCTCTTGGCTGAAGGTCTTTGGTATTTGCAGGTGAGCTGGGCTGGCACAGCTGTGGGGGCGAGCAGGTGGCAGGAGCAGGTGGCAGGCAGGCAGCTGTGCAGAGCTCTGACACACGTGCAGGAGGAGATCAAGTGGTGGGACTGGGAAACTCTATCAAAACTCATGGATGCTGGGACCAGTTGGCAATCACAGGCCAAGCCTCGAAGGTCCTCAGATCAAGGCTGAGATCAAGCCTGGGGTGGGACAGGGCCTGCAAGAAGAAGGATGTGGGAGCAACCAAGGGAACAGAGAGTTGTGGGCTCCAGAGCAGACCAGTCCTCACAACAGCAGTGGGACCACCTCCCGGGGCTTCAAGCCAAGGAGTTGGACAGCAAGAGAAGGAACGTAACCTGCACCCAATATCGGAGCTGGGCATGCATTTTCCTGTGGAAGTATGGATTATACACAGTCCTGGGGCCTACACCTAGTGTGTGCTGCTCTATAATACACTGTGTCCTGAATCTTCCAATACAAATCCAACTTCCATATTCTGTTCTTTTTTTTTTTTTTTTTTTAATTATTTTAGAGCCAGCAGATACCTGTGCACGTTTGTTACAGGGTATCTTGTGTACTGGTGGGGACTGGGCTTCTAGTGTACCCATTCTCCAAATGGTGAACATTGTACCTGACAGGTAATTTTTCATCCCTCACCCACTCCCTTCTTCCCGCATTTTGGATTCCTGAGCATCTATTATTTCCGTCTTTATGTCTGTGTGTACTATATTCTGTTCTTTCATTCCAGTATGTACTTGTCAAATCATGGATCCCAATTTTGGGTTCAGAGAACATGGCTCCTGGTAACTATAGTTAAGTCCTACTGTGAATTAAACCAGCTTTTACGGACTGGGGCTCTTTTTCTTTTTTTTTTTTTTTTTGACATGGAGTCTTGCTCTGTCACCAGGACTGGGGCTATTTCTTGTAGGAAAATTTGTTCCATGTTCCAGATAACTTATGGAATAGAACCCTTAGGCACGGCGTACCTGGTAGAAACCTCTATTTGCAATTATTATTATTAGGTTCAACTATGATGTGTGGTGCCCTTCCTGGACATTGTTTGATTTTCTTCTAATCCACCAGAGATCGTATTTTAACAAAAATAATAACAGTGAAAACTGTGGCTTGTTAAGAAACCCAGGGTCCCCTCAACAACATATGAATCAAAGGGAAGGACTTTGCCATTTCCCCCCCGGAAAGCCTGTCTTAGGAATAAGGCGAGGTTGAAGAGCCAACCTGCTGCAATGACTGTGTCAGCCCATCTGGCCGTGAATCCAAGAGGACTAGGGGACTCCTGTCCACCCTGCAAGAGGACCTTGCTGGAACCTGCTCCCTGGGCCTGCCTTCTGCTTGACTTCCACCTGCTTTACTGGGGGTAACTTCCTTTTAGTTACGTGTGACTCTCTTTTGTCTCTAGGTCTTTTCCCTTCCTGTGAGCAGATCCTTCCTTCCTTCCCTGTCCTTGTACCTCACTGTGTCCCCACTGTCTTCGTTTCTGCATTTTGCATCTCCCACAGCATCACCCCAGACCCTGGGTCACCAGAGCCACAAGACCCTCAATGGCCTGGCTTCCTGTCCTAGGGTCTGCTGCTTCGTTTATATTCACTCCTCTCTATTAACGAGGAGCTTTGTTGTGCTTTTGGCACAAATAATATCAAAACAACAACTGAGAAGCAAAACATCAACAACAAATCCAGGCACCTGGCCATCCTTTGGAACAGCTGTTTTCACTGTCTGTTCCCCTCATCCTTGCCCAGTTGCAGACGTCCTTTACCATTGATTTATTTCATCATCCCTTACTCTGTCACTCAGGGATGGAGTATCTGCCAGGCACGGGGCTATTACCCGGCACACAAAGATGAACCACTCACTTCCCAGGAGTTCAGGCTGCACAGTTAATAATCAACTTCTAAGAACTGCACCTGTGGCAGTTCTTAACTGACAAAAGCATGTACAATGCTGTTTCTGTTGTTTTCCTCAAGAATTTCTAAGAACTTCTCAGTCAAGAATGCACATCAGTGGTGCTTATTAATGAATTTCAAAGTCCTCTTTTCTCTGTTTTACAAGTGGGGAAACGTGTTTATGTGTGAGAGGAAAACAAAATGGTCAGCTTAGTTTGGGCAGCACATTTTTAAGATATCAATGGAAACAGAAGATGTTTCCACCACATGATTTGCTAGATTTAGTTTTTCGCCCCCATTCTAGACTATTTTTGGTCCTAATTCTACTGCAGAAATTCTTTCTTCTATAGAAATCTCTCTTCTCCCAGGAGAGAGACGTCAGTAAAGGGAGACAGCGTGGCAGCAAATGCTTTCAGGCCCGGCTCTCCTTTCCACCCACAGGCGGCTGCTAGACCAGCGGCAGAAGGAACGGTGCTTCCTGTCCACTTCTTTTGCACTCCACTGAGTTGGAGGTCAAGGAGAAAAACTTTCACTCATTTTACCTCCAGCTGAAATTACAGACAATAGTCGTGTTTCTTTGAACTAAATATTTAACTTTTACCAAGCGGGACAAGCAACACTGTCATAACTTTTCCAGTTCTGTGAAGTAGAAACAGTGCCAGCATTATGACTAATCTCATCAGCAAACCCAGCTAGCTGGTATCAAAATGTCATGGGGTCACTAGAAAAAAAAATAGGCATTTTAGCAATTCTAATTAAGTCTTGAGTTTATTTAAACCCTTGGCTTAATGGAAAGATTTTTCCCCTTTATTAACATTTGTTTTATTTTTACTTTTATTATTACAACACTTTATGTCGCCCAGGCTTATTCATTATTTCAGCCAACAAATATTTACTGAGTAACTACTATTTGCCAAACAGAGATCCAGGCTTTGGGGATATAATTATGTAAAATAAGCATGAGGTCTGTGCTTTCACAGAACTGATATTTTAGTGGGAGATTATGAAGAAAAAGTAAATTAATACTAAAACGTTGGAGAGTAATAGTAGCTACATACAGATTTAAAACGGTGCTGTGATGAAGAGTAACTGGGTGGTCAAGAAAGGCCTTTAGGGAAGAACATATTTGTAAATGGAGAGAAATATAAATGGCAGGAAGGAGCTCCTGTCCTGGCAGCAGGATCAGCACATTAAACACGAAGCAAGAGTGCGCATAATCATCAAGGGAAATGACCAACACCCGCAGGCAGAGCCTTCGGAGTCCACCTAGCAGAGCGGGACCGGGGCACGGGTCCTGGGTCTACCACGTTCATTTACGTGTGGCCTAAAGCCGCCTCCTCACATATTCTAAGCTTGGCCTGAGGGTTTTTCCGTACACAGGAAACCATAACCTAACTGCAGGAGTAAACAGACTGTACCAATCACAGAGTTTCGCCAATCACAGGCGGCCAACTGTTCAAACTGTGTTCAAATAAGGCAAACGCCAAACTGCACCCAGTCCAGCTGTGTCTGTGCCTCACTTCCCTTTCCTGTATGTCTCCTTCCTTTTTCTGCTAGAAATCCTCTCTGACCATAGGGCAGCATGGAGTTGCTCCGAACCTGTTCTGCCTGGGGAACAGGAGGGTGTGCTGCCCAATTCAAGAATCTCCCTCTGCTCAATTAAACTCTGCTAAATCCAATTTGTCTGAAGTTTTTCTTTTAACCACCACCAGGATTCAGTGATTTGAGCAAGATCCCTAATTCCTACGAGGTTTTTTGTTTTGTTTTGTTTTGTTTTTTAATCACTTTACTCCTCATTGGTAAATTTTAGATAATAATAACTCCTAACTCACAGGATGGGTGCAAGATTTAAGGAGTCAGTGTATGTTAGAGTAGTGCCTGATGCACAGGAAGTGCTGCATGAGGGATAGTCATGATGAATACAATTAAATATGCTAAGCACATACACCCCGGTTCACAGCCGTACTCTTCACAATAGCCAAAAGGTGAAAGCAACCCAAGGGTCCATCGATGGATGAATGGTAAAAACAACATGTGGTCTATTCATACAACAGAATATTATTCAGCCTTAAAAAAGGAAGAAATCCCAGCACATGCTACCACATGGATGAACCTTGAGTGAAATAAGCCTGTTACAAAAGGAAAAATACTATGTGATTCCACTTACATGAGGTACTTAGAGTAGGCAAATTCATAGAGACAGGAAGTAGAAGGATGGTTGCCCGGGGCTGGGGAGAAAGGGGCATAGAGAATAGTGGTTTAATGAGGACAGAGTTTCAGATCTTCAAGAGGTCCTGAAGATTGAATGTACAAATGTGAATGCACTTAACATTACTAAACTGTATGCTTAGAAATAATTAAGATAGGCCAGGCGCAGTGGCTCACGCCTGTAATCCCAGCACTTTGGGAGGCCGAGGCGGGTGGATCACGAGGTCAGGAGATCGAGACCATCCTGGCTAACATGGTGAAACTCCGTCTCTATTAAAAAAATACAAAAAATTAGCCAGGCGTGGTGGCGGGTCCAGTAGTCCCAGCTACCTGGGGGACTGAGGCAGGAGAATGGCGTGAACACGGGAGGCGGAGCTTGCAGTGAGCCGAGATCACGCCACTGCACTGCAGCCTGGGCAACAGAGCAAGACTCCATCTCAAAAAAAAAAAAAAAATTAAGATAGTAAATGTATGTATATCTTACCACAAATTTTTAAGAAGTGCTAAGTGTAAATTACAATGTGAAATAAGAATCAGGGTAGAGACAGGGAGTAGCAGCTGTGCAGCAGCAAAGTTTACTGTGGTGTGCAAGGCTGCACATCTCCAAGAATTTCCATTTATATCTTGGTCTACGTAACAGGCACACCAGAGGTGCTCAGTTCACAGCCTGCCTGAATATTCATGGTGTTTCAGACTGTTTCTCCCTCCCACATTTCCCTGAGGTGTTAGTCAAGGTTCTCGTTGCAAGCAACAGAAACTAGCAGGAGAGAAGTTTATTTGAAAGATATTAGATGGGCTTGAGATTGAGAACTAGGCTCAAGGCCCAACTTCCAGCAAAGACCCAAAATCACGCTGCAGTAAGGGCCTGACAAGAAAACCACGCCACTCGTGAAGCTGGAGGGGCAGAGCTTGCAGTGAGCTGAGATCGCGCCACTGCACTCCAGCCTAGGCGACACAGTGAGACTCCGTCTCAAAAAAAAAAAAAAAAAAAAAAAGAAAACCATGCCACTGACCTCGCCAAGTCCTAAAAGCTTTTAGGACTGGCCTAAAGTCCACTTACTCAAATGTGGCAATAGTTGCTACGGCCACCAGCACCAATGTCACCTGTGTGGGAGGACAGACGGCCACTTCCAAGAACTGCATGCCTCAGCTGCCACTCTCACAGGCAAAAATAAATTCCAGGTGGAACTTCCTGTTTCAAACGTCTAACATATGACAGATAGGTATAGATATTTCTGTTGTGTCAAATAGAACACATGTAACAAAATTACACGCAGGTGAGTCTGACTGGTGGCGTGTAAGTCACTTGCCTGGGCCCTGGTTGATGAAGAGGCTGGCACAGTGAGTTTTCTCAGTTCTATCTTGGGGTAGAGGGATTCATAAATCCGGAAATTTTTTAAAATTGCAAGGTGAACAGTACAGAGCAGCTGGAACCTGGACAAATGTCCCCACTACAGTCCCCCACTTGGCCTTCCAACATCAACACACACTCTTCAACACTTCAACCTAACAATCATGACATCATCCAGAAAACGGTCAAATAACTCACCATTGTCTCGGATTAAAAATACTTGACATTATCAAAATAGCAGTGATCCCTATGATATCCCTTCACAGAGACGAGATCTACGGGATCAGTGTCGGACAGGGTCAGCTTCAAACGCTACGGAGGCTCACATACAGAGTTTGCGAGTTTACCTGGTTTGCACATGTGGGCTGGGAGTCATCTGTGCATTAGGTTTAGTTTTGGATGAGATGCCCAAGGATTCAGCCCTGCGCTACACTTAAGCGCATGTAAAAGAAAAGGAGCCAGATACTGAGGAGGCACCATCGCAACTCAGAGGAACCAGGAAAAAGCGCTGCCGAGGGAGGAGAGGCTCCGAGGGCATCGCAGATGCACAGAAGTGATGAGATTGAAAAGGAAAATCATCTCTGGCTTGGCAAGCAGGTCACTGGTGATGGCCCAGAACCCAGATTCAACAAAATCATGGGAATGGAAGCCAGCGTTCTGGGGACTGAGCTGTGTGTGAGCAGGAGGGGCTGAAGGAGAGGCAACGAGTCTAAACAACCGTGTCAGGAGGCTCATCTGTAAAGTGAAGGGGGTGCATCAGAAGCCCTGACAGAACAGGAAGGCCCATGTCCGGCCCTGCGGTGAGCACACACTGTGGAGATCCACCTGCATCAGGCTCAATGAGAACATTAATCATCTATATGCCCAGCTCATACAAATGCTTGATCTCCCATGTATCTTTCTGCAAAGTCCACTGAGTTTATCCAGGTAGAAAGATTTTAAAGACAGTTTCTCTTCTGCTCTACAAATGGGTACTTAAACAGAGACAACAGTTTTGGCAATGACTTGAGGGCTTTTAAAAATTAATTTTCGGCCGGGCGCGGTGGCTCAAGCCTGTAATCCCAGCACTTTGGGAGGCCGAGGCGGGCGGATCACAAGGTCAGGAGATCGAGACCATCCTGGCTAACACGGTGAAACCCCGTCTCTACTAAAAACACAAAAAAGTAGCCGGGCGAGGTGGCGGGCGCCTGTAGTCCCAGCTACTCGGGAGGCTGAGGCAGGAGAATGGCGTAAACCCAGGAGGCGAAGCTTGCAGTGAGCTGAGATCGCGCCACTGCACTCCAGCCTGGGGGACAGAGCAAGACTCCGTCTCAAAAAAAAAAAAAAAAATTAATTTTCATCATTGATTCTCCATTGTTTGTTCTGTTTGTCTAGGGTTAGTTACAAGCCATTTTCCATTCTAAGAACACATTTACCCTGTGAGAGAGAACAGCTTTTCTCTCATGTACTTGTGTGTTCAATTTTGTACTTTCTCCAGTTCCCTCTTCCTTAATATTCTTGATTGGACATGTGCACTTCTTTTACCTTCTATAGAAATGAGAAGGGGGCGTAGGGATTGAATTATTAATACAGCAAGCACATGTTAAATCTTTAAGCCAACACTACCACCAATACCTTGCCATAACCAGCCACAAATCCTTAAGAGCTCTAGCTGTCAGAGCACACGGGTCAGCTGTTTTAAAGTGCACACAGGGAGAATCTCCTTATTCAAAAATTCCATAAAGTCTTACAAAGTTAAAAACGGAGTTTCCAGGCATCCAGAAAAACAGCAAAGCGAGTGACAATGCCAGGAGCCTCCTCCTCACTAAATGCCCTTACTTAGAGTACAATGAAAAATGTTTATCAACAACAATGCCAGCAAGGAACATTAAATCTGATGTGATTCAATGCAGGGGGTGCCTGTTTGCATGTACAGTCAGACACCAAAGGAACAAGCTCTGTACCACAGAGGGCTGAGTCAGACCAGAGGTCACATCTCTGCATGCTGGTTTTCCCTGATTCCATCAGAGAGAAGCAGTTGAGGATACAGGGTGAGGTACTTTATTTCTAAGCCCTGGCTTCCTCACCTGTAAATGACAGACAATCAAACCCACTTCACAGGGTTGTTATGAGAGTTAAATACAACAATGCAGATAAAGGTTCACTCCAATGCCTTGCACCAATAACAGTGATGGTGGTGACGTTATTATTCCACTTAAACACCATTCCCTGAAGTTCAGCATAGCAGGATAAGCTCTAACTAGCTTCTGGGTCACTTCAGACAACGTCTGGCTTCCTACCCTTTGGTCTTGCTGCCCTCCATTCTAACGTGTCTAGTATGAGTCCTAGGGCTCAGGTGACTCCACTGAGATGCAGCCGTCTCCTCTCCGAAGGAATCATATCTCATCATTCAAGCACTTTATGACTGGGCTTAAGCACTAGTTTTCTGTGCATCTCTAGTTCCTCTGGTTGCACTAAAGTCCTTCCTGAACCGTGAGTGCATTCATCATGGTTCTCCAGGGAAACAAAACCAACAGAATGTATATACAGACGTAGACACTGACCCAGATGTAGACATGTACATAAAGGGAAGGACCTGACTCCTGCACCTGTGGAGGTCGGCACGTCCTCAGATCTGCAGCACGAGTTGGCAGCCTGGAGACCTGGGAGAGCTGAGGGCATAGTTCCAGTCTGAAGGCCGGCAGTTTTGAGACCCAGGAAGAGCTGATATTTTCGTTTGAGCCTGAAGGCATGGAAAAGCCGGATGTGCTGCCTGAAGACAGTCGGGGAGGGGGAATTCTTCATTACTCAGGGGAGGGTCAGCCTTCCGTTCTATTGAGGCCTTTAACTGATGGGTAGAGACCCAACCAAATGAGGGAGGAAAGTCGACTTCACTCAGTCTACTGATTTAAATGTTAATCTCATCCAAAATCATTCTCACAGAAACACACAGAATAATGTTCAACCAAATAGCAGCACCCTGTGGCCCAGTCACGTTGACATATAAATTTAATCATCACAATAAGCACACGGTCCCAAAGCAAGGCCTAAGCTAATCAGAAAAGTTCTATCGGCTCAGAATAGACACAACCCAAACCACTATCAAAACAAACCAAAGAAGCCAAATGCATGGACTTCTGGAAAGAGACATCTCCTCTCTCTCTTCCTTTCAATGGCGGGGCGACGGGAGGACATCCCTATCCCGAGGGAAGTCAGCGTATGGAGTGGGGAGGAGACAAGGAGAATCCCAGAGAGATGCTGCAGCCCTGGTCAGCCAGGCATCAGGGCTAATTTCCTCGGACATCTCCGTAGCCCGAGCAGGTCCATCATGTTTACTGTGCAAACTAATTTGGATGGGTTTTCCGTCACCTGCAAGATGAAGTCTAACTGTTCTACACTGGAACCATTCTTGTCAACAATCTGCCCCTACTCCTGAACTCTGTACTCCAAGCAAGCAGTCAGTGTGTGAAACACTGTCCAAGTAAAATTATGTTATTGGAGCTGAAAAGATGTCCCTCAAAGGTCCATGCTGCCTAGGCTTATCTTTATCCAATAAGTTACCTGCCAGAGATCCCCCTACCCGACTCCCACATCTCAGATAGGAACGCCCTCCCAGAGTGAACTCACAGTGGGAACCTTCCTTTGGCCTCTGAGATTTGCAGTGTTGGTCACCTTTTGGGGTCAGGCCCTCAACCCTGCCATTTCCCAACTTTCTCACTGTCACAACAGTCAGTGCCATTTGGTCTTAGATTATGTACAAATGACAGAATTATTGAACTGGTAATATTACATGAATAACAAAATGAACAATCAAACATAGAACAGTTGTTGGCAGGATAAATGCTGTAGGTGTTCAAACAAAAATAGTGCATGTTAGGCATGCATCCCTTGAATGTAAAATTAAGAGAAATAATAACAAAGTAAGTCTTGGCCAGGGCAATCAGGCAAGACAAATAAATAAGGGGCATCCACGTAGGAAGAGAGAATGGCAAAATATCGCTGTTTGTAGACACATGATTCTATATCTAGGAAATCCTAATATCAGCCCAAAAGCTTCTTAACCTGATAAACAACTTCAGCAACGTCTCAGGATGCAAAATCAATGTGCAGAAATCACTAGCATTTTTATACACCAAAACAGTGAAGCCAAGAGCCAAATCACGAACGAACTCCCATTCACAACTGGCACAAAAAGAACAAAATACCTAGAAATACAGCTAGCCAGAGAGGTGAAAGATCTTTACAAGGAGAACTACAAACCACTGCTCAAATAAATCAGAGATGACACAAACAAATGAAAACCATTCCATGCTCCTGTACGGGAAGAATCAACATTGTAAAAATGGCCATACTGAAATTTACAGATCCAATGCTATTCCTATTAAACCACCATTGAGATTTTTCACAGAACTAGAAAAAATATTTTAAAATTCATGTGAAATCAAAAAAGAGCCCAAACAGCCAAGGCAATCCTAAGCAAAAAGAAGAAAAGTGGAGGTGTACCCGACTATACTATTCAAGACTACACCACATGGCTACAGTAACCAAACAGCTTCTGCACAGAAAAACAAACTATCAACAGAGCGAACAGACAACCTACAGAATGGGAGAAAATATTCGCAACTATGCATCCAACAAATGTCTAATATCCAGCATCTATAAGGAACTTAAACACATTTACAAGAAAAAACAACTTCCTTAAAGCATGGGAAAAGGACATGAACAGACACTGTTCAAAAGAAGACATACATGCGGCCAACAAGCATAGGAAAAAAAGCTCGGTATCACTGATCATTAGAGAAATGCAAGTCAAAACCACCATGAGATACCATCTCACGCCAGTCAGAATGACTATTACTAAGGCTCTTACTGTGTAAGAATGCTAGTCAAAATAGTCAAAAAAAAACAGACGCTGGTGGAAGGAACAAGTTGTGGAGAAAAAGGAACGCTTATACACTGTTGGTGAAAGTGTAAAATTAGTTCAACCACTATGTAAGACAGTGTGGTGACTTCTCAAAGACCTAATGACAGAAATACCATTTGACCCAGCAATTTCATCACTGGGCACATACCCAAATGAATATAAATTGTTCTATTATAAAGACACACACACATGTATGTTCAGTACAGCACTAATTAACAAAAGCAAAGGCATGGAATCAACCTAAATGCCAACCAGTGACAGATTGGATAAAGAAAGTATGGTACATATATACCATGGAATACTACGCAACCACAAAAAAGAATAAGATCATGTCTTCTGTAGGGAGGTCATCATCCTTAGCAAACAAGCAGGAACAGAAAACCAGATACTGCATGTTCTCACTTATAAGTGGGAGCTAAATCACGAGAACTCATGGATACATAGAGGGGAAAAAACACCCTGGGGCCTGTTGGAGAGTGGAAGGTGAGAGGAGAAGAGGATCAGGAAAAGTAACTAAGGCCCACTTGGCTTAATGCTCGGGTGATGAAATAATCTGTACAACACCCATGATACAAGTTTACCTATCTAATGAACATGCACGTGTACCCTGGAACTTAAAATAAAAGTAAAAAAAAAAAAAAAAGAAAATTTTAATTAAAAACAAACCAACTGTAATCCTAGCACTTTGGGAGGTCAAGGTGTGTGGATCACCTGAGGTCAGGAGTTCGAGACCAACCTGGCCAACATGGTGAAACCCCATTTCTATTAAAAATACAAAAATAGCCAAATGTGATGGCAGACACCTGTAGTCCCAGATACTCAGGAGGCTGAGGCAGGAGAATCACTTGATCCCAGGAGGCAGAGGTTGCAGTGACCAGAGATCGTGCCACTGCACTCCAGCCTAGGCGACAGAGCGAGACTCCATCTCAAAAACAAAACAAAACAAAAAGAAATCGTGCATGTTAGGTCAAATCAGCAGCCTATTCTACCCCAAGATTCTGTTCCTGAGGTGATGGAGCATAGAGCTTTCCACACTGTTAACTTCAAAAGAAATATTAGTTTCAATTTTCTATCTCAATGGATTTTAAATTTGATATTTATTACAGCTCTATCACTATGAATTTACTTATATAACTTTCTTGAATCTACTTGTATTTTTGATGTATACAAAAATGTGGGCTTGGTATTTAATGGAAAAGTAGTTCTTTATGTCTTGCTTTTTATGAAGACACCCAGTTTTGACACTCTTAAGTTTAATGACTAAATCCCTATTTGACCTAATTATGATCCTTGACTTACAAAGGGTACATATAGCTCAGGAAGTATAGAACAAGAGGCGGGGACATGGGATTCGCAGGATTTCTAGCTATTTGCTATCTGCATTCTGGTGTTTATTCATGGAAGTCATAACTGAGTAGAGTTCCAGTCAGGGATGGGAAAAGTGTGAAGACTGAGACTGAAGTATAAAGATTGGGCAGGCAGCACTGCCCGGGCTGGGGAGTCTATGCAGCTTGGTGGGGTGTGGGGCGGCATGGAGCTGGAGGGTGCTGGATCACAGCCAAGAGGGAACAGAAAGAAATGCAACCAACTTCATCTGCTTCCAGTTTAGCTCTGAACTGGGTATACTGAGGAAGGCACAAGAGAAATGCATTGGGCTCTAAGACTGTGAGGTTAAGAGAAGTCGCTTTAGCTATTATCTTGCAAATGGAAACCCCAGGCCTCTCTGTGGTGTGCTTTGCCCTTCCCTAGGTTGTGGTTCCATGGCTGTATGCCAGTCTGCCAGATCTGGCCTGAGTCTCTGCATCTGGCTGCCACAGAGGGCTGATGCCTGCTGGAGTTTGAAGGCTGACTGTGCAGTTGGCATTGTCAACCTGAGCCTGCTCCCTGTTTTTAAGCCATGGCATGTGCCAAGCAGCAGAGTCCTGTCTGAAAGAGTGAGGAGGGGAATGAAGGGGGAGAGGGGGCTGAGGGGTGAAAACAGACCCCTCCTGGCCCATGAAGGCAGGGACTGGCATGAAAGGAGCCATTGTGAGCACAGTGGGCACCTGCTGTCCCCCTCCATGGGTGAGGCACTCCTGCCTTGGAGAAGTGCCTCTGCTTTGATGCACAGCTAAAAGATGGGTTTGTCCCACGGTGGTACAAAAGGGTGGCCTGTTTGGCAGCTGGTCTACCATGGCAAGCGTCCTGGGCTTGAAACTGGGAAAAGAAGGTGCAAGCTCTGGCAGTCTCACCTCCTGGCCGTATGACTTTGGGCAAATCCTTTAAACTCTTGAGTCTCAGTTTCCTCATCTGCAAACTGGGGGAAAGCATGCTTGTTTCAAAGCATTGTGATGAGGGTCAGGTGAAATGAGGTACATGTGAAATTCAGGTGGGACATATCTGGACAGGAATGAACCCTGTTTAAGCCACCATCCTCTGGTGGGGCTTGGCATTTTGGGGTGAGCCGATGGATTTCCTCACCTGGTCTTACCCATTCTGGTCACAGACTGATTAATTCAACGATTACCTTGGTCCACGTGTAACCTAAAGGTACAACATAGGTATGTACCTTTAACAATTCATAATCAATTATAATGGTAATGGATTACATTTGCTTCATACATACTATGTACTTAGCAGTATTAGGCAAATGTTTCAGGTGTGCTATCTCATTTAACCTTTACAACTGCCCTAGAAAGGCCAGACCAATCTCAGGTTTCCCTGTGACAACAGGTAGCTCAGATTACTTAAGGGGTCCAAGACAAGATAAATTGTTAAGTGGCAGAGCTGAGATTCAAACCCAAGTATTTGCACTTCAGAGCCCATGCTTTAGAACTTAGAAATATTTTTAAAAACTTAGTTGAGAATGACGGAACCCACAGCACTGTCGAAAGAACTATTTACGATTGACCAAACTTAGCTTTCTCATAAATACCTATGAAACTATCATAAATATCTATGAAACAAATACAATACCATGTGATTCTAGTGTTAATTCCATCCATTCATCAATAATAAATTGTTTATATATTTAGTCAGGTGTGGCTTAGGGGATGTCTCTCTCTCTCAGTCTTGTGAGGAGCTTATATTTTTGTTATCCAATTCCATGTTACTTGCTAATATTCATTCATATATCCCATGCTGTCTTGAACGGTCAGTGAGTTCTCAGTGTTGGCTGGGGTAAGACTTGCTCAAAAGTAAGACTAAGATTCAGAGTTACCAGTGGCTGCATTTCCAGAGCGTCTATGACTTCTTCTGGAATCTGTTACTACACAGAATTGTGCAGTGGAGGAACATAAGGAGGCTCACAGTCCTCCCACACATGCTCTGCCTCGCATCTGCTACCCCTCATACGACCCTCCCCACCACACACATCAAAACCCCACTCTGAAGCTCAGCACATGGGAGAAGTTTAGGGATCACCTTCAAACTAAAAATGGGCAATGCCCGGTGGTAGAACGTCACCTGAGTTTCCTGGCACCCGCCCGGTTATCGTGATCATATTTGATGTTCCATGTGCATTATCAGAAATCCCCGACAGGTGATAGAGCATCTTCAGGTTTTGCTTCGGTTATAAGATTTAAAGGTTTCCCATTGAAGCCTCATCGTAATAAGTTACATAACGTGTCTCGTGGGGTCTACCCGGGATAATGTTGAACACACCTCATTATCCGGATATGGTCTGCAAACGGTCTGCGACGGTTTCCGCCAGGCTTTCCAGCCGAACTGGAAGTTTGAGAATTTGCTGATCAGGTATGGGTTTGTCTGATGTTTTTCTTATAATTAGACTGGACAAGAGGGTTTTTGAGAAAAATACCTACCCTGGGTGAATCACGGCTCCTTTGTTGATTTTATAGGCATATCATGGCATCACTGGTGATGATACTGACTTCATCGCGTGTTACCTGACTGGCTTCATGCCGATGATGCGGGCGCTATCGCGAATGCTGACCCGACCTTCATCATGATGCGACTGTCTGGCGACCTTCATCACTGATGATACTGACCTTCATCACTGATGATGCGCTAATCTATGGTACTGACGCTTCATGCGGATGACATCGCTGGGTGCGACCCATCACTGGTGCGTATCATCGCATTGATACCTGACCCAGCTATCCGCTGGGTGATACCCCGACGCCTCATCGCTGGTGATGCTGACTATCGCTGATGATGCACTAATGCTTCATCACTGATGAAATTACTGGCCTTCATCACTGAGTGAATGCAAGCCTTCATCACTGATGAAGAAGAGGCACCAGCGACACCGGTTTGGCTGCTGCATAAGCGAAATACCGCACCGGGCTTTGCGCCGGCAGAATATAGGGGGTGCATCCACAGTTCTGCAGGCTGGTAAATCCAAGGTCAAAGTGCCAGAAGATTCATTCAGTGTCTGGTGAGGGCCTACTTCCTGGTTTGTAGATGTCTGTCTTCTTGCTATGTCCCCATATGGCAGAAAGGGCGTGGGAGCTCTCTGGGGTCTCTTTCATAAAAACATAAATCCCATTCATGAGGGCCCTACGCTCATGACCCAGTGACCTCCCAAGCGCCTCACCTCCTAACACCCTATAACTAGGGGTTAGGATTTCAACATATAAACTTCAGGGGGACAAAAACATTTAGTCCATTGCAGTCAGGTTTCTCCACTGTGAGGTTACTGCTCTCCCATTGATTTAAACTGTGCTTCATTTAAATGTAATCTGAATGTTGTCTGGTCACTAACTCATAAAATGTGAGCTTGACGAAACTGAGACTGTAGCCATTCCAGTAGCTTTGTTGCCTGTTGTTATACTGATGTACTGTGAGCTTTAGAACTCATTAAGTCATCTGTGACAGGCTGGTCCATTCACAGGGGAAATAATCTGGAGGCAGAGTGGCCTGATGAGGCTGGAGAACAGGTGCAGTGAACACGGACAAGAGAAAGTGCTAGAAAGGTAGGCGGGCATGGTCAGAGAGAGAAATGGCTGACTTGAAGAAGATGGTAGAGGTAGAGCGGATCCAGGACACGTTTGCTCCAGAGGCACCCACTGGGGGCGGTGAGGCCACACAGTGAGGCAGCAGCCTCTCAGAAAGGAGGCAGGCAGGGAACGCAGACCTCAGGTCATTCAGGAAGTCGTCTCTGGGGTCTCCCGGAAGAATGCTGGGATGGTGAGTGGAGGGCCCTGATCCCTATGAGTGAGGAAGGAAACTGGACATAAACTCAGCACAGCGACTAAGAGAAGGCGGCTGGATGACATGTGCTGTGGAGAGCAGGTTTCTGTTTTGTTTTCTGTGATTTTGTTTTATAACGGGTGAGACATCAGCAAGGAGAAGCTGCCGCCTCTTCCGGACCCTGAGTTGAGGAGGATGTGGGGGAAGGAGCCGCCCCGACTTGAGTGGGCTCAGGGAAGCCATGTTCTTGGGTGGCGGCCAGGGTTCAGTTCAGCAAGGACGTGGAGGAACATTTGGTGATGACATGGGGGAGTCTGGTTTCCTGCAGAGACGGTTCCGGAGAATCTGGCAGGCAAGTTTGGGAGGAAGGGCCACCGAGGGATGTAGGCCAGGGGAGAGGATGGCAGTCAGAGGCCAGAGGCGCCAAGCATTGTGATCACTCAATCAATATGCGAAGGAATGTGTATGTTAAGTAGCTCAATTTAGCCATCCCACAATGTGTGCAAATTTTAAAACCTGCTGTACATGATAAATACATACAATTTTTATTTGTCAATTAAAAAATCACATATGATCCTTCACTCCCTCCTCCTACGCATCCCTACTGAGTGCTCTCTTTGTGCCCATGGCGCTTTGGCAAAGGGGAGGCAGATGAGAATGAAACCAGGTCCTGGCTGTGGAGCTCACCCTCACGTGGGGCAGACCTGGGGCCACTGCATGGTGAGCGCTGGGAGGAGGAGCCTGGTCCAGGCTGGCTGAGGACAGAGGGCAGGGCTGGGTCTCAGGCAGGGGACCCCGAGGCCAATCCCAGGGAGGACATCTGAGCAGGGGACTGAAGAGGTGGACGCTTCCAGCCCATACATGCTGAGGAAGCATCAGATGTGGGAGACGAGAGGCTGGAGGGGGCAGAGGCCCTCAGAGGACCTGGCCTGGTCTCTGGGTTTTATTTTGAGTGTGATGTGAGGAGGGGGTGTCCAGAGCAGAACAGCCAGAATCCGATGTCATGTGGCAGACCTGTGGCATGGGTTCAACCCACCTGAACCAACGGTCTATACGCATGAGCTGCATCAGCAGCTGGGAGGACAAAGCATTGCTCAAGTTTCCCCAAAGCGGCCAGCTCTAGGCAGCACTGGCTGTTTCCCAAGGGCAAGTCAGCAGGAGCAGTGATCGTCTTTAGCTCCTAAGATTCACAGACTATGAGGAAAGAAGTGCTACTGGGCAGGGCATGTGGTCTCTGGGAATTGACAGCCTCCACCTGGATGGGTTCTCTGTGCCAGATGCCCACCGAGATCCCGGCTCCTCTGGAAGCTCCTGGCTCCTCCACCAGCCAGTGCTCACTGGGAGGTCTGAATTGGTTATCCCGGCTACAAAGAAAGGCCTTATGGTTCAAGGTTGCTGGCACGTAAACTCTGAGGAGGTGCTGGGAAGTGTGTCCCTTGTCCTGAGTCTCCCCCCAACCCCCATGGGGCACTTTGGCTGTGCTAACTTGGAGACTGGCACTGTCAGATGGCAGGATCATGACCACAGAACGCCATCCACAAGCATGCAGTTTGCAACAGTTTCCAAAGTAATTGCCTGGTAAAACCCACTCCAAATCGAAGTTTAAAAATCCCGATTCTCCTCTCAGTCTTCAAGAAGGGCTATGAAGGATAGAAGGTAACAAATGCATGTGGACACATGCAGACATGGCGCACATGCACATACACACACAACCCCACAACCCCTTATGCAGTGCAGCTCAGGCTCAGTCATGAAGATACTTCACTGGGTCTTCCTTACACAGTTCCAGCCACACTGAAGCCCAACTTTTATAAGAACACGGAAAATTAGAACTGGATGGAAGCTCCTTCGTCACCTGATCCCCATCCTCTATTTTGCAAATAAGAAGTGCGGCTCCATAGAGGTAAGGTGACCCAGGTTCACAGAGCTCTGGAGCGGCAGGCCTGGTGGGACCCAGGCAACTGACTGTGATTCTCAAAATACCCCCATGGGTGGGTCATGTCTCCATCCAGTGACAATTCCATTGCACATAACACCTCTCGACCTCTGCCTCAAGGCAGCAACAGCGCGAAAAGTAGGCTTTGAGTTAAAGATATCTAAGTTAAAACTTAGTTCCAAAACATACCAGCTAGCTGTGTGGCTTTGGGTGAGGTACTTAACTTCTCTGAGCCTCAGTTTTTCTTTTTTTAAAAAAATTTTTAATTAAAAAAAAAACTTTTCTTTTAGGTTTGGGGTACATTTGAGGTCTGTTATATAAATAAACTCAGGAGTTTATTGTAAAGATTATTTCATCACCCAGGTATTAAGCCTAGTATTCATTATTTTTTTCTGCTATTCTCCCTCCTCCCACACTCCACTCTTAAGTAGACCCCATTGTCTGTTGTTCCCTTCCTGGTGTTCATGAGTTCTCATCACTAAGCTCCTATTTATAAGTAAGAACATACAGTATTTGGTTTTCTGTTCCTGCATTAGTTTGCTAAGGATAATGGCTTCCAGCTCCATCCTTGTCCCTATAAAAGACATGGTCTTATTCTTTGTTATGGCTGCATAGTATTCCATGGTGTATATATACCACATTTTTTAAATGCAGTCTACCGCTGATGGGCATTTAGATTGATTCCATGCCTTTGCTATTGTTGAACAGTGCTACAAGGAGCATTTGTACGCATGTGGCTTTATGGTAGAATGATTTATATTCCTCTGGGTGTATACCCAGTAATGGGACTATTTCAAACGGCAGCTGTTTTTAGCTCTTTGAAGAATTGCTACATTACTTTCTGCAATGGCTAAACTAATTTATGATCTCACCAACAGTATATAAGCATTTTTTCTCTACAGCCTTGACAGAAGCTGTTATTTCTGACAGTTCAGTAACAGCCATTCTGACGGGTGTGAGATAGTATCTCACTGTGGTTTTAATTTGCATTTCTCTAATATTAGTGATATTGAGCTTTTTTTCACGTGCCTGTTAGCCACATGTATGTGTTCTTTTGAAAAGTGTCTGTTCATGTCATTTGCCCACTTTTTTTTTTGTGACAGAGTCTTACTTTGTTGCCCCAGCTGGAGTGCAGTGGTGTGATCTCGGCTCACTGCAACCTCTGCCTCCCAGGTTCAAGTGATTTTCCTGTCTCAGTCTCTGGAGTAGCTGAGATTACAGGTATGCACTAGTACGCCCAGCTAATTTTTGTATTTTTAGTAGAGGCAGGGTTTTGCCATGTTGGCCACGCGGACTTCAAACTCCTGACCTCCCAAAGTACTGGGATTACAGGTGTGATCCACCATGCCCAGCTGCATTTGCCCATTTTTAATGGAGTTGTTTGCTTTTCTCTTGTAAATTTGCTTAAGTTCCTTACAGACGCTGGATATTAGACCTTTGTCAGATGCACAGTTTGCAAATATTTTCTCTCATTCTGTAGGTTTTCTGTTCATTCTGTGGATAGCTTCTTTTGCAGTGCAGAAGCTCTTAAGTTTAATTAGATCCTATTTGTCAATTTTTGCTTTGGTTGTGATTGCTTTTGGCGTCTTTGTCATGAAATCTTTGCCTATGCCTGTGTCCAGTATGGTATTACCCAGGTTGTCTTCCAGGGTTTTTACAGTTTTGGGTTTTACATTTAAGTTTTTAATCTGCCTTGAGTTAAATTTTTACATGGTGTAAGGAAGGGATCCAACTTCAATCTCCTTCATATGGCTAGCTAGTTATCCCAGTACCATTTACTGAATAGAGAATTCTTTCCCATTGCTTGTTTCTGTCAGTTTTGTCAAAGATCAGATAGTTAGTTGTAGGTGTGCAGGTTGTAAGTATTTCTGGGCTCTCTATTCTGTTTCCGTTCCACTGGCCTGTGTGCCTGTTTTTGTACCAGTACCATGCTGCTTTGGTTACTCTAGCCAAAACATGTAGTATAGCTTTAAGTCAGGTAATGTGATGCCTCCAGCTTTGTCCTTTTTGCTTAGGATTGCCTTGGCTATTTGGGCTCATTCTGATTCCATATGAAATTTGAAATAGCTTTTTGTAGTTCAGTGAAGAATGTCATTGAAACTTCTCAATAAACCAGGTATTGAAGAAACATACCTCAAAATAAAAGAGCCATATATGACAAAACCACAGCCAACATAATACTGAACAGGCAAAAGCTGGAAGCATTCCCCTTGAAAACTGGCACAAGACAAGGATGCCTTCTCTTACCACTCCTATTCAACCTAATATTAGAAGTCCTGGCCAGAGCAGTCAGGCAAGAGAAGAAAATGAAGGGCATCCAAATAAAAAGAGGAAGTTAAACTATCTGTATGCAGATGACATGATCCTATATCTAGGAAACGCCATAGTCTCAGCCCCAAAGCTCTTCACCTGGTAAACAACTTCAGCAAATTCCAGAGTACAAAATCAGTGTGCAAGAATCACTAGTTTTTTCAATTATAAAATGGACACACTTATACTTACTTGATAGCACTAATGAGAAGATTAAATGAGATAATGGAAATGAAAGTATGTGTCCTGAGCATATAGTAGCCTCTCAGAAATGTTTTGTCTTCCTCCTTTGGGGATTCCACCTCAGAAACGAAAGCATTAGTATAAATGACTTGGCAGTGCCAGCTGTCTGTCTTCTGAATACAGCCAAAGCTTATTTGGATTCAAGTGTAGCCAGTGAGACTGGAAATCAAGTGAAAAACACAAGGCACTGCCCTGACATGAGTACTGAGAACAATCTTCTGAGAGACCAAAGACAAGCTTTTTTTTTTTTCTGACATTCACCAAGTCCCAAGGGTTGTGCTGGGTGGTGAGGTTACAACAGAACGCAGACCATGGCCCTTGTCCTGGAGCTTGCAAGTCTCCATGTGACACAGCTGGCATCATTACTGGGGTAAACAAATGCACAGCTGTCCAAGAAAGGTGATGTTGAAAGATAACTTCTGTGGGGTTGAAGACATTCTGGAAAGTTTGTGTAAACATAAATCTTGCTACCTGACAGGCCAACCAGTGAACCTATAGCCCCCCAACATAAATCATAAGGAAGAGCAATTAGACAATGCCCCCAATAGTTAGCTATTATTTACTGACCTGGCATGTTTTATCATACTTAAAAATAAGCAACTAATAAATTATCTGAATTTCATGATTATGTAGACCGTTTTGAAGCCATGAGTTTCCCACCAAGAAAGTGACAACGTTAGTAATTTCCTCTGCTAGAATGTCCAATCAGGTCATCAATTGTTCTAAGTAATGTGTAGCCCTGTGGCACACAGAGGAGTCTCACATGTGTGAGCTGTTCGTTTGTCCCATATATAGTAATCACCCAAGGCAGAAACTCTAAAGCTTTTCGATTTTGCCTCGATTTTCTCAGACGTAAAATGGAGATATCAGAATTACCTACTGAAGGGATAGTGGTGAGCATTAAGTGAGTTGATATAATTAAGGGGGTTTAAACAGTGACTGAATCAGGTGAGTGGGTTTTCTATTATCATTGTTAATCTAACCTGATACCCAGATAACAATATCAGGTAGAGAGTTTCCAACACTAGAATCCTTCCTGCCACTTATGATCAAAAGATGTCACCCTATGTAAGCTTTCTGGGTTTGGTTTCATGGCCAGCAATAACTAAATTTATGTAGCTGCATAATTATGTAAAGGTAAATAAATACAAAGACGTAACACTCCAATGAGGGATCAGGTGTGGGGCCACAGCCCGGCCAGATGAGACCTCATCTTGGGTTGGGTGTATGAGGCAGGAATGACACTGCCAGGTTTGAATTTGGCCATGAACATCTCCTTTGTGCATTCCATGGTCCATTACCATAGCATCCATGGAGTGAAGATATAGTAACATGGAGTTAGGGTGGCGCGGGGAGGAGTTTCCACACCAGCTGCTGAGATTAAAAGAGAGGAAGGGAATCTGGAGTCTCTCTCAGCCTAGCTTCCTCTCACGAGTCCTCCCTGGACCCCCAAGGGGAAGGCTGGGCTCTGAACCTTCTCTCCCACCTGACCGCAGTGTTGGTTTAGGGTCAAGGTGCTCAGAGACAAGAGAGGAGCTCACACATATATATGGTGTGGCAATTCCAAAAGGCCGGGCTTGCCTGTCTTCAGGAAGTAACACTTCTCACGATGGTTGGAGGTTGGGGATAGGGGTAGGGTGGGGAGAAAACAAAGAAGTAGAGTTTATGCCCCAACAAGGTAAATCGAATTCCCAGCCCTGCACCAGTCCTTTCAGTGCCTTTGGTCATAAGAGAGTCATGCAGAACATCCCTCATCACCCAGTCCCATATGGATGCAGTCACAGGACTCAGAAAATGCCCTGTCAACACTGGCTTCCCTGAGGGGTTCCATCTAATAGCATCAGAAGACCACCTCACTAGGAGTGAACTGAAGAGGCCCCTCTGCAGATAGAGGGGAAAGTTCAGGACTTTGCCAAAAGGACCGACAGCTGCAGTGGGAGTGCAAAGCGCCACAGGCCGAGAAGTGGCCTAGATTAAGAAGTTCCAATTCCCCTTCCCCTGTCAAGGATAAGGAAGGCCACGCTCATTTTATGTGCAGGACGATGTGATGGGCAGAATTGGACCTGTGGCCAGATCAGCTTGGAAATCTCATCAGACACACACAGCAATGTACTTGTCTTTTTGTCATTCCTCTCCAAAAAACAAAGCCACCAAAAGAGACAGTCTTCTCATTCTAAGTACCATCTATTCACAGTTAAGAAGGCAGGGCTGTCCAAAGAAGCCATTCCTTCCATCCACTCAAGATACATCCATGCATATATATTCTCGCCTATGTGCCAGACACTGTGCCGGGCTCTGTGGACACGGCAGCAGGCAAGTCACACAACACAGAACTTACACTGCAGAAGAGAAGAAACAGTCAAACATATATAATAGACAGTGACATTTAGGACAGAAGGACAGAGGGCCATGGGGGCATGTAAGGTGAGCAGGTAACCCCATCATATGTCTTGTATGGAAATGGAATAACAAATCTAAGGTAAGTGTATTCTTTTGCGACTTGAAAAGCTGAAATGCAGATCTACGTCGTTAACCAGATGTGTGAGCTTTGTCTGTCCACCCCTTTCCAGAACTTCCAAAGAATCTCTAAATGGGACCTAACGCACTTTGAAGCGGACATATAGTAGATATTCACAGAGGCTGTTCTGGGCACTGTGTTTATTCCTCCATCACTTCTAGTTTTAACTTTTCCTATTTATTCATTTGATACAAACTGACTAACTTCCTCTATTCAACTGTTTCAACATCTGTGACATTCTGAGGGGTGCCCGTCATCCAATCTTTCTATCGTAACCATGAGCTCTACCATTTTAGAGGACTTTTCACAGAGGAATGTGTTGACTCCTTCCATCCGTAAAGCCTGTTGTTAACATACTCTCCAGATCGCTTGAACCACTGATGCTAATATGAAATATCCTCATGTCTTGTTGCATCCTCTTTTCTCCCCTTTTCCTGGCTAAATGAACCAGCGGTCTCACGCTGCATGGTTGCTGTGGGGTGTGATGGGAACTCCGGGCTTCTGGCCTTAGAAGTGGCAGACGAAGGATCTCTCATGGTGTCCTTGACCTGACCCCTCTTTGTGGGCTTCTTCACCTCCTCCTCCATGCTGCCCTCCCCATGGTTCACGGTGGCCCTTAGCACAGGGTGCCTGTTCTTCAGAGTGTCCCCACAGGGCAGAGCTACCCAGGAGCCTCCGTCAGGCCAAGGACAGAGAGACAGCTGTGGTGCTCTCATTTTTACAGACTCTCTATGCCTCAAGCACATCGACACCCCCTAATAACACTTCCTTTGTGAGTTCACTAATGTTTGGAAAACCCCTTGTAAGTTCCTACTTCATGGCATTAACAAGAATCCATTCCTGAAAATGTGAATGGTTCTGTTGGTTTCAAACAGCCATCAAGAAAGCTAAGGGATTGTTTTGGTGTCTTAAAATTCTTGTCTGAGTCTCAGTGGCTGAGACAGCAGCCCCAGAGTCATACAGAAGCGAAACCCAAACATTGTCTTCCTCACATCAGCAGATCCCAAGGACGACAGGATGGAGCCCCAGGTGTCTTAGACAGCTCAGCCGAAAAGTGGGTGCTCCTGGGACATCTAGTGGCCATAGAGAAAAACACTCCCACCCAGGTAGTAGCAAGGGAAGCCTCTAAGGGTGCTTAGATAGCAGGTGCATTTCCCCTCCCCACCTCTAGCCAGGTAAGAAAGCCGAGATCCCAGGTAAGAACAGCTCACCCAATTTCCCATCTCCAATAGGAGGCGTTGGTACTTATTTCTCGTAGATCATTTCTACCTGAATTTTGTTATGCAGGAACTCCACGTGAATCAGCCATGGCCTGAGTGGTTGAGAAGTTTTAGCGGCCTAGAGTTCACTAGGTATTTGCATCTAAATGCAGTGATTTTCCAAATTCTATCACACATTCCTTTGTGGATCATGGCACGGAGGCAGAATCCTAGCTCTGAAACTCTGTGCTACCTTCCCTCCTGCCAGACCCCTCCTGAATTCCGTGATTATAAAACGCAAGTAAACAGAAATGTTCTTGCCCGTCAGACACTTGATGCTTTGTATCTAAAATAAGAATATCGTGGAGAAAAACAAGTTTGTGCTCTAGCTACTGACATGTCTCAGAAAATGAAAACAAAACAGTAAAAGAGAATTCCTGTTTCTCAGCCCGAAGAGCAGCAGGAGAGAAGAGAAAATCCAAGAGAACTGGGAATTAGAGCTGTGTTACACAAGGTAGAGAAAGGAAAAATCAAAAACCAAGGTTCCCAGTCCCAAAATATCCCTGTAGGAAGCTAAGTGGAACAGTTTTCCACAGAAAGCAAGAGACATGTCCTATAAATAATGTGGTGGGCAGGGCAGCGGGGGGCGGGCAGGATCCCCTGGAGGAAGCGGGGAAGGGCGGGGAAGGGCTGCACAGGCCCCCCAGCTGCTGGCTGCCTCCCGCCACAGGAACGCAGTAGCGGGTCCAAGGCCAGGATGTTGAATATTTATATTCTGCTTATAAAATATGCCTTTTATTGAGAAATTTAGACACACTCTACTGTGTCCAAAGAGTCCTTAAAGTCACATCCTTTCCATTTTCCATGTTCTCTTGTCAACAGGCCAGTACCCACAGCCTGGCTTTCACTTGGAGACGGGAGGGTGAGGAGAGGTGCTGTGGTGGAGATGCCTCGCAACTGCCCGGAACATGACTGTCTCACATCATGGGCTTAAAAGAAAAAAAATACATATGTTTCTTTGTATCAATAGTTAGAACCCTGAATGGAAGTGTTGGTCATTCTGAATTTTCTAAAATTTATTTTTATTTTTTTAATAATAGTTTGTGGTTGTTTGTAGAGATGGGATCTCGTTACGCTGCTCAGCCTGGCCTCAAACTCCTGGCCCCAAACAATCCTCTGGCCTCGGCCTCTCAAATTGCTGGGATTATAATCTTAAGCCACTCCACCAGGCCTATTCAGAATTCTAATATACAACGAATTCTTTTTTTTTTTTTTTTTTTTTTGAGACGGAGTCTCGCTCTGTCGCCCAGGCTGGAGTGCAGTGGCCGGATCTCAGCTCACTGCAAGCTCCGCCTCCCGGGTTCCCGCCATTCTCCGGCCTCAGCCTCCCGAGTAGCTGGGACTACAGGCGCCCGCCACCTCGCCCGGCTAGTTTTTTGTATTTTTTTAGTAGAGACGGGGTTTCACCGTGCTAGCCAGGATGGTCTCGATCTCCTGACTTCGTGATCCGCCCGTCTCGGCCTCCCAAAGTGCTGGGATTACAGGCTTCAGCCACCGCGCCCGGCCTGTGATAACCAAGAAATAAAGACTTGGAGCTCAAACTGTGCCCCAGAGGCCTGCGATTCCTGAGAACCGTGCTTCCTCCTCCCATTCTTCCATTTGGAATTGCGTTAAGCACAGAGACCCGAGGAGCCTGGACATAGCGCAGGATGATGGTGTAAGAAGCCAAACCCCGCCTCCAAACACAGGGACTCCTCACCAGCTGGTAGGGCTTCAGTGCATGCAGAGGAAGCGAAAGGACGGGCAAGGTGCACAGATGAGGTGGGAGGACTGGAGCCAGGACGTCTGAACCTGGTGAGGAGCTGCAGGGGTGGGCCAGGGGTGAGGAGGAGGAACAGGTGCCGGGGAATTCCTGGGACCCCAGGCTGGCAGCCACTGCCTCCTCTGTCCCTTGGGCACCCTCCCTTTGCCCTGCCCTGGAGAATGTAACTCTTAGCAGGCTCTCGCAGCCTGGACTTTCAATGGCGCTGCTGCCTCTGACTCCAATCGCTACCACTTTCCCCCTAAAGCTTCCACCTCTGAAGATTTGCCTCATATCATCTCCTCTGTGTAATCTCTTCTCAGCTTCCCCTTACCCCTAAGTCCCCACCCCTCCATTCCCAAACAGGGAGCATTGTCTCCGCTGGCTCCACTCTACTAGACCAGCAGGGAGATGAGGAAGCTTCCTTCTATGGACCACCCGCTGGGCATAACCTCCTCCCCTAAGGGTGGGGTGTGCATGAGTGCCCTAAGTGCCTTCGCCCAGGCAGGTGCAAGGGCGTGTGAAACTGGAGGCGAGAGCCTGGCAGGCTGCACACCTGGGGGCTGAAAGGAGAAAGGGAGGGATGCCCAGGCAGTCCTTAAAGGGACCTGGGGAAGCTTCATCTTCAACCGCAGACAAGCGTCATTCACCTGAAATGCCAGGACCAGGAAGTCCTGCCGGCCGCAGGCACAGCCTGTCCAACGTGATTGGAAATCACTTCCTGCTGTTCATGTCCTCTTGGAAGGTCAGGTGGCCTCTGCAACAAGGTATGTGCTGCGTGGAGACTGGGGAGGGGAACGAGGGTCTCCGAGAATCTCAGGAGGCCAGTCCCCGCAGTGCTCACTTGGAGTTCATGTGCTCAGTAACCTTCATAGAAGGTGGGGGAATCCGGAGAAGAAAAGAGCTGCTCCCACAGCCACCCAGCCCGTGGATGGCAGATACGGGTCTAGAGCCTGCTTAGCTCACAGTACACTCACCTGAAAAACAGCTGGAAAACCCTCAGGTAACACAACTCCGGTATTTCAGTACTGAAGTTAGCAAACAGCACATTCTTTTGAGAAGTGGGTAAGGCCTCCCAGGACGGTAAAGCTGCACCAGTTTAGGATGGCTGCCCCTTTATTTGGGTGTCTGAGTGTTCCACAAATGACTGCCACTACCACATGTGGTGGGTGGCGCGAGGCACCTTGGCCATAAAGTCCTGCCAGCACGGGACTCAGAGACCGTGCTCGTCAGCGTCGTGCGTGGTGCCTGCATCTAGAGCAAGACAAAGGCAAGTTTTAGAAAGTGCTTCCACATCCCTGCATTGGAACTTCTGGCTGAGGCACAGCACAGAAAATGCCTTTGCCTCTTGTGGATTCTTGCCCAGGGCTGAGAACTGGCCAGCTGCCATGCTGTGTCCCGGGTGCTGCTCCAACCAGACGCCAGCTGGGTCCCTCCTCCTTTCCTGTCTGTGTGCCTGACTAGCGACAGTGGCCCCTGAGAGATGGCTCCTGGGTCTCGAATCCTATACAACACGAGGCAGCCCATCCGTGCTGTCTGTTTTTGTTTTGTTTTGATAATCTCCTCTTATAACAAGGATATTTGATTTCTTGTTAGGATGAGTCAAGTGGGTAAATTTGGCTCCGGAAACTGACTTATCAGCATTATCAGATTTCAAGGAACTAGGCTGCATTAAAGACTTTAGTCTTTTGTTACCAACTAAAAATCAACTATTTTTTAATATCTACTATTTCTCATAAATTCATGGTCAGTTTCTCATAAATTCATGGTCAATATCAATACTGTGACTTCCCCAGATGGTTCAGAAAAAGTCTGACAGGCCAGGTGCAGTGGTTCACACTTGTAATCCCAGCACTTTGGGAGGCCAAGGTGGGTGGATCTTGAGGTCAGGAGTTCAAGACCAGCCTGGCCACACAGTGAAACCCCATCTCTACTAAAAATAAGCTGGGCGTGGTAATGGGCACCTGTAATCTCAGCTACTCGGGAGGCTGAGGCAGGAGAATTGCTTGAACCGGGGAGGCAGAGGTTGCAGTGAGCTGAGATTGTGCCACTGCACTCCAGCCTGGGCGACAGAGCAAGACTCTGTCTGAAAAAAGAAAGGAAGAGTCTGAAAATGTCTGTAAATGGAAAGAATCCAATTTCCCTATTCTTGGTTTGTGAAGGCTCCTGCAGATACTGTCTGTTGGCTGCATGATAGACACTTGAGGTACTTTCTTCAGGATATTTACACATACGGTGCACATGCCTTGCTGACAAACAGATCATCCACTCCCTTCACAGCCCATCGGTTTCGCGTTTTTAGTAGCCTGAGGTTGGCATCATTGCATGTATATAACAGACTCCCTATACAGGCCTCCTAGATACTGCATGCACTGCTTAAGTTGCATTACAACATGTTACATTTTAAACTTTACTGTGACCACTGATACCATCTTAGGTGCAGTCATGCATCACTTACTAATGGGGATACATTCTGAGGAATGTAGGTGACGTTGCTGCTGTATGAACAGTAGGGCGTATACTCACACAAACCTAGATAATGTAGCCCACCACACAGCGAGGCTGCACATTGTAGTCTATTTCTCCCAGGCAACAAACCTGCACACGTTACTGTACTGAGTACTGTAAGCAGCTGTACCACAACGGTAAGTATTCGTGCATCTAAACACACCCAAATGTAGAAAAGGAATAGAAATGTGGTATTATTATGTCATGGGGCTGCTGTCCTGTATGCGAAGCACCGGTGACTAAAACGTTGTCATGCTGGGCACAGCTGTACTGCTGCTGTTACTGGTGCTGTTGTTCGTATCTTACAGCAAGGGAGACGACACAACTGGAGAATTGATACACTTGTTTTAGACTCCTCATCATGTCCAGGGTTAGAATTTAGGCATTTCTTGTCCTTTTAACCCTAATCCTGAATTTCAGTAACATTTGGCAGCCCCGGTGTCTGCTTCATTAATATGAGCTCATTTCTTATCCTTTTAACCCTAATCCTGAATTTCAGTAACATTTGGCAGCCCCTATGTCTGCTGCATCAATATGAGCTCCTATATCCCCATTACTTTCCTATCATAGGTCCTTTTGGTTTGGTTTGTCATCTTCTTTGAGTTTCTTAACATGAATTCTAACTTGTAGTTTTCATTTTCTTCTATAATAAAGAAGGTATTTGAAGCTGTTTCCTCTAAATACAACTTTTCCTGGATGTGATAAATTTGCTACGAGGTCTCCTAGTTTGAACTGCTATTTCTATAACTTGTAATTTCAGCCTTGACTTCTCCTTTGCCTTAGGATACTTTATGAGAGTGCGCCCTAATATTAAATAGTTCAGCTTGGGTCTCTATACAGTTTATTTATCTATGTTTTGGATTCTGATCAGAGACTGATGGCTCTAAAATCTCTACTTTCCTGAACTATTTGAAATGTTTTCATCGTAAAGAACCTAATTGAATTTTATAAATTTCATAAAGTACAAAGGATAAAAAATTATAGATTCTATATTTGTGGGATGTAAATTTTATATGTATTATTACATGAAATTATGAATGTAAGATCCTCTTCATCTTTGATTAGTTTACTAGATCTCCTAAATTATTACATGAAAATATTTAAAATCATTCATTATATTTGTGCTTTACCAAGTTCTGTTTATATATTTTTATTGGCTTTTGCTTTATATGTTACATGTTGCTTTGTGTGTTATATTGTATCTTATTTTCTAAACAATATAAGGTAATGCTAAAAATGCAATAGTCATCTGGAAAGTGCAAATTAAAAGCATACTGAGGCATCGCTACACTGTAATGTGATGTGTGACAGTGAATTTTCTGTGTCCACTTGACTGGGCTGAGTGATATACAGGTGGCAGGTGAAATATTATTTCTGGGGTGTGCTGAGGGTATTTCTGGGAGAGATTAGCATTGGAACCATCTGGCTGAGTAAAGACACACCCTCCCTGATGTGGGTGGCATCGGCCAATCCTTTGAGGGTAGGAATAGAACAGAAAGGCATCAGAGAGAGTGACCTTGGCAAACAGGACATCTGTCTCCTACCCTGGGACATTGGACATTGATGCACCTGGTTCTTGGGCCTTTGGGCTTGGACCAGGACCGATACCATTGGCTTCCGTTTCTCAGGCCTTTGGGTTTAGACAGGAATGACACCAGCTCTCCCACATTTCCAGGTTACAGACAGCAGATCCTGCGCTTCTCAGTCTCCATGATCACATGGGTTAGTCCCTCATCATAAGTCTCTTTCCATGTATCTATACAGATTCTATTGGTTCTATTTCTCTGGAGAGCCCTTGCTAATACAAGTGAAAAAGCCAATATGAAAAAGAGATAAAATACCAAGGGTTGATGACGATAAAGAGGAACTCCCACACTATATTGGGAGTATAAATTGGCACAGCCACTTTGGAAAACTAATAGGATTTACTAAAGCTGATGAAACTGCCTTTGCAACATTTGTAACAGTGAGAGAAATTTAACCTAAGGGACTCCATCTTGCTTCTATTCTCACAAGCTAATTGCCTTTGTTACCTTTAAAACAAAGATGGTAACAGTCCCTCCCTGAAACGAACTCCCTCCTTGCTCAGGGACTGAAACTGCCTTTGTAAAATGAATGGAGGGTCACAATATTATGATTATGGGAGGAGTCTGAATTCTGCTAAAAGGAAGGTTTAAATGTTCTCTGGCTTGCTTTTCTATAATTCCTTGCCTCTTAGGAGTCATGTGGCCAGAGATCACAGGATTGATGACTTCTCCAATTGTTCCTATAGATAACACTACTATTATTTTGTCTAAGATTATTATTGAGATGTTTTTCAGACTTCTGCATTCTGGCAGGCAAATGAATGACTGCACCTGACCCGTGACTCATGACTCAACCAGTCCTGTGGACCCCGCCTGGAGGTGGACTCAGTGCACCAGGACCATTTTCCACACCCCTCTGATTTCATCCTCAACCAATCAGCAGCACCCTTTCCTTAGCCTGCTGTTCACCAAATTAGCCATAAAACCCCTACCTAGCCTCTGAGTTCTCAGAGAGGCTGATTTGAGTAATAAAGTAATAAACTCCTGTTCTGCCTGGCCAGCTGTGTTTATTAAACTTGTTCTCTACTGCAATACCGCTGTCTCAGTGAACTGATTTTATCTCTGCAGTGGGCAACAAGGATTTGGCGATTACACTGATCAATATGCAATTACATCTCTAGGTATAGATCCAATAGAAATGGGTGTATCTTTACCAAAGATGTGTAAGAATGTTCATAGCAGCTTTATTCATACAGTATTCAAACAGGAAACCCAAATTTCTATAAACAGTACAATTAGTAAATAAATTTTGGTATTATACATTGGACATCTATACAGCTACAGGAACTAACAACAAACTGTTGCTACCCACAATCATGGATGAATCCTGCAAACATATTGAGTGAAAGAGGCCAGACACAAAAGGGTACACCCCGTATGACTCCATTTAGGTAAAGTACAAAAATAGGCAAAACACTAGTCTAGACAACATAGTAAGACCCCATCTCTACAATAAATTTAAAAATTAGCTGGTTGTGGTGGTGTGTCCTAGCTACTCTGGAGGCTGAGATAGAAGGATCATTTGAACCCAGGAGTCAGAGGTATCAGTGAGTCATAATCACACCACTGCCCTCCAGCCTGGGCAACAGAGCGACACGCTGACTCTTAAAAAAAAAAAAAAAAAGGCAAAAGAAATCTATGGTGTTAAAAGTCAGGATAGTGGGAACCTTCCTAGGATGGGAAATTGACTAGGAGGTGACAGGAGGAGGGTTTCTGAGGCTGTTTCTTAACCTAAATGCTAGTACACGAGTGTTCACTGTCAAAATCCAGGCAGCTACACACTTGCTTTAGATGCTTTTCTGTGTATGTGACACACTCCAGCAAAACTCTAAAAAAAACTAACACATGGCTCTGCACAGTATTTATCATGAAACAGAACATGCAAGGCTTTGTATTTTTTACAAGGTAGAAGAATTCAAGTTTGAAGGAAAATTGTGCCAGGCATTGTGCTAATCCGTTCTCACAAATCACTTTAATTGTCCACATTGCCCATGGAGGTGGGTACTATGATCCCATTCTCCAGATTAGGGAAATGAGGCTCAGAATGGAATCAGTTCGTCTGAGACCACACACGTGCCACCTGACCATGAGGAGGTGAGGAAGGCAGCCCGGTGGGCTGAGAGCCTGCAGTTGGAACAAATCCCAGCAACCCTGTGGCTCAGCCTGTGTCGCTGTGTAGAACAAACACGATCTTTTCCCATGTATTTTATAGGACTTGCTTAGTGATTCTCCACAACCAAAATGAAGCCTTAGCATTCTTCCGTTGAACTTCTCGGCTTCCCCTGAGGACTGATTTTATTTCATCACCCTTTGTCATGAGTCTGGTATTGTTTACAGTGTGATTTTACACATTAAATTTCTTCCATAACAACATTTACTCTACAGTATTCGTGACAATTTTAAGAACTTGTATTATGTGATCTACCTAATTGAATTTAACAATCTTACAGCTTGTTTAGGGCATTTGATGTTTTCACGTCACAGCAATTTAAACTGAGAGAAAAAAATGCTTACACAAAATGCCTGTTTCCAAAATCTTTGGTTTTTGGAAAAGGTGCATATAAAATAAGGCTAAAATGCAGAACATAAAACCTCATAGAAGGAGAAGAAACATAATACAAAGGTCATGGTTGAATATTAAATGTAGCTCTAAGCTTTCTGCAAGACAAGAAGAACATAAATCTTATCTGATAAAAGGAAATAGATCAGTTATTCAAAGAACACAATCTTTCAGGTACAAATTTCCAAGAAGAATGCCACAGAAACATACAACTTTGTCAAAAGGATTGGCAATGAGTGATATAAATTATACACAGAGTGATATTCAAAAATGTCACTATAAGAGGAAAATCTTACAAACTCAGCAGCCCTGGATTTTATTTTTAGAGAGTGAGTTCAAAGGAAACACAAAAGAATAAAGGAAGAAAGGGAGGGTTTGAATTTTAAAAGGCTCCCAACTTATTTCTCTTATCTAACTGTAACTTTGTACCCATTGACCAACCTCTCTTCACCCTGCCTACCTCCGCCCCCACCCCCGCATCTGGAAACCACCAATCTATGTTCTGTCTCCAGGAGACGAATATTTTCAGATTCCACACATGAGTGGGATCACGCAGTATTTGTCTTTCTGCGTCTGTCTTATTTCACTTAACATCATGTCCCCTAGGTTCATGCACATTGCAAATGACTATAGTTAACAATAATGTAATGTATATTTCAAAATAGCTAGAAGAATGAATTTTGACTGTTCTTATCACAAAGAGATGGCAAGTGTGAGATGATAGACACGCTGATTACCCTGATTCGATCATTAAACAATGTAAACATGTATTGAAACATCACACTGTACCCTGTACATTGTCATGTGCCAATCGAAAATTAAATCAAAAACAGGCCAGGTGCAGTGGCTCACGCCTGCAATCCCAGCACTTTGGGAGGCCGAGGCGGGCGGATCACCAGGTCAAAAGATCAAGACCATCCTGGCCAACATGGTGAAACCCTGTCTCTACTAAAAATACAAAAATCAGCCAGGCGTAGTGGCGGGTGTCTGTAGTCCCAGTGGCTCGGGACGCTAAGGCAGGAGAATCGCTTGAACCCAGGAGGTGGAGTTTGCAGTGAGGCATGATAGCACCACTGCACTCCAGCCTGGCAACAGAGCAAGACTACATCTCAAAAAAAAAAAAAAGAAGAAGAAGAAATTAAATCAAACAAACAAAGGCAGCAGAGGCCCACGAGGCCATCGCTGTAGTGTGGCTTTGCAGCAGAGCAGCCCCAGGCCAGGCTCAGGAAGCCACTCCCCAGCCAGGGCAGGCGCCCTCCACCTCCCGGGCTTTAGCTTCTCATCATGGAAGGAATGGAATGAGTGCTTCCCCTGACTGCCTCCTGGTCAGAGCACCCTGTGAAAAGCAAAATGCTCCACCAGTGTCAGTCCATCAGCTTGCCTCCAAGCAGCACCATCAAAATAGAAAAAAACTAACACCACTTCCCAAGGTGGTGGGGCAGTTAAAGTTGCCACCCCCTATTCTCCTGGCAGTCCTTATTTTGAGGGTGACTTCCATTTGTTCCACTTACAGCCATTTCCAATAGAGTCAGGAAGGGTATTTAGTAGAAAATCTCAGTGTGTGATGAATCCGCAGAGAATCACGAAAATGTGAGCTTTCACTACGAGCAGGCCATGCCCAGTATTTTGTCCTTTCCCTTTGGCATAAGGCTATAAACAACAACAAAAAATTCCCTCAAAGTCATGAGAGACATAAAATTTGGGGACAAATTCACTGAGGCCTTTATTCTCCAGAAAAGCATGTTGTTTTCTCCAAGCTGACAATGGTGAATTCTAAGCTGGAGATTACCAGTGAGCTCAAGACTCTGTGTGTGCAAGATGCATGTACACGGAAGTGTGTGTTCATGAGTGTGTATATGTGTGTGTGTGTGTGTGTGTGTGTGTGTGTCTGTGTCCATCAAGGCCCAGAACCTGGGAGGTACAATGTTCTCAGTGTTCTTTTCCTGAGTATCCCCATGGTTGCTACAAATGATTTCCCAATCCATCAAGCTGCAGGGACCAGTGCTGCTGAGATGGGAGAAGTGGACGCGGTGTTTGGCCACAAAAAAGGGCAGCATCCACTACATAAGCACCTGGACTCCTAGGCCCCGCCCCACTACTCCGGCCGCGCAGTCCCCTGCGTGTTTGTCATAGCCAAGACGCATGTCCAAGGCGAGGCAGCTAAGGGAGAGGAGTGATGCACCACCAAGCCAGAGAGGCGGCGCGGACAACACCCAGGCCGGCCGCTGCTGATGTTCCTCTGCATGACCTAAGCTGAAGGAGCAATGTGACCTCGCCAACACCTGAAACACACACTTGAGATTTAATGAGTTTGTGCGTGTTCCACTCAACTGAGCCAATACTGGCGTTATTCACTAAGACACACACTGCAAAACGGTTCACTATCAACTCAGGCCACTTGAGGATGTATTTACAGAGAGATTTTAATACATTTGCATCATCCTATCAACTGTAAACCTAAACAGACAGTAGGCTTCTGAGGAACTGTTTTTAAATGCACCGTTCCAGTGGTATTTCTCAACACGGGATTCTCAGACCACATGTGTCAGAACGAACTGGGAGAGCTTTGGTAAGATGCAGATTCTCGGGCTCCACAGCTGGCCAACTGAGGCAGCCTCTCTGGGATTGGCGCTTAGGGATTTCTGTCTTTTTCAAGCTCTCCCAGTTATATGCACGCACTATGCATTTTGAGAAGCTCTCCCCTTTGAGTTAGTTCAGTAAGGTTTAGCCCCGGTGATGAATACACCGGAGACTGCCCGTGAGCCAGTGCTCTGAGAAGCGAGTTAGCGCACAGGCGTGGACGTGCGCTTGTGTCTCTGAGATGCGAGTTAGTGCACGGTGGCAGACGTGCACTTGTGTTTCTGATCTCAGCGACTCGTGAGGATTGGCACCAGTGGCTTCACCCAGCAGCCTGGTTTGCTTTGGAAATGGAAGCACCGTGAACATGCGACATCTCAGAAAGCGACCTATGGATCTTTCCACAAAGGCTAGAACTGCATCATTGGCTTTCCAACTTGAACCTTTACATTTATGTTCATTTTTCCTGTGTCTCCCATTCAACTAGGGTTGAATATTTCCATTGAAACGAATGGAGCTTATCCATCAGCCTCAGGGCAAACAGTGTCTCCCCAAGACTTAGGAGTAAGAAAAGAGTCACAGAACGACCTTCTGGAACCTGCTTTCTCCCTCACAGCCCACACTAGGTGGTCACAGCCGACGCTCCTGTGACACAGAGGACACTGCGCTTTCTCAGCAAATGTGCCTGAATGCAGCTTGCGCTGCCCCTAGAGTTGGTCCACCTGCCTTGACATGTGACACACATGGCTGCCTCTGTGCCCCACACAAACCAAGAGTAAGGAATTCCCCAGTACACTTTCTAAACAGACTTTAGGCAACATTTTTCAAATAGTATGAGGAAAAGGCAAGGACTGTGGGTCAGATACATTCCAGTTGACCGTTACGCCTCACTCTGATTCCACCTGCTCTTTGCAAAGCTGCCATTGGTGGCCAAGTCCTCTCTGCCCTTTGCTCAGCTGAGGTCAGCCTTCCTTTACCTGCCTCACACTTTCCCCCTTTCCTTCTAGACACGGCTTGTGTGTGACCTTCTCGTGGGTTGAGTGAGAATAAACGGGATGCTCATATCCACCACTCATCCTGACAACTGTTTCCCCAAGCCCAGCCCTCACCTCCCTTCTTTTCTACTTTCTGATAGATATTTTCCCATCGACAAGAAAAAGAATGAAAAGAAAACATTTTCTTAACATCACCATGATTCCTGGCACAACTGCGTGTTCATCTGTGCTTCCAACATCGTTTAACCTTCAACCTATAAGGTATTTGATAAAACGGATACTGATATTTTGTTTAGCTTTACTTTATGATGGTATCTTTTACACCCTGTGAGATTTCTATTTACACGTGAGATTCTGATTCTGAATCATTTAATTTGGACACAGGCATCATAGATTATGCTACTCTGACCTGGGTCAAAATTTGTCAATAGGGAAAATGGGCTTGAGAGAGAGAGAAACAAAAACCTTTTATCTATAAAATTCAGGTTGAAACTTCCTTTATTAAAAATCCAAATAACTTATATAACAATTAAATTGCCAGGAGATTCTTCAAAACATGCCACCTTTTATTTAAGAAATAAGCTTCTCCCATTTTCCAGTGTGATTTGGAGCTACTGTGGGTTGAGAATCAAGCTAAGTGGATAGGGCTGCACCATTTCAGCCACATCCTACTCCCATCCCACAATGTTCCTATAGATAAGAGCACAGGCAGGCATTGTGATTTTGCTGTATTTGTTGTTTCACAGTAAAACTGCCTTAATTGTGCTTGTCCACATGCAGCTGTAACCATGTGATCCACCAGCACCTGGCCTCATTGTTCGTACCCCCTAAGTCTCCGGGTCTCCCTCCCTAAAATACTGCAGTATTTCAGTTCATGGTGCTCCAATCCGAGCAAAAGATGCTTGTAATGGGGCCAACCACAACCTCTATCCTCAAAAACTGGGAAGAGTTTTATAAAGGAACGACAGCAAACAACCAGCAAAAGCTGAAAAGAAGGGCCTCAGACTACTAAAAAACTTAAAGTTGGGGTGCCTTGAAGCCACCCTTTTTTCCCCTTTCAATTGGTACAATTTGGATCCATAGGAGAGGAGGCCCAGTTGGATTTTCCTCAGGTCATTTCTCCTCATTAACACTGAACTTTACAAAATTGGTGCTTGGCAGGCTCTGTGTCCTAGACCCCTGTCTCCCTGGACCCCGAGGATCTATTTACCCTGGCCTTCCAATGTCCAGTGTCCTGGTGGTAGCCTCCTCTCCAACCCCACCTGCGTGTCTGTAGAACACAAAAGTATAGTTACACCTGGTTTCCTGTGAAAGGTGGTGCTGTGAATTTCTACACTCCATACTCTAATGGCTGCCGGGGCATGCTCTTAAAAACATATAGACAGATGCTGTTGGGTGAGCCATGTACCACCTGGGAGGCCTCAGGACTTAACTTCTCAAGCCTCCGATTTTCTGATTTGAAAAATCAGGTTTGTGAGACACACAGGGCCTTTGTCCAGAGCAGGATGCACAGAGAGCACTCAGTGGAGGTCATCTCCCTCCTCCGCAGGCCGGAACCCTGACTCGCACTCTCTCCTGTTTGGCTGGCATAGGGCACTCGCCATTTGGTTTGGCCACCCAGCATCTCAAGCCTGTCTGTGTTTGGGGGATTTCTGCTGAATGGCCTTTAGTGGAAGTTTTAGAGGAACTGCTACTTGAAATGCTCGTCTGAGTATGCTCACCTCACCAAATGGTGCTTTGATTGGCCAAACATTGTCCGGCTTCAGCCTTCTTGCTTCTAGGGCAGCTGCATGCCGCCTGGCTCCGCCGGTCAGAAAGGCCCTCACCATACATAGGAGTGAGTGGCCCAAGCAGGGAAGGTCAGAGCTCGGCCTGTCTTTGGTGGGGACGGTGCTAGAGGTAATTCAAAGTGTGCCTTCCTGGAGCAAACGTGGTGTCATTATGACAGCACTGATAGCTGTTCTTAAACCACGTTCTGGTACAGAAAACAATGGACAAAGCCAACTACAGAATTCCCCCAACCCCAGTCACGTGCAGGATTGGGAGAACAAACCGCAACTTACAAAAAGGCAGAAAAAGAAACTCACCATGTATAGACCCCTCCAGTCCACGGAACAGCAAGGGACAAAAGGAAGAACCACCAGAGCAAGAACAAATAAACGACCGCTCAAGGCCCAAGAATTCCTATTGAGAGTGAGAAAGAAAAGTGCCCTTTGATGAACTTGGTAATAAAAGAAACCTAAATAAGTCAAAGTGCTTGCCAAGTTTTAAATTCTGACTTGCCAGATGCAGAATTCTGATTCTGCATATTCTCAAGACTCAACTTGTGAGAAGCTGCGAATCTGCTTCCACTGTATTTGTGCTCTGTCAGGAAGGAGGCCCTGAGGCTCTCCCTACTATGTCCATTCCCAGCAGGCCTTCCTCCCGCCGGGAAAGTCTGCAAGGTGGAGCTGTCAACACCAGTTTGGTAAGTGAGTAGTAGCTGGTGGAGGGATGACCAGCAGCTGCAGCCACAGCCAGGCGCAAAGGCAGAATTTAAAGTGGAACAATCAAGACTGTTTCTAGTGCTGTGGTGACATCATACACCATGAACGTTTTATTCATTGTGTGCACGGAGCAGAGAAAGAAAGGTTCGCTAATTACAGAGAGGCAGATCAGGGAGCAATCCAGATTTTCTAACAGAAGCCTGCACTCTCCCGGTTTGTGGTGGTGGAAACAATAACTTTTTAAATCGTCTCTGATAGAAGGTATGTGAGCGCTGGAGCAATGACCACAAAACTGCCCCTATTTCCCTGCTGGTGTCACGGGGCTGCCTGTCTGGGCCATTGCCTGGGATGAGCAGCTTTCTCTGGACTTGTGTGCTCCCTTTTAGCCAAGACTAGAATTACCTATGATTGGTGGAATCCAAAGTCCAAAGAGTCCCAGGATTCCACCCAATTTCTGGATGTTGTGCTTCCTTATTATAACAATAACTCCTGTTCTAGTGAGCTGTGAATTAGATCAGAGGTTCACGAACTCCAGCCCACGGGCCAAATGCAGCCCCTGATTGTTTCTGTAAACAGAGCTGTTTGGACTCGAGAGGCCAACTCACTTTCCTGTTTGGGGCTGCATTCTGCAGCAATGGCAGAGCCGAGTCATCACCACAGAGCCCATGTGACCCGCAGAGCCTCAGATCCTTACTCTCCGCACTTTCCCAAAGATGTCTGCTGACCCTGAGTTGGGTGCTCTCTTACTTCTGAGCACAAACAGAGGTTCCCCGCTGAAGTGCTGCAGTGGTATGTCCTGCTTCCCTGGTACGAACCGCTGTGTGCACGGGAGGAAACAGAGTAAGAACTCCCTTCCCAACACAGACTATGTTGGAATATCAAAAATAACCAGAGGGTTGGGACTCCAATGTAAACATAGAAAAGAGGAACTAAAGCCCACTGGCACAATCGAGGAAGAATTTGCTTTCATAGGTGTGGCCTTTTCTGATTCCACTATAGCAGATATTGGGTTTAAAAACTGTAAAACAGACCAGAGTGTATATTTCTTAAAAATCTAGCCTAGTTGTTACTAACGTTTTACTGGGGGGGGAAAGGAGGAGTAATATTTCTGAAGAATGATATATACAAAGACATCCACAATTTCACTTACAAGTTCTGGGGGTTCATGGGCCCCTAATAAACTAATCCATGAGCCCCAGATTAAGAGACATCGAGATGGTCTGGGCCAACATGGTGAAACTCTGTCTCTACTAAAAATACAAAAATTAGCCAGTTGTGGGGGTGTGCACCTGTAGTCCCAGCTACTCAGAAGGCTAAGGCAGGAGAATCACTTGAACCCAGAAGGCAGAGGTTGCAGTGAGCTGAGATTGCACCATTGCACTCCAGCCTGGGCAACAGAGTGAGACTCTCTCTCAATAAATAAATAAACAAATAAAAGTACTAGTCAAGAACCTGTTTTCAATTAGCTTAATTAAAAATTAGCAAATGGTTATCTGCCAGTTAATTTAAAATTGACAGCATTGGACAGGTGTGATGGCTCACGTCTGTAATCCCAGCACTTTGGGAGATTGAGGTGGGCAGATCAGAAGGTCAAGAGACTGAGACCATCCTGGCCAACATGGTGAAACCCCATCTCTACTAAAAATACAAAAATTCGCTGGGCATGGTGGTACAGACACGCCTGTAGTCTCAGCTACTCGGGAGGCTGAGGTTGGAGAATCGCTTGAACCCAGGAGATGGAGGTTGCAGTGAGCCGAGATTGTGCCACCTCAATCAATCAATTAATAAAAACTGACAGCAATTACTAAGGGCCAAATGAGTGGTACAGACAATAACGATATCTGAATTGAGAAAAGAAAGAGATAATTCTTGTTTAGTGAGGGCAGCCTTCACGGAAGAGATGCGATTTGTCTATGATCTCACAGAATTGCGAAGTTTTAGACAAGCAGGAAGGAGCAGCAGGGCTGGGCTGCAAATGTCTTCAAGGCTGAGAGAGATCTCGTCGTTGGGTGTATCCCTGTGGGCCCCAGGTGGTGGGGGGGCTAAAACATCCCTAAAAGTCACCTAAAGAACGTTCAGGTGTCTGTTCCAGATTCTACAGTGCACCTAACCAATAAGAGACCACACTAGAAAACTCAAGCTAACCTGCCATTATCTAAAAAGTCTGCTTACCTACTCCTCCTTATTCCACTTCCATACCTCTTGGAGGCCAGACATTCTTCCTCTACTTCAGCCAAGGCAACACATGGTAACAAACTCAGCCTAAATGCAAGCAGATAAGGACAGTCCAGCTGTCTTCCACTAATCCTGAGGCCAGGGAGATTTGCAAAACACCAAAACACTGTTGTTCTTCTTACTCATTGTCTTTGGGGCTTTGGAAAATGTAGTTACTTTCATAAAAATAAGGAATTTATGCAATGGAATTTTTATTGTGCTTTTAAAGTGAATATGTATTTTTGAAACTTCTCAATTTTAATTTCTAGTGTTGTAAATATTAGTAGATCTAGCCCATCAGAAACAAAAGGTACATAGGATCCTCTCTCTCTCTCTCTCTCCTCTCTTTCTTTCTTCTTCTTCTTTTTTTTTTTTTTTTTTGAGACAGGGTCTTACTCTGTCATCCAGGCTGGAGTGCAGTGGCGTAATCTTGGCTCGGTACAGCCTCAGCCTGCAGGCTCAAGCGATTCTCCAGCCTTAGCCTCCTGAGTAGCTGGGACTACAGGCGTTAGCCATGATCACCTGGCTAATTTTCATATTTATAGTAGAGATGGGCTTTTGCCATGTTAGTCAGGCTGATCTCAAACTCCTGACCTCAAGTGATCCACCCGCCTCGGCCTCCCAAAGTGCTGGGAGAACAGGTGTGAGCCACCTCGCTCAGCCAGATCCTCCGTTTTTGAGAGCATAAAGGGGTCCTGAGACTCCAAGTTTGAAGAGAACCACTACTTTATATAAAGTAAGTACAACTCAGTGACATGCCTCCTGTGAATCAGGTTTTTCTGGCCTGTTTTTCTCATGTGTGTTTTATTTTTTTCTGAGTTAGGCTGTGTGCCCAGGAACCCAGAAAACCAGCCTGTCCTTGTGGCCTGTAAAACTCCTAACCTTCTGTTCCAAGTCTCCACGGCCAAAGCTAAATGAAGGGGTTTAAGAATACCATACAGACCAGGCACAGTGGTTCACACCTGTAATCCCAGTACTTTGGGAGGCCAAGGCAGCAGATCACTTGACCCCAGAAGTTCAACACCAGCCTGGCCCACATGGCAAAACCCGTCTCTATTAAAAATATAAAAATTAGCTGGTTGTGTTGGTGCACACCTGTAATCTCAGCTACTCGGGAGGCTGAGGCGCAAGAAGTGCCTAAATCTGGGAGGTGGAGGTAGCAATAAGCTGAGATGGCACCACTGCATTCCAGCCTGGGTGACAAGAGTGAGACTTTGTCTCACAAAAAAAAAACAGACATAAATATATATATACACACACACACATATAAAAACACAAATTGCCCCAAAATGTGACTAAACTTTTAAATATGAGTAAACCTAAATGTGCTCACTACATGGGGGTGGCCCTGCCCTAGTGGCTTGCCAGAGTCCAAGGTCCAGTTTTTACTCTTACAATTCAGTTTAGTTGAGTGAGTAGGTCTAAGACTTAATATTTGTTTTCTATTAATAGGTCACCAACACTGGGAATCCTGGGGCATTTGATAAAGTCCTGGCCAGGGAGAATTACTCATTTATTTGTCTCACTGATTTTGGGTAGATTGGAAAGGTTTGTGTAATACAATACTTTTCATGGAGACAATAAAAATTCAGACTTTTTTCTAGATACATAAAGCATTAATTTAATTTTTTTAAAAGATATGTTAGGAGGCTGAGGCAGGAGAATGGCGTGAACCCGGGAGGCGGAGCTTGCAGTGAGCCGAGATGGCGCCACTGCACTCCAGCCTGGGCGACAGAGTGAGACTCCGTCTCAAAAAAATAAAAAAATAAAATAAATAAAATAAAAGATATGTTTCTCAGAGGCCTGCACTAAGTCCTTTGATGTTAGGTAGCAGGTGAAGGTCCCCAGACCTGCAAGGTCTGAGTATCATTGGAAAGCAAGACCACTCAGCTAACCTCCACACTGTGTGTGAGCCACCAAATTGGACAGAACTGCTCAAAACATAGAATTTCAAAAATCTAATGAAAATGAAACAAAAGCAGTCAATAGAAGAAAAAAAGCCATCGAGTCAGGAGACAGGCATGGAGAGGCTCCTCTGTGTTTGTTTTTGATCGGGCTAGAGGGGCGCATTGCAGACCCTCGTGGCATCAGAGATGAACTCTCCTTTTCCATTAACGAGTATGCAAATGCTGGCTGTGCACAGAGGTCTCTCCGGTGCCTTCCCCCCTCCAGAATATTCTGCTAACCTCTTGGTTTCAGCTCAGACTGGGAAAATGTTCTTATGAACCCTGACCTGGAAGAAGACCCTGAGGAGAACCCGGGCACACAGTAGCCGTTCCAGGCCTCAGCTTCAAGGGGGCTCACGAAGGTTCTGAATCCTTGCCCAGCCTGCACTGGGGACCTGGTGTGGCACTGAGTGGCTGTGAGTGCTCAGTGTCCCCCATCTCGTGCTAAGCACAGTGAAGGAGGGGGAGATTGCGCAGTGTGCCGATGGAGCAGTCGCCTTCACCTGGCTGCGTGTCCCTCCATCATGTGGCAGGTGAGCCCTGCCATCCAGCCTGTGCGACTGCCTCAGGAAGTCAGTGCCAGGGGAAACGTGGGAAAGGGAAAGCAGGAGACTGGAGCAACTTTTTGGCTATTAGAGCTTATTTGGCTTTTGTCACGTATCAACAATCATCTTTTTACTAACCAGAAAAGAAGGCCATAGAGTTTTTCTGTAGCAAGTCACTGTTTATGGAAGAGGAGACGCTTGATCTGCATCGCAGTTCGGAAGATTTCACTCTGTTCCAGTCGTTGTTGTGGGCGCACTTTCGACATTTGATTGAGAGCCATAAGGGTGGCTTCCTCCACCCACAGGAAAATTCCTTTGAGGACTCATGAGACCATCGACATTTAGCAGCTGTTTGAAAGACTGTTTAGACTCCTGGGATGATGCCGGGGAATTCCTGGAATTACGGTCTTGGGCAGGAAGGGAACTCAAGTAGGAAAGTCAGCAATCTAAATTTCAAACCCCGGGAACCTTCTTTGTATATAACCTAATGATCTCCTTCGCTCAACACAGTGCTTGCTGAGTGAAGGAGTGTAATGGAAAAGAAAGTTAATAATCCCTTGAGCTCTGGATCAAAAATAAGGTAGGAGACCAAATTTTCCATCAAACTGGTTGGGTCCAACCACTTAATGCGAAACGCTCACTTCAGGGTCTGTAGCACTTGTTGATTAATGTACCTAACAGATCTTAATAAAGTGATCAATTCAAGCACTGTCTTCCCAAATTTTATGTATATTTAACATGTACTGCTGTATGACAAACCAGACAACACTTAATAGTTTAAGGCAACCGTTTTATTATTCCCCCAGAGTTCTGTGTGTGGACCATGGTCACTTGGGCCCTAGTCTTGCGATGTCACCTGGACCACAGTCATTGGGAAGTTCACCGGGTGGAGGCCTCCATGACAGCTCAGTCCCATAGCTGCCGGTGGGTATGGCATCTATACGTGGCTGCTTGTATGTATGGCCTGGGATTTTCACAGCACAGCAGCAGGGTCTGAGAGGCAGAGTCCTAGGAGTGATTGTCCCCAGAGAGCAGAAGCAAAAGCTCTCATCAGTCCTCTAAGAGACTGGGCTGACAATGGGCACAGCACCGTTCTGCCATCATCTGTGGCTTAAAGCATTCACAGGGCCAGGCTAAATTCAGGCTGTGGGAAGATAAACTCCACTTCTCAATGGGGAGAGTTCAAAGCAACTGTGGCCGTCTTTACCCCATCAGCTTTCTTGCCAAGAAATAGAGCTCTGCATGACACATCAACTTTCATTTATTTAACATTTATCTCAAAATACATGAGTTATCTGGCAAATAATATCACATTCATAATAAAATTCTAAGAAATTAGCATCCTATACTTTATTGGGCATTGTTTATGTTTTATATATATATATATATTTTGGTGCCATCTCGGCTCACTGCAAGCTCCTAATGCCTTATTTTCAACCAAAACCTTCTATATTCTCCATTACCGCAGAAAGGATAGGAAGAAGCATAAAGGAAACCCAACATATTTGTAATGACTCCTTGTGAAATCACTGGCAGAGACAGAGCTGAACTGATTCCAACAACATTCCATTTCCTGCTAATGCCATATGAGTGGTTGTTAAGAGTAATACCATGTGGATTGTTAAAGAAGAAATGTTTCTATGACACTTGTTACAGCACAGTGAGAGAGAATTTATTCAGGACCACTGCGATGGGTATAGGGACCACTGCGATGTGGTCTTGCCATGGCAGGAGAGAGCAGGCTCGATGCTGAATAGAGCACAAGCAAGTGGGAATTGATAGCCAAGGAGCAGGGTGGGAGTCAGCGGACAGAACACCACTAAGAGGAAATGTCAGGGTGAGTGGGGCTGCAGCTGAACCAGCCTACCAGAATTCTTGCTGAAGAAAACTCGGGTGATCAGACGTCACCCGGGGGATGGTGGAGGATAATCAGATATTAAGCATGGGGTGTTCTTACTAAACTGACGTACCAGCGTTCTTGCAAAAACGGAATTTACAAGGAACTAAACAGATGGGTGTAGCAGAAGATTCAGAAGCTTGACTAAAGTTTGGCCAAGCAAAGAATCATTGTCAGAACTTAGAACACAGAGGACAACTGTGGGTGAAGAATTATCCAAAAATGAAGGAAAACGTTGACCCAAAGAAGGAACTCACCTAATGTTATAACTTGTAAATATGGTACAGAGAATATCTTGGAAATCCAGAAGGTGTCCAAAGTCAATATCCTCTGCTCTGAAATTAACTGCAGAATGCTGGATGTAGATATAAGAAAGATAATTTTCTAGTGTTGACTGAGGATTGTTTAAGGGAGAGAGAAGGTCCAAGATTATAAATTCCCCAAGGGCAGGTCATATGAGGTCTTAGCTATTTTTGCATCTACAGTGCCTGACATAAGCTCATGGCCTCCACCTTCAAAGCCAGCAATGTCAGATCGGGTTCTCACACTGCATCTCTCGGGCCTCCTGTCCAGCCTCCCTCTTCCACTTTTAAGGAGGCTTGTGATTACATTGGGCTTTCCAGGTAATCCAGGATCATCTCCTTATTTTAGGATCAGCTGATTAGCAACCTTAAGTCCATCTGCAACCTAATTCTTCTTTACCATTGAAAGTAACATATTCACAAATGCCAGGGAACAGGACATGGACATCTTCCAGGGACTATTATTCGGCTTGCCACACTATGAAACCACCCTCACTATTCCCTACTTTTCTATTTAAATTATAAAATAAAAAGCAAAGTATCCAAATCAGTTATATCTTCACTCCAGAGAAATGAATTTACTGAGCTATCCCTTAACGTCAACAGCTTTCAAAGAAGATTCAAGTGTATTTGCATCTACACCATGGAATACTATGCAGCCATAAAAAGGATGAGTTCATGTCCTTTGCAGGGACATGGATGAAGCTGGAAACCATCATTCTAAGCAAACTATCAAAAAGACAGAAAACCAAACACCACATGTTCTCACTCATAGGTGGGAACTGCACAATGAGACACAGGGTGGGGAACATCACACACCGGGGCCTGTCGTAGGGTGGGGGGTTGGGGGAGGGATAGCACTGGGAGAAATACCTAATGTAAATGATGGATTGATGGATGCAGCGGGCCAGCATGGCACATGTATAACTACTATGTAACGAGCCTGCACGCTGTGCACATGTACCCTAGAACTTAAAGTATAGTAATAATTAAAAAAGAAGATTCAAGTGTATTTGAACAAACTCTATATAGTTTTTTTTTTTAGAAAACGGAAACTGAAGTTGTTGTCCAGCACATGATCCAGTGTTTCTTCTTCTACAAGAGCCTGCCTCCTACATTTTGCTTGAGTCTAATTCCGGGAAAACTTATGTTTCTGCAGAAGTAGTCATCAGTGAAAACAACATGGCCCACAATGGTGACCCCAAATCCTCCCACAGGCTGCCAGAAAACATAAGAGCTGAATTCATTCCACTTCCTGTAGATGCTTTCTTTTTGTTTTAGCTCCAAAAAAAATCTTACTTTAGTTTTTAAAAATTGTGGCGGAAAACATATAACTTAAAATTCGCCATCTTAACCTTTTTCAAGTGTGCAGCTCAGTAGTGTTAAGTATATTTTCGCACTATTTTGTAAGAGATAAGGTTTTTGTCTTGCAAAACTGAAACTCTGTACTCATTAAATAACATTACTTTAAAATTTTAAAGTTACTTCTAGCATGCTAAGAAGTACACATTTCTATCTTAAAAAGAAAATGGCTTTCAATTATTTTGAAAGTTTTACAAGTGCTTTATCAGCTTCAGAATACTGCAGTTAAGAAACATTAAGATTTTTCGCCGGGCACAGTAACTCAAGCCTATAATCCCAGCACTTTGGGAGGCTGAGGCTGGGTGGATCACCTGAGGTCAGGAGTTCGAGACCAGCCTGGCCAACACGGTGAAAACCCGTCTCTACTAAAAATACAAAAATTAGCCAGGCGCGATGGCAGGTGCCTGTAGTCCTCGGGAGGCTGAAGCAGGACAATTGCTTGAATCTGGGAGGTGGAGGCTGCAGTGAGACGAGACTGCACTCCAGCCTTGGATAGATAGAAAAGAGAAAAGAAACATTAAGATTTTCCAACAACTGGCCAGGCGTGGTGGTGGCTCACGCCTGTAATCCCAGCACTTTGGGAGGCTGAGGTGGGCGGATCACGAGGTCAGGAGATCAAGACCATCCTGACTAACACAGTGAAACCCTGTCTCTATTAAAAATATAAAAAACCAGCCGGGCGTGGTGGCGGCGCCTGTAGTCCCAGCTACTCGGGAGGCTGAGGCAGGAGAATGGCGTGAACCCAGGAGGCGGAGCTTGCAGTGAGTCGAGATTGCGCCACTGCACTCCAGCCTGGGCGACTGAGCGAGACTCCGTCTCAAAAAAAAATTAAAAAAAAAAAGGTTTTCCAACAACCTTCATAGAGTATGACTTCAATTAACATCTGGTGAATAATGCCCAATGCACAGCATATACATTCACAGGTTAAGAAGAGATCATTTGGTCAAATGTTGACATTCAAAACAATTAGAGACAAGTCAGTCCTTGGGCATTTATGTGTGATTACCATGCAGCCCAACCTGGCTTTTCTGCCTGATACTGGCTTTTAATTTTTATAGTTTTTGTTAAGAGACAAGGTCTCGTTCTGTCACCCGGGCTGGAGTAGAGTGGTACAATCATAGCTCACTGCAGCCTCAAACTCCTGGGCTCAAGTGATCCTCCTGACTCAGCCTCCCAAGGAGCTGGGACTACAGGTGCAAGTCACTGTCTGCCCAGGCCTGATAGTCTCTCAATCATCTTTATGCAAGCTATGCTTTGAGCAAACTGGCATCTTCAGGATTCTCCAATCTTTCTTTCCTTATGCTGTGCTCCACACTTGGAATACTCCCCACTCTCTGTCAACTCCCAGAAATGCTCCAGCCCTTCTTAGAGGCCAGCTCCTCTCTCTTGCCTCTCCTGATACCTTCCTCTCTGTGGAAACCCAATATACTTTTCTTATGTATTGTGATCTACTTTATAATGCAGGTGTGCACACACACATGCACACGTTTATGAGTCACTCAAATTATTTATTTATTGAGATGGAGTCTCACTCTGTCGCACAGGCTGGAGTGTAGTGGATCGATCTCGGCCCAGTGCAACCACCGCCTCCTGGGTTCAAGCAATTATCTGCCTCAGCCTCCTGAGTAGCTGGGATTATAGGCACCCACCACCACGCCCATCTAATTTTTGTATTTTTAGTAGAGACAGAGTTTCACCATCTTGGCCAGGCTGGTCTTGAACTCCTGACCTTGTGATCCACCCACCTCGGCCTTCCAAAGTGCTGGAATTATAGGCATGAGCCACCTCTCCCGACCCAAATTATTTATTTTTATGCCCCCTTTTAGCATAAAGTACCTTGTAAATAATATGCACTAAAAAGTATTCACCGAATTTAACTGAAGCGTGTCTTAATTAACTACATAACTTTTGCTTTAATATAAATGAAAAATCATACTACTGTTCATTACAATGTAAGTTAAATTTTATAGATGGATTATCTGAATAGTTCAGCCTGATTGACTGTTAAAGGTCAAACACAATTCATTTAAGGTTCAACAGCTCCCTCTAACGGCCTCTGAGGGAAACTGGGTTTGTGGGCCAAGAATGGTTTCCGACTCAAATGGACTGTGAATCTGCTTTTAAAATACTAATATATTCTACTTAAGCATTAATGAAAAATTTGATTAAGGTTAAAAAACAAAAAAAGTTTTCATAAAGTCACATGTACGTAGCACTATATTTTTGCCTTTTTCATAACTTAGAACAATGTCAACTGCATATTAGTTAGAAGTTCAAGCACTCTAACTATAAAACGAAATGCTCAAGTTTAAAATGGAACAACTTAAAACAAGGAACTAAGTAAAATACCAAAACATTAAAACACACAGGTCTCAACAAAATCCAAATTCCTCAAGCCATCATCCCAGCTGTTGGTGTATTTCACGCCAACAGGGAGCAGCTGTGTGTGCAGGTGGTTAAGTCTGGCTGCTGGTGAGGCCTGGTGCTCTGAGGTAGACTTCCTAAGATAGAAGCTGGAATCTGCACCTCACACAGTGATGTCAAATAAAGACAGAGCTTAAAGGTAAGTTTCAATAACCATATATGTCTGAATTCTCACATGCGGGCAAAGAGGTGTGGCTGGCCTGAAAACCACAGGAAGACTCCAGGGGGAGAGAGATGACAATCCTCACCCTTCCAGACTTCACCGGCACGTTGAAATCTACCCCTGTGATTGCTAATGTGACCTCGTTGATAACAGAAGCTTTTCCTAAATACGAAATAGTTCTCTACCCTTGGATTCTCATTGCTCTATAGAACCTCTAAGCTGCCTAGGATTCCAACAAGTATTTCCAAATGTCCTTTTTTTTTTTTTATAGTGGTTTTCCCCTATTTTATTTTTTAAATAAAATCTGACCTCAGAGAAGCATTTTCATTAACGATATTTATTCTAATTATAAAGTACACACGAGAGGAAGAAAGAGAATACACTAGTAATATTCTGCTAAAGAAAGTTTTCTAGCTATTTGTCATGTGACATTAAAAATGCTTTAAAATACACATACACATAAATATTTGGCTAGGTAATGGATTTTAAAGTTCACAAACAAAACATAATTACAAAAGTATGCAGCAATTTTAACTAGCTCCACTGCTATCCAACTATACAGTATGTTATAAAACTATATACTGTTTTTCTTTTATAAATAAGAATCATACAACTCAGAGCCCCTTCTTTAGACACGTTCACTTTCCCTGAATATCAACCAAATTCTAGTATGTCTGTTGAGATCCACCCAATCAGATATGCCTCAGTATTCTTCTGCATCTTAAATATTTAAAATGTCCTAAAACAGACCAAGTAAGTTTTTCACACTTTGCCATAATTTTTTCTTATGAGTGTGCACTAAATGCTTGTGAAGTAAGACACAATGTGTGATTGATAATCCACTCACATGATATGCAAAACGTTGGGACCTAAATGCTGTAATGTAATTCTTCTCACAAACAAATGTGAATAGTTAAAAATTTCAAAGAAAAATGCATCAGTTAAGTAAAATACAGGAAAAATGGCAAGTGAAATGTCAATGTCAGTTGAGGCCTATGGTGCTGATCAATAAGTAACTCTGCTGAAACCTCAAACAAGCAGCCACTTGCCTCGCCAATTAGCTGTGCCTCTGTGTCGTCATTGGCTATTAATGGATAGACCTCTCAGGTTTTCTGAGGCCTAAATTATAATCTCAAATTAAATTATCTAAATTTTGTATTGTCTAGCTCATTAAAGCTTTTCAGAAGCTGCGATCCACTTTAATTGGAGAAAAAGGAATTTAAAAAGCTATTTCATTCACTACCTAAAAGACCTTCCTCAGATTCTTTACTTGTCTTTAGTTGGGTCCAACAGGTAAATCATGGTTACAAATAATGCTAAGATGGACAAAACTATCTTTTGTAACATTTCTATCTGTCCACCAGAAAAGATATTTTGACCTTACAACTGTGAAGTGGTTCGTAATACAGTTTAATCTACAACAGGACTTAAGTATGTCATATTTATGAACACATGTGCACATTTATATTAAAATGTGTTAAACTCTAAGGTTATATTCATCCAATAACAAACATACAAAACCCCAAACACTCCCAGGTTTTTATCACAATAAACTATCTTAAAATGTAAGACTCTCACGATTGGCTTTCCACGGGTGTAAGGTGATTCATTTCTTTTTTTTTTTTTTGAGACGGAGTCTCGCTCTGTCGCCCAGGCTGGAGTGCAGTGGTGGGATCTCAGCTCACTGCAAGGTCCGCCCCCCAGGTTCACGCCATTCTCCTGCCTCAGCTTCCCGAGTAGCTGGGACTACAGGCGCCCGACACCTCGCCTGGCTAGTTTTGTATTTTTTAGTAGAGACGGGGTTTCACCGTGTTAGCCAGGATGGTCTCGATCTCCTGACCTCGTGATCCGCCCTTCTCGGCTTCCCAAAGTGTTGGGACTAAAGGCTTGAGCCACCGCGCCCAGCCAAGGTGATTCATTTCTATTTGCTTCCAAAATACAATCATTCCCAAGTTTGCCTATAAATGGATTGACCACACTAGCAGAACATTGAGTAGCAACAGTGCAGATCAATAAAATCCATGTAGGGTCTAAAATTATGCTAAGAGAAGGCCTCACTTCACAAAGGAAGAGGTCATGTCAAATACCTTGACAGAGGATATGTTCTGAAAGTCAAGAAAAGCGTGACACTATCAAATTTGTAGTGATTATACAGTACGTTACAGAGGTAACCCGGATTACGGAGTTAACATACAGATTATACGATCTGCAAATAAAGGTAGGATTTAAAGGAGAAAGACGGAGGAAGGAGAGGGAAGAACCGACCCAAGGCCCTTCTTCCTGGGTTTCTGCACCAGCTACTCTTGAAGACAAGCTCTGGAAAGGAAAAAATACATGTGTTGTTTTAGTGCACAGATGTGTGGGAACGGGTTAGGTGAGGTTAAATCAGAATGCCAGACAGGGTCTATCTGGTCTAAAACATAGAAACCAAAATGTATATACACCTATGTGTATCTATTTTACATATACATATATATAGACACAAACATAAACACACATACACCTCTCACATGGCCTTAAGAGCAGAATTTTAGAGCACAGAGAAAAGCTCTGCCCCAGAGATTTGGATCACACATCAGCCCCACGGCCTGGACTGTGCACTGTAAAGCTCTGAGCCCTGGGTTTCAAATCCTCTGAATTCAGGTCAAGCACGTGGGCTTACACAGGTTCTGGTTCGGGTCCACCACTCACTTGCTGCATGTCCAGGCAACTTATTCTACCTCTCGGATGAACACAAGAGCAGAATTGTGAGCATTAACTGAGTTACTGTCTCAGAGCAGTGCCTGGCACGTGTGAGCATGTGTAGACGCATGCTGTTATTTCGGGGATTTGTTCTCTATTCGCTAACTCAGGAGTGCTCGCTCATCTACTGATGTTACCTCAGCTCTCACAGGAAGGATGTCTGCCCCCTGACCCTGTCACCTCCTCCCACACTTCGGGCGCTCCTCTTCACCTCCTGCCTCCCTGAGGATGCTGAGTCTGTGTTAGGCCCCGCTTGGTGTTCATCACACCTTCCATGGGCTCCACCATCCACTGTCATTCAGTAACTAAAACTGTATTTACTGAAGGCTGGGCACGAGCCTGGACGGGGGCAGTGCCGTCCTGCACCAGCCCTGGGTTCTCTGCACCCTGGGATTTGTCAGGCCCATATTATCGTGCAGCAGTCAGGCCTGGGTGGGGGGGAGCAGAGCCACCACCCTCGTGCTGAACTGGGGCACAATGCATGTCCCAGAGTGTCTTCCAGGGGCTCTGCTCTGCACAAGGACAATGAAACTTCTGGAAGAGAACACTGGGGACACGCAGCTCAGGAGGACTGAGAGCCAGGAAGGAGAGGGAGCGGCGAGGTGCCCCCCACCAGCCTTGCAGGCCACGCCTGCACCCTGGACACTGAGCCTGCTTAGGAAGCGTCAGTGGGGGTCAAGGTGAAGCCAGTGGCCCTGCTTGGCGGTGGGCAGAGAACGGGTACCTTTGAGCCTAGCAAGGTGGGTGTGGCCTGCATCACAGCTGCCCAGTCACCAAAGGGCGCTCCCAATCCTTCCAGCAAGAATTTGAGAAACGGGAGAAGCCAATTAAAATTGGTGTGACATCCAGGGTGATGTCAGAAATGCGAAGACGTCACATCTGGAGCCAAAGGGAAGTGGTGGCTACTGGGAAACAGCCCTCCCAGCTTCCGGAAGATTCGCAGCTGCTTCCTGGAAAGTCCAGGGCCACGTCCTGGAGGATGGAGCGCTCTGAGGGTGGGTAGGGATGGACCCCACTGGCCTCCACCCCTCACAGGAGGAGCCAGGAGCGGGGCTGAAGGACAAGCCACAAACGCGACGGCCGGCAGGACTCAGGGGTGTCTGAGAAAGATGCACGCGGAGTCCCGAGTCCTGCCAGGGACCTGGAACAGGGCTCTGCCGTTTTCCCTGTGGAGCTCAGAACCACGCCATGTGTCACTTTGGCTCACACCATCGCCCCCCAACACACACACTGCGTACCCTCCACGTCACTGTGGCGCCAAGGAGCCGCGACATCTGAGAGCAGAAGGACGAAGGACAGAAGCACGTCGCTGAAACTCAAATCCCACTGCCTGAGGAAATGCCTCTGTGTTTTAAATTATCTCTAAGAACCAACAACTTTATTTTGCTGATTTAGGTGTGGTCATGAGGGGACTATGAAGTGTCACCAGCCGAGGCTCACCCTGGCATGGTTTGGCTGGAAAGGCCCCAGAAACGGTGGTCCCAGGAAGGGGAAGGGGAGCCTGCCAGGGGTTGCCCAAAGCAGAAGGATCAGGAAGGCCGGGGGTGTCTGGGCTGGTCTGACCTTCTGGGAGATGGCAGGGAAAAACCTTCTGGAATGAACCATTAGCAGAAAAGAAGCCCCAGGAGTGGGCAATGGTGAGAGTGAAGCAGAGGGGACCAGGTGGCCCCGGCTCAAGGTCAGGCCTGACTCGGCTCACAACAGGGTCACATTCGCGTTTTTTATTAAATCACTGCCAACAGAGAGGAGATGCCACAGGAGAGACAAGCTTGGAAGCAGGGCTGTCCCGGAAATTAGTTTTTCCTCACATGGACTTTGAAGAAAGGGTTTTCTTAAAATGTACAGTCCAGCTAGTTCCTCTCAGTGAAAGGTAAATTGCTAAGGCTTTTACTTAGGTTCTCTGAGTATTTGGGAAAAAAATTAAATAAAGCCATGTGTCTATTTTGGAGTAAACTGGTTTTCGGCGACGTTTTGGTTTATAATGCTTGTTGGATCTAGGGTGCAGTGGCACGATCTCGGCTCACTGCAAGCTCCGCCTCCCGGGTTCACGCCATTCTCCTGCCTCAGCCTCCCGAGTAGCTGGGACTACAGGCGCCCGCCACCACGCCCGGCTAATTTTTTTTTGTATTTGTAGTAGAAATGGGGTTTCACCGTGTTAGCCAGGATGGTCTTGATCTCCTGACCTCGTGATCCGCCCGCCTCGGCCTCCCAAAGTGCTGGGATTACAGGCATGAGCCACCGCGCCCGGCTACTCCTCTCTTAAGAGTCACAGAGGTCATTGTTTACCATAAAAATCCAGAAAGTGCCAGAAACGGAACCTGGATCCCAGAACTACAACAATCCTGTGGAAACCTTAACCGAAAGGAAGACAGGAACTGAAATAACTTGTGTGCATAACAACCTTAATTCACAATTGAAATCAGGATTTGTATCCTCTCCTCAGTTTCACTAAACCACTTACCTTCCTTTTAAAGGAAGCCGTTAAATAACAATAGTAACCTTTAGGGGAAGACATATGTAATTTTGTTACAAACTAACAGACCACAGGACAAAGGCCTTTACCTGGATGATCCACTTGCACTCAATGAATAGTAAATATATTTTCTCTTTCTTATGATTTTCAAATATTATTTTCTTTTCTCTAGCTTACTTTACTGTAAGACTACAGTATACAATACATATAACATGCAAAATACGTGTTAATCCACTGATACATTATCAGTAAAGCTTCTGGTCAACAGCAGGCCATTAGTAGTTATGTTTTTGGGGAGTCAATGGTTATATGCAGGTTTCGACTGCATGGGGGAAGGGATGTGTTGGTGCCCCTGAGTTGTCAACTGTAGTTACGATGAGGTCATTAGGGTGAGACCCTAATCCAGTATGACTTGTGTCCTAATGGAAAGGGAGCCTCTGGACACAGACACGCACACAGGGAGAATGCAATGTGGAGACTGGAGTTATGCTACCAAGAGCTGGGAGAATGGCTGGGGCCTGACCTTCCCTGGCACCTGCAGAGGAAGCATGGCCCTGCTGACCCGATGGCCTCCAGCCTCCAGGACAGCGAGGCAAACGATTTCTGTTGTCAAAGCCACTCAGCTGTGGCACAGCAGCCCTAGCAAGCAAACACAGCCCCTTTGCATGACCGGGGTTTGGAGGCTCTGACTCTAGCACACTCCAGGCTTGCACACGGGGTCAGTATAGCACAACAGCTTAAAACAGGCTCTGCAGTCACACAGGCCTACAGTCCATTACCTGCTCCCAATAACCTCATGAACAACATGACCAGGCTGAGCTCTGATTTTCTCATGGGTCAAACGGCCATGACTATACGTATGCAGCACCCAAGTCTTTGAGGTTTTTAGAGGACAAAATAAATGAACATATGTGGCACTCCTAGCACTGCAGACTGTTGACAGCCTGGTCTTCTGGAGCAAAAAAAAAAAAAAAAAAAAAGAAAAGTAGATTAAAAAAAGACTGTAAGGGACAAGGAGCAAGTGGGTGGGAAGGAATAAAAGCGATGGGTGTAGATTACTCTTTCAAAACATTTTCTCACAAAAGGCAAATTACAGTGCAGTAAGATCTTGGAAGCATTCACAAGGTCAAGGAAAAAGCACCTTTTTAGGGTAAGGGGGACTTAGGCTTGTGTGTAGATTTCTTGTCCCCATTCTCAGAGTAGGCAGAATCCTGGGCATCGTCCCCAAGCAGTGTCCCAGGTATGGGGGCAAGGCACAAGGGTGAGGGGGCTGCCCATGGGCCCCAGAGCTGGGACAGACCAGGAGGGAAACTGAGCAGCAAGTGGGAGAGGATCGTCGGCCCAATGGGTGAGGGACGAGAGGAATGGGCTGGCAGTGGGCATGCAATGCCGTGGAAGCCAGGGTGTACAGATGAAATGAGAGTTCCACTGACAGAGCGGGAGCTGAGCTGAGAAGTTCCTTGAGAGAAGCAGCATGAAACAGTGCAGCATGCGTGGGGAGACAGGTAGAGCTCTAAGCCCCTTTCAGTGGGAGAAGAGGAGGCTGAGGTTTTTCCATGTCTGCACAGGTTGCCATGTACCCCCCACCCTGGCTCTGGGCTCAGCTACATGGGCTGCAGCCTGCAGGGTATTAGCAAAGGGGTGACAACAGGCCCTTGGAAAGCTCACACAGTGTGGCTTTGCTAGCTCCCCACTCTGCCATCACGGTGAGAAGGTGTTGGCCTTGCCTGCTGGATGAGGGAGACTTGTGGCCCAGGTGCACCCTGCCCCCTGCCACAGCCAGAGGAGTGCCAGTCACAGGAGGGAGCCCAGCCCAGGCCCCTGAGAGCCCCGACCTGCAGACACATAAACCAAACACACACCACTGTCTGCAGCCATGGGGCTCAGGGTGCTGTTCTGGGCATTGCTGTGGCAACACTGACTGCTGCAGCGGGCATGACTGCTCCTCTGCCTGTGCCATTCCCAGCAAGGCAGCTGCTGTAATCACAGGCTTGGAGCCTGCACTCCGCCCACACACTTGGAGGTCGGCTACGGGAGACAGGGAGGGAACAGACTCCGGGAGCTAGTTAGGGCAGAAAAAGATCAACCAGGGGAGCCCCTGAGAGGGGAAGACCATGAACTTGATCATGAACTTGATCAACATGGCCAACTTGAAGGGCCAAGTGAGAAGCCTATCAAAATTGCCATATGCTTGTCCTCTCCCACTCCTTAGAGACAGTAGGCACAGCCTCTGTCTCTGTCCTGTTGTTCTAGAGGACACCCCAGTGGCGTACCTGGGTGGTGTGTACTTCCTCAAGACACTGACCAACCAGGAGCATCTGCTGCTGAGGTCCCCCTGCCTGGGGGCAACCCTGACCAAAACAGATGAGAGTTTCACCCGTGGGCTGCCCTATGCCTCGGAGGCTAAAAGTATTTCAGTCCTTAAGTGGAAAGCAGTTCTGTGTGCTGGAGGAGTCCCTAGACCCTTCTACCCGTGAGGGAGGGTCTGGCTGTGCCGCAGGTGACAAGATTCCCCAGGAAGGAGACTGATACTCCTGCAGGCTTTCATCACAGGCTGGTCACACACCTGGCTTCTTGGCAGTGTGTTTGCCAGTGACACAGGTCCCTCACATTCCTGCTGGGGCCCACGGTCAGATGCAATGGCTGCTACAAACCACTGCCTTCATCTTCTCAGTGAGTCATCGGTAAGTTCCGTTTAGGGTGGTGGGCAAGCCCCGGTCCCTGTGGCTGTGAGTTTTACAATCCGTGGGGGGAGGCGGAGGTGCACATTGAAGCCTCCGCTGCAAGTCTAAAGAAGGCTGAGCATTCTGGGTCTGTGGGGTTCATCCCTCATGGTCCCCCAAGTTTGCCTGTGCAGGTGGGATCTGCCCCTAAGTTCCAGGCCCTTCACCCAGGCTAGCACCAGCAGGCGCCTGGACCGATGGCTGCTTGGCCAGAGCTGAATACTACGTCCTCTGCGTGTCCCCTGCCAGGAAGGATGTTGGAGACTCCCAGGCTCTTGTTCTGTGGTGGAGTTAGAGCCTGGTGTTTTCAGCCACACCAAGAGAAGAAAGCAAGACAGGGCCAGTGCCTTGTTGATGGATCTGAGGGTCCTGGTGCATGGGACATGCTGCTCTGTGTCCATATCAGGCCCCTCAGGAGCATGGCCGGCCCACAGCTGGAGGGCATCGGCCAGCCAGGACAGGGAGCGTGGTAACAGAATTCCAGGTTCTGTCCTCACCAGCAGGGACACTCTCAACCACCTGCTGCTGGGTCGCCACGTTCTCCAGGGGAGGGCAATAAGCCAGACCTGCCCAGAACTGTCTCAAGGATCCCTGAGTCCTCAGCAGCACTTGGGCCCAGACCAGCTGCGGAATGTGAGACAGCATGAGATGGCCAAGCCGGCCAGCACTGCCTCAGAAATGAAGGGAAGGGAAATTCCGAGAACCAGGTGCTCAGGGTGGACGCCCACTCTCCTGGGAGGCAGGTGGGAGGTCCTGTGCTGATCCAGACTGGGAGGTGGCACCCAGGCAAGGTGGGCCCGGCTGGGCTGAAGCAGCCTTGTTCCCCTGCAGTGTGGCTCTACGGGGAGGGGGCCATGGCCAGTTGGTCAGGTCCTGGGGAGGAACCAAAGCCAAGATTGCAGAGGAGTTGGACAACTGCAGAGTGCAGGCACATCCCAGCGGGAGGGGTGCAGAGGGAAAGACAGAAGAAAGCAGGAAGGCAGAGAGGGAACATTCCTCTAGGACAATCCGAGGGGTCTCTATCCCTTGGGACCTTGGTCACCAGTGGGACAAAGCATTTGGCAACCATTTGACGTGCTGGAATGGCAAACCACTCTTAGAACCAGGTGCTCAGGGTGGATTCGAGGAATGGTTTGCCAACCAGCACGTCCCACGCACCAGGGCCCTCAGACCCACAACAAGGCACTGGCCCTGCCTTGCTTGCCAAGACACCAGCCAGGCCTTGGGTGAGCTGTCCCGTGGAGGAGCAGGAGGGAGGGAGGAGCGGGGAGGAAGACTCATGGGAGGAAGAAAGGTGGGAGGAAGGAAGTGGACTGCTGGGAGGAGAAGCAGGTCCAACTCAGGCCACAGGCGGAGGAGCTTCCAGGCAGGAGGGATCAAGGGACTGTGAAAAGAAAATAAATCTTGGGACCCCGAAATCACTAAGCCCAAGGGAAAAGTCAAGCTGGGGTTAGGAAAACCTCCCTCCCATTCTATTCCTAAATAACATAGCTACAAAGACTGGAAAAAAAAAAAAAAAAAAAGCTACATACCTCCCTCACAATATGCTCACAAGGAAACCCCTCAAGATCTTTACTCTAAAACAATTCTGCTGAATTTCACTTTGGTGATGTAAATTGATAGCTTATCTTCCTAGATGCGGAACAAAGAACAGAACTCAAGGTCATCTGTCTGCTCATCTGAGGAAATGCGTATCTGATGGCTTCCTCTGCCCTACTGTTTATGTAAAAACGCAGATTCACTGAGCCAGACTAAGAACTGACTACTCCTCTATCTCCTCTCACATATAAATTGTGTATTCAGTGAAAGGCTGATCATAGATCAAAAAATAATGCAACTGTTTATCTCTTATCTACCTATGACCTGGAAGCCCCCTCCCCACTTCAAGTTGTCCCACCTTTCAGGACAAAACCAATGTACATCTTACATGTATTTGACTGGTATCTCATATCTCCCTAAAATGTGTAAAACCAAGCTTTACCCTAACCGCCTTGTGCACATGTTGTCAGGGCTGCCTATAAACCAAAAATAAAATTGTAAGCCCGTCAACCATCCAAATGGATGTCTCCTCTTGGCCAAAGGCATTCCAAAGTTAACCCGAAAAAGTTATTCAGGCCAGGATGGAAGGGAGGTAAGACAAGCCTCATTATACCCTCCTCCTTTTTGGAATTCAAAAAAAGCTGACCAGGTTCACATCAACAGACCTTAAGTCTGATAAGAAACATTTGCAATCTGTTCTCTCTGAAGCCTGCTACCTGGAGGCTTCATCTGTCTGATAAATCTTTGGTCTCCACCACCCCTTATCATCCTAACCCAAACATTCCTTTCTATGGATTCCAGGTCTTTAGATAGTAACCTAACGCTTTCAATCAATTGTCATTCAGAAAATTTTAAAATCTACCTATGACCTGGAACGATCCCACACCCTGCTTCAAGTTGTCCCATCTTTCCAGACCAAACCAACGTACGTCTTACATGGCTTTGACTGAAGTCTCATGTCTCCCTAAAATGTATAAAACTAGGCTGTAGCCCAACCACCTTGGGCACATGTTCTCAGCATCTAAAGGTCATGGGTCACCCATATTTGGCTCAGAAAGAATTTCTTCCAATATTTTGCAGAGTGTGATTCTTTTCGTTGATAGTAACCTTGGCAAAATAAGCTTTCTAAATCGATGGAGACCTATCTCAGATACTTTTGGTTCACAGGACGGTGGCAGGAGGGTGGCGCCCCCTGCTGGACCAGCTGAGCCTCTCACCTCCATGTGATGATGTCTGGGATACACTGAACTAAACGTGTCAGCTCCAGCAAGAACCAGAGCAGAGTTTAGGCGGGGACAGCAGGCTGGCTGGGGTTTTCGGGCACCCTCAGTCCTGCCTGGCAGAGTTCTTGGGTACCCACAGCAAAGAGACCTACCCCACGTGATGGACGGCACGGCCCTGGCAGCGGAGTGCCTGCTGGCTGAGGCCACTGCTCTGCACCTCTTATGCTTGTTCCTTGTTCCTCATTCTGTTTGGCAAGAGCAGCCCCCAACCCCCGCACTTGGTCCCAGAGCTATGCCTTCCCCCTCGTCCTTCCTCCTCGGCTGAATGGCTGTCTGGAGCCCGTGGCTCGTTCCATCAGCGAATCATTTTCATGGACAGGAGCTGCAGAAGATAGGCCTGAGGGCCCCTGGGGGAGGGGCAGTGAGGTGGGCGTACCTGGCGGTGGGCAGGCAGCTGGCAGCCAAAGGTTTCCAGGGCTCTGCCAGGTGACTCACGGCAGACTCACCTCTGCCTTCCTCAGCTGTCCCAGGCCTGCTGCCTCCTCCAGTGTTCCCTTCCCTTTGTATTAAACACAGCTTCAGTCCACACTCTAGATTGTTCTTTTTTTTCTTGATCTCTCTCTCTCTCTCTCTCTCTCTCCCCCTCCCGCCCCACCTTCGCCTGCTCTCCTGCTCCCTACCTCTTATCTGAAGTCACCACCACCAAGGCCATCCACCTGGAGAGCTGCGGAGGGGCTGGGGGCACCGCCCTCTTTCATGGTGGCCGATGATGAAGGCACTAGGAGCTGCCCGCTTGCATCTTTGAGGGGCCTTTCCTCTGACCAGAGGCTGGCCCTAAACATGTCACTCAGCAGAAGGGTAATACTCTGCACAGGACTCAGCCTCAGGGCCACCAGGCAACCGGCACAGGCCCTTGCAACGTGCCGGCACAGGACAGGCACTGACAGAAGTGACTGCAGTGCCAGAGGCCAGCTAAGGGCCAGCAGGAAGGTCACACTCAGCCGAGGGGACACTGGACGGGAGGCCTTGTGCACAAGCTGGCCTTCAGACTGCATCCTAGAGGAAAGGGGGCTCCACACGGAAGGAAGGAGGGGTGCAGCATGGGGGAGGCTGGTCCACAACGACAAAACTGTGACAAGCCCAGGCAACGCCACAGCACCCTCCTCCCAGAGAGGGGCTTGTGTTTATCGCCAAGCGAGGGCGTCCTCTCCCTCTACACCATCGACGTGGCTTCCCTGCGCTCTTAGGAGTGAAATCCCACAACAGCAGCCCTTGTCAGAAGCTGGCACATGAATGCCAGGGCAGCAGGAGCCGGGGCTGCGTGTCCCGGTGCTCTCCCAGCTCCACCACGTGTAGGCTGGCCTCGCTGCAACTCAGTTCCCCAGCTATTAAACGGGACCGTGGCCATGCAGGCCCCTGAGATGACTGTGGTGACCAAATCGGCTGGCACCTCCCAGACTTAGCGCCCAGTCAACCACACCTGCGACTGTGATGAGTTAGTACTTGGGCCTGCCTGGCCTGGCCTCTGTTCGCTCCTCTGCCCCACCTCGTGCCCTGAGCCTCCCAGTTTGCTGAGCTGCTTTTCCAGTTCTTTTGCACATCACATTAGATGGAATGGGGACATGCTGGAAACCTTTGTCTTGTAGCTGTCTGAAACCGTTGCTCATTTATACTGTGTACAGACTTTTTTCTATCACATTTGCAATCTCAAGAAGCCTCATGTTATGAAATGCTTGAGGTGCCACAAAGGCCCTATGTGTTTACCTGCTGATGAGTTAGTTGATCTCATGAACACTCAAGAGTGACAACTTGTGAACACTGGGAATAAGAAAACTTTTAATACAAAAAACCACTAACGAACACTGACATTTAAACTTACCCTCTATACCCTCCCGGTTATGCTTTAACATGTCAATTATTCATCTCTCACCTAATAATAGAATTATGGTGGTTACTCACAAAGCGGCTGTCCCTCCTCTGCAGCTCACACTGGAAACTGCAGGAACAGAGCAGGCACCTCCGGCGGCTCGCAGCCCAGCCGGTCTGACCCTGGCCTTTTCAGTCTCCTATCCAGAAGCTTGGGGCCAAACGGGGTAATTGTGTAGCAGAACAGGTGATGATTATGCAAGAAACAGTACGGTCTTTTAGAAGATCAGCTCTAAAGGTCAAGGGGGCGGACGTCTTTATTAAGAAGGGAAAAAAATGTCAGCTATGCTGCTGTGTGCAGAAAAAGGAATCCACTCCTCCATTGACAAAAATGCCCAGGCTGCATCGTGCTGAGCCTCAGATCTAGCTTTCAGAGTCGTGGCAAATCTAAAAGCACATGCATTCCTCGGGAAATGCCCTTCTACAGCTTGTGTGTTCTCTGACCCCTTTACATGACATATACCAGCTGTTCTTCACATTCTTTGAAAGACACTTTCATGAACTCAGATGTCCCCCATCCCTCTCCCACCCCCCGTCCCCACACCTAAAATTCATGAGTTCATCCCTTCACCAGGGAGGAAAGCTGTATAATGGTCCTTTTTCACCAAGGATTCCATATTCCCCAACGCATCCTTAGAACTGTAGCTTCCATTCTCTCCCTGCATACACTCCATTTCTCCTACTTAAATATGAGCTCCTGTCCTGGGCTTACCCTTCTAGCCACCAGGTAAGCACTATATTCCCGAGCTGCTTCTGTGGTCTAAGAAGGAAGGCAACCCTCCAATCCGTTGAAGATCTCCAATTCTCGCCTCTAAGCATACAAATATCTTTTAGGAATGTGGCTTCATAATCCATCCAGATTTAGTAAACATGGTAAAAATTTAAGAATTAAAAGTTTTGAAATGTGAGCACAATAGCCAGGCTGCCAGAGAACAGAATTTATTTGCAATTAAATGCTGATGTGGTCTTCCAGCATCTGTTAACTTCTCCCCTAGACACTCAGAGAAAGCAGAGTTCTTCCAAATTAAGGACTCTCAGAAAAGTACTTACTCTGAGAAACTCTTAGATCTTTTAAAATGGAAAGCAATGCGGCAAAGATAACCTATATGTCATGAAAAAGTAGCCGTGTAAAAGGGAACATAGATTCATTTTCAGATGTGCATCAATGAATTCATTTGATTTATAGACTGTGATGATAATAGAAAAGCTAAAGTCAATAGGTTCACTTTAAGCTTTCGCTGCAAATCTGATAATGGGAAGGGTGTGTGGTTCAATTTCGCTGCAAATCTGATAATGGGAAGGGTGTGGGGGTCTCGGGTGGTTGGCATTTTGTTATCTGAGTGTGCTTTTGCGTCTTACTAGCAGCCTAATGTCACTGTAGACTCTCCCGCGGGTTTCAGGGATACAGTGACTGAACACAATTTGGATGATGAATTGTACGGAAAGTACATTTTCAGCCCTGTGTGTATGAAGCAGCCTTGGAATTGATTTAATTGACGCACTGTGCTGACCATTCCCCCGTCGTCTTGGGGCAGGGTCTGTTGCCCACAGCCGGCTCCAGGGCACCCGATGGAACTCTCAAGGAAGAAGCACCTTCATACGAGGGTGGTCCCAGCCTCCCTGAGTCCTGTCTGCACCCCTGAGAGGAGCCCCTCACCCCTGGATGGCCACGGAGCTAATTTTCCTAAATAACTAGAGAGCCGGGGAATAAACAAATATACTGTGGTCCATCCAACCTGGATGAGAGAAATTTAACAGTAAGTAAGCACAGTTACCACGTTAACTGTAAACAGTGCCGTAAATGGTATCTGTTCAAAGTGCGCAGATAGGTGTTGGTACAAGGACCGGGATTTCACACTTAACTCTTCATGGACGGATGTCTGCAGAGTAGGATTTTGTGTATCTGCTTTTAAATTCATCTTTCTAATAATTCATCTTTCTTTATGTAATTTATAAAATGGCGGTTCATGATGCTTTGGAGATTTTTAAAAGCCGTGTCTCACCAAAGACAGAGACATGCTACCCTAGGGAGGAACCTAAGTCCCTGAACAACCTTGAGGACAGACCAAAGCCCAGGACTGCCCACCAGGAACTATGCAAGGAGACAAGAGTCAACTTCTATATTTAAAAGACAATAGTAGTAAGTACCGTTTCTGTGTGTACGTGTATGCAGCAAGTGCACAAAACAATGCTGCGGGAGGAGGGCGAGCGTGGCTGAGAAGGAACTTCTGCGGTATTTGTTCTTGTTTAATGGATTCTGTATGTGATGATGTATATTGTGTTTTTTTTCATGTCCCTAATATTGTATTAAATATGTGAATTAAATCAAGTACAGAACAAAAAAAGTATTTTAAAATCATTACTACAATGGATAATGGCTGATGTATAACATAAAGACAAATACTTTTGCAAATATTTTGCATTAGTTTAAAAAATGGACTTTGTACAGTCCTAATACTCTGCTTCAATCTAAACTTGCTTGAAATGCATTACATCCAATTAAATCTGTATTCGTTACTACTAATATAATATGAAAAGAACTGAATACATGATGAAGATTCTACTCTTAGTTCTGTTTCTTTTAAAACCCTAGGTTTTCTTAAGAGCAAGCTGCTATCATTAAAGCCTCTACGTGCTTCCAAAGAAAAAATTACGGATTACTTGATTTGTGGCACAGAAGCCTTAATTCAAGTTCCTCATGAAGACATGCACAGTACTCTTTCCTGTGTGCACTCCACTCATTATTTGAATTCTCAATCTTTTTACCACCTTCTCTTGTAAACCTGTTGTTATCTCATGGCTCAGTAATGAAATTGTTACTGGTGTCAGAGAAGCTGTGCTTAGTTTAGGATTTCTGTAATTGAAACATCAAAATGGCTTAATCCAACACCTTCTCTGAGTGATCTGGCCTAGGCACTCCCCTCTCGATAGGTGCATCTAAGCATCCACACACACACACACACTCACACACACACACACACACACACACCACTCTCACACACACACACACATCCCAGAATACACAGCTACACACACACATAATTCCTGCGAACATTACACACACACACACACATATATACATACACACATATAAGCACACACACACATACATACACACACCTCTGCGAATACGACACACACATACCTCAAGAATAACACATTACTTTTCACATAGCACTTCAAGAATATACATTATACACTTCAAGAATACATTACTACCCTGCCACACACACACCTGCTTACACACACACTTCAGAATACATTACTACGTACATACACCTTAATACTACACACATACCCCCAGAACATTACTACTACACATACATATATGTACATACATACACACCAAGAATACACACATACATACACACTTCAGAATACACACACACACACACCTGCACACACACACCAGAATACACACATACACTTCTGCAACATACACATATTACACCTCAGAATAATACACATACACTTCATGAATACACATTACTACACATGCACTTCTGTGAACACACATACACACACCTCTGCAGAATACACACACACACCCTCAAGAATATTACACACATATACATACAATATACATACACATATATAGTACACACACATATACACATTATATATATATTACACATGACCTGCAGAACATACACATACACCTGCACACACACACACACACACACCTGCGAATACACACACATTACACTTCAGAATACACACACACCTCTGCAATAATACACACACACACTCCCCAAGAATACTACTACACACACACATACATACACATTAATATATATACACACACATACCCAGAATACACACACACCTGTAACATACATACAATTTCAAGAATACACACACACACTTTTGTAACATAGTACACATACACCTCAAGTAACACACAGCACAATTCTCAGAATACACACACTACTACAATTCCTTAACACACACACACACTTCAAGCAGAATATTAATACACACCTAACATATTACCTTATGAAGACACATACATAATTCCCCATAACATACACACACTTCTCAGAATACACACACACATACACTTAATATTACACATTACACACTTCAAGAACATACACACATACACTTCAAGAATACTACACACACACCTGCGAATACTACACACACACACACACTTCAAGAATACACACACACATACACACCCCCAGAATACACATTACACACATAATTTCTGCGAATACATACATTACACCTCTAACACATACACATACACACTTCAAGAATATTACACATATACACACCCTGCACATGCATTATCACAGAATACACACATTATTATCACACACACACCCCTGCATTTAGACCAGCATGGGGAAAATGCTACAGACAGAACCATCGAAAACCAGACAGATGGGATTTTGAATAAAAGGGCAAATGCTGTAGTTTGGAAGACTGAGCCAACAGCCACAGAGAACTGTCTGCCCACATACTCCTGGCCTGAGTTCACAGGGAGAATTAACAGAGGAAGAACAAATGATGGTAATTTTCTCTGTTCACCCGCCACATTCAGAAAAATATTTCATTGAGCCACTTCTGAGGACATCAGAAGCGAAGGTTCCAGTAGGGCCCAGTTCCCACCTGGGACAGCTGATGAGTCTGATTTTACAACACTGTGTGTAACTGTGTATGGGAAAGACAGGGCTGGATGGGTCCTAGGTCCGTGCCTGCCACGTAAGGACGGCAGAGCAGCAGCGGGTAGGAAACCTGTTTCCATCGGAGGGTACGGCCAGTGCCTGTGGTGACAGGGCGGGGGGAGGTCACACGAGCACTGGATGCTCTTCCCTCCTCAAGGAGCCGGACGAGGCTTGCAGCAGTCCTCTTCCAAGGAGACTCCAGGAACTGGTGAATTCGTGAAGCTCCTGCAGTCCAGTCAGTCCAACTGGGAGCGACAGGGAGTCTCAAAGACCAATACACTCACCCCTCTGACTATGCCTCAGGCCACCGAAGCCAATCTCATGTTTCCCCAAGCCCAGAGTGCTTTCAGACTCCACCACCACCAGCTCCTCTACTCCTTCCCCCAGAGTGTGTCACTCTGTCCCCTCTCTACGGAACGCAGAGCTAGTGTGACATCTCCCTCCTACTCGAATTCGTTTGTCAGTGCTTCTGACTCTGAACACCCCAAGAAGACACACTTTTTCATCTACCTCCTGCCTGCAAGCCCAACATAGAGACTGGTAGCTACCTGTCATTCAACACATTCACCAACACGTTTTCTGAATCACGGGTATAGCGTTAGAGTGAGCTACTGAATAGGTGGATGGACACATACGTGACAATTATCTTAGACCTATTCTTGTAACTGACCTCATGTGACAGAACTCAAAAGCTATGACACTGCTTTTTTGAAGCCCAAACATGCGCCGGACCCCACCTTTGCCACTGCACAGTGACCTCTGGTCACTCCCTCTCGGCCACGTAAGATGTTGACACGTGGTTCACAGTGCACCGTCCACCTCTGCTCCCACCCGCCCCCTGGGTGAGTTCAACGTCTATGTGAGGGACACTGTGGCCATGCAGTCTCCTCACCCCCCATGTCCCCTTTATCTCACCGTCCTTCCACAGCCACACTCCGGCCTCATCTTCTGAAATCACTGTCTGAATCTCTGGGGCCAGTGCCGGAGCCTCTCCCCACAGATCACTCGTTCAACCCTCACCACTGCTCCCTCACCTCCCAGCCCCACCCAGTGCTCACTCTTTTTACTTCTTCAACCCATCAGGTTCTCTTTCTTCATTTCCCTCCATATCCACGGCCATCATTGAACATCCCTGCCAGTATCCAAAATTCCTCACCCCTCCGGCTTCCCACCCAAGTCACTGGGATGAGTGTGGCGCCCTGGTGGGTCTGCGATGGGAAGCATCACCATCAGGACACAGGGGCACTCCTGAGATTAACCCCAACAGACACAGCGGCCAGCCCGGCCACCCTCCCGCCTTTCCCTGGAGGCTCATTCTCCCCTTTCCATGGCCACTGCTTAACGCAATCTCCACTCTCCTCAAACTTCCAGCCCCACTGAGCCCCACCCCGACCTCACCTCTCTCACACCCTCCTTCTCAGAAGAAGCAGGTGTTCCCAGACAGACACTCCCTCCACCTCCACTCCTGCAACCTTCCCGTGAGACACATTATCCCCCTCATCCTGCCCTTAGCGCAGAGGCGTCGCCTCCTCTCATGCCACTCACCCGCTCACCCTCCACCTCAATAATGTGACACTGTTACATTCCCCGTGTCCTTGTATATGTGACTACTTCTGCTCTACTCTAACCTTAAAATGTAATGTGGCTACGAGCCTGGGTGACATTACCTGGAGAGAGTGGGCGGTGAGAGTAGAAGAGGCCACTTGGCCAGCCTGGAAGAACTGTGTCAGATCATAATAGCAGTAGCCAAGGAGGACAGGGGGCGAGGGGAGTGGACAAGGGGGAAACACAGAGTGCAGCAGCCAAGAACTCAGAGCAGGGAGAGGCTGAAAAGCAGTGGTGCTATGTTACAGCAGCCTAGGAAACAAACACTGTCCAGTCCCAAATTCACACCTCTGACCCGGGGAATCTTCCAAATTGACACCTCACCCAAGGCTCTTCCGAATTTACATTTCTCATCCAGGGCTCTCCCAAATTCATACCTCTCACCCAGGGCTCTCCTGAATTCAAACCTCTGGCCCAGAGCTCTCCAGAATTCACATCTCTAGCCCAGGGCTCTCCCGAATTCATGCCTCTGACCCAGAGCTCTCCAGAATTCACACTCTAACCCAAGGCTTTCCTGAATTCACTTTCTTGAACACAAGCCGCCTGCATGTCCTGTTGCCCTTCCCTGAGAATCCTTCTTGGGACCTCTTCCCCACCACTTCATAGACGGGATCACATTAGCAAACATCTTACGTTGTTGCTGTGTACTTGGTTTGTGGCCTGTCTTCCCCCTAGAGGGCAGGTTTGGGGACGGCAAGGGCTGCATCTGCCCCGAAAGTCACTCCTTGCGCGGTGTCTGGAAGGTTCCTCCCCACCAAGAGCTGCCTGGCTTAGACACCTCACCGCCCAGCACCGTCTTTCCCTGGGCTCCACACGCCTTCCATGTTCTCCATCACTGGACTTTGTCACCTGCTGCTCCCTTTGAAATCTTTTCTATCTTTGTATCAGCCTGTTAAACTCTTACTCATGCCTCAGCTGCCCCAAGACCTACACTTCCTCAGTGAAGGCTTCCCAGCCCCCAGGCCAGGTCAGACCCTCTGTTGTTCTCTTTCAGGGCACAATGTCCTTCTCCTTTCTAGACCACCACAGCTGAAATTCTGTCTTTGACTTTGTGCTCGTTTCATCAATGTCTAACCCTCCCACTAGGTTCCTTACCTCACCGTCCTCGGTGTGAAATGCCACCTTTGTGTGGTTTTAATATGCATTTTGGTGATTACTAATGAGGGCAAGCACTATTTTTCATGTTTATAGGCCAGCTAGTTTTTGACTGTATTCTACTACGCTGCCTGTCTTTCAGGCCTGGCAAGTTAAACATTAGCTTTGCTGCAATTCAGGCATTTGGCCAGGAATATTAACAATAACAGAGCTGCTCTGCATAAGTATCTACATGAGGGAAGTCTGCTATACAGAGTGAAAAAGAAGATTTCTGATTCTTAAAAAAATGGAGTAACAGGAACCAGATTTACTCTCTCACTGACAATAAAAGCAACCTAAATATAAGAAACACCGGTTTGCAAACATTAGATGCCAGGCCATACTTGAGCGTAATCCCTGAGAGGTAGAAACAAATAGGCTGAAGGTTTGGCTTCCCCAGTTACTGACTGGAAGGGGTTTACAGGCTGCAGCTCAGGCAGGAAGAATCCAGCCTGAGCCTGGAGAGCTCCCTGACTCGAGATGGAGCTGGGAGTCCCACAAGGTCAAGGTCTGTACAATTAAAACGACCACCTGCTGTTCAGGCAAAATAAAATGAGAGACAGACCATGTGATGGGTTGGAAGATTTAATATTGTTAATATGCCAAATCTCATCAAATTGATCTAAATATTCTACACAATGCCAATCAATATCCAAACAGGCTTTTTTTTTTTTTTTTTGGTTGAAAATGAGGATCTGTTTCTGAAACACATGGAAATGAAGTGAGTAAAATGACCAAAACAGCCTTGAAAAAAAATGGAGGACCTACAGCACCTGACTTTGAGACTTATAAAACCAGTTATCAAGATAACCAACATTAGGCCGAGTACAGTGGCTCATGCCTGTAATCCCAGCACTTTGGGAGGTCGAGGCAGGTGGATCACTTGAAGTCAGGAGTTCAAGACCAGCCTGGCCAACGTGGCAAAACCCCATCTCTACTAACAATACAAAAAGTTAGCCTGACATGGTGGCATGGGTCTGTAATCCCAGCTACTTGGGAGGCTGAGGCTTAAGAACTGCTTGAACATGGAGGCAGAGGTTGCAGGGAGCCGAGACTCTGCCACTTCACTCCAGCCTGGGTGACAGAGCAACACTCCATCTCAAAAAAAAAAAAAAGTCAACGTTAGTGAAAAGATGGAAAATTGATCACAGAACACCAACGTAAAGCCAACTGATTTTTAACAAAATGCAAAGATAATTCAATGGAAAAGTATCATTTTTTCACCAAATGATGCTGGAACAGATGGATGTTCATGTGCAAAAAAAATGAACCTGAATCCATATCTCAGGCCACATATGAAAATTAACTGAAATTGGACCATAGACCTAAATGTAAAACCTAGGTCTATAAAACTTCTGTAAGAACACATAGAAGGAAAACATTGTAACCCTGGATTAGGAAAGGATTTCATAAATACAACAAAAAATCACGATCCATAGAAGAAAACAACTGACAAATTGGATTTCATCAAAATTAAAAACTTCTCTTTTTCAAAAGACACTGTTAAGAAAATCAAACAATAAGCCACAGTCAGGGAGAAAACGTTTGTAAATCATGTATCTGATAAAGGTCTTTTATCCAGAACACGTTCATAAAACACTCTCAAATGCAATAATATGAAAACAACCTGACAAAAATGGACAAAAGATTTGAATAGACGTTTCATGAAAGAAGACAAAGATGGAAAATAAGAACAAGAAAAAAGCTCAATGTCATTCGTCATTAAGAAAATGCAAATTAAAAGTAATCCAAGACACCACTACATACCTTTAGAATGGCTAAAATGTTTTAAACTGATGATTCTAAGTGCTATTGGGAATATAAAATAACTGGAACATTCTAAGGTGGGAACATTCACTGCTGGCGGGCAACTGGAATGGTGCAAAGACTTTGGAAAACAGTTTGGTAGTTTCTAGAAAAGTTAAACATATGTACCACATGACCATTTGTACATAGATACTACCCCAGGAGAAGAGAGTACATTTGTCCACACACAGACCTGAAACTGAATTCCTGTAGCAGCTTTACTCATCATAGCCCACGACCAGAAACAATCCAGTGTTCATTCCCAAGTGGCTGGATGCACAATGGGATACTACCAATATAGTTTGTCCCCTCCAAGACTCATGTTGAAATATGATCCCCAGTGGTGGAGGTGGGGCCTAGCGGAAGGTGTTTGGCTCATAGAGGGTGGATCCTTCATGAGTGGCTTGGTGCCCTCTCAAGGTAATGAGTGAGCTCTCCTCTGTTAGTTCAGAAGAGAGCTGGTTACTTATAGAGGCTGGCACCTCGTCCTTACTCCCTTGTTCCCTCTCTTGCCATGTGACACGCCTGCTCCCGCTTCACCTTCCACTATAATTAGAAGCTTCCTGAGGCCTCAACAGAAGCAGATGCTGGTCCGACACTTCACGCACAACGTGCAGAAGCATGAGCCAAATAAACTTCTTTATAAACTACCCAGTCTCAGATATTTCTCTATAGCAATACAAAATGGACCAATATAACTACTAAGCAATGAAAAGCCATGAACTAGTGATACATGGAATGACATGGATAAATCTCAAATTATGCTGAATGAAGTAAAAAGATTTCATAGTGTATGATTTCTTTTGTATAAAATTCTAGAAAATGCAAGTACCTTATAGTGATAGGAAGCATCAGTGTTTGCCTGGGAATGTGGGTACGGGGAGGGTTGGATTACAGGAGGCATGCGTGTTCTACTCTTGGTGGTGATGAATATGGACATGGTTTTGATTGTGGTGGGTATACACAGATGTACCACAGTGTACACTTTCAATATGTGCATTCTATGCCCGTTATACCTTAACAAATAAAGAAAAGATAAAAATGGAGACCACTTTTGCTCACAGTATTTTTAGTTGAAACTGATAGTTGTTTAAGCAGAAAAGCCATCATTCTCAAGAACCCAGGTATTTCTATCAATCATGACTGATCCTTACAAGAGTGGTTAGAAGCCCAGGACGAATACTCATTATTCCATTATTCGCTGTTCTTAAGAGGAGTAGGGCACTGGGAACAGCAACGGGCTCTCTGAGTCACACTCTCCTGCTTACAAGCAGGACTTACAAGTTGGGAAAAGCAGCCTCTGCCTACAAGACGATCTGAGAGGGCAACTGTCAGCACAAGGATCCTTATAAGGAAGAGCGGAGCCTGAGAAAGAGACTGACCATAAAAGCAGAGGTCAGAGGGAGGCGACCGCTGGCTCTGGAGATGGAGGAGGGGCCACAAGCCTAGGAACGCTGGCAGCCTCTTGTTAAATTATGTTTGGCCTAAACCTGCCTCCTCACATATTTTAAGTCTGGCCTCAAGGCTTCTTGTGCATAGCTTCTTCTGCAGAGTCAACTGTAACCTCACTGATGCATAAACATCCGATAAGCTACTCTTTTAACAAGTAGCCAAATCTCAGCCAATCAGCCAAGCACAGGCCGCCAACCATTAAACTTGTTCAGATAAGGCAAGAGCCCAGCTGTGACCAACCCAGCTGTTTCTGTACGCCACTTCGTTTTCTTACGTCGCTTTCTTTCCTCTGTCCATAAATATTATTTGACCATGTGACAGCCCCAGTTCAGTCACTCTGAACCTCTTCTCGTTCTGGAGGCTGGCTGATTTGCAAATCGTTTTTTGCCCAATTGAACTCTGAGAAATTGAATTTGCTGAAAGCCTTTCTTATCTGGCTTATCTGAATTTTTATGCCCTTCTCACCATTCTCTACACTTTTCAAAGAGTTAGAGCTTTTGTTCTCACTTGCAAACACTAGTGTTAAAACTCTAGAAGGTGGAAAGGCAAGGTGGTGGACTCTCCCTCATGGCCTCAGAAGGAAAGTAATCCTTGAGTTAGCCCAGTGAAGCCCACTTTGGACTCCTGACCCCCGAAATATGAGATAATAATCCCATTAGGTTCATGGTAACTTGTCACAGCAGCACGAGGAAACTAATCCGTAACCTACCCAAAACCCTTCATCTCCTCAGAGACTCCAACACACGGTTAGGGTCTGTTCTCTTCCGGAATGAGCAACCTGAGTTCTGTGTGTCTCACAGGTCCCATATCCATCTGCTCAGTTGTCTCTGCAGCTCTTCAAGTCTTTCCTGAAACAGGAAGCTCAGGCAGAGACAAAGCACATGCTATCAGGGTCCAATCAGTACTCAGAGTAAAAGACGACCACTTCCTCCACGCAGTTCAAGGCAGCCTCACCCTTCCCCAGTTCTCAGGAAACATGGCTTATCTGAATTTTTATGCCCTTCTCACCATTCTCTACACTTTTCAAAGAGTTAGAGCTTTTGCTCTCATTTGCAAATCAATACATGAATTAACACAACCCCCTCTATTTCTCTGCCTTTGTAATTTTTTCAGGAGATTTTGTAAAGAAGAATCAAAACTTTCCAGATCACAAAATTAGATTGAGTATAGATACGAAAATGCATATCAGATGCAGAAGAAATTCCATGACCTCACATTTTTATCTCAAAGGGAAAACTTCAGTTGATTTGGAGATTCCGTCTATTTTGAGCTGAAAACGGCTGCCAATTAGGTCCCCTGCCAGAGCTGACCTCTGTTATTTCCTTCCCATCTGGGCTGGATTCATTTTAAGTTATCAGCATAATCAGTTATCTAAAAATAAGTCAGAAATAATAACAAGTTCAAAAATCAAGGCCCAGTGATACTGATGTTAATGTCAAATCCAGTTAAATGGGAGTCATCACCAGGATTTGATTAAACCAAACAGGGAAAACAAAATAATCTTTGATTTACATGTGTTCAAATATCACACCTTTTTCTTTCTAGGGATAAAATCAGAAGATCAGCTATGTATGATAAATAATTTGAACATGCAATTTTTTGTAGTGTTACAAAAGCAAACGAGATTGGTATGTATCTTCGGGCGCTTAAGGATGCCAGGGTTCCCAAACCTTGGCACTACTGACATTTTTGGACATCGTGTTTGGGGGCTGTCCTGTGTATGGTGAGATGTTTAGCTGCATCCCTGGCCTCTACCCACTAGACATCAGCAGCAGCATCACACACACAATCACGACACTCAAAACCATCTCCAGACACTGCCAGATGTCCCCAGGAGGCACAATCACCCCTAGAGTTCAGAACGCTGAGCTAAACCAATTCACCTGTTTAAAGCAAATGCTTCGTAACAGTGCGCTGATGTGCTTTTAGGTTTTAATCTGCCTTTTGGCCTAAAATGTAGGGCTTGCATGCAAGCCATTTTCTTTATGACTGTAAGGGAGAAATAATCTATTGCCTATTGACTATTAGAATTCTACTCTTCCGTTTCCAAAAATGAGTGCTCTTTATTCCTCTACACAGACTCCAATACTGCAGAGGCTAAACAACAGCACTCTATGTTCATTTTATTCTTTTCTCACCTTCATTACTCAATGACGAACAGAAAACTTCAACATTTCCCACGTGTGGTCATTAAAGACAGGCTACCAGTTGCGGATAATTAGCGGGACCTACCCAGCACTTAGAGGATCTTAGCAGTCAGGGCCTGAAGGGCACCTGTGGTCACACCGGCCAGTCCCACACACGAACCTCCTCCCCAACACCTCTGCTTCTAATAGAAAGTTCTGCCCTTGTTAAGGATGATACCTCATCCTCCAGCTTTCACCCTAAGTCTGCTCTCTGAAGCCATGGCACGACTGTCTCATTCCTCCCTCTATACAATAGCTGAAGCTCCATTTGAGAACTGAAGCTCCATTCATTCTACATTAGATATGTTTCAAATTCTTACCAATCAACATGAGCCTACACACCATCTTTTTAATTATAGTTTTGCCACAGGTTTGGCCAAAGGTGCTTTCAGGGAGCAGTCTAAGTCCCTAATCCTTTCACAGCAGTGTTTCCTTTAGAAAATTTTTCTGAGTTGGAATTTAGAAGGCCAGGAGTGTAATTTCATTTACCCCAAAACTGTAAGAATGACAAGAATACCCGTCACTGGCAAGAACAGGCTCTGACGCCAACGCGTGACGCCAACGCGTGGCAGCCACTTCATAATTCAGAAGGACATTTCATTGTAACTCCTTGTTACTTGTCAAAAAAACACACACACACACAAAAAAAAAACCCACCACTTCCCAGATTTCGGGGAATCATCGCTCACCCCAGCTGGCTGAACCCGCACACATGCCTTGAACATAAGCAAATTTAATTTCCCAGACAAATCTGTTGTTGGAATATGCAATGACCTCACCCTTAGGCCGCATAAATACTGCCTGCTGTGAGCAGGGGCGGTTTACAGCTGGATGGGGAGTTTTCATGGGGAAGTACCTAGAGATCCCCTTAAAAAGCAAGCCTGGATGCTTCCTCTCCGTCTAGACAAAGGATGGGCTTTCCTAGGTAAATTCTCACTTATCCTGGCCTGTGGGTTTGAATCCGTGGTCCAACAGTGCCATGCAGGGGTCTGTGGGAAGGGCTGGGGCATGCACAGGCCACATGCACATGGTACCAGGTCCTGGGCCGGGAATGTCCTTGGCAGGAACTGGCATGAAGCACGTGACATCTGTGAAACAACATTACTCTTCTGAGAGGTGCATGCTTTCTCTTATTTGCAGAGAAGCCTCATTGCCGTAAATGTGCAGACAAGGGAAATATGTTTGATGATGTGGGTAACGCATTGCTAGGGAGAACAGTACTTTAATATCACCTACTTCAGTCACACACTAGTTAGTGGCAGATCAACTAAAACCATTAATTAAAATGTTGTGGTCTATGGGAAAGAAACAGTTGAAAGCCACTGTCTTGGACTACAAATGTAACTGGGCTGATCAGTGATACTCTGAGGCAGCAGTTGTGATTCTGCAGTCGCAAAGTGCCAGGCTTAGGAACCCCAGCTGCCACAGTGGGCCAAGCCTTGGGACACTCTGTCCATGACCTTTCACCGCAGCAGGTTCATTGCTCCTTATGTGGCAACTTAGACTGTGGATTTTTGTTTTCTTTTTCTTTCTTTTTTTGAGACGGAGTCTCGCTCTGTCGCCCAGGCTGGAGTGCAGTGGCACGATCTCGGCTCACTGCAAGCTCCGCCTCCCGGGTTCACGCCATTCTCCTGCCTCAGCCTCCCGAGTAGCTGGAACTACAGGTGCCCGCCACCATGCCTGGCTAATTTTTTGTATTTTTAGTAGAGATGGGGCTTCACCATGTTAGCCAGGATGGTCTCAATCTCCTGACCTTGTGATCCGCCTGCCTCGGCCTCCCAAAGTACTGGGATTACAGGCGTGAGCCACTGCGCCCAGCCGACTGTGGACTTTTAAACCCATCTCTGCTGATGCTTCCAGGCTTTTCTGAAAGCACAGCAGCCTGGGCCAAGCCCAGGCACATAATATGATGCTCAGAGCATGTTGGTGAAAATATGACAGGCAGCTGTCAGGGCACAGCTGGCTTGATGGAATTTCTATGCTGCACTGTAAACAGAGGAATAGTAGCTGACGCTTCCTAGCTCCTGCCACGCCAGGCACTGTTGGAAGCGCTTTGCACGCATGGCAGCAGCTGCCAGCAGTCCTCTATTTCGGACAGTCTAGACAGTGTTTCCCAGCATTGTGGAGCCAAACGGGGCCATGTCCCCAAGTTCCATCCAACTACAGATGTGAGTTTTCCAGGAAGCTAAGGAATCCTAGGCTGCAGGATCCCTCTGCTGCAGGGCCCCTTTCAAGCCCAGGGAGGGGCTGTAGCACATGGGCCACTTTGTGTTCGTTCGTAAAGAGGGTCCCCAAAACTGACCCTTCAGGCCTCATCATACCTGGGACTGCCTCTGCCAACATTATTCTCTGGTCTGTGGGTGTAATGGTCCTGGAAATCACACATCAAAGATACAAAGCCTTCATCAGCCTGGATCCCTGCAGACTTCATGGAGCAGAGCCATCCACCACCACCAGCACCTGCCACCGAGCAGACACACCTGCAATTATTGATTGTGTCAAGCCACCAAAATGTTGGGCTTTATTACAGGACTTAGTATCACCCTAACGAACACATGCCTTACTTTATATAATTCTCTTATATACCTCATGTTGCTGTGAAGCACAGAGACCTAAGTACACCAGGTCACACAGCTATTAGGAACAGAGCTAGACTCAGACCTCCTGGACACTGATGGAGGCAGCAGGTCCCTGGGTTGAGAGCACATGGTTAGACTCCAGTTTTCCACTTTCTACCAAGAACCCAGACCTGAGGAGTGTCAGGGAAGGTGGTTCTGGACCTCAGTAATCTCAATGCAAATGGACCTAACTATTCTACCCACTTCCTAGGTTTTGTGAGGGTTAAATAAAATAATCCATGTAAAATATTTAGCAGAGTGCTTGGCTTGTAGTAACCACTCAACAATGGCAGTGCCAATCATTACAACAACCCCATGGTCTTCATCACTGAGTCCTCTTCCCATTTGGGGTGGCTTTCCATATTGCACTATACCAACGCCTGAGTGAACACTCTCACCACTGCTTGGCATGGAAGACTTTTCTTCTCAGAAACAATACAGAAAACAACACACTCACCCACCCCCCAACCCCAGCCCACCTGTCCCCAACTCAAAGTCCCCTTAATCTGATTTTCTACAAATGAAGGTCATTGTGGGATGATTAGTCTGTTGTCCTCTTGGTGTTAGGAGCTGAGAAGTATATTTACTTCTTGAACAATTTTTCACAAATGTGCCCAATATGCATGGTGCTGGCCTTGCTATGAACATGAGTCATCAATGCATTGGAGAAAAGAATGCAGTCATAACAAAGACAGCTGGACACTGCAGGGCTGGGGCTCACTAACTTTGCAGCATGAAGCCCAGTGAAGGAGAAGTTTCTTAGGACCACAACATTCCCTGTAAATTTTCAGGGAGAAAAGAGGAGCAAGAAAAGAAGTCATCTGAGAGTGTCTTCAGCTGAAAGTTGGCTTACTTTAGACAGAGTGCAGTAAAATATGGCCTTTGCTATTTTTACTGGACTGCATACTGGTTAGACCCTAAGTCCCAAATCAGTGACTACATTCTGCAAACACATGATTTATTGCACTGAATCAGCCACAAACCACACTTACATCTCAGAGAGGGACAGGAATGTATGAAAAAGAAAAGACAGCACAGGTTCTTAGATGGGCTGCCCTGGAAGGCAATTTGAGTGATGCTGCATTCCTAATCCATCGCTTCCTCACCAGCCCTGACCAGGATCTCTGCCCTAAGCCTGTGTGCCCCTTCTCCACTCAGGGAGCTGCTGCCCTGCCTGGGACTCTGCCAAGACAATTAGCAGGTGTCTGTTTCTCCTCTGCCTGATCTTAGCCTTGAGCAGGCTTCATCTTCCTTCACTGTCTTTCTCACAAGGCCACGGGTACACCAGGCAAATAAAACTGCAGCCAACTCAGCTTTCTCTTCTTGCCACACAGGTTTCAGGATTTGTGGGGAAGACACTCAGGGTCTCATCCCAAGACTCTGAATGTGTGATACTATCACAACCCACTGGCACCCAGTCACATCCCAGTCCCAGAAGGCATTCTCCTTTAGTTCTCCAGCCATCTTTCAACAGTCATCCATCAACAGATGTTTATGAGCAATCAATATGTTAGGTTCTGGGTGATCACAGGAAACAAGGTAGATGTGATCCTGCTCCCTGGGCATTTACAGCTTCATGGGGTGCACCCTTTTGTACAAGGAAGTAGGCAGTTACAGCATAGGGCAATTATGCAAGCTAAGGGACATTCTGGATCCTAGGAGAAGCCACTAAACCAGGCTGGAGAGTGTTGGGTAAGACTTGCTGGAGGAAGAAGGAATAGAGCTGCTCAGGTTGGTGGAGACTGGGAAGTGGAACAGGGGAGAACATTCCAGAAAAAGGAGTAGATTCAAAGGTTCTGAAACAAGGGTGCACCCTGAGTTTAAGGAATTGAGAAATTACTATTGGGAACAGTGGAGTGTAGGAAGGAGGGGGCAATGAGTAAGGAAACAGAGGGAGTGGGCCAGGGCATGCCAGTCCAGAGGCCACGCTAAGGAATTTGAGTTTTATTCTAGGGGGAATGGGGGCCATCAAAGGGTTTCAGCCAGGGATATAGTCTTTTTTTTTTTTTTTTTTTTTTTTTTTGAGACAGAGTCTCGCTCTGTCGCCCAGGCTGAAGTGCAGTGGCCGGATCTCAGCTCACTGCAAGCTCCGCCTCCCGGGTTTCCGCCATTCTCCTGCCTCAGCCTCCCGAGTAGCTGGGACTACAGGCGCCCGCCACCTCGCCCGGCTAGTTTTTTGTATTTTTTTTTTAGTAGAGACGGGGTTTCACCATGTTAGCCAGGATGGTCTCGATCTCCTGACCTCGTGATCCGCCCGTCTCGGCCTCCCAAAGTGCTGGGATTACAGGCTTGAGCCACCGCGCCCGGCCGGATATAGTCTTATAAAACCAGAGAGTTGCATTTCATAAACTCCTCTTGGTGACAGATCATACAACTGCTGAATGTGGAAAAGTCTGAAGGTAACGACTTGGCTGGAGGTGGCTGAGGGAACCCAGCAGGGATTGGGGGCATCTGAACAAGACGGTGGTGACCAGGTGCAGGGGGGTGGACACACTGGAGGGACTGTTTAGGTGGAACTGGTTGGCAGTTGTCTTACTCTGGTTGCGCTGCTGTAACAAAATACCATAAATTGGGTGGCTTATAAACAACAGACGTTTATCTGACAGTTCTGGAGGCTGGGAAGTCAAAGATCAATGCATCCGCAGATTCACTGTCTGGCGGGTGCCCACTTTCTGGCTCAAAGACGGTGCCGTCTCGCTGCATCCCCACATAGTGGAAGTGACAAGACAGCTCTAGAGGCCTCTTTTCTAAGGGCACCAACCCTGTTCATCAGGGCTTCTGTCTTCACGATCTCATCACTTCCCAAGGCCTCACTTCTGACACCATCACCTTGGGGGTTAGATTTTAGCATCGAATTTTAGGGGGACACAACTTTCAGCCCGTGGCAAGAATGGAGAGAATAATACAAAAAACAGTGGATAGATATGTGGAGAAGGAAGACAGTAAACTCAGGAACTGGGACGTTTCTCTGTGGGTCAGAGGAATGAGTTCGGAGTGGGGCATGTTGAGTTTGAGTTTTCCAGTATGCAGTTAGCTGCATGAGCTGAGCAAATGATATTTAATAATACACTATTTTGGGTTGTTTTTTTCAGTTCATACCAAGTTACTTATGTGTATGTATTCAACTTTTAAAAGATAACTTGAGTAAATCTTTTCTTTTTTTTTTTTTTTTTTTTGAGACAAAGTCTTGCTCTGTCATCCAGGCTGGAGTGCAGTGGTGCGATCTCAGCTCACTGCTACCTCTGCCTCCTGGGTTCAAGCAATTCTCCTGCCTCAGCCTCCTGAGTAGCTGCGACTACAGGCGCACACTACTTCTTCTGGCTACTTTTTGTATTTTTAGTAGAGACGGGGTTTCACCATGTTGGTCAGGCTGGTCTTGAAATCCTGACCTCATGATTCACCTGCCTCGGGCTCCCAAAGTGCTGGGATTACAGGCATGAGCCACCGCGCCTGGCCGAGTAAATCTTAACATTGAAACACATTGTGAGACTAGAAATTTTTATAACTTTCTCACAATGATACTCTTTCTTCAGCATATGAACCATTTCAGTAAGGCCTCCTACCGCACTGGACTCTCCCCTTAATAAAACCTACTGTCACCAAGCCAGTATTTGATCAATGGTGTTGAAAAGCAGGTTTTACTAATTCTCAGACAAAGCTCCTGTTTCATAGGAGAGCTCCAAAGATTCCCGCAGGCTGCACACTAGGGATGCCAAACAAAAGGATATTTTTCAACAACAGCCAATATAAAGAAGAGGGAGGAGAAAAACCCAACAGCCCAACTGAGAAATGGACAAAGGAAATGAACAGATAGTTGCAGTAAAAGAAATACAATGGCCCTGAAACATTCAGAGATCACTCAAAACAGGAGAAATGTAAACTAAAACTATACTGAGACATTATTTTCCATCACGAGATGAGCAAAGATGAAGGAGTTTGTTCGCATGCTGCATGGGTGAGGGCTTGGGCAACAGATTCTTCATAAAGGAGACATAAATTGGTGCAATCTCCATAGAAGGAAATTCATCAACATCCCAAATTTAATGTGCCCAAAACATTCTTCTCAGCAAATCAATATTAATAATTCTGATTGACCAACATGCTTACACTTGTGTGAAATGGTTTAAGTTCATAGTTATTCACAGAAGCATGGAGAAAACTGAAAGCCTATCCATAGAGACCTGGTTTATGTAATGTTATAACCACAGAACAGAATACCATGCAGCCAGAATACCATTGTAAAGATTTAAAACGGTGAAAACAACCCACATTTCCATCAGCAGGTGAATGAATAAACAAAATGTGGTCTGTATACATTACGGAATATTACTCAGCCTTAAAAATGAACAAAACCGGCTGGGCGCAGTGTCTCATGCCTGTAATCCCAGCACTTTAGAAGGCCAAGGCGGGCAGATCACCTGAGGGGTCAGGAGTTCAAGACCAGCCTGGCCAACTAACAGTGAAAGCCCATCTCTACTAAAAAATACAAAAATTAGCCAGGCGTGGTAGTAGCTGCCTGTAATCCCAGCAACTGAGGAGACTGAGGCAGGAGAATTGCTTGAACCCAGGAGACAGAGGTTGCAGTGAACTGAGACTGCGCCACTGTATCTAAGGCGAGTCTGGTGACAGAGTGAATTCTGGTCTCAAAAAAAAAAAAAAAAAGAAAAGAAAAAAATTCTGGATTATATGCCACAACATATTGACGTGGGTCTAGCAAAGATTACATTATGTGGGAAATAAGCCAGGATACAAGCAAAGGACAAATACTGTAGAATCCGCTTATAAGTGGTACCTAGAGTAGTCAAATTCATAGAGACAGAAAGTAGAATGGTGGTTGCCAGGGGCTGGAGAGGGGAGTGCGGAATTCCAATTGTGTGAGATAGAAAGAGTTCTGCAGATGGGTGGAGGTGAAGGTTGCACAACAATGTGAATGTGCTGAATGCTGCTGAACTGCACACTTCAAAATGGTAAATAAAACACCAAACTTTTCCAATCCAGGGCTTTTACCTTCTAATTAGTCAACATATAATTGCATAACCAAATTATTACTGGCAAAATCAGGTCTCTTGGAGGAAAGAAAATGCTTAATTCAGTGGCTGACTGCCTATATTGGCTAAATATAAACAAGGTTGCAAAAATAATTTTGGCAGATTCCCAGAGCTAAGACTAATGAACATAATATTTAACCTTAGAAGTGCTTGAACTTTTCTGCAAAGAATAGAACTCTGCTATCAGGGGAACTATGGATTTTTACATTATTCAAGCTATCTTTTATCCACTGAAAATGTAAGTATTTTACAAATAGTGTGGCTCCTCATTTCCAGGTCACAGACATATTCTAACAGCCATGAAAATATTTTCTGAAAGACCAGATTAGCTATCTAAATAGAGACACAACCACTGAAAGAAAACCTGCTAAATAAGACCCCAAGATTACCTATCTGATAAACTAAGAGATCTGCTTTCATTATAAATGAATGTCTTATTTTACTAAGAGGTTCAGTGTAGGTTTCAATCCTCTAGTTCATTTCAAGTATCAATCCAGGCTATTCTAGGCACACTGCCTATGGGGTAGGCCTGCCCCAGGTGGAGCAGTAACACACACACACACACACACACACACACACACACACACACAGATATATCCATTCACCTCCAAAATACCAAGATTTGAAACTTGTCAAGATTTCCCATAATGTAAAATGATAGGTGACTGTGCTTCACTCTAAATATACTGAACTCCCTGCACAACGAGATCCCATGATGTTTCCAATCTCAGGAAACGACAGGCGTCTGCGCCTGAGATGGAATACAACAGCAAAAACAGCCTGAAGTGACCGAAATTCCTGTGGCCAAATGACTGCTGCATGGCCCCGATGCTCTCTCTCAAGGCTAAGACATCAAAGCCAGGAGCAGCTGAAGACGACGCTGTTTCACAATGGAGCAAACCAAAAGGATAAAGTTGAGAAATCCACATCTTGAAACATTTTCCCAGACAGACTTTCCCAACCTTGTGTATAAAAACAGGGAGATACCATCATCCCTGTAGCTTCCTAGAGACACCAGGGGACTCATGGATAAAAGGCCAAGGGATTGACACTTGAGAAGCATTTGGGATTCTTAGAGAAGACACGTTCCATTTTAGGCTGGTTTCTAGAAGGAGCAGAAGGGACCTTAAAAACTAATCAAAACCCTCTTCCTGCAGATGACACATGTACATCTTTGGGAATCTGGCTCGATAAGCATTTATGCAAGGTCCCAGGTCCCCCGATGCTCCTCTGCCCCATTCTGATCCGTGTCTTGTTATCTAAATAAAATTCTTAGATGCCCCAGTTTTCATGGCGCAAAGGCTTTGCGCAACAAAAATAACATTTTGTTTGTTTGGAATTTGGCATCTAGTTTCCTTAGAAAGAGGTTACACGATGACTAGGTCCCTGGGCCAGCCGAAATACCATGGTATGCTAAAAACACCTGCAAACCTAACCCCCAAAACTGCATTTATTATTCCAACTTGAAATGCCAGGAAGGATGGAATGAGCGACAGCTTCACTCCCTTCTCCCCGGGGACTCCTCCAGCGCCAAATCACTGCTGATATCATGAAGCGGGGAGCTGAGGTCCGCGGGTGAGGAGAAGGGCACCTGCGGCTAATCCAGGTGACACTTGGTCCCCGGGCTGGCTTCCTCGTCCCTGTGTGTCTCTTCTCCCATCCGTCTCAGCATATGAACCGCTGGCTGTTGTCCTCTCTTCAGTCACCATCTAGGGTTGTGACCAGCATTTTTCTCCTCTGCCTGCTGTTGCCCTCAATACAGTCTTATATTCTTATGTTGCCTCCGTATCCTTCTGTCCTGGAAATGAACACTCAGGCACTTTTAAGACTTTCCAGTGATTTATGACTACCATCAATAATGAAGAAAGAACAGCCCTCTCCTCCTCTTCTTCAGCCTAGTCCCTCTTTTATTTCCTTCAGACCCTGATGAAATTCCTCCAGGAAGATAAGGCTTGAAACCCCACAGCCAGACTCACCCTGGGATAGACACATCCAGAGCTAGGATTTCGTGAGCTGCCCTCACCGGACTGGAGGAAGACCCTGAGCTGAAAAATGGGACACAGCCTGGATTGGGCTTGGGGTGATGCGAACATGCAGGAGACAGGTAGGAGGAAAGACACCACAGCAAGGGAGGATCTGGGCCTCTGGCCATTGAGGCCCCACAACAGGCATTCCTGGGGTGGCCACACCATGACACAACCTTTCCTATGATTCCCTGTGTGCACGGCCACTCACCCTCAGCCGGATCATAAACTACTCAGGAAGAAAGGTCATGACACATCTCGCGCCCCCGTCAGCACTGAGTATACAGGCTGTGACTGGTCAATACTTGTTGAGTGGTTTGAACTTCCAAGCCACTCACCGTCATTACCATCTTCGGTAGCAGAGGGGAAGAAAGGGCATTTCACTATGCCCAGCCTGAGGAAGCCATCAACAGCCAGAATAACTGTCTTCCTTCACTCTTTACACATTTGTGTTTGCTTGTTCTGTTCCTTAATTTGAGGAGAGTGCATCCAAGGCGAGCATTTTGATTAAAAGCTGCTATAAAAGCAACAACTGAAGAGACCAGCTCACCTCCTGAATCTGTGCCAGATGATTTGCACAGCTGGCCAGTTACACAGATGTCTGGCTCAAATAAGGAGAAACAGACCATCCTACCTTGCAGGGACTTGCACTCATGTTCAAAGCTGACTTTTCAAACTCCAAGTGCTGGCACCAATCCCTGTTCTAATTAAGTATGCACAGCTCTCAGAAACAGGCAGCGTTTTTTGGCTGGGATAACCATGACTCTTCCACACAAGAATCTGTTTCTGAAAGCGCCTGTCAGGGAAAGCTGCTGGATCTTGTCCAAGCAGTGCATTCCGAACGCTTTCCGTGTTCCTTGGAAAAACTCCACCAGGTGTGCTGGAGCCCTGTTCTTCAGCAGGGATACTGCAGAATTTCATCCGGGGCCTCACACTTAGAAGCAAAGAGGAACGACTGGGGGAAATGCGAGGAGGACACAGACCACAACGCCACCACTCACGGTGGGAAGGGCAGGTGCCGCGGGGCTATGACAGAAACAGATTCCTAGAACAATGCACACGGTTTCTATTCAACTTACAGAGAAGGGCCAAGAAGCAACCTCTTAAAATTCTTCCAGCAAATGACAAGACATTAAATGGATAAAATAGAAGACTACTCTCCCTCCCTTTGAAGGCAGAATATAAAGTAATGAAGGAAGTTAAGGAGACAAACGCAGGTACTTTGAGACGCTGGTGACTGGTGAATTCCGCAACTTCTGCGGCAGAAGACTCCACAACCTTCTGCTCTGGCTGACTGGAAACACAGTATTGATTTCTACCTTTACAAAGCAGACACTATGTAGTCCAGCCAAGGGCAAGGCACTGACCACAAGACCTGCAGGCTTCCCTCTAGACCCTGTTATTTCATGACCACATATTTTAACAATTGGAGGTTTTGCCACGCATTCCAATTACACCCTTGTTAGTTGCTCAATGCCTCAGTGAAAACCTTCAGATTCTACTGGCTGCCCTTCACAAACAATCTGAAACACTCTGCCACAGGTATCTTGTTAGAAATAAGCATGGATCATGCCATGCAGGCGGAAGGTTGCCCAGCTTACCTTCATGGCCAGGATGTCTTTGAGGCCTACGCTTCGCGGTCTGCACGGTGTTGCCATTTCATCTTCATCAGGCCTGTTGTGCTGCACAGGCAGCGAACATGACTCCAAGCACTCCACAGCTCAAAAAACGCAGATACACACGTCACCGCTAGCTGGAACTAGGGTTCATCTTCCCTGGTCAGAGCTTGGAAAGGTTTGAAGCTAGCCCTGCAGAGATGAGAGTGAAAATAAATTATGAAGCAAGCTAAATAGAGAATTCAGTTCTGGATTTTTGAAAAAACAACCAGCAGAATATACTAACGTAAAAATAAATGGCCACTATTTGCTCAACCATTTATTTGCGCTAAGAGAAAATACTAACGAGAATAACAAAGTAATTGAAACAGGTAACAGGTCTTGTTTTCAAAATCATAGATCAGTGTCAACTTTGTAATTCTCTGCTCTGGGCTCAAAATGCACAGGATGAAGTCCTGACCCCAGTACCTCAGAATGGGACTGTATTTGGAGATAGGACTTTCATAGCAGTAATTAAGGTATAATGAGGTCATATGGGTGGGCCCTAATCCAGTATGACTGGTGCTCTTACAAGCAAGGATTAGGACACAGACAATATAGGAGGTTGACCGTGTGAGGACGCAGTAAGAAGGCAGAAGGCAGTTGTTTGTAAGCCAAGGAGCAAGGCATCAGAAAAAACCATCCCTGCAGCCTCCTTGATCTCAGACTCCCAGCCTCCAGCACTGGGACAATCAGGTCTGTTGCTTAAGCCCCCAGGCTGTGGTATTTCGTGATAGCAGCCCGAAAGAAGACACTCCCCCATCCCCTCACTCCCATTTTTGAACAGTGGCTCATTTTTGATCAACTTCACTTGACTCTTCCTTCTTACTCCTCTACTTCAGGCCTTGCCCAGGGAGCCCCTCACTAGCTCCTCCTTTCACTGGCCCTGCTTCCTTGTCTTTTAAAAGAGTTTCTCTCACATTCTTCCCAGACACAGGAGCCACCTTGGGGATGTGAGGGAGAGAAGGACCCCAGAGCTGGGTGTGAGAGACCCAGCCTCCCAAAGTTCACACGTGTACCTGGTTTGCAATGGCAGAATAAAAACCATGTGAAATGGTCAGAAGATGCTCCTCTTCCTTTCTGGGTGACCCTGACTGACTCGTCCAACTTCTCTGAGCTTCTGTTTTCTCACATGTTTAAAAAATGGTGATGTGAATTATTGAATGGTTGTTGTAAGGCTCAATGAAGATAATGCATTGAAAAACACTTCATGTGCTAATCACCACAACTCAAGTTTTTCTACCTATGAAACAGGTACTACCTAGCATTTCACAGTACAGTTTAATGAAAAAAACAAACAAACAAACAAAAAGCAATCAGCACATAAGCAAAACTTCTGTGACTCAGAATAGTATCTATAAAAGTATTATTTCTACTCTAGTTTTCATCAGTGCAGTAAAGTTTATTTTTGTTTTTTTCTGCCAGTTAATATTTATGAAGAGTGTTGTATTTGGTATTAGGAAGAGAATTCTAAAGACACAAAAGACCTGGTCCTTGCCTTCAGGGATTCTGTAATCTATTTGAAAAAATAAAATTGTAATAGCAAAATAACCTATAAAATTAGTTCAAAGAGGTTTTCCAGGCTCCGTGGAAAATGCATAGCTAAGTCTTCATGCAGGACCAGCCCAGTCCGTGCCTGAACTTTCTAGGACAACTTTCCAGATAGAAATTTTTCCTATGACCTCTCTAATGTGGCTGCAAGTGGAAACTAAGAAATCTGACAAAACATTTAAAAAGTTAATAAAAACTTAAATGATAACTAGTGTATTTTGCTTTAAACAAATCTCATGCTATAATGATTAAATACAGTACTTTAAAACACAAACATCTTTCAATGTTTTAAAATGATGAATAACCAAATTTAAATTTTCTCATTTACTTCCCAGGAACCCCTGGAAAAAATATTATTGACAACATTCCAGTTGGAAAAACACATCTTCAGAATGCAATTGGTATCTGATTTTAGAAATATGTGACTTTAGAAACATCTCAACCAAAAAGAAAATTGCATTATAGTTATTGTTTTTAAGAAAATCACTTACCATTATGAATGATCAAAATATAGTCATTCAGGTAGTGAGGATTTAATGATCAAAGGGCAAAAGTTCCAAAATATATGTCATAGCAGGGGCTTCTGGATCTTGAGCCTGACTGGCTGTGACATGAGGCTCATCACTGCACTTCTCTGAGTGCTGGACTCCTCCTGTTTTAAATGAGTCCAATAATGCCTGCCTTGAAAGAGCAAAACCCACAACGCCAATGAAGCTCCAAGCTCAGCTGCGGTCAGTGTACCTCCCCTGGCCAGTAGCAGGGGCTGTTTTGGTGGCGTCTCACAATGAGAATGTTATGTTTACAACTGCTTCCCAGCACTTTCGACTCCCTAAACTGTGAATTTTTTCTAATTCAGTTTTGTGTGTCCCTCTCACCACTTACCTCTCTGCTGTCAAGTCTAGCACTGCACACAGCACATAGTAGAGCCTCAATAAATGTTTGATGAATGAATATCTGAGTAAACAAATAATTTGCAAAATAGAAGCACTACTGTAGCTACAAAAAAAAACTGCTCTAAAAAAGATCATTCAAACCCCTTGCCATTTTTTTTTTCTGTAGTATATGGCTAAAACAAGTAATCTTTGACCTAGTAAGACAAACTTACCTGGCACATCTCCATGTAAGAAAATACCCATGGAAATAAAATGAGGCTGATTCTCTCCAGTCCTTTGTGAAAGTCGCATCTTTCTAAAGCATTTTAAGGTCCAACAGTAGAACTGTCTGCACTTTTAGTACTGTGCCTAATATTTAGTACTTCTATCTGCTTTATATATTTTTCTTTTGCAAATGTTTTTGGTTAGTATGTTTAAAAGGCTGAGGAACAATTCGTTTCGTGGATCCAAACCTGGTTCCGCATTTTATTTTTTAAATAATAATTAAGGAACTCCCGTCAGTAGATGCTACCTTACAAACGAGTAAACAGAATATATCTTTTAAAAAACGTTGTTGGCCAGGCGCAGTGGGTCACCCTTGTAATCCCAGCACCTAGGGAGGCCGAGGCGGGCGGATTACCTGAGGTCAGGAGTTTGAGACCAGCCTGACCATTATGGTGAAACCCTGACGGTATTAAAAATACAAAAATCGGGCCGGGCGCGGTGGCTCGCACCTGTAATCCCAGCACTTTGGGAGGCCGCAGACGCATGGATCGCCAGGTCAGGAGATCGAGACCATCCTGGCTAACCCGGTGAAACCCCGTCTCTACTAAAAATACAAAATTAGGCCGGGCTGCAGGTGGCGGGCGCTTCGGTAGTCCCTGCCACGCCGGGAGGCTGAGGCAGGAGAATGGAACCCGGGAGGCTGAGCTTGCAGTGAGCTGGAGATCTGGCCACTCCGCACCCAGCCTGGCAATCAACAAAGCGAGACTCCAACTCAAAAAAAAAAAAAAAAAAAAAAAAAAAAAAAAAATCAGCCTTGTGTAATGGCGGGCGCCTGTAATCTCAGCTACGCGGGAGGCTGAGGCAGGAGAATCGCTTGAACCTGGGAGGCGGAGGTTGCAGTGAGCTTAGATCCGCCACTGCCCTCCCACCTGGGCGACAGAGGCACCTCGTCTCAAACAAACAAACAAACAAAACAAACAAACTGTTAAGTAGGGAGCTCATTCTCATGTCTTCCATCACACCACACTTCAAGTATTTTCAAGAGCAGAGCATTAAGGCATTAGTAGGTGATAGCGCAGGCGCCTTATTCCCTAACCAAGTGACAGCGGCTGCCAGCGGACTGTGGATTGACACCGAAAGACACGCGTGTGCAGCGAAGCATCAGGCTCCAGGGCTCCCGCAAGGACGCTGAGCCCGTGGCATTCCCGGTCTCCCCCGCGGCCGCTCCGTCGCCCGGCAACGCAGCCACGCCGGGGCTCGGCCCCGCCCCCGCTGCCATGGCAACGCGGCCGCCGAGCTAGCTTTATGCAAACGCTGCCCGGGCGCCCCTATGCGCTCGCCCCCGGGCCCCCTGGGGCTACGGCAACTTTTCTAACCTCACCGCGCCAGCAGCTCTGTCCCTTCTCCTACCCGGCACCGCCGATCAACTTTCACCCCCACTTCAGTAAAAAAAAGTTCCACCGACACAGGATTTCGGACAAACGCTGCTTGGCTCTACCTTCTCCAAAAGTGCGGGCGAGGTGACAATCGACAGAGAAACCCCACTTGCCTGTCTCAGCATCCCTCCCATGTCCTCAGAGGGTCGCTGGAGGGATCCCAGCATCCAGCTCCGAGCTGGAAGTGGGAGGAAGGTCACCGAGAAGCCAACGGGAAACTGTCCCGGGTGCGCGCCGCCCCCATGCCCTGCGCCCTCTTCATTTGCTCGGCCGGGGCGGGAACTCCCAGCCGCTGGGCCCAGGACCGCGGCGAATCGGTTTCTGGCTCCCCGCCCAGCAGAGCTCACACCGGCTCTGGAGGGCTGTCTGGATGCCGCGTTTCCCTGGCGATGAGCAGTTCAGCGTCACCCTCTGCGGCCAGCTCGGCTTCCAAGGCCGGGGCTGGGCTATTGTTCGCTGTTCTTCGTGGGGAGGATGGTGGCGGGCCTGGGCTGAGCTCGGAGCGGGCTGACCCGAGGCGAATTTCTTGCAGGCCTTTTCTCACCCACTTCTCCCAATCCATTACTGTTGCATATTCATAAGAAGGCGGGGTCGTTTCCCATCTCCTTTGAATCCCCCAGGCTTGAGGATCAGAGGAAAAGAATTGGGGTATAAGAGGTTTGGGAGGGATCACTAGGAGGCGAATAGGGTGGGAGAAAGAGTGGTGACACAGACAAGCAAATACAGGATTCCTGTTCACAATATCTTCCCCCACCCTCGGGCAGCAAGTACACACACACACACACACACACACACACTTCTTAATGCCTGAACTGGGCAAAGAAAATTTGAAAGAAATCCTGACTGAAGTGGGGATCAAGCTGCCAACACATATAGCAGATAGTAAAACTATCACGATTGGAAAACGATATAATTATATCCCAAGAGAATCGATTGTTAAACTATTAGAAGCAAGGGAAATTCGAAAATAACAATGTATCAAAGATCACTATGTGGGCTCAGTCGCAGAATGTAGGTGACAGAATTCATCAGTGAACATGAAGGTGGACCAATAGAAATTATTCAATTGAAAAACAGAGGGCTGGCATGGTGCCTCAAACCTGTAATCCCAGCATTTTAGGAGGCCAATGCGGGGATAACTTGAGGCCAGGAGTTCAAGAGCAGCCTGGGCAACATAGCAAGACCCTATCTCTACAAAAAAAATATTTTTAAAAAACTTACCTGGGTGTGGTGCTGCTTGCTTGTACTCTAGCTACTCCAGTGGTTGAGGAGGGAAGATTGCTTGAGCCCAGGAGGTTGAGGGTGCAGTGAGCTGTGACTGTACCACTGCACTCCACAAAATAAGACCCTGTCTCAAAAACAAACAAACAAAAAAGGACAAATAGAGAATGTCAGGAGACCTGTGAACAGCACTCCAACCTGGGCGACAGAGAGACTCCGTCTCTGAAAAAATATATAAATAGATGAAACACTCCAACCAAAACACAGAGACTAGCAGGTGGAATATATTAATAAAAATGAGAACCTATGTGCTGTCTACAAAAGATGCTGTTCAAATGCAAAAGTACAAATGAGTCGAAAGTAAAAATGAAAAAAGACATACCATGGAAACATAAGAAAGCACGAGAAAGCTGGAGTAGCTGCATTATCACAAACAGATTTTAAGAAAGAAGTGGTGCTAGAGATAAACAAGATCATCTCATAATGATATAAACCCAAAGCAAGCAGAAGGAAAGAAATAATAAAGATAACAGTGGAAATCAATGAAACAGAAAATGGACATACTAAAGAGGAAAGTGAATGGAATCAAAAGCTTGCTATCTGAAAATATCAACAAAATTGATAAACTTTTAGCAAAACTGGTCAATTAAAAATGAATGGCCATAGGCCAGGTGAGCAGTGGCTCACATCTGTAATCCCAGCACTTTGGGAGGCTGAGGCAGGCGGATCACTTGAAGTCAGGAGTTTGAGAACAGTCTGACTAACATGGTAAACCCCATCTGTACTAAAAATACAAAAATTAGCCGGGTGTGGTGATGCGTGCCTGTAATCCCAGCTACTCCAGAGATGGAGGCAGGAGGACTGCTTGAACCTAGGAGGTGAAGGGATGCAGTGAGCCAATATTGCACCACTGCACTCCAGCCTGGGTGACAGAGCTAGAACCTGTCTCTAAATAAATAAATAATAAAATAAAAAATTGTCAATATCAGAAATGGAAGAGAATTATTGATACAGTTCTTACAGTTATCAAAAGAAAAATAAAGAAATATTGTGAGCAACACTATGCCAAAAAGTTCAACGATTTGGATAAAAAAGATTATTTGAAAGACAGAAATTACAAAAACAGACTCACAAAATCCCAGAAGACCTAGATTGTCCTATAACAAATTACTATTACGATTCCTATGAAACAGTGTCTCACTTTTGCCCAGGCTGGACTTCAGTGGCCTGACCATGGCTCACAGCAGCCTTGACCTCCTGGGCTCAAGTGATCCTCCCACCTCAGCCTCCTCAGTAAGTAGGACCATAGTCACACACCACCAAGCTGAGCTAATTAAAAAAATTTTTTTTGTAGCTATAGGGTCTCCTTATGGTGCTCAGACTGGTGTGGAATTCCTGGGATTAAGTGATCCTCCCACCTCGACCTCCCAAAGTGCTGAGCTTACAGGCATGAGCCACTGTGCCCAGACTATTAGTAAAAATTATTTTTTAAATAAAAACCTTTCTACAGAGAAAACCCCAGTCTCTGATGACTTCATGGTGAATTTTACGAAATATTTAAGTTTCTGAAACATTTAAGTTTTAACATGTTAAGTGAAAACATTATGTTTTAACAAATAATAGCCATCTCTCCCAAACTATGTCAGGTAAAAGAAGAGGGAATACTGCTCTACTCATTTTATGAGGCCTGAAATACCTTGGTTTAATACTTGACAGAGACATAATAAGAAAACTATAGACTAATATCTTTCATGAAAATAAATGCAAAATTTTAAATATTAAGAAATTGAATCTAGCAATTTTTTTTAAAAAAGTACCAGGATCAATTGGTGTTTCTCTAACAAATGCAATATTGCTTTGATATGAAAAGCAATTAATATAATTCACCCTTTTAATAGAATACAGGAGAAAAATAATGTGATCATTTCAACAGATGCAGGAAAAAACTATTTGACAAAGTTCACCACCCATTCATGATAAAACTCTCAGCAAACTCAGAATAGGATGAAATTTCCTCAACCTAAAAAAGGGCATCTGTAAAAAACTTAGAGCTAACATCATACTTAATTGTGGAAAACTAAGTGCTTTCTACCTTAGAACAGAAACAAGACAAAAATATCCACTCTTACAAAGATAGTTCCAAAAGACAAGAAAAAAACAAAAACAAAAACACAGTCTGTAAAGGAAGAAGTAAAACTGTATTATTTACATAGTTAACATAATTATGTATGTAAACAATCCTAAAGGAATATACAAAATCTCCTACAAGTGATTACAGCAAGATCACAGGATAAAAGATCAATATGCAATAATCACTTTTTATTTCTGTATATCAATAGCAAGCCATTGAAAATGACATTTAAAAAACAAATACGGTATGTTCTCACTCATAAGTGGGAGATAAGCTATGAGGATACAAAGGTATAAGAATGATACCGTAGGCCGGGCGCAGTGGCTCAAGCCTGTAATCCCAGCACTTTGGGAGGCCGAGACGGGCGGATCACAAGGTCAGGAGATCGAGACCATCCTGGCGAACACGGTGAAACCCCATCTCTACTAAAAAATACAAAAAACTAGCCGGGCGAGGTGGCGGGCGCCTGTAGTCCCAGCTATTCAGGAGGCTGAGGCAGGAGAATGGCGTGAACCCGGGAGGCGGAGCTTGCAGTGAGCTGAGATCCGGCCACTGCACTCCAGCCTGGGTGACAGAGCGAGACCCCGTCTCAAAAAAAAAAAAAAAAAAAAAGAATGATACCGTGGACTTTGGGGGCCTGTGGGGAAAGGGTGGGAGGGGGATGAAGGATAAAAGACTACAAATTGGGTACAGTGTATGCTGCTCAGATGATGGATGCACCAGAATATCAGAAATCACCACGAAAGAACTTATTCATGTATCCAAACATGACCTGTGTTCCCCAAAAACCTATGGAAATAAAATAGAAAAAACCCAAATACATTCAAAATAACAAACATATTCAGGAATAAATTTAACCAAAGATGTGGAAGATCTATACACTGATAAATAAATTTTAAAAGATCTAAGTAAATGGAGAGATAAGTCATGTTTATGAACTGGGAGACTCAATAATGTTAAGATATTAATTTTTCCTGGATCTATAATACAGTTGATGCAATTTTAATAAATATCATAGCAAGCACATTCTTTCAGAAATTGACAAGTAATTGGGGCCGGGAGTGGTGACTCATGCCTGTAATCCCAGCACTTTGGGAGGCCAAGGTGGGCAGATCACCTGAGGTCAGAAATTTGAGACTATCCTTGCCAACATGGTGAAACCCTGTCTCTACTAAAAATACTAAAACCTCATCTCTATTCTTTAAAAAATTAAAAAGAAAAAAAAGTTACTGGTTATTTACATATATTCTCTTGTGAAGGGCCTATTTAAATCTTTTGTCCATTTTTGATTGAGTTGTCTTCTTACTGGTAAATTGTAATAGTTCTTTATATATGCAAGACACAAGGCCTTTGTTGGATACACGTTTTGCAAACTTTTTTCCCATTTTATTTTCTGAAGAGGGTTTTTTGAAGAGCAAAAGGCTTTCATTTTAATGAAATTTAATTTATTAATTTTTTTGTTTCATGCCTTTATGTCTTAATAAGAAACCTTCTCCTAACGTAATATCACAAGTATATCCTTCTAATTTTTTCTGACTTAAGTTTTAAGATTTTAGTTCTTAAATTTAGGTCTATGACCCATTCTGAGTTAATTTTGGTATACAGTGAAAGATAAGGGTCCAGACCCTTTTTCCCCTCATATGGAAACATTCTAGTGCTGTTTGTTGAAAACACTAGCCTTTCATTCACTGAATTACTTTGGTGCTTTACCAAAGACGAGTTGACTATGCATATGTGGCTCTGCTTCCGGACTGGACTCTTGTCCCACTGATTGGTGTGCCTTTCCTTCTCCCTGTACCACACACTCTTGATGACTGCAGCATTATAGTCAGTCTTCAGATCAGGTAGTCTAAGTCCTCCAACTTGCTCTTTCTAAAATTGTTGAGCTGTTAATGGGTCCTTTTAATTTTCATATCAAGTTTAGAATTACTTGCCAATTTATTATTTTTTTTTTTTTCAGACGGAGTTTCGCTCTTTGTTGCCCAGGCTGGAGGGCAGTGACGCAATCTCGGCTCATTGCAACCTCCACCTCCCGGGTTCAAGCGATTCTCCTGTCTCAGCCTCCCAAGTAACTGGGATACAGGCACCCGCCACCACAATCCAGTAGAAAAATGACCAGAAGAACAGTTAACAGAAAAGGAAATACAAGAGCATTTTAATCATGAGAAAAGATGCTCAACTTTTCTCATAATTAAAAAAAAATCAAATCAAAACAATACTAAGAAATCACTGCTCACTTATCAAGTAGGAAAACTGAAAAAATATAAAACAGTACTTCTGGTGAGGGTGACAGAAAATAGCTATCATACACGGCTCTTGGAAGTGTAATTAGTACCAGCACTGAGGAGGGCTGTTGACAATAGTTATTAGAATGTCAAATGTGTTTACTTTTTGAACTACCTCCTCTATTCCTAGATATTTACTCTGCAGAAATATTTGCACAGTTGCAAAATTTTATCTATGCAAGCTGTGAGAACTGCACATACCAGGATGGAATCACTTTTTTCAGACCCTGACAAAACAGGGCTGGGAATGCACAAAAGAGGGGACTCACGCTTGCGTGTCTGAGATAAGAACTGCTTCCAAAGGCTTCCTAAAAACCTCCCAAGAAATCCCTTCGCATCTGTTACACATCTCCCTGCCTTGAAAGTCTGGCATGTTTCACATGTATAGATGTATTTTTAGGTTGGTACAAAAGTAACAGTGGTTTGGACTGTGAATTTTAAATCATTATAACTAGGCTCAAACATCTTTATTATTCAAAATAGGAACCACTACAACTAACACATCTTTGCCAATGAGAAATAAGTTTCTTTCTTTTTCTTTTTTTTTTTTTTTTTTTTGAGATGGAGTTTTGCTCTTGTTGCCCAGGCTGGAGTGCAATGGTGCAATCTCGGCTCACCACAACCTCTGCCTCCCGGGTTCAAGTGATTCTCCTGCCTCAACCTCCCAGGCAGCTGGGATTATAGGCATGCACTACCACGCCTGGCTAAATTTGTATTTTTGTAGAGATGGGATTTCTCCATGCTAGTCAGGCTGGTCTCAAACTCCTGACCTCAGGTGATCTGCCTGCCTTGGCCTCCCAAAGTGCTGAGATTACAGGCATGAGCCACCGTGCCAGCCTGTTTATTTCTATAGTGTAAAAATCCATGCTTCAGGATTCAACAAACTCTTGAAAGCATTTTCTGCACCCTGCTGGTTGTGAAAGCGTTTTCCCTGCAAAAAGTTGTCGAGATGCTTGAAGAAGTGGTAGTCAGTTGGGGAGAGATCAGGTGAATATGGCAGACGAGGTGAAACTTTGTAGCCCAATTTGTTCAACTTTTAAAGCATTAGTTATGTGACGTGTGGTCAGGTGCTGTCATGAAGAAGAATTGGGCCTTTTTGCTGATCGATGCTGGCTGTAGGCGCTGGAGTTTTCAGTCCATCTCATGAATTTGCTGAGCACACGTCTCAGGTGTAATGGTTTCACTGGGATTCAGAAAGCTGCAGTGGATCAAACGAGCAGACGACCACCAAAAAGCAACCATAACCTTATCTGGTGCAAGTCTGGCTTTGGGAAGTGCCTTGGAGCGTCTTCTTGGTCCAACCACTAAGCTGGTCATTGCTGGTTGTCGTATAAAATCCACTTTTTGTCGTATCACAATCCAATCAATAAATGGTTCATTGTTATTACATAGAATGAGAGAAAATGACACCTCAAAATGGCGATTTTTTAAAAAAATATTTCAGTCAGCTCATGAGGCACCAACTTATCGAGCTTTTTCACCTTTCCAATTTGCTTCAAATGACAAATGACTGTAGAAACTGCATCACTAGACTGGGTGCAGTAGCCCACGCCTGTAATCCCAGTACTCTGGGAGGCCGAAGTGGGCAGATTTGAGGTCAGGAGTTCAACCAGCCTGGCCAACATGTTGAAACCCCGTCTCTACTAAAAATACAAAAATTAGCTGAGTGTGGTGGTGCACGCCTGTAATCCCAGCTACTTGGGAGACTGGGGCAGGAGAATCACTTCAACCCAGAAGGCGGAGGTTACAGTGAGCAGAGATTATACCAAGGCACTCCAGCCTAGGCAACAGAGCAAGATTCAGTCTGAAAAAAAAAAAGTGCATCATGTATGTTTACTGCAGCACTGTTCACAATAGCAAAGACTTGGAACCAACCCAAATGCCCACCAATGATAGACTGGACAAAGAAAATGGGGGCACATATACACCATGGAATACTATGCAGCCATAAAAAAGGATGAGTTCATGTCCTTTGCAGGTACATGGATGAAGCTGGACACCATCGTTCTCAACAAACACACACCGGAACAGAAAATCAAACACCTCATGTTCTCACTCATAGGTGGGAGTTGAACAATGAGGACACGTGGATACAGGGAGGGGAATATCATACCCTGAGGCCTGTCACAGGACTGGGGGCTAGGGGAGGGATAGTATTAGGAGAAATACCTGATGTAGATGACAGGTTGATGAGTGCAGCAACCACCATGGCACGTGTATACCTATGTAACAAACCTGCATATTCCGCACATGTTCCAATAACTTAGAGTATAATAATAATATAATAATAATAATAAGGTCGGGCATGGTGGTTCACACCTGCAATCCCAGCACTTTGGGAGGCCGAGGCCAGTGGATCACAAGGTCAGGAGTTCAAGACCACCCTGGCTAGCACAGTGAAACCCCATCTCTACTAGAAATACAGAAAAATCAGCCAGGTATGGTGGCGCACGCTTGTAGTCCCAGCTACCTGGGAGGCTGAGGCAGGAGAACTGCCTGAAACCGGGAGGCAGAGGTTGCAGTGAGCCAAGATTGTGCCACTGCACTGCAGCCTGGGCGACAGAACGAGACTCCATCTCAAAATAAAATAAAATTAAAATTAAATAAAGTAGGTAAAATTAATTGTAATAATATATCTCATTTAACTAAAAAAGAAAAGTGCATTATTAGACACTCTTTAGGGCTATAGTAATTTTAATAAAATACTCTGAGGAATACTTGCCCAATAACAGCATCTCCACCAATCAACTGATGACAACTCTCACCTCATGCCTTTGGAACCAATGAACCCTGTTCCTAAGCAGGTGACACGAACCTCTCTCTTTTTGCTAAAAAAAAAGCTTCCCTTAACCTTTCAGCAGATGCACCTGTGGGTTGCTACACTCCATGAATCTCTGATAAACCACTTTTTCCATTCCTGAATAAATTCAACATACCTGGAAATAGGATTCTCAAGTGTCTTTTTTTTAGGTTGACATACTCTGTGGTCAGAAGTGGGATGAAACAAGGTTACCTTTTAAACAGATTGGCGACCTTTGGGACAAGACGAGCTGCACTTCCATGGATTGACTTTTTTTCTACCCAGGTACAGCTTTTCTCAGGTCAGGCTTCCTTCCTTTGATAGCAGCTGTCTGTTGAGCTTATTTAGAACCTGAGTGGGTTAAGTCACTGTAGTCCAGGCTCTCATATCCCTGCTGGGACTATAAAAGACTTTTTATCTATTCTGGCAAGTCATACAAACTGTCTTTTTACTAGAAATGACTTGCCAGAAGAGATAAAAAGTCTTTGTGTTTCTGATCCTGGTGAATGAACTTTTGGTTCCAGTTTTGTTCTGCGTTGTTAGCATATTCTTATACATTTGTTTACTGCTGGCTTCTTCCCCCGTTTGTTTCTGAACATCTTTCAAGAACAAAATCTCCTTTCTCAAAAGGTGGGCAAGGGTTTTTATCCTTTAAAAGCCATTAGGGTAGTTGCCACCATTCTGTGAGGGATGTCAGTCTCCAAAGAAAAAGCCTGTTGTTAGCATAAACTGGTACAAAGACCGAGAAAATGATCACTCGGGGGCCCGCCCGTTAAAAAAAAATCATGTATCCAGGGAAAACTTGGTTACGGGCTGTGGGGTGGGCAGTTAGTGCACAGGCTGGGGCAAGTCAGTCAAAAATCCTGTGCCAGGCACACTAAAACAAGCGCCGGTTCAAACCCCTAACACACAAATATCGGCAAACTTTGCAGGTTAAATCACTGCCCAGGTAGCATCAGTCAGCAGGGAGTCCTCTGACAGATGTGCCACCATTCAACAAGGTACACAAAGAAGAAAGATTTCAACACTTCTCCTGCTCACCTCAAGATAAAGATACGGGGAGGGAGATGGGACAGATGTCTTAATAACATTGATCCAAAAATCTATGGGGTCTTTTGTTTTTCTTCTTGTTTTTGTCACATAAAGAATGTATCCATGCATTAAGGATGTTTTTGCTGTGATTCAAAATAAAGTTATAATTTTGAAAAAGAGTGTCTTATTTCTTTGAGACATACATTTGAAGTAGATACAAATTAAAGTATACGATGTGCAAGTTTGTTTTAGAATAATTTATCAAAGTGGGAGGGGGTGAGTACATATGAAACAAAACTGAGGAAGTTGGTAATGGCCAAAGGTAGGAATGAGTTTATTAACTCCTTTATTTTGTGTATGCTTAAAATTTCCCATGATAAAATGTTTTAATGTAGCTATGGAACTATAGAGGAAGGAATATGTCTTCAAAGACAACCCTTCTGCTAATAGAAGGGTCACTAATAGTACTAACGATACTCTGCTAATAGATTATCATTTTTTTTCCCACTATATTTATCCCCTTGTTTCAGACTCTGTTTCTGTGTTCATCATTCATTTCAGGCAAGATTTCTCCATCTCAGCACTATGGACATTTGCAGTCAGATCATTCTCTGCTAGGGGGTTGTTCTGTACACAGCAGAATGTTTAGCAGCGTCCCTGGACTCCACCTACCAGATGCCAGGAGCACACTTGTTCCTTAACCCCTATTTGTGACAATCAAAAACATCTACAGACATTGCCAAAGGCCCAAGGGTAGGGGGACACTCAAAATCACTTAGACCTGAGCCATCAAATTAGACCGAATGCCTCAAGGAGCATTTTCCATTTTGCGTTCCTGGTGACAGAAACAAGGATTGGTACAAAATAAATGTTGACTAAAAATCTAGTGAATCGGGCCAGGCGCGGTGGCTCAAGCCTGTAATCCCAGCACTTCGGGAGGCCGAGGCAGGTGGATCACGATGTCAGGAGATCGAGACCATCCTGGCTAACATGGTGAAACCCCATCTCTACTAAAAATACAAAAAACTAGCCGGGCGTGGTGGCAGGCGCCTGTAGTCCCAGCTACTCGGAGGCGAGGCAGGAGAATGGTGTGAACCCGGGAGGCGGAGTTTGCAGTGAGCCGAGATCGCGCCACTGCACTCCAGCCTGGGCGACACAGCGAGACTCCATCTCAAAAAAAAAAAAAAAAAAATCTAGTGAATCATTAGGTTGGATACCTTACCAGGAACTATAGGTAAATGAAAGTATAAAGGAAAACAAACACAAAGAAAGCAGTTTGGTGACAAAGGCATCTAGTTTATTCTTTAGGAATTGTATGTTTTAAAAAATCTAACCAATGTGGTTTGTTATAAGTAGAATTATTCTTAAGAATTAATTCTTAAATTATATGTTAAACAATTATATATGTTTATATTTTGTTAAATACATATATTTACATTTCGTTATTACATATTTATATTTAGTTAATGATAAATTATATGTATGATCTATTTTTGAGACAAAGTCTTGCTCTGTCTCCCAGGCTGAAGTGCAGAGATGGGACCATAGCTCACTGCAGCCTCCAACTCCTGGGCTCAAGTGATCATCTTGCATCAGCCTCCCAAATAGCTGGGACTACACGCACTGCCATGCCTGGATTTCTTTCTCTATTTTTGCAGAGATGGAGGTCTTGTTATGTTGCCCAGACTGTTACTGAACTCCTGGCTTCAAGCCATCCTCCTGCCTTGGCCTCCAAAAGTCCTAATATTTTATATAAAATGTATATATTACTGCATTTGGCTTGAAGGTTGTTACTCTCAATTATCTAAACTTGAATTAAGTCCAACTGCCTGACAGACGACATTAACATATCATAGTATTTACTTATCCAGCAATCTCAAGCCTCTCAATTCATTCAGGCTGCTCTAACAAAATACCATAAACTGGTGACTTGCAAACAACAGAAATTTCTTACAGTTCTGGAGGTTGGGAAGTCCAAGATCAAGGTGTCAGCAAACTTACTGGCTGGGAAAGAGTCCTCTTTCTGATTGATAGAGGCTGCCTTTTCACCATGTCTCAACATAGAAAGGGCCAAGGAACTCTATTAACTGTAATTTTAAAATTAAATATGCTAAATTTATATATATATATATATATATATATATATATATATGGGATTAAAGGCTTTCTACAGGAGCATTAATCCCATTCCTGAATGCTCCACCCTCATGACCTAATCACCACCCAAAGGACCTATCTCCCATCATCATATCAGGGGTTAGGATGCAACGCATGAGCTTCTGTGGAACATAAACATTGAGCCTCTGCATTCTAACACAGAATGGAAAGCATATCGTAAGCAAACAAAAACTTTACACAGCCACAATTAATCATACAAAGAGCACACTTTTTTTTTTTTTCCAGGAACATCCAATATGCCCTCACTCAGAAACAAGTTGCTCTTACTTTACACAAATATACATAAATTTAAACGTATACAGACACACACACAAATCTAACAAGGTTAGTTATTTCTTTCTTATTAGAAAATCAAATAAGAGAGGGAACAGAAACAAATCCTCTAAAAGCACCAAGAAGTAATACTTGGTATTCAAATGCCAAGAAATAGAAAAAAAGAAATGTAAGTACTCAACAAAAACAGCATCTGCAGCAACAATAAAAACCCGGTGTGCTGTACAGTCATGATAGTTATTGAACATACCTTCGTATCTTTTGAATAACACAACACATTCTATTCAATGACCATTATTTTGTCAGTCAGAACACAACAGAAGGGTCCCAGTGAGCATCTGTGGAACAAATGTCAGCGACAATGGCAACTCTGAGTCCACAAGAAGAAGTGAAACTGTCCAGTTCATTACCATTAACAAAGGCATGGGAGCAGGGGCACTATTTAGACATACCCCACTCCAAAAAAAGTTTTAAAGAAGAGTTTTCTTCTTAAGGTGATGGGAAATTTTATGTGAAAACCTCCTTTTCTAGGAATGCTGTCAAAATGAAATATTATTGGGCTTTATTCTAGAAATGTGAAGTTAGTTAACATTTAGACATCAATCAATGTGGCCAGGCAAGGTGGTTCATGCCTGTAAATCCCGGTACTTTGGGAGGCTGAGGCTGGATCACCTGAGATCAGGAGTTCAAGACCAGCCTCTCCAGTATGGTGAAACCCCATTCAACTAAAACTACAAAAATTAGCCAGGTGTGGTGGGGGGTTGCACCTGTAGTCCCAGCTACTCAGAAGACTGAGGCAGGAGAATTGCTTGAACCCAGGAGGCGGAGGCTACAGTTAATTGAGATCTCACCATTGCACTCCAGCCTCGGTGACAGAGCGATACTCTGACTCAAAAAATAAAATAAAATAAAAATAAAAATCAATCAATGTAATTCATCTTATTAATAAAAGAGAAGAACCATATATATGGTCTTCTAGGTAATACTGAAAAAGTGTTTTATATAATTTGAGATCAGGTCATAAATAAGCAAAAATTCATTAAACTGGGAATGGATACAGTATATTTACAAAGGAATCTAGAAAAACATCATGTTGTTTACTGGTGAAATGTTGAACGTTTTCCCTGTCAATTAGGGAATAAGAAAAGGAAATCCATGGTCACCTTTCTCTCTCTCTCGTTTTTTTTAAACAGGGTCTTGCTCTGACGCCCTGGCTAGAGTGCAGTGGTGTGATCACAACTCACTACAGCCTCCACCTCCCGGAGGTGACAGCTTGCAAACATTCGCGAAACAACAAAAGACTAGATATAAAAATTCTACTTTGGGATATTTTTAAATTCTTACATTGATCTTATAATGAGTATTCTTACTCTCATCACAAATATATATCGATAACTGATCCTTAAAATCACAAATAAGCACCAAACAGATTGTGTTGCTTTTCTGCCTTTTAGGGTGGGTAGAGCAGCAAGCTTTCCTGAGAATATGAAGCAGCCTTTAATCGAAGGTGCTAGGTTCAAGGCACCATCTACTATGATTTGGAATCACAGGAACGTGGGTATACAAATGGAACCAAGGTCCAGAAAACGTGCCTGGGTCCAAAAAAGGGGAGGCTCTTTGCAAGTCAAAGATAAAGGAGAAAGTAGCATCATCTCTGACTGCTGACCCTGAGTATCCAGCTACAGCATCACAGCAACTTTGAGATTAGCTCCTAAAACAGAAGTAGGCTTGTCCCGATAGAGTCTGGCAAAGTTCTTACTAACTAGAGAAGCCACAAGTAACACTAAACTGTATTTTATTAAAGTGACAGCTATAGAAACAAATATCTAAATGTTTTAATATATATTTTACCTGTCAGGTAAATTACTGTAATTGGCACAAGCTTGATTTAATTAGCTAATCATAAGTCCTAAGTTTATTTACCCAAATTCAGCTCATCTTACACAGGTTCTTGGACCACATGCTTAGTGTTCCAATAATGGAACACCAGGCATAAGTGGGTTAACAGAATCATGAAAGCATAGCTATTCAAGTAATATGCAACTAATTTTTTCCCATTTATCCCAAAACTCTGGCCAAGCTGCTGTCGTTGCCACCACCTACCACAGTGAGGCGAGCCACAATGGAACACGCTGCAGTCTCCAGCATGTGGTAGGTGACACTTTCTTTGCGTTTTCTAAGCCAGCCACGGAGCACTTGGTCCAGCAGACACGGAAGAGCCTGGAATGGCCTGACGCCTTCTCAGCATACGTTACATACTGAAGTTATGGGAATGTGGTTCCTGGACTCCACGTTTGGATTGGGTGAGAGAAAACCTCTAGACCTACTCTGATTGGACTTTATTTTCATGCTCTGATTGGTTGTCCTAAGATTTGCTCTCATCCAATCTGAATATGATAATAAAGTACAATCAGAGTAGGCCTAGAAGTGTTCTCTGATCCAATCAGACCATGTAGCCCAGAAACCTCATTTGCATAAAACTGTATATAAATAATGCTGAAATCAGGCCATTCCAGGCTCTTCTGTGTCTTCCGGACCAGCTGCTCCATTCCCGGCTTAGAGGACCATGAGATGGGGGAGCTTGCCACACGCTGGAGGCTGGAGCCTGGCCCACTGCGGCTCGCCTCGCTGTGGTTGGTGATGGTGATGGTGATGGAGACTGCAGCAGAGACTGCTGTGGTAGGAGTGGGTGAAATAGTTTTGGGGTAGATGGAGGAGTGAAGAGGGTGGTTGAGTGCCAAAGGGAAAAGAGGATGGCCAGGCGAGCAGGAAAAGGCATTGTAAAAAGACAGTGGGGAACAGATGGTGGGAAAAACGTGGGTAGATGAAGGTGGTAAAACAGGGTAGCAAACAGGAGGAATAGAAGGTTTTGCAAAAAGATGGTAGGGAAAAGGTGGTGAGTAAAAAGTTTTGGGGGAGATGGAGGGGGAAAAGTGGATGGCAAGTGGGAGGAGGAAAGGGAGGATGGTGAGCGGGGGAAATGGGAGTGAACAGGAGGGAGAGAAGGTTAGCAAAAAGATGGTGGGGTAAAACACAGTGGGAAGAAAAGAAAGATGGTGGGGAAAAAGATTGTGGGTAGATGGAGGGGGAAAATGAGGGTGGCAAGTGGGAGGAGAAAAGTGGGTGCTGAAAGGGAGGGGGAAGAGGGAGGGGGAAGAGGGTGGTGGGCAGGAGAAAGAGAAGGTTTTGTGAAAAGATGGTGGAGAGAAAAGACAGTAGGGAGAAAAGTTTTGGGGTAGATGGAGGGGGAAAAGGGTGGTGAGCGGGAGAGTGGAGAAGGTGTTGCAAAAAGACAGTGGGGAAAAATGATGGGGAAAAAGTTTTGGGGTCGATGAAGAAAAGGGTGGTGACAGGGAGGGAGCCAAAGGCAGTTTGGAAAACAATGTGGGGAAATAATGGTGGAGGACAAAGGTTTTGGGTAGATCATTTTCTGATTTTTAAATCAGATTATATGTATTTTTGCTTTTGAGTAGTTTGCATTCTTGATCTATTTTGTGTGTTAACCCCTTGCCTGATGCATAGTTTTCAAGTACTTTCCTTCCATTCTCTAGACTGCTGATTGCTTTCTCTGCTTTGCAGAAGCTTCTTAGTTTAATGCAATTCCATTCGTCCATTTTTGCTTTTGCTGCTTGTGCTTTTGATGTGTATTTAAAAATTCCTCGTCCTAACCAATTTCATGAAGCATTTATTCTATTTTTTCTTTTTTAGTACTTTCATAGCTTAAGGGCCTACATTGAAATCTTTATTTTGGGTTGATTTTTGTATATGGTAAGATAACAGTCTAGATTTATTCTTGTACATGTGGGTGTTGGGTTTTCCTAGCACAGTTTATTGAAGAGATTGTCCTTCCCAAATGTGTGTTCTTGGTGCCTTTGTTAAAAATGAGTTGACTGTAAATGTGTGAATTTATTTCTGAGTTCTCTGTTCTGTTTCATTATTTTGTGTCTGTCATTCATCTATGTCTGTCTGTCTCTTTTTGCCAGTACTATGTTATTTTGGTTACTATAGATTTGTAGTATATTTTGAAATCAGTGTGATGCCTCCAGCTTTTTTCTTTTTATTCAAAATTATTTTATCTATCTCAGGTATTTTGCATTTCCATGTGAATTTTAGGATTTTTTTTTTTTCTATTTCTGTGAAGAATGTCTTTTGTAATGTAACATGGAATGGATTGATTCTGTAGATCATATTGGGTTTATATAGATACTTTAACAATATTCCTCTAGTGCATGGACACGGGATATCTTTCCATTGTGTCTGTTTTAATATCTTTCATCTATGTTTGATAGTTTTCGTTGTGGAATCTTTCGCCTTTTTGGTTGTTTGTCCCTAGGTATCATTTTTTTTTTTTTTTGTAATGAAATAGCTTTCTTGATTTCTTTCATAGGTGTTTCACTACTAGTGCAAGGGTATGCTACTCATTTTTGTATATTGATATTGTATCTTGCAACTTTACTAAATTTATTATTTCTAGTAGGTTTCTGGTGGAATTTTTAGGGCTCTTTGTGTACGATCATGCCACCTGCAAACAGAGACAATTTGACTTCCTTTTTTATCCAATTTGGATGCCTTTTATTGCATTCTCCTGTCTAACTGCTGTAGCTAGGACTTCCACTACTATGATGAATAAAAGTGGTAGAAGGAATCACATTGTTCCAGGTCTTAGAGGAAGAGCTTTTAACCTTTCTGCATTGATTATGATATTAGCTGTGCATTTACCATTTATGGTCTTTATTATATTATGCTGAGATATGTTTCTTCTGTGCTCATTTTGCTGAGGTTTTATCATAAAGGAATGTTGAATTTTATTTTTTCAGCATCTACTGAAATGGTTATATGGTTGTTTTTCGGTTTTTTTGTTTGTTCGTTTGTTTTTGAAATGGGGTCTCACTCTGTTGCCCAGGCTTCAGTGCAGTGGTGCTCTCTCAGCTCATTGTAACCTCCACTCCCAACCCCCAACCTTAGGTTCAAGTGATTCTCCTGCCTCAACCTCCCAAGTAGCTGGGATTACACTGCCACCACGGTGGCCCGACTACTTTTTGTGTTTTTAGTGGAGGCAGGGTTTCATCATGTTGACCAGGAGGATTTCAAACTCCTGATATCTGATGATCCACCTGCCTTTACCTCCCAAAGTGCTGGAATTACAGGCATGAGCCGCCATTCTTGGTGGTTTTTTTGTTGTTGTTGTTTTGTTTTTGTTTTTGTTTTTTTTTTAAAGACAGGGTCTTGCTCTGTAACCTACACTGGAAGGAAGTGGCAAAATCATACGTGATTTCACTCATATTAAGAATCAGTTTCTGGGGATCTCAGGATGAATCTAACAACAACAAACTGTCTCAATTGTAGAGTTGGTAAGTAAAAGAAATATAGTTCAACTATGCTTGATCCAGTTTAAGATATTTGTCTAATGTTTGGTCATTTTTTGACTAGGGGGGATATTTATTCATTTATTTTTGGATACAGGGTTCCTGTTACATCTCCAGGGGAGATGGGGACCCTGTGTGACTTTATGGAATTCTGGGTAGAAATAATGTAATTGATTCTGTTTGGTTGTAATTGCTATTTAAAGACTCTTGATAACTTTGCCGTCTTAGTCATCAATCATTCAAGTGATGGCAAGATACAAAGACATAAGGGAACTTATTTTTTAAATTTAAATCATTGTTTAAGTATTTAAAAACTGTTGTGCAATTGGCTAGCAATAGATGTATTTTACAAAAATTGAAACTAAAATGCTGTAGGTGACAATCACAGTTAAGGATGTACTGTTAGGTAAGGAAATGACAATATTTTAACTTAAAAAAATCTATTTGTGCTATATGTTTAGTTAATTCTTAAAAGTATTTATTTTGGATTCCTTTAAATAATAGACATGTGTATGTGGTTAAGTGTTTGGATGTCAGTCATTCACTTATGATTGGGGTGGAAAATTGAAGCTGGCACTGGAAAACATTAAAAATGTTATGAACCAAAGTAAAATCAATTAGAAAGCCAAAGCATGTAAAAGTCCATCTTTAGTTACTAAGCAATAATATTCCACTTCTAAAATTTAACTTTAATGCAGCTTTTAAAGAAATTAAAAATGTGTCAGTTACAATAAATGTTACATTTACTGAATAAAGTTAACAAATGTTTATCTCTTGAAAATGAGAGCTCCAGGGACTGAAAAAAACTATAAAACTTCTATTTCCTTTATCAATACAAATTTTTATAACCTAAGTGAATTAAACAACTCAATATTTCCCCAAATTAAAAACAAGAATTATATCATAAATATGAAATGCAAAGGAAAAAGGTAATATAACTAATCTTGAATAAGTAGCCCTTTACGCCATTTTTTGAAGTCATTAGGCTTGAGGTAGGGATGACTAAGTTTTCCCTTGGAGTAACTTTTCTCTTAAGACCTAACCTATTACTAAGATTTCCAGGTCAGGTGTGGTAGCTCACACCTGTAATCCCAGCACTTTTGGGAAGCTGAGGTGGGTGGATTGCTTGAGCTCAGGAGTTCAAGATCAGTCTGGGCACCATGGTGAAACCTCGTCCCTACTAAACATGCAAAAACTAGCTGAGTCTGGTGGCACACACCTGTGGTCCCCACTACTCAGGAGGCTGAAGTGGGAAAATCACTGGAGCCCGGAAAGTCAAGGCTGCAGTAAGCTGAGATTGAGCCACTGCACTCCAGCCTGGGCGACAGAGTGAGACCCTTTCTAAGAAAACAAAAACAAAAACAAAAATCCTTGAGTTTCCAACACAAGATGACTGTGGGACTAACCCAGTAGGATGAGTGCTGAGTAAAGCTCTGGTCCACTCTTTCTCTACCTCCTCTACCAGATGTCTGGTACTGGCCTCTGCTTGCCTCTCATGAGTTCTGTGAAGATTGCAAAAGATAAGTGCAAATAAAATTTTTCATTAAACAGGGTTTTGACACCAAAAATATGTCGGAGGTTGTCTACTGTATGCAATTGTAGTTTTAAAATTGTTCTAAAGAAGTGCACAACGTGCAGGTTACATATGTATACATGTGCCATGTTGGTGTGCTGCCCCCACTAACTCATCATTTACAATAGGCATTTCTCTTAATACCATCCCTCCCCCCTCTCCCCACCTCACGACAGGCGAAAGTGTGTGATGTTCCCCACCCTGTGTCCAAGTGATCTCATTGTTCAATTCCCACCTATGAGTGAGAACATGCTGTGTTTGGTTTTCTGTCCTTGTGATAGTTTGCTCAGAATGATGGTTTCCAGCTTCATCCATGTCCCTATAAAGGACATGAATTCATCCTTTTTTATGGCTGCATAGTATTCCATGGTGTTAACATATAATAATAATAATAATAATAATAAAAGGAGTACATCTATTTCTAGGAGGATTTCTAACAGACAAGTAATTCCAACAACTTAGGGAGGAAAGAAAAATGGTTGTTTTTGATTACTTGCTGAAATCACAGTATTTTGGCTATACTGTGTTATACACAATGTTATAAAATTGATGTTATCTATTTATTTTTACTTTTCATAATGTGGCTCCTAGAACATTTAAAGTTATATATGTGGCTTCTGTTTGCCATTCAAATTATTTTTTTACTGGTCTAGACCTTTTATTTTAACCACAATCCACCTACGCGTTCCACTTGCATCTCCATCTCAGAAAATCTCAAACCAATTTCTGTTTTTCTCCAAACACACTTTTTCCATATCTTATTTTATCATGACAGAAGCCAAAACCTTTGCTCCCACCCCACAAATGACTACTAAGTACGATTGATTTTGTCTCTACAATCTCTTGATTCCAGTAGTTTCCCTCCAGACCCACTGTCCTGTCCTAACTGAGGCGTTCACTCTTTCTTCCTGGATTATTGCACCATCCTCCTGTATGAAATCCTTGAATTCAGTCTCACTCTCTCAAACCAGAGTATCTCTTTTCTAAAGGAAATCTTATTTCCTCATCTTCCGGCTTGAAATATCTCAGTTCCTTCCCATCTAGCTTAGTGTGACACAATTGTGCCCCAATCTGGCTCTGGTCTTCTTGCCCCATTTCACTTACTATCTCTCCATAGCAGGTACCCTAAATTCTAGCCATACCGATGGCTTTCAGTGCTCTGAATGTGTCCCTCCATGCCTGGGTACTTCAGCCATGCTTTTCCCCAGTCAGTCATGGTAGGCTCTGCACCTTCCAAGGCAAATCTTAGGCCCCATCTCAAACACTTCAACGGTCACAACTCAGGGGCTCCTCCAGAAGCCATGCAGATTACTCTCAGCTTCCCCATACTCCACGCATCTCGTGCATCTCTATTCAGTGCAACACCATGCTGAATTAGAATTGCCGATTTTAAGACGGTCACTGTTTCAGATGCATTTTGACACTCTGAAAAGTGACTGATACAGAGCAGGTCTTGACTGGATAAATCCCCCAATCTTTTCTCCCAGCCCCGTCACCTAGCCTACGTTTTTCTCTTGCCAGAGCCTTAACAGGTCACATTTGCTGCTTTCTGGAATGGCTCTGCTGATAAGATTCTTGAGGATGCCATTTAGAAATACTTGTATTTAAAGAGTATGTGGGATGATGAATATGTTAATTTACTTGACTACAATAACCATTTCACTATGTATAAATATGTCAATATATCATGTTTTACTCCTTAAATATATACAATTAATAAACTAATTTTTAAATGCCAGAAATAATTGTGTTTAGGAAACCAATTTAGAGATTTTAAAGATTAGCCCTCAAAGACGTTTTCAAGTATATTCTTTCAGCACCCTTGTACAAGTCACTCATTACCTGGGAAGAATTAAGCATTTGACATTGAGGAATAATTCAGAGCAACAATTCTAGGGAAGAATGAGAGAGCTGAGCTGGTAATCAAAAAGAACTAAAGCCAACTTCAAAGGCAATTAGCTCCTAGCATTGCAACCACAGCACAAGAGGCGGGGCCTGCCGTCTGTCTTGCACACATCCCCCTCAGGCTGATCAAGGTGTTACTTTTAACTACTTTGTAAATTCCAATTCTTCTCATCCCTATGTTAATCATTTTCCATTTCACAAGGATGCCCTTTTGGAATGAGAAAATTGTACAGGATAGTTTGTCTCAAGGCGCCCTCTATTGATAATACTAGAGATCACAATCAAAGAAAGTTAGTTTACCCAGTGCCAGAATGTGCCAAGAGTAATAGTACTTGACTTTTTTAAAAATAAAACTGTCTTTATTCACAAATTACAATATTGAATAACTAGGAAATCCAATCTACAACAAAAACCGTACAAACTTCCTGGAACTAATGAGTGAGTTTAGCAAGGTCTCAAAATACAAGATTAATATACAAAAGTCCATTTCTTTCCTATATGTCAATAAAGAGCAACTAGAATTTGAAATAGTAAAAAATACAATTTACAATAGCATCAAAAAATAATGAGGTATTTACAGTTATACATGTAACAAAATACGTCCAGGATATATATGTGGAAAACTACAAAACACTGATGAAAGGAATCAAAGAATATTTAAATACATGGAGAGAGAGTGCATGTCAGTATATTGGAAGATAATATTTTTTAATAATTTCAGCTTGTATATTAGATTCAGGGAGTCCATGTGCAGGTCTGTTACATGGCTATATTGCATGATGCTGAGGTTTGTATTGTGATTGATTCCATCACCCAGGTACTAAGCATAGCACCCAAGAGTTAGTTTTTCACACATTGCCCCCTTCTTTCCCTCTGCCATTTAGTAGCCCCCAGTGTTTATTGTTGCCACCTTTATGTCTATGAGTACCCAATGTTTAGCTGCCACTTATAAGTAAGAACATGCAGTATTCAGTTTTCTGTTAATTTTATGTTAATTCATTTAGGATAATGGCATCCAGCTGCATCCATGTTGCTGCAAAAAAACATGATTTCATTCTTTTTTATGGCCATGGTGTATATGTACCACATTTTCTTTATTCAGGTCGCCGTTGATGGGCACCTAGGTTTATTCCATGTCTTTGCTATTGTGAAAAGTGCTGCCATGAACACAGGAGTGCAAATGTCTTTTTGGAAGACTGGTTTATTTTCTTTTGTATATATACCCAGTAATGGAATCGCTGGGTTGAATGCTAGTTCTAAGTTTTTTGAGAAATCTTCAAACAGCTTTCTATGGTGGCTGAACTAAATTACATTCCCACCAGCAGTGTACAAGCACTTCCTTTTCTCTACAGCCTTGCCAGCGTCTGTCATTTTTTGACTTTTTAATAATAGCCATCCTGATGATATCTCACCATGGTTTTGATTCGCATTTCTCTGATGATTAGTGAGGTTGAGGATTTTTTTTCATACGTTTGTTGACCACCCTATGTCTTTTTTGAGAAGTGTCTGTTTATATTTTTTGCCCACTTTTTAATGGGGTCATTTGTTTTTTGCTTGTTGAATTGTTTAGGATCCTTATAGATTCTGCATATTAGACCTTTTTCAGATGCATAGTTTGCAAAATTTTATGCCATTTTGTAGGTTGTCTGTTCACAGTGTTGATAGTTTATTTTGCTGTGCAGAAGCTCTTTAGTTTAATTAGGTTCCACTTGTCAATTTTTGTTTCTATTTCAAGTGATTTTGAGGACTCCAAATTTTTTTTTTTTTTTTTGAGACGGAGTCTCGCTCTGTCGCCCAGGCTGGAGTGCAGTGGCCAGATCTCAGCTCACTGCAAGCTCCGCCTCCTGGGTTTATGTCATTCTCCTGCCTCAGCCTCCCGAGTAGCTGGGACTACAGGCGCCCGCCACCTCGCCCGGCTAGTTTTTTGTATTTTTTTAGTAGAGACGGGGTTTCACCATGTTAGCCAGGATGGTCTTGATCTCCTGACCTCGTGATCCGCCTGTCTCAGCCTCCCAAAGTGCTAGGATTATAGGCTTGAGCCACCGCGCCCGGCCATCCAAATTGTTTCTTAAGGCCAATATATAGAATGGTATTTTCTAGGTTTTCTCCTAGGAGTCTTACAGTTTGAAATCTTACATTTAAATCTTTAATCCATCTTGAGTTAATGTTTGTATATGGTATAAGGTAAGGGAGTCCAGTTTCATTCTTCTGCACATGGCTAGCCAGTTATCCCAGCACCTTTTTTTGAATAGGGAGTCTTTTCCCCATTATTTATTTTTGTCTAATTTGCTGTAGATCAGATGGGTAGAGGTGTGCAGCTTTATTTCTGGGGTTTCTATTCTGTTCCACTGATCTGTGTAACTGTTTTTGTGCCAGTATCATGTTGTTCTGGTTACTGTAGCCTGATAGGATATAGTACAAAGTCAGGTTATGTGATGCCTTAAGCTTTATTCTTTTTGCTTAGAACTTCTTTGGCTGTATGGGCTCTTTCTTGGTTCCATATGAGGATTAGAATAGTTTTTTTTTTTTTCTATTTCTGTGAAAAATGGCATTGGTAGTTTGATAGGAATAGCACTGAACTTACAGATTGTTTTTGTCAATAGTGATTCTTCCAATCCATGAGCATGAATGTTTTTCCATTTATTGGTGTCATCTCTGATTTCTTTCAGCAGTGTTTTGTAGTTCTCTTAGTAGAGATATTAACTTCCTTAGTTAGATGTATTCCTAAGTATTTTTTAATGGACATTGTAAATGGGATTGCATTCTTGATTTGGCTCTGAGCTTGAATGTTACTGGTATATATAAATGCTACTTATTTTGGTACATCGATTTTGTATCCTGAAACTTTGCTGGAATCAAAATCATTGAACAGTTCCAGGAGCCTTTTAGCAGAGTCTTCAGGGTTCTCTAGGTATAGAATCATATCATCAGTGAAGAGAGTTTGACTCCCTCTTTTCCTATTTGGATGCCTTTAATTTCTTTCTCTTGCCCGATTGTTCCGGCTAGGACTTACAGTACTACGTTGAATAGGAGTGGTGAGAGAGGATATCCTTGTCTTACTCTTACAGGGAATGCTTCCAGCTTTTGCCCATTCAGCATGATGTTGGCTATAAATTTATCACAGATGGCTCTTACTATTTTGAGGCTTGTTTCTTTGATGTCTAGATTGTTGAGGGTTTTTATCATGAAAGGACGTTGGATTGTATCAAAAGCTTTGTCCACATCTAACGAGATAAACATGTGGTTTATGGTTTTAATCCTGTTTATGTGGTGAATCACATTTATTAACACTTGTTGAACCAACCTTGCATCAGGAATAAAGCCTACTTGATCGTGGTGAATTAACTTTTTGATTTGCTGCTGCATTCATGAGTATTTGAGGATTTTTGCATCTGTGTTCATCAGGGATATTGACCTGTAGTTTCCTATTTTTTTTGTTTTTGAGACAGAGTCTTGCTCTGTCGCCCAAGCTGGAGCACAGTGGCACGATCTTGGCTCACTGCAAGTTCTGCCTCCCAGGTTCATGCCATTTTCCTGCCTCAGCCTCCCGAGTAGCTGGGAGTACAGGCGCCCGCCACCATGCCCGGCTAATTTTTTGTGTTTTTAGTAGAGATGGAGTTTCACCATGTTAGCCAGGATGGTCTCAATCTCTGGACCTCGTGGTCTGTCTACCTCAGCCTCCCAAAGTGCTGGAATTACAGCTGTGAGCCACCACACCTGGCCAGTTTTCTTTTATAGCTATGTCTTTGCAGGATTTTGGTAACAGAATGACACTGTTTTTGTAGAATGACTTAGGAAGGAGTCCCACCTCCTTGATTTTTTGGGATTAGGTTCAGCAGAATTGGCACCAGCTCTTCTTGTGTACATCTCGTAGAATTCAGCTGTGAATCCAAAGAATTTACCCATTTCCTCTAGATTTTTTAGTTGATTTGCATAAAGGTATTCATAATAGTTGCTGAGAATCTTTTGTATTTCTGTAGGATTGGTTGTAATGTCATCTTTGTCATTTCTGATTGTGCTGATTTGGATCTTCTTTTTCTGTTTGTTCAGCTACCTGGTTGTCTATTGATTTTCTATCCCTTCAAAGACCCAACTTTTGGTTTCATTAATTATTTGTATGGATTTTTGGGTCTCCATTTGCATTCAGTTCTGCTCTTCTTTCTTTTCTTCTGCTATCTTTGGGATTAGTTTGTTCTTATTTTCCTAGTTCCTCTAGGTGTGATGTTCAATTGTTAATTTGAGATCTTTCTAACTTTTTGATGTAGGTGTTTAGTGCTACAAAGTTTCCTCTTAATACTGCTTTTCCTGCATCCAAGTGATTTTGGTATGTTGTGTCTTTGTTGTAATTTATTTCATGGATTTTTTTTATTTCTGCCTTAATTGTATTGTTTACCCAAAAGAGTCATTCAGGAGCAGGTTTTTTCATTTTCATATAATCATGTAGTTTTGAGAGATTATCTTGGTACTAATTTCTATTTTTATTCCATTGTGGTCAGAAAGTATCAATGATTTTTCTAATTTATTGAGACTTGCTTTATGACCAAACATGTGGTTGATCTTGGAAAATGTTCTGTGTGTGGAAAAGAAAAATATATATTCTGGGGTTGATGAACAGAGTACTCTGTAGATGTCTGTTGGTTCAGTTGATCAGGTCTAGAATTTTGGTCTAGAATTTGTTAGTTTCCCACCTTGATGATCTGATGCTGTCAGTGGGGTGTTGAAGTCCTCCACTATTGATTGTGTGGCTGTATAAGTCTTTTCTAGGTGTAGAACTTCTTGTTTTATGAATGTGGATGCTCCAGTGTTGGGTGCATATACATTTAGTCTTCTTGTTGAATTAAACCCTTTATCACTATATAATGCCCTTTTTTGTCCTTTCTTACTGCTGTTGTTTTAAAGTCTATTTTATCTAAGAATCACAACCTCTGCTCTTTTTGGTGTTCTGTTGGCATAATAGCTCTTTCCCCAACCCTTTACTTCAAGCCTATGGGTGTCATTATGTGTGAGATGGATCTCTTAAAGACAACAAACAGATGGGTCTTGATTTTTTTTTTATCCAATTTGCTACTCTGTGCCTTTTAAGTGGGGACATTTGAACTGTTGACATTAAAGGTTAATATTGATATGTGAAGTTTTGATCTTATGCTAAAGTTGATAGCTGGTTGCTTTGTAGTTTTTATTGCACAGTTAATTTATAGGGTCTGTGAGCTATGTAACTTAAGTATGTTTTTGTGGTAGCAGGTATCATTCTTTCATTTCCATGGTTAGAAGTCCTTTAGGGATCTCTTGTGAGTCTGGTCTAATGGTAACAAATTCCCTTAACACTTGCTTGTCTGGAAAATATTTTATTTCTCTTTCAGTTATGAAGCTTAGTTTGGTAGGATATTAAATTCTTGGTTGGAATTTCTTTTATTTAAGAATGCTGAAAATAGGCCCCCATCCCTCGTGGCTTGCAAGGTTTCAGCTGAGAAGTCCACTATTAACCTGACAGGTTTACCTTTGCATGTGATCTAACCATTTTCTTTAACAGCATTTAAAGTGTTTTTCTTTAGCACTGACCATGGACAGTCCAGTGACTATATGCCTTGATGATATTTGTTTTGTATGGTATCTCACAGGTGTTCTCTGGATTTCTTAATTTGGATGACTACCTCTATCAAAATTAGGAAACTTTTCTTGAATTATTTCCTCAAATATGTATTCCAAGTTGTTTACTTTTCTCTTTCTCTCTCAGGAACACTAATAATTCATAGATGTGGTCACATTACATAATCCCAAATTTCTCAAGGACTTTGTTCACTTTTTAATATTCTTTTTTCTCTATTTTTTATCTGACTAGGTTAGTTCAAAAGACCTTCAAGCTCTGAAATTCTTTCTTCTGCTTAGTCCAGTCTATTGATAAAGCTTTCAGTTGTATTTTGAAATTCTTTACATGAGTTTTTCAATTCCAGAAGCTGTGACTGATTTCTTTTTAAGTTGCTTATCTCCTTTCATTTCCTGGATTGCTTTAGAAGTTTCTTTGTGTTGATTTTAATCCTTGTCTTGGATTGCCTTGCAATCCATGCTTTGAATTCTTTATCTGTCATTTCTGAGTTTCCTTTTTGGTTAGAGACCACTGAAAAGCTGGTGTGATCCTTTGGTAGTGTCACACTACATTCCGATTTTTCATGCCAGAAATCTTTTTTTTTTTTTTTTTTTTTTTTGAGGCGGAGTTTCGCTCTTGTTGCCCAGGCTGGAGTGCAATGGTGTGATCTCAGCTCACCATAACCTCTGCCTCCCAGGTTCAAGTAATTCTGCTGCCTCAGCCTCCCAAGCAGCTGGGATTACAGGCATACACCACCACGCCCGCTATTTTTTGTATTTTTAGTAGAGACAGGGTTTCTCCTTTTCAGTGAGGCTGGTCTCGAACTCCTGACCCCAAGTGATCTGCTTGCCACGGCTTCCCAAAGTGCTGGGATTACAGGCATGAGCCACCACGCCCAGCCTCATGCCAGAATTCTTATGCTGGTCCCATCTCATCTGGAAATGCTGATACTTCTAATTTTTTAAATTATTTTTGTGAGGGTAGAATTTTTCTTTTCTTTCTTTCTTTCTTTCCCTATAAAATTATTGCTTTTTTTTTTCCTTTCCCATCTCTCACCCTAGGGAGTGTGACTGTAGAGAATGTTAGGTAGGGTCTTTTGGCTTTGCTTCTATAACCCTGTGTACTCTGTCAGCAGGTTTTATATTGAACTCTGCAGTTCCACTATAAGCCAATAGATGACACTTAGGAGTAAGAGCCAGCTGCAGCCAATGGAGTCAGGTGTATACTTGACCCTTGTTTACTGACAGAAGCCACTGTTGCCTCATGTAATGAGTTGATCTGTGGAGTGCACAGTGATCTGAGCTCCCTGTTCAGCCCTGAAGGGCTCTCTCTTCTTCCCAATCTAGATTCTTCACCTCTAAACTGTATCTATCAAATTTCTTAATCGAGGTAATCTCTAGCTTAGCAATTCATGAAATAAGAACTTTCTGCAGAAAATAGAGGCTATTGACTGAGTTGGTTGAAAGCTGTCTCTTATTAAATTTTTAATTCATAGGGTAGATTTTAAAGTCACTACTAATTCTATGCAATATTCCTAATGTATTCTATGAAAATGTACAGAAAAACCTTCATTATTTTTGCATAGGCTTAATAGGTTGTGAGTGTTCTTACAAATGTTCTAGTTTCCCTGATAGGTTTAATCTGAATAATAGAACTGCATACATCTTCCTGTTGTGACTTAAGGAAACTCGTTTGTAGGAGCATCTACCTCATTGCTCCAATTTAGTATTCACGACACAATTTTTTGATCTTCAATCCTACAAAGGAAAGCGTGAAAGTCAGGAGAATTCTGTTTTGCTTGGTTATCATTTATATAGTTTTCACTCTACAGCAATAAATTGATATCCTAGAGTATTTATCCATCTTTTCTGAGATTGTACTGTTAAGGCTTTGAAAGGCTGATGAACATAGGCGAATGGAAAAAAAAATTACTTTCTGAACATTATGCTAGGACTATGCTACTCCCTAAGGCCCTCCTGGAGCAGCCATTTGTACTTTTTCACTGGCAACTCTTTTCTTTTTTTAACATTCAACAAGAAAAACACATTCTTTAAGGGAAAAAAATGCTTGTATAATGAAGTAGTATCCATTAGCAGCGTTATTTCTAAGAGCCAAAAGATGGAAATAACCCAACTTTCCCTCAATGCATGAATACATTTTTTAAATGTGGTATATATAAAATATTGGTTTTAGACTATCATAATCTTTTTTATTAAAATCTGATTTTTATTAAAAATCATTAATTTTATGAATTCAGTCAACTTATTCTATGAAGTCAAGAAGATTGCACTACTAGTGGCAAGTAGTATCAATATAAATAAAATATTTTTTATCAGTGAGACTTTTCACATTGTCTAAAATATTCTTATATACTGATAGACCCCCAACTTAATGATGGCTCAACTTGCAATTTTTTGACTTCACCACGGTGTGAAACCACTGCAATTTCAACACACTCCAAATTTTGAATTTTCCCAGGCTGGCAATACGCGGTACATGAGATATATAATACTTTATTATAAGATAGACTTTATGTTAGATAATGGTGCCCACCAGTAGGCTAATGTAAGTGATCTAATAATGTTTAAGGTAGGCTAGGCTATGATGTTTGGTAGGTTAGGTGTATTAAATGCATTTTCATCTTACAATGTTTTTAACTTACAATGGGTTTATTGGGATGTAACCCCATCATAAGTTGAGAAGCTTCTGTACTATGGGGTGAAAATCTCTACTCTAAAAACCTGAAGTTCCAAAATCTGACACTGTTTGAATGCAGACATAATGCCCCCAGTGGAAAATTCCACATCTGACCTCATGTGACAGGTCAATAGCAAAAACAGTCAAAACTTTGCTTCATGCACAAAATTACTTTATAAAATCCTGTATAAAATTCAGGCTATGTGTATAAGGTATATATGAAACGTAAGTGAATTTTGTGTTTAGACTTGGGTCTCATTCCTAAGATCTTTCTTTAAGTATATACAAATATTCTAAAATCAAAAGAATCCAAATTTCAAACATTTCCGGTCTCAGGCATTTTGGATAAGGGATATTCAATCTGTCTTCCTAGAAAAATAAAAATTCTATTCAGTGTGACAGAAACTTAAAAATGGACTTACCAAACTTGGACTTAATAGATTCTTCTCAAACTGCTCATTTTTTCCCACTTGATTTTTGACGGGAACTTTTACTTTGAAATTTTTTACGTCGAGCCCGAAAGGTAGATTTTAAAATAATTATCCTCACAGATACATTTCTAAAATATCACATACTTTCTAAACATCTATGATTACGTAAATTCTTAAAGATTTGAAAAGTCAGTGATTGGGAGGCTATATCATTTTCTACCTATATTTTGTGGATAATGTGGAAAATTTAGGAATAACGTACAAAAATTATGCATTTCAAAATAGCTTAAAGGTGAACTTTATCCTTGGCCTCACACAGATGTGCTTATTATCCTAACTCATACAAATCTCATTCTACTTTTTTTTTTTTTGCTTTATAAATACTCAAGTAGCTTTAACTTATGCTTTTTGCATGTAGTCTTGAGTCTTAGCACTTCCTGTAACCATTATGTAATCTATTTTTCTTGATAGTTGCCTTAGCGATGTATTTCTATATTCGTTTTAATAAATTCATAAAAGGGATAGCGAAAACAGCAGTGTCAGAAAATAATGTGATGAAGCTACAATCCTATTTTATACAAAATAAAAAATAGAGAATCTTGATGATTGACACTATGTTCTATAGTATGAAAATTTCTTGAACTACACTGAAAATATCACAATTTTCTCCAACTCAGCAGTGTTCAATTCCTTTTTATAATTGTGCATCACGCTGAGAGTGATGGCATGCACCTGTAGTCCCAGCTACTCAAGAGCCTGAGAAGCAGGAGAATCGCTTAAGGTCAGGAGTTAAAGGCTGCAATTCTCTATGATTGCACCTGTGAGTATCTAAGCTGCACTACAATTTGGGCAACACAGCTGAGACCCTGTCTCTTAAAATAATAATAATAAAATAACTGTACATCATTCAGGTAACTGGGATAATTGTAGAAAAACATATAACCATTGGATATGGTATAATACTCTATTACTGATTGTAGAGTTCCTTTTATTTTTTCCAGTCTTTTTGTTAATTTGTTATACAACTAAAAACATAGTTCATCTATTAAAAGCAGTTTTTCAAAAAGCCAAAAGAATTGCTTCCAAAATATATGATGAGTTATCTGCTGTTCCCCCTAAACGGTAGATTTTACCATTAAGGTTCAATAAAACTTTTATTTGGGGATGAAAAGGCAGTTATCTTACCTAGAGGCGGTTAAAAGTGTGGTAATCCATTCAAGAGCTCCATCGAACTGGGTAGGCGTGGGAGAAGGAGGCCTCTGAGAGCAACCTAGGAGGGCCCCCCTGGCTTGAGAAATGTCAGTGGACTCAGTGTTGGAGTAAGAGGGATGTGGAAGGGAGCAGTGGGGTGGGGCCGCTTTTGCTAGGGATGATGGAGAGGAGACAGAGAGAACTGACTGTGCCCTCTGACTGCCCCTGAAGGCTAGGCCCGGCCACAGGAGCTGTGCTAGTGGCCCTGCTCACTCGCCCTTTGCGGGTGGGTAGATAGAATTTCCTTCTCTAATTAACAGCTCAGTCAACAGCCCGTTGTTTGCTGTGGCTGTAATCAGAAAAGGATTCCTATGAAGGCTGCCAAGTGGCTCCTCCCCACTTTTTGTTTCTTCTTAACATCCACCTGCTTCCCAAAGTGAGCTGCCCCCCCTCCTTGGGCTGCACTGGGGAGGGCGGGCACTAGGGTGCGGAGGGGGCGAGCCCCACAACCCACAGGGCAGCGCATAGTGGCACCATGTATAGCAGAGAGTGAAAGGGATGGGGGTGGCATTTTCTTCCAGGGGAGTTGTGGGGAGATGACCTAACATAAGCGCGCCCCTGCTCCGCACCTGCGAGACGGGCAAAGCTGGAGAGAACCGAGCTGAGCCTGGGCCGCAGCACCCCGAGGCTGGAGACGCTGCGGGCAGGAAGCACCAAGAGGATGGAGCCCTTTTCCCTGTAAGTAGGGGCCAGGGTCTCTCTCCTGAGCCGCTTCGCACGGACCCCAGGCCCCGCCAGGGTTGTGCAGTGAGGATGAGCCCACGCGGTGGGTGGGGTGTCAGCAAAGCGGGGCCGCAGGGCAGGTTCTGGAAGCCTCGGCGTGGCTGGGCTGGAGAGTGCAGACGTGGGAGAGCCCGGAATGGGGCGCGCGTGGCCCGTGGAGGCCCGAGGCTGCGCTTCCCTCGCGGGCTCTGCGGCCGAGGTCGAGGCTGCCCAGGCGGGTCTGTCCGGAGCTCCCCGGGGGCAGAGGCGCGGGAGGCGGGGAAGGGCCGGGCGGCGGGACCGGTGTCCGCAGCGGGAGGTCGGGGACCCGTCGCGCGTTCCGTGGGGGCCGCCTGCGGTGCAGGGGTCGGAGGCCGGACCACAAAGGCGGGAGGGGGCCCGGCCAGAACTGCTGAGACCCCCCAGCCGCGCTGGACTCAGGGGCTCCCTGCCTTTAGCCACCAAGAGCGGGGCAGGCTGCGGGGCGCCCGGGAGAAGCCAGATCCCGCGCATTTTACACCCACTAATTAGATCCCGCCGCCCGCCTGGGACCTCGGCATTGTCTTGTCCGCTGCACTGACGGGGAAACTGAGGCACGGTGTGAGTAAGGCGTCGGGGGAGGGAGCCGGCGCCTCCGAGCTGGGGCGCGCCCCGCATCCACCCGGACACCAGACTCCCGCGTGGCCTCTGCTCCTGCTCCGTGCACGGCGGCATCTGGGGAAACCGGGCTGGGCTCCTCCGTCCCCTGGAAGCTGTTGTAAGTTTTAGATAAATGTTACTACTAGGCACGAGGAAAGTGGATCCTTGGTTACCGGCGTTGAACAAATGGTTGCACCGCGTTCCCCGCGGTAGGTGGAGTGTGATTGTGAGTGAGAGGGGAATGGGCACCGAACCTTACCTACACAAATGCCTAAACTCGTAAGCAATTAGGACACAGACGTCTGAAAATCTGATTAAGCGATAGGAATTCTAATGGTCCGGGACCCAAATGAGACCCAGCCACTGTTAGCAGCCTTCAGTTTTGTCCTGTTGCTTCCTAATTACCCCAAGGTCAGGGAGAAGCACTGAGGCAAAGGCATGAACATCACTTTGAAAAAGAAACCCGCCTGGGGCACTCCTTCCTTCAGACCCCCCTTGAAAGTATTCCCTCATTTCATTCAAAAGGAGTTAACTTTTCCAAACTAAGGGGTACTGGTAGAAGATGCTACCTGACTCCAGTGTCGCCTCAATTCTTGAAGCTCTTCGAAGACGTCTTGGCCTTCCTGGGTTCCTTCCCCTCTCTGCTATTTTGCAGACATATCCACTGGGGAATTGTACGGCAGGAAGGCTGATTTTATTTAGCTGGACCTTGATTCCTGGTTTGCACGGTATCTGGGTCCGGCCTGCAGCCCTCGGGTCCAGGTAAGTTCATTAGGAAAGGATTTCTTTACATTCAATTTAAGGCATCTAGGTCCTAAAATAGCGCTTATATTATCTGTGGGGTAACCCTGCTTATTAATTTGCAGAATAGTCAGATGTCTATAGAGTTTGGGATAGGAAGAGGTAAACCGCTTTCAAAGTTTATTCTTGAGGAAGAGGCTGAAGAGGAGATAAAAGCAGGTTTTGAAATTCTGCTAGAACACTGCCACTGGCTAGGAGGAGAGATAAAAACCGTAGAATAAGTCATGAGAATAATGGACCTTTTTAAAAGAGCTTTCTAGAGACGCTTATAGCTTATTTTGCACAAATTTTAATGTGTACTTTTTTTTCTTGATCAGGTTCACTTATTCAACTTGTATACATTTTCGTATTTATGGCTATGCTAATTTACAGTGTAGGAGAAAACCATCAATATGTGTTGAAGAAGAAATGTATGAAGTGTACAATAGAGAGAGTGCATGAAAGATAATATATTCGATGAAGGCACCCTAGAGCTATTTGGACTCTTAGATCGTCAGATCTGGGAGGGCCTTCATCCTTTCCGGTGCCTACAGGAGGAAGCTGAAGCTCTGAGGTTTGGAAACCCTGGAGATATCACTCAGCTGATTTCTAGCAGGTTTATATTAAATCTTAGTTTTGGAGAGTTAAGAATCTTGAGGAGTGATAACCTTGGCTATTGAAATAAGGACAGGATGTTCTTGGAGAAAATTAATCAGGAAGGGCACTGGGTGAACATTTATCAAGAGATTCTTTAGCAAGGACACATATAGGTAAAGCATAGGAGAATGAGCCAGAAATAAATGAACTAAATAAGAACCTATTTTGGGGAGATTAAAAAACATTAACTTCAAAGTTATTTGCATTCTGTGTCCCTTTGCCCCGACCAAGCCAGTGTGTCTGACTCATGCGGTCACAGCATTCTGCAGAATGATGACCTCTAGTCTCTATACATTCATGTTGTATGAATGGGAGGGTTCATGCCTGGGGGGTATGAACTGGGATTGTTGTATGCCCAGGGAGTCCCCAGCAGCTGTCACTGGCTGACTACAGATGTCTACAAGCTCCTCACTTCTGATGAGCGACCACACCTTGGGCGGTGCACGCCTTGTGTTACTCAGGATGTGGGCTCAGCTGTGTGTCACAGAGACCCCACATACCAGTGGCTTACACAAGGTAGAAGCTATTTCTGTTTCATGTGCTCTTGTCAAAGATGTGCTGGCAGGACAGGTCTGGCCTGTGGAGTCATCTGAGGCCAGGGGTTTTCTGTCCCCAAACTCTGTTGCCCTCCTTCAAGGAGTCCCACATGGTTGACCACGCCGTGCAAACACCCCACACAGGAACCTTACCCTTTAAGGCTGGTCATTGCATACAATTACACGCCTCACTTTTGCTCATTCCAATGGCCCGTAATCTAGTTTCATGGTCATATCCAGGCTGCAAGGGAGGCTAGGGAGTGGCCAGCTAAAATTTCTATTATTCTGGATGAAGGTGAGAAGAGGTGTTGGAGATAACTAGCAACTCCACGAAAGCGCTGACAAGGATCAGCGTTGATACCCAGTCACCTGGTAATGGTCCACACACAGTTGGAACCAGGATAGTATTTCTTGCATGCCTGCATTGATTCATCCAACAAAACTTGACTGAAAATAAGGAAGTGGAAAAATGCAGTCACGATCTTCATAAAGCTCTGACCCAGGTTGCTGCCTCCTAAGTGATCACTAGTCTAGGTGTGGTGTACAGAGTAAGTGGGGACTGGGGAGGACAGTAATTCAGGCAAGAGAAGAGAGAGATAGAGGAGGTGATTGCAGGGAAAGATGGGAGACAGAAGAGGCTCCTAGTTCTTTCCAGAAGGCACTCCTGGAAAAAGACCAGACCCAGAAATTCAAAGTTGAGAGTGTAACTGTAGTTGAACTAATGAAACTGAGAGTCCAACCCATAGCTTTGTGAGAAGCACAAATGTAATTATTTTTCAAAATAACATTAATGTAATTTCTTCTATATTCCTTGTGCAAATCCTCAATGTTCTACATTGAAGATGAGGCTAAATAGGAGGTATAAACTTTCTAAATTTTCTTATTAAAAAATAGTGCCAAGCTGGGTGTTGGCCATGTCTCTAATCCCAGCTATTCGGGAGGCTGAGGCAGGAGAACCACTTAAGCCTAGGAGTTCAAGACTGAGCTGGGCAACATCATGAGACTGTATCTCTATAAACAGACAAACAAGCAAATAAATAAAACAGAAATAGTGCCACAACTTACTTTGCTGTGTATTTGGGAGAACACATATTAGTTAATCAAAATAATTTGCTGAAGCTTGTCTCCATGCTGTATAAACAAGCTAGATAAAATCTGCCTACATCAAGTATGCAAAACTAGTGAAAGAATTACAGAAGAGTAACTGTTTGCTTTCAGGCTGGCTCCTTCTTCCCTGGAGAGCAAATTGGAGTTTAACCTGACACCTTTATGATCTTCGGATCATTTTATTCCTGGAATAGTTGTGCTCCACGTTTTGAAAAGTTAAAATGAAAATTGTAGAACCCTCGACAAAGTTTGGTTGATGGAATTTAGATTTGACTGCTTCCAGCCCCTTCTGAGTTTAACAAAGGAGGCTCGAGTATATTCTTCATGGAATTTGGCTCCAAGAAAACTCAACTCAATTTCCTGGAATGGAGCGGATTTGTGACTTCAAAGAGAAAGATCGGCATTTCCTTTTCCAAAAATCCTCCCTTTGCGTTAGGCTGCACCCTGTGACATTTCCACCAGATGGCAATACAGACTTCGCATGGCAGAGAGTCTGGCTGGTTTTCACAATCTCTAGAAATATTTGTGTAGGCACAAAAAAAAAGCATTTTTTATAAATGAAAAGCTCCCATAACCGCCCCCCATTCTAAAGCAACCATCTTTATTTGCATATATTCACTTCATGTTTTGTCAATATTCATACAGTCATAAGTACATTTGTAATGTACATGGCATTTTAGTCTACTGTTAAAATTCAGCACAACGTATATCATTTACATATTTCTACATGACCTTCATAATTATCGCAGCAGTTACACACTATTACACATAGTAAACCCTTCCCCTATTGTTACATATTATGTAGCATGCACTTTTTCACCTGTTATAGATAATGCGGCAGGTAATGTCACACAACTGGCACGCAGTTTTGGAATATTAGGAAGAATTTTAGGGATAGGAATACAGGGTGAAAGATATAGATGTCTTTTGCTCTTTAACTTTTCCAGAAAGATGTGCAGATTTACACGGCTATCAGGCCTGTGAGAAGATCTGGGTTCTGACCAGTTGCACTAGGCCCACGTTTTTGTTTTGTTTTTTAAATCCTAAAAGTCAGGTGCAGGGGCTTTAGCCTGTAATACTAGCACTTTGGGAGAGTGAGGGGGGAGCTCAGGAGTTCAAGACCAGCCTGGGCAACAGAGTGAGACCCAGTCTCAAAAAAAAAAAAAAAAAAAGGAGAGAGAAAGGAAGGAAGGAGAAAAGAAGAGAAGAGAAATTAGGACAGGTGGCAGTGGCTCATGCCTGTAATCCCAGCACTTTGGGAGGCCAAGACAGGCAGATCACTTGAGGTCAGGAGTTTAAGACCAGCCTGGGCAACATGATGAAAACCTGTCTCTACTAAAAATACAAAAATTAGCCGGGCGTGGTGATGGCGCCTGTAATCCCAGCAACTCGAGAAGCTGAATTGCTTGAACCTGGGAGGCAGAGGTTGCAGTGAGCAGAGATCAGCCATTGCACTCCAGCCTGGGTCACAAGAGCGAAACTACGCTCAAAAATAAAATAAAATAAGATAAAAATAAAATAAAATAAATTAGACGGGTGTGGTGGTGCATGCCTGTAGTCCCAGCTGCTTGGGAGGCTGAGGCAGGAGGATCGCTTGAGCTGGGAGGTCGAGACTACAGTGAGCTGTGATTGCATGATTGTACTTCAGCCTTGGTGATGGAGCAAGACCTTGTCTCCAAAAATTATATATATGTATCCTAAGACATCTCCCATGATGATAAATTAATTTCATTCAACAAGTATTTGTTCAATCTGCTGTTCCAAGTTTGCTATTGGGTGCTAGGAAGACAATAATGAGGAAATACAGTCGGGCAGGGAGTCAGGTTCTTCATCCTACAATTACATAAACAAGTGTGAAGCCCCTGCCATGACGGGCGCCATGTGGGAGAGTAACATGATGCTCCGCAGCCCTGAGTGGGAGCGTTGCTGAGTCAGGAGGCCCGGCCATCCACGTTTCCTCTTCCTTCCAGGCCTTGCGTTTGCTGCTCCCTCTGTTTGGAGCACTGCCCAAGTGTTGTCTTAGCTCCTGCTGCGGGGAAACTGCATGGATCACCTGGGGTGGGGGCAGTGTCTACAGAGGAAAGGACTTGAAAACGCACTTGTCCCGAACTAGGTGATGTTTTCTGTGTGTGTGTGGCCCTTCCTCACAGTGGCCTCCTAGAAAAACAAGACCATGACTGAAAGAATACCTCTCATTTCAGTAAGACTGCTTGGAATGCTTTACTTTTTAAAAAAATTTAATTTAAGTGTTTAATGTGGTAAAAAATATATAACATAAAACTTACCAGCTTCACCATTTTAAGGACATAGTTCAGTGGCATTAAGTACATTCTCTTTGTTGTGCAACCATCACCACCACCCATCTCCAGAACTCTCTTAAAATCTTCCCAAACAGAAACTCTTAGAATCTTCCCAAACAGAAACTCTTAAAATGTTCCCAAACAGAAACTCTGTACCCATCAGACAACTCCCACTTCCTTCTCTCTTCACCCCTGGCAACCACCATCCTACTTTTTCTATGAGTTTGACAGCTCTAGGAATCTCTTATAACTGAAGTTATCCAGGTCTGTCTGTCTGTGACTAGCTGGTTTCACTTAGCATAATGTTCTCGAGGTCCTTTTATGTTGTAACACGTGTCAGAATTTCTTTTCTTTCTAAGGCTGAAGAATATTCCATTGTGTGGACCTACCACATTGCATGTATCTGTTTATCCACTGATGGACCCTTGAGTTGCTATGGAAAATAATGCGACTATGAACATGGAGATCTGTTCCAGTCCTTGCTTTAAATGACTTTTGTAGATGCACAGCAGTGGAATTGCTGGATCAGATGGTAATGCTATGTTTGCTTCACTATTTATAATGTGCCTTTATGCAGATTGTGATAAAATTTGATCTTTACAACAGTCCTGTGAGATAAGTAAGTATTGGTGTCTGGTTCAGAAAAGTGATTTTTTTCAAAGTGAAATGATAAATGGAAGAGTATCCTGACCTTAAACTTGGCTTTTTTTATTGCCCATTCACCTTGAAGACTGGTTCCAGTCACTAGTGTTACCTTCCAAGGATAATGTCATTCTGGTTACAACCAGCTTGCTCCCCTGCCCTGAGCTTTCTGTCCAAGTCTGTCCAGGTGTGGGTCTGGGGCAGGGGACAGCTCACCTATTTCGCACGGCATGGAAGAGGCTGTGTCCTGGGCCTCAGCAACAAAGGTTTCTTTTGGGTTTCTGTTTCCCTCTTTCAGTTCAGAGTCTGTCATCTGAACCATGAGGATCTGGTGGTTTCTGCTTGCCATTGGAATCTGCGCAGGGAACATAAGCTCACAAGACTCACAAGGCACCCTGGCATCCCTGGGAACCCCGGTCACAACGGTCTGCCTGGAAGAGATGGACGAGACGGAGCAAAGGGTGACAAAGGGGATGCAGGTACTCACCTGCTGGCTTTGGCTGCCTTTCAACTTTTCTCCCTTCATTCCTTTCATCTCATTCACTCATCATCTGTGTGATTTTCCACCTACCCACTCACACCCCATCCATCCATCCATCCATCCACCCAGCAACACTCGCTGGGGCCTGACCTCATTCATTCATCCACCCATCTGCCCAGCAACACTCACGTGGTCTGCTCCATGCCAGACTGTGTGCCAGGTGCTGGTGGAGAGCACAGGATGAGATGGCCATGACCTCTACCCTCCCGGGTTCTCTCATCTCTGACACCGCAGAACATTTTCGGTAGAATACGATGTCATGGATCCTCCCACCTCAGGCGAAAGGTATGATGGATTTTTGGCAACGAAAGACTAATAGAGAGATCTGATTGTGAATTATTTGGCAGCAAGCACCCAGCTGCAGTGCAGGTGAGAGCTAATACTGCATCGTGCCATGAAGCAGGAGATGCGGAGTGACAGATGACACATACAGCTGCTGCTTATGAATCTATGACCTAGGTTGGGACCCTGTCCCAGGGTCTGGGGATCTGGGGACAGGATCCAGCCTCTGGGAGGGAGATTTGCCAAAGCCGGGAAGTCTGAGTGGTTTCCATACCAACAACCAGTAGACTTGGTTTCTGAATGGGGTACCATTCTTGAGCCCTGGTCTTGACAGTACGGTCACATATCTAAGATTTATGCAGAATGATCCATCTGGGTTAAGGGCACAGTTCAGTGGCATAACAAAGAAAATGTCAAAACTTCTATGGACCTTTTTCAAGACAAGTTTTTGTTTCTAACATGTCTCCGCTTATGGCATTTGGTGGCCTGCTGGTTTTTTGAGTGGGCTGGATGAAGTCAAGCATCCCCAGGAAGCCACTTCATTTCTTTGGAACCACCATCCTGCACATGTGCTCTGTGAGGTGTCTTCTCCTGGCTCACATCTCCAGCTCACTGACACTGCTCCAGGGCCCTGTAGCAAACAGCCCAGTCCAAATGAATAGCAAAACCTTACCCTTAATGAAATCAGGTCTTCTGCCCTCACACCGGGACCACAGTGGGGTGTGTGTGTATTGTATTTCTGAATATGTAGGCTCTTCATTTTTTTTATTTCTGTCATAAAATATTACACACAAAAGGAGATAAATAGGTGATACATAAAAAATACAGAGGACCAAGACAAACACTCCTATATTCAAAACCAAATTTCTCCACCTCTTCCCTGTTGAATTTCTCTCCTCTTTGCTCACCAATGTCCATTTTTTCAAGTTTTACATACTTCTTACAAGCAAATGTTATACCTATTTTTTTCTATGTAATTCATAGGTATTATGTATAATATATATTATTTCTTAGAAGGATATTCATTCACATTGCTCACACTTAAAATTTACTTCATTTTTATCTTATCATCTTAAAGTGTATTTTTGTGTATGTTTTATAATAAACATAATTTTCATATAATACCTGTGCATGATTTAGAAACACATAAATGTCTACTGATTGGGGTCTGTGCTCATGCTTTGTGAGTTGTGGTTGTTTGATCATGAAAGCTCTGAGGCCACTGCTCTAGAGAATGGGAGAAATGAGAGCCAAGCAGGAAACAAAAAGAGGGAAGGAGAGGAAGACACAGGGGAGCAGCCAGTGGAGGGGAGGGGAGTGCAGGGAGAGGCAAATGTAGGGAAGAGCCCCCTCCATTCAGAGGCCCCACACTGACCAAGGCCCCACTCAAGAGTGCTGATGTCCCAGGAGAACAGACATTGTGATAGAAATAAGTCTGCCTGTGTCAGTCCTGTCTTGGGACCTGCAAGCCGGCCCAGCCTGCTCCTGTCGCCCCTCAGTCGGGTCAGTGGGACTGAAGTATGGGAGTCTCTGCTGCTTTGTGAGAAGCCAGAATCTGGGGTGAGCCATGGCCGGAGCCATCTTCAACCTGCTGACGGACAGCACGCTGACCTGGGGCTCTGGGGGCCTGTTCTGAGCACAAGGACTTGAGTGTGGTCAGCAGAGCTCCACTCACCTGATGTTCTCTGCCAGCTTGATTGGTGGCATTTCCCCCAGTCTAAGGCACTGGAGAGATTCTTCCAGAACTCTCTTTTCTATCTTGGGGTAGTGTCACATAACCATAGTCATCTGTGTTTTCATAGGAGGCTAGTAAATCTTCCGTTCCACTCTCCTCAAGAGTAATGGAAGAGAAACAGAGTGAGGAAATCTCCTCGCACCCCCAATATTCAGACCATGTCCCAAGTCCTTGTCACAGGAGAGGAACACAATCAACTGTGACAGTCAGTCCCCATTGCACACACTCCCTCCTCGTCCTATCTTGCTGTGTGCTCTAGGCACGTCCTGGAGATGGGTGCTTGGGAAGTCATTCAGTTCATTTCTTAGATCACTTATCCCACACAGCTCAGCACCCCAGATGCCCGCTCATGCCTGCCTCTCTCCGCCTGCACTCGTGTGGAGGACAGAGCGCCCCTCAGGGCGGGGGTCACTCCCAGACTCTCCAACACATATGGCTGGTGGAGACCAATGGCCAGAAAATCAGAAACGGAATTTCAACTCATGCCTGTTTTCTTCTTTTCCACCTAAGAGAGCCAGGACGTCCCAGCAGCTCGGGGAAGAATGGGACGAGTGGAGAGACAGGAGAACGAGGTACAAGTTCCTATTTATGATGCTCTAATTCTGAGCTGTCGAGTATTTAACAATAACTATTAAGTGTTTGCCATGGACAAGTCCTCCATGCTGATTATAATCTTACAATAAAGGCAGCACAGTTCTTACTCTCCAGAGGGGGGATTCTGCAGGGATTGGCAGGCTTTGTAGAGGGCTGGGTAGGAAATATCCTCAACTCCGCAGGCCATACGGATCTCTCAGCACTACTCAACTTCCACTTGTAGTGAAAAGAAGCTGTAGATGCTCCATAAATAAGCGTGGTGTGTTCCAGTGACGCCATATGTGTGAAGACTGAAATGGGCATTCCCCATGGTTTCCATGTATTGTGGAATATTGTTTGTGACCATTTAAACATGCAAACCATGGCCAAGCACCATGGCTCATACCTGTAATCCCAACACTTCGGGAGGTCCAGGTAGGAGAATCACTTGAACCTAGGAGTTCCAGACCACCCTGGGCAACATATTGAGACTTTGTCTATACAAATAAAAAAAATTAGCCGGACATGGTGGCACGTGCCTGTAGTCCCAGCTACTCGGGGGCTGAGGTGGGAGGATCGCTTGAGCCTGGGAGGTTGAGGCTGCCATAAGCCATGATCTCATGACAGCACCTAGCCTGGGTAACAGAGCGGGTGACCCTGTCACAAACAAACAAAAACCAGAAAAACAAAAAAAAATGTGAGCCGTGTTTGTTTAGCTTGTGGGAGGGAGGCTAAATATGGCCTATGGTTGTAGTTTGCTGAACCTTGAACCTTGCAGTGGATGAGCACTGAGGAGTGAGACTGAGTTTTTGACTTGGTGCATCCGGCAGCACTGCATGGAGGAGGTGGCACTAGAACTGGTCCCTGATGGATCCCCGGGATGTAGTCACAGCGGCAAACTCGTGTCATCTTCACTTTGTGCTTTTTTCATGTGCTGACTCACCGAATGCAACATCCCCAGACAGTAGGCAGTTTTATCGCCCGGTTCCGTAGGTGAGGGAACAGAGGCACGAGGCTCACTAGCTCATCTGACGTCCTGTGTGCACATGTGCTAGGGACCTGGCATTTAACCTCAGAGTCCACACTTGCAACTACGACTCTTTGGGATGGGTGGGGGTGCAAGGAAGCAGCAAGGTCTCTGTGGATGATGAACTGCTGGTGGGATGGATGGGTTGGGGCTGGGGTTGGGCAGGAGAGGGCAATGAATGCTTCGATGCAGGCTTTATTTTATGTTCACCCCAGGGAGGGGCTTTTTAGAGGATGTCACATGACTAGGGTTGAGTGTCAGTTTATCTGCCTGTCTCTGCTCTTTCTGTACGGATTGACATTATTTCATAGCCAGCATGTTAGACTTAGATGGTAGGGTTGTCATTTCTAACATGAACCCTGACACTAACTTAGTAGACAGTAGTCAAAAGGTCTGTTGGGATGTGTGTGTGTCCCTGTGCACACACGTGTGTAACTGGAGTAATTGACTTTATTTATTTATTTTTGAGACAGGGTCTCACTCTGTTTCCCAGGCTGGAGTGCAGTGGTTTGATCACGGCTCACTACAGCCTCAACCTCCTGGGCTCAAGTGATCCTCCCACCTCAGCCTCCCGAGTAGCTGGGACTACAGTTGTGCGCCACCGCGACTGGCTAATTTTTGTATTTTTTGCAGACGTGAGGTTTTGCCATGTTGCCTAGGCTGATCTTGAATTCCTGGACTCAAGTAGTCTGCCCACCTTGGCCTCCCAAAGTGCTAGGATTACAGGCGTGAGTCACTGAGCTGGGCTGGAGTAATTGAATTTTATTTTCTTATTTTTATGATTTTCTTTTTTTTTAAGAGTTAGGGTATTGCTATGTTGGCTGGGTTGGTCTTGAACTCTTGGCCTCAGGCAGTCGTCCTGCCGCAGTCTCTGAAGGTGCTAGGAGACCACCGCACCCAGATGGAGTAATTGAATTTTAACCTCTGGGTGTATACTGAACGTGTACACTACTTTGTTTCATTTCTGAGCTCAATTATAGAAAAACCAAAGTTGTTCACAAGGGAATCTTTCACAAACCATCTCTTTGTTTGCTCTTTCTCTGTTTAGGAGCAGATGGAAAAGTTGAAGCAAAAGGCATCAAAGGTGATCAAGGTTCAAGAGGATCCCCAGGAAAACACGGACCCAAGGGGCTTGCAGGGCCCATGGGAGAGAAAGGCCTCCGAGGAGAGACTGGGCCTCAGGGGCAGAAGGGGAATAAGGGTGACGTGGGTCCCACTGGTCCTGAGGGGCCAAGGGGCGACATTGGGCCTTTGGGCCCAACTGGTTTACCAGGTTCCATGGGCCCTATTGGAAAGCCTGGTCCCAAGGGAGAAGCTGGACCCATGGGGCCCCAGGGCGAGCCAGGAGTCCGGGGAATAAGAGGCTGGAAAGGAGATCGAGGAGAGAAAGGGAAAATCGGTGAGACGCTAGTCTTGCCAAAAAGTGCTTTCACTGTGGGGCTCACGGTGCTGAGCAAGTTTCCTTCTTCCGATGTGCCCATTAAATTTGATAAGATCCTGTATAACGAATTCAACCATTATGATATAGCAACGGGGAAGTTCACGTGCCACATTGCTGGGGTCTATTACTTCACCTACCACATCACTGTTTTCTCCAGGAATGTTCAGGTGTCTTTGGTCAAAAATGGAGTAAAAATACTGCACACCAAAGACGCTTACATGAGCTCTGAGGACCAGGCCTCTGGCGGCATTGTCCTGCAGCTGAAGCTGGGGGATGAGGTGTGGCTGCAGATGACAGGAGGAGAGAGGTTCAATGGCTTGTTTGCTGATGAGGACGATGACACAACTTTCACAGGGTTCCTTCTGTTCAGCAGCCTGTGACAGAGGAGAGTTTATAAATCAGCCACACCATCCATCAGAATCAGCTTGGTGACGAACTTACTCAGATGGTTTTACTTTATTAATTCCTCCAATTATTACAATAATCATAAAAAGGTGAAAACGGAAAAGTTATTCCCAAAACTGATTCTGTGTAACTTACTGTCTTTCCAGGAGTAAATATTGAAAATAGCTGCATGGTTTATTATAATTTACTTCACATTTCTTATTTCTATTATCTGAAGATCCTTTGCCTGTGTGTTTCTTGTGGGAAGAGTGTTTTGATATCATTTTAGTGCTCTGAGGAGTCATGTGAGGATGTATCCCTCATCTGTGTTTCTGAGGACAGTAAGGGGAAAGTAAAGGGAAATCTTTATTCCATTTAGTACTAGTAACAGCTTTAAGTTGGTGATGCTGTCACACTCCAGAAAGCTGTAGACACTGCTCATTTTGTCTTTTTTAAAAAAATTATTTTTAAGTTCTGGGATACATATGCAGAACGTGCAGGTTTGTTATATAGTAAACATGTGCTGTGGTGGTTTGCTGCCTCTATCAACCCGTCACCTAGGTATTAAGCCCTGCATGCATTAGCTCTTTGTCCTGGTGCTCTCCCTCCCACTTTGCTCATTTTCTAACCTAGGTTTTAATCACCATTCCATCCAACAAATCATTGTTTGATCATTATTTGCCAGTCGTGAATCTCTGTTTGTTTTCCAGGATTGCCCAAATAAAGTACGCAAAGTGGGAGTCTTTAAACAACAGAAATGGACTTTCTCAGTTCTGTAGGCTGGAAGTTTGCGATCACCGCAGCAGCAGGGCCATGCTGCCTCCAAAGGGGCTGCAGGAGGATCCGGCCTTGCTGCTTCCAGCTCCTGGCAGCTGGTGGCAGCATCACTCCAGTCCCCGCCTCCATCTTCAGGTGGCTGTCCTCCTCCTGTATCAGCCACATTGTCCTCTTCTTACAAGGACAGCTTCCCTAATCCAGTATGACCCATCTTAATCATCTCTGCAAACTCCCTATGTTCAAATAAGGTCACCTGTACAGGTACCGAGGGTTAGGACTTCAGCATCTGTTTTGGGAGACACAGTTCAGCCCAATCTGCCCTCTGATTCCCAAAGTCGATTTCCTTCCCATGTGCGAAATACATTTTCGCCCCATCTCAACATTTCCAAAAGTCTTAACACTTTCCGCATCAACTCCTCTCACCATCTACGTCCTTAAATAAGCTACAGAGGAGACCTCCTGGGTGATTCATCCTGTGGCCGAATTTCTCTCCATGTGTGAGTCTGCGAAACCAGAAAAGTTAATCCACTTTTAAAAGACAGTGGTGCGGGACGGGGGCCGGCATAGGGTAGACAGTCCATCCCAAAGGAGAGAAAGCGGGAGGAAAAAAGGGATCACGGGTCCCAGACAATTCTGAAACCCTGCAGGGAAAATCCCATTAGACTGCTTTCACTGTTTGCCATCTAAAGTTTTTAAATGAGCTATGCAAGAGTAAAAAGTTACTGGGCAGAGACACCAAACAGAGAAGTGCAGGATGAATTTACCAAGAGAGTTGGTTAAAAGGGAAACTTCTCCTTCAGGCCTATGGCGGGCATTTCTTGTTTACTCAAGTACCTACCATCTCTCAAAAAATATCTAATGTCCACCGGAATTCGAATATGTCATGATTTTGCCTGCGCCCAGCCCCCTAGTCAACTTGCGAGGGAAGCGCAACCCTAGCCTTTCCTAACTCTGGACACAGGGGGCGGTAAACCGCGACGGCGGCTGAGAAGGCAGGGCAGCGACGCTCTTGCTCTCTGGACGTCAACGTGCCCACGTTCTGAGGCCACGCCCAGACCCGGAAGCGGAGCCGTCACGTGGGGCGGCGTGGGCCGCTGCCTTGGAAACGCGGAGCCCGCGTTCCGGGCGAAAGCACCAGGGCAGGGGTCTCGCGTGGGAGGAAGGGACTGCTCCGGGGATAGAATGCTGTGCGTCGGAAGGCTGGGCGGCTTCGGAGCCAGAGCAGCAGCTCTGCCGCCCCGGTGGGCGGGCCAGGGAAGCTTTCAAGCCGGGATCCGGGCCCGAAGGGTCAGCACCAGCTGGTCTCCCGTGGGCGCCGCCTTCAATGTCAAGCCCCAGGGCAGCCGCTTGGACCTGTTCGGCGAGCGCCGGGTGAGCGGCACAGGAGGAGCTCCCCTCAGTCCGCGAGCTAAGCCGACCTCTGCTCCGCGCGGCCAGCGACACTCAGGACCAGATTGTTTGGGCCTGGGAGGAGGCGGGCAGCGAACCCACCTGGTACAGTGGCGTCTTGTGTGCCCTCTCGATGAGGGCAAGGTCACCTCTGGTTTGAGGGGCCTGGCTTAGTGGTCTCCTCCCCAGAGTGTCGGGTCCGGGAACTGCCTCTGCATGAGCCACTTGCTCCACGTGAATCTGAATAGTTCGTCCTGACGGTGGCGGTGAATTCGGCCTGCCAGGACCCGCCCTCTGCATACATGCACCCGCACCCCCGCTAAAGCCCTTTAGTTCCAGCGCTACAGTCCTGCCTTAGGAGGCCTATGCCTGTGCCTTCACAGGCGGTATCACATGGTCTTTTTGCAGGGACACGGCTGCCTGTAGTCAAGTAATGGTAATTTCATTGATACATGAAATTCCATCGCCTATTAATTTATTTGAAAGCTTTGGGCTTTCTTGTTTTAAAACACAAAACCCTGTTGAGACGAGTCTGACTTGCCATAGTGCCATGGAATTGGTCACTTGGATTTCTTACCCCAGGAAGTCATTAGAGTGCATTGTGTAGTGGAAGGTGAGAAGGAGGCAAGGTTGGAAGGGACTTACCTGATGCCTGTTCTACTTGGAGTTTGTATATTTTGTCCGTTTTAGGTTAAGGATTACTTTTATTTTTGCCTTTTAAAATTTCATTATAGTGTGTTGCCTTATAAAGAGGAGTCTAGGGTATTGCACTGAGCTAAGGTGTATGATTCTGGTTTTATCTCCATTATCAGCTTTGTCTGTTTTAAAATTATTTTGTGTGAAATTTGCCACACCACCTTCCTTAAGAGTATGCAATGTTGATATTAACATAGTTGGTGTGAGAACTGCTTGTGGGCGCTGAGGAGAAAGACGTGAGACCTGATTTTGGGTAGATGAGATGTATCTAATTTTCCCTTTTGTATCTTGATACTCAGCACCGATAGCAGATTTTCAAATTTGTGAATTGGTTTTTGCCTTGGGAAAAAAAGGTTTATTCAGTTTTTTAGCATTACGAAGGTCACTGGTAATCCGAGAGTTAGAATTCCCGAGGGCAACGCGGCAATAGGGCAGGTTGTACTGGGAAGTGGAATTAGTCTGCGCTTGAATCAAATTAAATCAATATAAAGATGACATTTGTTTTTAGTCCTGATTCTCCTTTGTCCCCCACTGACTCTCTTTTATTTTTTTAACTTGTAATATATTTTGAAGAGAGATTAATAGCTTAACTTCATCCATCCCTTGTTGTAGAAACAGTAGGCCTCATCAGGCCTGAAGGTTTACCTGCTGCTATTTCTGAAAGTCTGTGTACTAAACACCTGCAAAGTTAATTAACAAAGCCCAGCCTCTGCTGCGGTCATTTGTTTCCTTCATTGAGTTCCCCCCATATGTTAGACGTTCTGTTGGATAGCTGGTTAAAGAAATGAAGGGCAGCGGCTCTTGGGTCTGGAAGCTCACCTTTTCAGGAGAGAAGACTTTCAAACAGATTGTAATTGAGATTGTAACTGTAATAGAGAAGTATGGAAAAGCGTGGGCTTTAGAGATGTACAGAGCGGGTTCGAGTTCTGGCTTTGCCAATATTAATTTGTGACCTCAAAGAAGTTTTTTCTAACCTCTTTTTTTTTTTTTTTTTTTTTTGAGACGGAGCCTTGCTCTGTCACCCAGGCTGGAGTGCAGTGCCGCGATCTTGGCTCACTGCAAGCTCCGCCTCCCGGGTTCACACCATTCTGCTGTCTCAGCCTCCCCAGCAGCTGGGAGTACGGGTGCACGCCGCCCGCCCAGCTAATGTTTTTGTATTTTTGGTAGAGACAGGGTTTCACCGCGTTAGCCAGGATGATCTCGATCTCCTGACCTCGTGATCCGCCCGCCTTTTCTAACCTCTTAAAGCATGTGTCCTGATCTATAAAAGAATGATACTCTGTTCTGTAGGATTGTGTGATTGAAATGAGAACCTCTGTAAAGTAGCAGGCGCACTTCATGGTATGCGGTAGGTGCATATTAAATGCTTTTTTCCCTGCCTTCCTGAGTGTGCTAACAAGTGTGATTGAATAGGTAACAAGAGAATGGTCATTGCCATTAGATCAGTGATTTTTATTTTTATCAAGATATTGTAATGTCTTTGGAACGTATAAATTTGCTCCCAGTTTCAGCCTATGATTTTAATATGTTCATTAAATTTTTCTAAAATATCTATTGCTTCGTGGTCAACTCATCCTCTCTCTTTGATAGTTGTAGAATAATTGGTACTGTGTACTGAGATCTTTGTCAGATATTGCTTTTAGTACTTTACATATCCTTAGTATGTGTATCCCTGCTGTAAGATATGTATTGTCATTCCCATTGTACATGATGAAAAAATATGAGGCCTAGGAGGAGAAATAACATGACCAGGGTTATAAACTAATAATAATTATGGCTGACATCTATCTATCAAATGCTATGTGCTAAACACTGCTATATATATACACACACACATACACACACACATATATATTTACATATATTATCTCATTTAATTCTTGCAGCCATTCTTAGGTTCCGTGGAAGTGACAGAGCTGGATTTTGAACCCATATCATTTTTTTTTTCGGAAAATAGTTAAAAATTGAAGAAAAATTATACATTTTTAGTGTAATTTATGTGGAGTGATATGGGGAGTATGATAGTGGTATCCGTGATCACAGGTATAACATGATACCCCAATGAAAGCCAAGATTTCCTTTGTGATAAAAGTAATTTTAGTAAATATCAAAAAAGCACAGTTTTGAATTTTGGTTATAAATCAGACGTATTCTTTGGTTCTAAGGGTCTTTTTGGAGTTCCTGAGCTCAGTGCCCCAGAAGGATTTCATATTGCACAAGAAAAAGCCTTGAGAAAGACAGAATTGCTTGTGGACCGTGCGTGTTCCACCCCACCTGGGCCCCAGACTGTGCTGATCTTCGATGAGCTCTCGGATTCCTTGTGCAGAGTGGCCGACTTGGTAAGATGCTTTGCCTTAGACTTGAAGCTACCTCTCTTTCAACCCTGCTAAAATTTAAGTGAAGTTTATCCTTCGTTGTTTACTCTTAATATTAGATTATAAAGTTAAAAATGTCTGAAACTGTTTGAGATCCGTTAGGTATGATTTTTTATGATGAAATATGTCATTAGGAATGGGGAAAATGTTATCAGAAAAGGTGATATTTAGAACTTGTACTTTAATATAATATTTAATAAAATATATATGTAATATAATGAATGATTACTAATATATATTTACATATATATTCATTTGACAGAGGTTCTTCATTTATGAACGCTTCTCCCCAAATTCTAAGAACACTTTATGTGTACGTTTACAACAAAATTCCTCTTTTTCTTTTTTTTGCTGTAATAGAGACAGGGTCTCCCTGTGTTCCCCGGGCTGGTCTTGAACTCCTAGCCTCAAGTGAACCTACTGCCTCAGCCTCCCAAAGTGCTGGGATTATAAGTGTGAGCCACTTCTTTTTCATAAGAGGTGTGAGAACCAGTTTTAATAAACCTTTTCAGGAATGCTTTTTTTAAATTAAAAAACAAGTTTTAACATCAAAATGATTGTAAAGCCTTTTTTTTTTTTAACATTTTAAAGTTGAAATAGAAGTGTATACCTAGATCTCTTCACCAACTAGGAAATCCATTGCTGAGATAGCAAAATTTTCTTTTTCTTTTTTCATTTTTCATGTTTAATTTTAATATACCTCATGTATATATTCATGAGGTGCACGAGATGTTTTGATAGGGACATGCAGTGCACAGTGATCACATCTGGGAAAACGGGGTCTCCATCCCCTCAAGCATTTATCCTTTGTGTTACAAACAGTCCAATTATATTCTTTTAGTTATTTTAAAATCAACAATTATTATTGCGTGTAGTCACCCTGTTGTGCTATCAAATAGCAGGTCTTACTCATTCTTCCTGTTTTTTTGTACCCATTAACCATTTCCACCCCCCCCGCCCACACACACCACCCTGCTACCCTCCCCAGCCTCTGGTAACCCTCCTTCTACTCTATTTCCATGAGTCAATTGTATCTATTTTTACGTCCCACAAATGAGTGAGAACATGTGATGTTTGTCTTTCTGTGCCTGACTTATTCCACTTAACATAATGACCATCCATGTTGTTGCAAATGACATAATATCATTCTTTTTTATGGCTGAATAGCACTCCATTGTGTGTGAGTACCACATTTTCTTTGTCCAGTCGTCTGTTCATGGACACTTGGGTTGCTTCCAAATCTTGGATGTTGTGAACAGAGCTGCAACAAACATGGAAGTGCAGATATCTCTTCCATATACTCATTTCCAGGAAGCGGGATTTTCTGTCAGCCTGAAGGAGCCGACTCTTGGTGACTCTTGTCAAGGAAAGCAGCACACACAATTTAAATAGTGATCATTTATGATCCTGTCTACATGGTATTGAACTACATAGGTTTTTCCCTCACATTCAGTCAATGTTGAGCACCTACTGTGTGCCAGACACTGTCTGGGCACGAGGTATACGTGCAGGAATAAAACAGCACAATCTCTTATTTCATGGAGTTTATATTCTGGCATTAACTTGTTTTAGATTTAACTAGGCTGGAGGCCCTTTCTACAGCCTAGTTAGCTGAAGAAGCTTTCTCTGGATGAGCTGAAGTAACCTTCTCAGCATAGCTCCGTTTTCACAAGAGGGAAGAAAGGCACTGGGTGATGAAGGGATGTGCCCGCTGTCACCTGGCCAGAGTGTGGTGCAGCTGGGTTGCCAGACCAGGCAGGATATCTGTCAAGCTCTTCTTCCTCCTGTTTCAACTGTTTCAGGGCTGGCTGGCTGCTCGGGTCTCATGAACCCTTACCTGGAAAGCTTGCAAAGTTTGTTAGCCTCTCCATCTTTAAAAAAAATTATGTACTTGTTTTTAAAATTGACTTCTTTTGGAGGATGGTACAATTCTGTGAATTTTAACTTGTATAAATTTGTGCAGCCCTCCCCACAATCAGGATACAAAGCTGTTCCATCAATCCCCAGAAGTCTCCCTTTATAGTCACACCCACCCCTCCCCACTAACCTCTGGCAACCACTAATCTGTTCTCTATCCCTATAGTTTTGACTTTTCTGGAATGTCACCTAAGTGGAATCCTGTATACCTTTTGACTGACTTCTTTGACCCAGCATAACTCATCCCCATCTTTATTTTTTCCTTTTTTGGAAAATTTCCTTCCACCCACGCACTTGACTTGAGCATTAACACCTTTCAGATATGTTTACCACAAGCTTCCCTTTCTTAAGGAAACTGATAAAGTATATTATTGTAAAGCGTTATTCTCTGGAGTGAAGTTGCAGGCTCTGGGTAGTTCTGTTTGTACTGGGTTTTTGTTCTGTGCCTCCAGTATGTGCATAGGAAATGTGTCTTTGAATGGTGGGGGAGCTGTGGAAACGCACTGCTCAAAAGAAGGTTTCATACCCTGTTCACCTAATTGTGTCACTGAAATCAGGAAACGAAAGTCTGTGTCAGTGAATTTCACTATGTAGTCAATCCTCCAGCTTGGGGGATCTGTGGAGTCAGCCTGCCTTGGATCAAAAATATTTGGGAAAAAAAAATTTGCATTCATACTGAACATGTACAGACTTTTTTTTCTTGTCACTGTTCCATAAAACAATACAGTGTAACAGCTATTTACATATTATTTACATTCATTAGGTATTACAAGTAATCTAGAGATGATTTGACGTATGGGATGTACTGTGTATCAGTTATATGCAAGTACTACACCATTTTATATCAGAGACTTGAGCATCTGTGGATTCGGGTATCTGTGGGAGAAGCTAACCATTGCCCAGTGATACTGAGGGGTGACCATTGGCGTGGCTGTCACAAATCCCAGAATTCACTGTGTATTTTTTGTCTTGGTCTTCATCTTAATCAGTATTCTAGGATTTTTTTTTACATTTTCGCTTTTGGTCTTCACTAAAAGATTTTAACTTCTCTGCCCTGTATCTTATTTTGACATTTTTAATATTTATGTATAATAATATCTCATTCTGAAAACTTAAAAAAAAAAAAAGATGTGATTTATATATGTAGTTATCTGGATAAAAAAGAACCTTTCTCTGTTTTTGATTTTTAAGATATTACCTGCCAGTAAGATTAGTACTGTTATAAGACAATCGTTTTATAAACTGTTTTTCACCAAGTAGTCATTTTATTTTGTTTTCTTTTTTTAATACAGTTTTATGTAACGGAACTGTTTTCCTCGTCACTATTACAAATCCCATTTTTAATATGTATGCTAGTGTTTTGAATTTTAATATTGATTATAAATTCACAACCTGTAGATTAGTAATTTGTAAAAAAAATGTTGTAAATTTATGTAACTCATTTTTCAGCTACTTTGGTACTAATGTTATTTTATCGTTACCAGTTGTTACAACAAATATACCAAACTATGGACTTTAATGTTTTGGCATTAAAAACTATTTGATAATAAAATTAGGAAATTTTATCTTGTGGTGATTTTATTTCATATTATAGTCACACATTTTCTTGGCAAATGAAGAAAATATGTAGTGTTTTGTAGTTTATCTGCTTTTTGACATGAAAACGAAAATTTACTTTTACATCATTTTATGTTTTTAAAAAAGAATTTTCACTTATTTTAATTTCTAATGACTTCAGTAGCAGCAGTAGTAGTTGTATACAGTATTACGTGGAGACTATGAACTCATATTTTATTAAAAGGACTGTAAAGAGACTGTGCCTTTGTTTTCTGCACAAAGACTACAATGTAGTTAAATCAAAGACTAGAATGTAGTTAAGTGGGTTTTGAAACTATACTGTATGTGTTAGTCAAAAAAAGCCTGTAAGAGTTGTTCTCTGGAGATAAGTTAACATGTGAGAACCATACTGCAAATAATTTTCGCCAGAAAGTTGTAGAATATTTGAAACCAGTGCCTGCTCTTTTGAAATAAAGAACTAGAGGGCGTGGTGGTGGGCACCTGTAGTCACAGCTACATGGGAGGCTGAGGCAGAAGAATGGCGTGAACCCGAGAGGCGGAGCTTGCAGTGAGTTGAGATTGTGTCACTGCACTCCAGCCTGGGCGACTCTGTCTCAAAAAAAAGGAAGAATTTGCTTGGTGTTTATATTTGAAAGAGAAAAACTTTTCTGAAATAAAGTTAATAAAAGTTTTTTTTTTTGGAATGAAACAAACTTGGTTTCAAGGAATAACAATTAAATGTTCTGAAAGAAGTTGCTTTGCTTTTCTCGCTTAGGAAAAAGTCAGTAATGGAAATGCATCGGCCAAGCCAATGGCACACCTTAAAACCCGGTTTTCATTTTCACCCTCAGATCCTGGAAGAAAGCTTCTCATCAAATCCCCTTTTGGTTTTGTCTTTCCCTTTTATTAGGCTGATTTTGTGAAAATCGCTCACCCTGAGCCAGCATTCAGAGAAGCTGCGGAAGAAGCTTGTAGAAGTATTGGCACCATGGTAGAGAAGTATGTGCTGTTCTCCGGCCCCCTTCTGTGCCTCGTCCTGGGTGATCCAGTTTCATGGACTTGTGCAGTTTTGTCCAGTCCATAGTGCTTGTCCCCCGCCCAGCAGGGTGGGAGGTGTGAGTGACCAGGGGTGGCCAGAGGGAGGGCTCAGGACAGGCCATTGGCTCACCTCACAGGCGGGCACTGGGCCTCAGGGCTGGTTGTCTGTAAATGGGGTGTAAAGTTAACCCTGCCTCGGGGTCCTTGTGAGGGTTAAATGAGATCAATGTAAAGGTGTCACTTGATAATCTGAGATCGTAGACACCCACGATTCTTGTCATCACCATTATCACTTACCTTAAACAAGGGCTTTTAGTATCCTAGTGGCAAGTTGAACTTACTAGATTCTCGCTTGATTAAATTGCTGTTACATCAATGGCTGTGGGCCACAGGGCGAGAAGCCAAAATGCTGTATAAACAGTGTCCCTGTGGCCCCTGTCAGTTGGAATTAGGGGAGTCTAGGGAGGCCGTAAAAGTCTGTGGGAGGGCTGGCGCAGGCTCTGGCTGAGGCTGTGATGGAGTGAATTATTTTAAAGTGATTTTGAGGTAAATGTAAATGTTTTTAAGCCAGTTATGAGAGCTCCATAGTGCTTGTTAAAATAACTTATTGGTGGACAGTGCTGTATTCCAGCACACTTAGCTGCATGGCACCATGCCAGGCAGTGTACAGAGCTAGGGAGAGCCCTGGGCTTGCCAGCGTGGATTTACAACAGGGAAAAGGGGGTAACACGAGAGGACAATTTCATATACCAGAAGTTGTTGGAGGAGGAGAGTGATGGCTTCTCTGGTTAGACGAGGCTCCCTTGGAAGACCCAGCATTTCAGGATGTGCAGCAGCTGTTTTTCCCCGGGTCGGGCAGCATTTGTTCACTTTGGCAGGATCGTGTGTGAGTTTTCCCACAGCCGCTGAAAACCAGCTCGCGGAATGGGGTAGAACTGGGCCCTGCAGAGTGCAGGCGCTGGGCACGCTGACGGGGCTGAAAGCGGGGACTCCCTGGGAGAAAGCTTTGCCTCTCAGGGAAGGGCCTCTGGCAAGTCGTCAGCAGTGGGCTGCCTGCTCGAGGCGCCCTGCACACTGTTTCCTGCAGAATTAGACACAGGCCGGTCTCATGGACAATCACTCTTCATTTTGTGGGAGGACAAATACAGACAGAAGTATGGGCTTTATCTCAGGGTCTTCCAACGTAAAACATACTGGGACGATTTCTTTAAACCTCTGCAGTGGGGGCAATGCACGATTTCCTTAAACCTCAGCAGTGGGGGCAGTGCGGGCAGCCTCTGAACTGCTGTCCCTTTGCCATGGAGGGCTCCATGGGTGAGCAGGTTAGGAGGAGGTAGGCTTTGGCACTCACTCCGTGACTTCTGGGATCCACGTGTGGGAGTCTGGCCCTTCTTGGCGAGTGTTTTTTGATGAGTAATGACTACCTCCATTTCACTGGTATTTGGAAAGGCCCATGAGAATGGGAACAGAAACCCTTCAATTGATATAAATCTTCAGTGTTTTTTTGAACCAACTGAGGAACAGGAGTATCGCTGACTCTGTGAGTAGAGACTGGTGAGTGGTTCTTACAACCTTATCCCTCCTGGAAGACCTACCCAGCAGGGTGTGGGTTGTGTCTAGACCCAGCTCACTATTCAGCTCTGAGAGGGCCATGGCATTTGCATTTAGGGAAGAGGACTGGGTTCCTGCCAGTGGTACTGTGGGGTGGGTTGGAACCACTGCCCAGCCTTGGGCCCTTTGCTCTCTGAATGGCACAACTGCTCAACAGTGGCCATGGTTCATTCACACAGGAAACGTGTGCTGCACACATGATCTCATTTAATCCTCACGGCAGCCTAAGGTCTAAATAACGTGTCCAAGGTCCCAGAGCAGTTACAGGGCCAGTCTTGCATCCTAGTTGCATGGCGCTGAGGCCTGTGTCCTGAGCTCTCCCTTACAGCGGTTTTAAATTTAAAAATTAGCTGGGCGTGGTGGTGTGTGCCTGTGGTCCCAACTACTTGGGAGGCTGAGGTGGAAGGATCACTTGAGCCCAGAAGATCGAGGCTGCAGTGAGCTGTGATTGTGCCACTGCACTCCAGCCTGGGTGACAGAGTGAGACCCTGTCTCCAAAATAAGGGAAAGGAAGAAAGAAGGGAAGGAGAAAAGGGAAGGAAAGTGGGAAGGAAGGATGGTTACACTGTTCCTGGTAGGTTATGCTGTTCAGCTTCTGGGCATGTGTATGGTACACTCTGACACCATTCTTTTCATATAAAGTTAAAAATAAGATATTCGAAAGTGATCTAATTTTTTTAATTTCTCATTTTTCTAGGTTGAACACAAATGTGGATTTATATCAAAGTTTGCAAAAATTACTAACTGATAAAAAACTTGTGGATTCCCTTGATCCAGAAACAAGGTACCCAGTCATTTCTTTGCGTTGCTTGTGACTGTGACTCTAGAGGTGAGGTTGGGAGACTCTCCCTCAGGGCCTCTGTACTTGCAGCCTCTTCTGTCTGGAATGTTCCTCCCTAGGTATCTTTATGACTCCTGCACTTTCTCTAGGACTCCACTCAAATGGTGTCTCCTCCCAAATCGTTACACAGGGTCAGACTCCACCCTCTGATCCTGATTTATTTTTCTTCATAGCCCTCATTCCTTCCAACGTATCCTATTTGTTTATTTATCCGTCATCTATCTCACCAGACTGCAGGCTCCTTGAGGGCAGGGCTTGGTCTGTTTTGTTCCCAGCTGCATCCTCAGTACCTACACATTCATGGCATGTGGTCGGTGCCCAACTAATGAGTGAACTCCGGTAGACAGTTAATAGTTACGCTTAGCTTTATGCTCAAAGTTCCATAATTGATACTATCAGAAAATATAAGCAAATCGATTTTATCTACTGGGAGGATGTCAAGATGCTTGTAATGATTTGCTTTGGTTCATTAGGCTACATTTATAAATCTGAATCGAAAAGGCCTTACTTCTAAATCAACACATTAGAATATTTGATATAGGAACCTAGGCATCTTATTTCTTTGCTCAAATGCAATTGTCAGTGGAGTAGGGTTTGTCTTTAACCTGCTTATATGTATGCCATAACACAGATTAATTTTTTTCTCATTTATTCCTGTTTTATCTACTTTTTATTGGTGGGACACTTCCTCCGACAACTTGATTCTTTCTGATCCTGTTTCCTTCTCCTATTTTGTCTCCGTACGTGGCTTATTGACCCCAAATGAAGCCATTTTCTATAGGGACCAATTGATGGTTCAGGTTGCTGTTAATCTAACACATGAACAGCATGGTATGTGAGTAGCTCAGTCTTCGAGGGGTTATTGTCACCTGTCTGGCAGGTGTGCAGGAACCTAGTGGTATTTTACTTTATCAGTCCTGATGCTCAGGACACTAGTAAAGCTAGCTGTGTCATCACCGTAGTTTAAGCTTTATCGTTATCTTGCTTTCATTAGCAAAGCAAGGAAAAGTTGAATTCCTATTAATTGTGCCAGATTTATACTGAACTGGTACTGACTTTAAATAACAACAAGCAAATGTAAAAAATAGAAGGTTATTCATAATCTGTATTTACTGAAGATCGACATGCCCCTGTTTGTGTATAAAAATTGTAGTGGACTAGCAGACCATTTTAGATAGAAAGGACTTGTAGTGATAGGATCCATACCACACTTCTAGATATTATTAAAAATGCCAATAGGAATTTTTAAATAATAAAATGATAAATATATTGGGGAAAATAAACTGGGTATAATATCAACAGTCTAGAAAAGAAAAGCAACTTGGAAGTAGGAGAGAAGAAGAATTAGAAGTAATAATTATTGCAGTGTCGTGGCACTTATATATCATTGAGTATTGGCTAGCACCCAGAAATAATTATATTTTGGAACCATTCATATGGCAAAATATAAGACAGTGGCTAAAGCAAAGAATTATAGATTTAATAAACTCTTGTCTGGTAAGTTAATGCACAGAGGAAATGATTTAAATTAACTCGTCATCTTATTCTTAGATTCAATCCTTGAAATACTAGTTCTCTGAGATGTTCAGAAATTTTCTCAGAAGGGTTCCTTCAGTCAGTAAGTTTGGAAATCTGATGTATCAATGTATTTCCCTGCTTGAAGAATTTTAGTAGTTTAGAGTCTCTGAGAAGGCAGGCCATAAAGAAACCTGTTTAACTTGGGGTTTTTCCAAAGCCATTAAAAGCTTTCATGTATGCAAAGAAGATAATCACATTCTCCAGAAGATATAATGGAGGGAAAATTCTAGTTGCAAGAACAGCCAAAGCTGTAACACATGTTGGAATGAACTTAGGAAGGTAGAGGAACTGCGACACACACAACACCTGAGAAGCATGCAAGCGACCGAAATGGAGAAACATGCTGTATTCTTAAGGAAGAAGAAAGCTCAGTAGTGTTTATTACTGTAAGTTTAACGCTATCTAATTAATAAAGAATTTTTTTATTGTTACTTAAAATGATTTTGAAGTCATAGAGAATAAATATGCCAGAATAGGCAGGAAAACTCTTATAAGGAAAAGTACTAAAAAGGGACTTATACCAGACAGTAGAACATATAAAAATGCTGTATTTAAACAGCATTATACTTAAAAATGCCTGAATAGTCAATGAGATCAATGGAAGAATAGAGGAAATTTAGACACAGACAGATATATACACACACACACACACACACACACACACACACACACACACGGTAAGACTATTTGGTACGTGCTAAAAGTGTCATTTCACATCAGTAGGGAAAGACTTGGTTTTCAGGAAATGATGTTAGACCAGTGGATAACCATTTAGGGTAAAAAAAGTAGACTGATTAAAGATGTAAATATTTTTAAAAGAAATTATAAAACTAGTGGTAATCTTGGGATGTGGAAGGTCTTTCTTGGCATGATACAAACTCATACCGCAGAAAGATTCGTTGATTTTTATTATATAAACATTGCAAACTTTGGTATGGCAAAACACTTCCACATTCAAAGTCAGAACACAAGAATGTGAAAAAATGGTTCTTATATGACAAAGGGTTAATATATTAACTATGTTAAGAGAACTTTCAAATTACCTTAAAAAAAGAGGAAAGAAAACCCCCTTATAGAAAAATGGGCAAAAGATTCTCTTTGTGAAACTCTCATTTCACAAAATAAGGAATAGCGACAGATGGCCCTAAACTTGATAGTAGTGTGCCACAGGTGTAACAGTGGCAACAAATGTGAAGTGGGTGGAAGTGCATCTCCAGAATGGAACTGCGGGGTTGGACTTTGGCTTCAGAGCTCGCTAAGCCCTAGTTTTCTCCTTTGTAAAAAGGAAATAAAAAGTACTTCCTAAGAATCATATGAGATGTAAGGAAAATCATTTGTATAAAGTGCTTTGCTCTGTACCTGGCATGAGACCCACCACCATTAAGTAGAAAGTAGAATGAAGCTGCTGGCTGACAAAGTTGAGACAGAATAAGAATAGCACTTCTGGTTTGGGATGATGGGTCCTCTAGTTACGTGTAAGTTGATAAGTCTCTATGGAGGAGCATTTGGTAATATATGTCAATGTGCATAGTTTTTGATTAATTTCTCGGAATTTATCCTAAGGAAACAAACAAGGATTAAAAAATGGAACAAAGATTTTTATTATATTGTGGTTCATGGGAGTGGGAAAATAAAAACATTTGCATTCTCTATGACAATACAAAACAAGCATCAAAAGCCAACTTTTTGAAGTGAAGAACGTTTAAAGACATGGAGAACTGTTCAATGTTTGTGATATAATTTTACAAGAGAAAGCAAGTATAAATGTATACAGTTGGGCCTTAATTATTCTAAATTCTAAATTATTCTAAATATATATTTTATATATATATATAACATTAAAACTAGATTGAAAGGAAATACAAGAATTTTAATAGTCATTATCTTTGATAGGATTAGTGATTTTAAATGTTTCATATGTTTCTGCAATACAGTTTTGTCACATAATAGACCTGTATTGTGTAATATGATAAACATACACTATAAATTTCCATTCAAGGTATATTTGACGTAATAATCAGGAAGGTAAATATATCTATTTTGAAAACTCAAGGAAAGCCAAAAGAGTAGATCAAATATTTGATTATTTCCATTCAATGTTGTTGGTTTTTTTTTTTTAAATACCGTTGACCAAAAAAAAAAAAAAAAAGGTGTTACACTTGAAATTGGTTCCAAGCATGAAGCAGGAGTAAAAAGAAAGAAAACAATTCTCATTAGCCAAGAAAGTCAGCGTCCAGCACAGCATCAAAGGATTTAATATTCTAAATAGCTGCTACTAGCTGGAAGAAAAACTGAAAATCTCACGCAGAGGGCCTTTGAAAAATTGTCCAAATATAAAACCTGTTTTATGTTTTTAATTATTAGGATTTGGATCGAGTTGAAATAAATAAGTAATTATTATGGTGGCTTTCACAGGTTTGTTCTCTCTGAATAAAGGAATAAGCTCTTACATGACGAGCCAATCGTAATCGTCAGTCAGATGGATGTTTTGCCTGACTTCTGAGGATATTAAGATCCTTGTTTAAAACAAAGTGTGTGTGTGTGTGTGTGTGTGTGTGTTTTGAAAAAACTTTTGGCAGTGAGGCTCAAAAAGACTGATTTATTTAACAAAAAACCACAATTTTTTTTGTTAGTAATTTTTATTACCTGTTATAACCTGGGGCTCATTTCATTTATAGGCGAGTGGCTGAACTGTTTATGTTTGATTTTGAAATTAGTGGAATCCATCTAGACAAAGAAAAGGTACATCTTTTCTCTGTTTTTTTGACTCTTCCTGTTTTACTAACATTTAGCTGATATCATTAGTGCTACAGTCCTTGTATATATTGCTTGAATTTGCATACTGCAAACATGTGCAGGTCTTTTTATCTGTTATGAAATTCTTCTATAGATTGTATTTGAATGTAGCCCTCTCTCTGGAAGTTGGCCTATCGCACCATGATAATTCAGAATTAAGAAAGACTTGAGCCAAGTGGAGTGTTTTAGGTATCATGAAATTAGGATGAGATAGGCAATATCAGGAAAGACTGCCAAGTGAATGGGAAAGCTGATGTCATTGAAGATGGGTAGTACAGAGAATATCATTAAGACCTTACGTAAGTGTATTGATTTATATTATATGTGTGTTTGACAGATGCAGCAAGCATAGATTACACAGTGTTTACACTGGGATGGAGGGCCTTCTACCTAGTCCAGCCCCTTCATTTTACAGATGTGGAAACAAGACAAAGTGATTTGTTCAAGTTGCCATCCTAACTCACAAACGGCCAATGTTAGTTCTTAAAATTTCTAACACTGGCCAGTGTTCTTTCTAGCGCATAACTTCCTGAGAAACCAAGTGCCTCATTTCAGTTTTAAATTCAGAGTTGGAAGAACAGGAGAGACTTGACACCATTGGAAGTTCAGCCTGCCCCCCAGTCTCCCCAACTCCCCTGCAGTCTAGACTATTATGACTTTTTGTTTATTTGTTTTAAACAGTAATACATTTTTCCTAGTAAATATGGTAGAATTAAACCACTTACCTATGAAGAGATTAAGTTATCAGAATATGTTGAAAGTAGAAGGTAGGGCCTTGGGAATATGTATCACATACAGTAGATGTTACCATGTTGATAGGTGCCGAGTTTGAGTAATGCTGGAACCCTCACACATCTGATGTGTCTGTGTGGTGTTAAAGGCTCAGCGTGTGATTCTGGTCTGACCCTGAGCCAGGACGTGCCTTCCCAGCGGCCCGTGAGGCTTATGGGCTCCACTGTAAACTCAAATTGCATAAAGTGACCACATTTGCCCCCTTCCAAATCAGTTCTTCATTAATACTTCTCTGTAAAATAAAATTTTGGAGTGAGTTGTATTCTTTTCCTTCCTAATATTCTCATATCTTCTCACCAAGTCTTTGCATTGTTCCTACGGTCCTGCATCTGTCTGCATCCTAAAAGCAAATCATAACACCTGGGCTGTTCTTAAGGCCTCTGTCTTCCTAACAGTCATTATATTTAACATCAACTGAGCACTTGCTATTTTAAATCATATGTTTCTCATCAAATCTTCACAACAACTTTGAGCTTGGTGCTACTATTACTTCTGGCTTTTTTAGATGAAGAAACCAAAGCTGTAGAGGTTGTGGGAGGTTATTTTGTAAGCCAGACAGACTCCAGAGCCTGCATGGCCAGCATGTCACCATCCTGCTGGTCAGTCTTCCCTGTCTGTGAACATTGGATTAGTTTTCGTAAAGCATTGATTTGTTACTTTCCTGCCCAGAATCGTCCTGTGGACTTCCCATAGTCTAGTGAACTAGCGAAGTTAACGTGTAACAGAGAGCTCACACTCGTGGCTGTGCTCCGGCTGTCAGCCCCTCATACACAGTGTCCTCCCCGGTGTGTGGTGCGCAGTCCTCCTAAGCCTGCTCACCAGGTTTCCCTGGCCGAAATCCCCATGAAGGCTTCGTCCTCACGCCACATTGTCTGTGAAGCTTTTATCCGTCCCCCAGGTGGCATTTTGTATTCATCTGAATGCACTTTACTTATTTCACTCATGTGGCATTCTTTTTTACCTCTTGCTGATGCTGCTGCTGTTATTGTTGTGTTGCTTATCTAAATTCTAGGCTTACAAAGGATCGAGAACATGGATCATGTTTTTTTAATGCATATTAGTTTTGGACTCAATAAAAGTATTGAGTGAACGTATGACAAATCATAATAATGCTAGCTATCATCAAGTTTGATATCTTCAGAAGGAGGGTTGCTAGTCGAGAATCCAGGTGAATAGTTTTAGTTTTTATGTATCCTCATGAAGGATGCTTTTGAAACTTTGCTGACAAATAATATAGGTTCAACTTCACCAGCATAGACATTGCCGCTTTTATCTAACATACTATCACAGTGTAGCTCCTTTTTCCCAGTGAGCAGCTCCCTGGGGAACCCATCAATATTGAATATGCAAGTAAAGTAAACCTGCGCAGTGTTTCCCTTGTAACTGCCATGTCTGTTCTCAAAGGTGCTCCACTAGGACAGAATATAAAGTAGACATGTTCCATTTTTCAAAAGAGAGACTGTGAAATAAACCCACCAACAAAATCTATAAATCGTCAAAGCCTATATTCTTTCCAGTTGGTTTCTTATTTAATTAATTAATTAATTAATTTTTTTTTGAGACAGAGTTTCACTCTTGTTGCCCAGGCTGGAATGCAATTGGGCAATCTTGGCTCACTGCAACCTCCACCTCCCGGGTTCAAGTGATTCTTCTGCCTCAGCCTCCTGAGTAGCTGGGATTACAGGCACGTGCCACCATGCCGAGCTAATTTTGTATTTTTATTAGAGACGGGGTTTCTCCATGTTGGTCAGGCTGGTCTCAAACTCCCAACCTCAGGTGATCCACCCACCTCAGCCTCCCAAAGTGCTGGGATTATAGGCGTGAGCCACCACACCCAACCCTAATTTTTAAGGTCTCATACAAATATAAGTTTAAAATTAATAGAAATGTTTATTTTTAACATTATTTAATAACACAAATTTCACAGAATTTTTGAAGAGTTCAGATTATTGTACATTTCATTGTTACCACAGAATGATGAAGTGATATGCCTGACAGCTCATTGAAGTTGGCGTGAACTCAGTTTTGATTTTTCCAGAGATTTTATCAGTTGATAAAATCTTCAAAGTAGTTAATTTTATCACTTTTTTTTTTCAAAGTAAAAGTTTTGAAGAAAATTTTGGAACTGTAATGTGATTTCAAAATCTCGTTCATCTTTTTTGTTATTCTACTTGTTACCATTAGGTGGTGATAAATGGCCATATCAGAAACAAATTGAGCAAAGAGAAATCTGGACTGTAAAGAAATGGGAGTCTCCGAAAACTTTTTTCCATGAAATTTGAATTTTCTATATTGAAATTCTGGGGATATTGATATATAGTCAATTTTTTCAGCGTCTTATCAAGCATACCTCTACATCATCTATGTTTATCTTTAAAGAGTATGTTAGTATTGTGGCTTAATCATTTTTTAGAACACAGAACAGTTTAGAACCTGTTAATTGCTGTCTCCCCTCCCAGAAAGATTTGTATACACTTTCACCCGAAGCCCAACATGAGCCCAGTGCAGAGCCTGTCTAGTTTTTTAGCAACCAGTAACTGATAGTTCAGCCCTTCTCCAGTCAACCTGACTATTATGTGGATTCTAGTTTATATTTCATCTTAAAGCATTTATGGCAACCCCTTTGCTAATACACGTTTTCTCAGGTGATTGTGTGTTACAAAGGTTAAAGCTAGGCGAATGTGCCGGCACCATCCACGTCCTCATCACTGACCATTTGAGGGCCTGGCAGGAACGAGGACCGTGTGCCACATGACAGGGACACAGAGTAGAAGACAGGACGACAGGACCATGCCCTGGGGCTCCGGTCTACTTCTTGGACTTAACCGTATCATTCTGTAGCAGCTCAAGCACATGCAAAATCAGAACTTTTTTCCCTCCCGAGACAGGGTCTCACTTTGTTGCCCAGGCTGTAGTGGTGTGATCGTAGCTCACGGAAGCCTTACCTCCTGGGCTCAAGTGGTCCTGCTGCCTCAGCCCCACAAAGGGCTGGGACTGCAGGTGCGTGCTACCACCCCCGGCCAAAATCAGAACTCTTAAAATGTGCTTCCCCACTTCTGGAGGCTCACCACACTTTTGCAAAGAACTGTATTTTTTTCGAGACAGAGTCTCCCTCTGTCTCACAGGCTGGAGTACAGTGGTGCGATCTCGACTCATTGCAACCTCTGCTTCCTGGGTTCAAGCGATTCTCGTGCCTCAGTCTCCCAAGTAGCTGAGATTACAGGCACGCATCACCACGCCCAGCTAATTTTTATATTTTTAGTAGAGATGGGATTTCACTATGTTGGCCAGACTGGTCTCCAACCCCTGACCTCAAGTGATCTGCCCTCCTCGGCCTCCCAAAGTGCTGGGATTACAGGCGTGAGTCACTGCACCTGGCATGTGATTTTTAATGTTGTTAGTTTCAACAATTCGTTATGTAACCTAGACATAAAATAGAACTAGAAGTTATGTAAACCTTAAAAGTATAGAAACATCAAAACCATAGTATGATCTTTTCGTTAGAATATTAAATATCTGTTAAAAGTAAAATTAATATATTATTTATAAAATATAGTAATATATTCATTTTACTAACATATTTAGTATTTTATTAAATGATAACAATGTATATGTTGATTTGACATCTTTATATTTTGCTTATTAAATTGTGAAATATTAATTCAAAATGCCTTGAAATAACTTTTACTCCTCCTGCATACAGCGTAAAAGAGCAGTGGACCTCAATGTTAAAATCTTGGATTTGAGTAGTACATTTCTTATGGGAACCAATTTTCCCAACAAGATTGAGAAGCATCTCTTACCAGAACACATTCGTCATAACTTTACGTCTGCTGGGGATCATATCATCATTGATGGTCTCCACGCAGAGGCACCAGATGACTTGGTATGTATGTTTCATTCTCTTTGTTGTTTAGGTCCCATCTGTGTGTTGCTACTGTTTTAACCCAAAATTCAGTGATAATATAACAGTATCCTTAAAAACTTTTTAGCATTACTAAGCCCTAAAAATTTAACTTGTGGAATTATTAATGCCATAAACACTTAAAAGAATGAAACTGATTTAATTACTTATATTTCATACAAGACTTCTTATTTTTAAAGTATGATTAATAGCAGCATTGACTGACATTCTAGACTACAGAGACTTTTACATTCATGCAGCCTTACTTCTCCTGGTTAAGACGCTGTATAGCATAGAGATCCATGCACTGGGTAGAGGTTTGTCCGGCCGTACCTCAGAACAGTGCCCTAGAGCTGCAGTCACGTATGCTGTTGCATCCCATGCTATTGTATGACTCTGGAAGCTTTATCGCCTTGTTTAGACCATTGCTTTATCTTGAAAGCAGTGATCATCTGCAGATAAAGTGGTGAGCAGGAGCCTGTGTTATTGTCGCATAGGACTGTGTCGTGGTATTTATAGCCTTCACCATTTACTTTTTAAATGTAGGTGCGAGAAGCTGCTTATAAAATTTTTCTGTATCCCAACGCTGGTCAGTTGAAATGTTTAGAAGAATTGCTCAGCAGTCGAGACCTTCTGGCAAAGCTGGTGGGGTATTCCACGTTTTCCCACAGGGCTCTCCAAGGAACGATAGCTAAAAATCCAGGTAAGCCTGTTTATCCAACATTCCAGAGCCAAAATATAAGTTTTATGGAAACCGAGCACAGTTTTAAAATAACAGCTGTAAATTAGTGTTCTATTTTTTTTTTTTTTTTTTTTTTTTTAGATGGAGTCTCGCTCTGTCACCCAGGCTGCAGGTGCAATGGCGGGGATCTCAGCTCACTGCCTCAGGTTTTACGCCATTCTCCTGCCTCAGCCTCTAAGTAGCTGGGACTACAGGCATCATCCAACTTCGCCCGGCTAGTTTTTTGTTTTTTTTAGTAGAGATGGGGTTTCACTGTGTTAGCCAGGATGGTCTCGAATCTCCTGACCTCGTGATCCACCCGTCTCGGCCTCCCAAAGTGCTGGGATTACAGGCTTGAGCCACCGCGCCCGGCCTAGTGTTCTATTTTTAATACATGCAGAGAACCATTTATAGAGATTTTCTATGTATTTTTATAGGAACCATTTTTAAATAGAGCAAATAATTTGGCATCTATTCTGTCCAACCAAAGAACTTTATTTTATGTGAATGTTGAGAGTAAAATCATAACCTAAATTTTCATTTTGATGTTAGTCTAAATTGTTTTCATTTTAACTCAATTAGTTTCTGTGCTCCATTTGACCAGATTGGTTAGAATTAGGGTGAGAGAATGAAAGATCAGTATTTTACTGAGGTTGAGATTAATTATAGGTTAGGTCATGTAAAAAACACACAGTCAGATAGGCCTGCTTTTCAGAGGGAAGAGTCCTGCTTAGGAAGGTTTGTGCGGGGTGAGGTGTTACGGAAGCGTGTCGTTGGGTTTGTCATAAACTGCCTTGTGCTATGTTGAGTTCCTTATGATTCATAATGTCTAAGAGAAAATGTTACACAATAATATAAATGTACATAATACGTTTTTTCAAAAGCATTTATTAACTTACAGTTTTAATTTAGGTGGTGAGTCAGGAGTAGGGTGGCCATGATAGTGGAGCTGCGTGAGACTTAAGGTCTTGGCAGTGAAGTTGCAAGACTTAGTGAGGATGAGGGGAGGAGGAGGCAGTGTGGTGGGCCCCCTGGGGTTCTAGTTGTATATCTGGTTAGACATTCCACTCACGGACAGAGGGGACACTAGGGGCAGATCACATCCTGAATCCTCGCTTATCTTGATTCCTTCTGTGCTTATCCCTTCTCACCCTAGCATGTTCTTCTCTTCTCCAGAGTTCTCTAAATGCACTCCATCTTGCTTCCTACTCTTTCATAAACAGCTGTTTCCCTTGACTTGTCAAGGCTCTCGGTTAAGCCACAGGCGTGTGTCACTCATCGCGGCCTGGGTTCCCTTGCTCATGTCACTCTCCTACAGAGAGCAGCTTTTTTTCCTAGTCTACCTGTTAAAATCTTACCCCGTTTTTTTAGTGCTCAGCTCAAAACTCCTCTTTCATGAAGTTTGTTAAACTTTTTCACTTTCCTTGGACTGCTTTGTCCCTAAACCCTTAAAACACTTATAATTTGGTTCATATAATCGAAGCTCCTAAACAGATATAATATGTATGTTATGTATTAAATGTGTGTTTTTAGTGTATGTCTTTTCTTTTTTTGTAAGTATCAGTTTGGTGGAAAGTATGTTTTTCTGTAGTCGCTGTTGTCAACAGTTTGCTTATAATAGTACCATATTTTTATTTTATATTTATATAAAATAATAGTATTAGAATATCATTCAGTGCTTACTCTGTTGTTATCTCATTTCCTTCCTCTGCAGCTTTGTGAAGTAGGTATTTGTGTTCATGTCACAGATAAGGAATCTAAGGTTAGGTTATATTGCTAAAATGTGGCAGAACTGAAGCCTAAACACATATTCTACATTTATGGTTTTCCATAGGCTGCTTGAGACCTAATGCCCTATGTTTGATATCATCTACATCCCATTTGTGTTTATTAATTCAGCAGATATTTACTCATTGCCCACTATATGTCAGATACTGTTCTCGGTCATGGTGTATAAAGCAGAACAAAATTCCTATCATTATGCCGTTTACATTCTTGTGAGCAAGGGAAGACAGTTAAGAATGAAATGAGTAGATAAAGTATGTGGTGTGTTATTAGTTAATACAAGCTGTGGAGAAACGGAACAGGGAAGGGGATAAGGAATGTGGGCTTGTAGGCTGGTGCTGGAGTTTTAGAGAGTGTTGTCGGAGGGCTCACTGAGAACGTGGCGTGTGAGCACGCTCTTGACAGGCACAGGCGTGAGGCTGTGGCTCTCGGGGGCAGGAAGGTTTCGCACAGAGTCACGGGCAAGTGCTAAGGTCTTGAGGCAGAAAAATGCCTGCCACGTTTGAGGAGGGTGGAGTGGCTGAAGCGCAGTGTGTGCAAGGAGGGTGGCCAGAGGTGGGAACGGGCTGACAAGGGGCAGCATTAAGTAGAGACGACGCGAGTGCCACAGGTCGCTGTGCGGGTTGGGGCAGAGGAGTGAGAGATGTGACTCCAGTGCTCATGGTGAGAGTCAGTGCTGCTGCTCCTGAGAGAAGACTGCAGCAGGGCCAGGGTGGAAGACGGCCTGTTTAGATGCTGTTTTGCAGTAACTATGATGAGAAATGTTGGCATCTTGACCAGGTAGTAGCAGAGGAGGTGGTAAGATGTGATCAGATTCTGGGTACATGGTATTTGGAAGAGGGAGCCAACATTTTTGACCTAAGCAACTCGAAAGAGTGAGTTACTACTGTTAACTAAGATTAGGAGGACCGGGAACTTGGTTCGGTTCAAGTTAAGTTGGAGACACCAAATGAGGTTCACGTGGCCAAGTTGAGTAGGCAGTTAGATAGTGTGGAGTTCTGAGCTTCAGATGTAAGTTTGAACCTCTAAAATGAGACTCTGAGACCACTAAGAGAGTGAACTTAAAGAACAAGTCCAAGGACTGCGCTCTGGGGCCTTCAAGTTTAAGAGGCCAGGCATGTGAGGAACTGCTAGTTAACGCTGCCAGATGTAACGGCCAGTAAGGGAGGTGGAAAGTGATCACAGCGTGTGGTCCTGGAGGCCACGCAGAAGGTTTGTCTACAGGAGAAGGGAGAGATCAGCTGACTCATGCTGTGGCCAGGTCAGATGTGAGGAGGGCTGGGCATGACCACTGGCTCTAGCAGCGTGGAGCTCACTGGACCTGCAGCACCCAGCGCCAGATTCCGTGACTGGCAGGTCAGCCTTGTGCACTAAGTGCTTGGTGTGCTGATGTACTGGCAGGGGGCTGCTGTGCACATCATCACGTAAGATGTGCCCTGGGTCCTTGAGGATTTAAAGCCTAGTTGAGGAGCCGGATATATGCATATAAAAAGATAAATGTTAATACAGGTTGGCACGTTTTCCGTGCTGATAGAGTAGTACAGACAAAACAATGCTGTGGGATGTAAGAGCTCGGGGCGTTTGTCGGATGCGGCTGTGGCTGTTGAAGGCACCCTGAGGGAAGTGAAACCGTCCTGCGCAGTGTCAGGGTGAGCCCTCCGCAGAGCAGAGGGAGACAGGAAAGGCTGACTGAGGCTAAGCGGGCATTCGTGTGGACGGTGAATGAGGAGGTAACTGCGGTGAGGCACTTAGTGATTTTCAGGGGGTTTCAAACTCAGTCTTAATATGACAGTTCTCTAGGGACACTAATTGAGGCAAGCCAGGGGCAGTGTCTCACACCTGTAATCTCAGCATTTTGGGAGGCCGAGACAGGCAGATCACTTGAGGTCAGGAGTTTGAGACCAGCCTGGCCAACATGGTGAAACCCCGTCTCTACTACAAATACAAAAATTAGCTGGGCACGGTGGCGGGTGCCTGTAATCCCAGCTACTTAGGAGGCTGAGGCAGGAGAATCGATTGAACCCCGGGAGGCAGAGGTTGCAGTGAACCAAGATGGCACCTCTGCACTCCAGCCTGGGCAACAGAGCAAGACTCTGTCTCAAAAAAAAGATTAATTGAGGCAGATTCTTCACATGTAAAATGACTGGAAGAATAAGATGGATGAATGTTAAAAGAGGGTTATTAAGAGATAAAACGTATGCAAGCATACAGAGGGATTCATTTCAATACAGTTTGGTATGGCACCTGGAATATAATCCTAAAATGAGATTCCTTGTTGACTAAATAATGTCTTTGTTCCCCCAAAATTCCAATTGTTGTTTCATATGGCACATGAGCCAGTGTTTTCAGAATTCGTATACACAGGACTTGTTAAGTATTGGCAGTGGCAAGAAACCTCATGGTTTGGGTTTAGGTTAACCACCGTTAATTATTTCCTTAGCCTTTTATTTCACTGAAAAGGAGGTAACTTAAACTGAAGAGAGGGCAAGAAACTTAAAACTGTATAAAAGATTATCTGGAAAATATAAACATAGTGTTTGTCGTGAGCTAAAATACATATGAAAGCTCTGTATACATAAGTCAGTGATAAAAAGTGCTACATTAAAAAATACTCATAAAACATTTCTTCTTATGGGAAACGGTGATAATCCTACTACACTGCCTTTATGGGTTTGTAGATTATGACAACTATAGCAGAAGTATTTTAATAAAAGTACTTTAAAAATTCTATCGGAAGTTAAAATTTATTTTTCTTATTTTGCTTTTTTTTTCATATTTATCCTGAATAGATTATTCTACAGTTGTATATAAAAATAAAATTGTTATCAAGAAAAACATTGATTTTAAGAAATTTATTTCAGTGCATCATACTTCCATACTGCGCCTATTTTTAATGAATAAAGCAGAGTCTAGATATCTCTTTAAAACTTTGAAAACATCAGACATGTCTAAGAACATTTTTTCTTACACATAGGAATGGATAGAAACACTTTGAAATTTGGGACTTTTTTCTTTAGCTTCCAATTAACTCGTTTTTTTTTTGAGATGGAGTCTCACTCTCTTGCCCAGGCTGGAGTACAGTGGCACGATCTGGGCTCACTACAATCTCTACCTCCTGGGTTCAAGCTCTTCTCCTGCCTTAGCCTCCCATGTAGCTGGGACTACAGGCGTGCACCACCACGCCTGGCTCATTTTTGTATTTTTGGTAGAGACGGAGTTTTACCATGTTGGCCATGCGGGTCTTGAACTCCTGACCTCAGGTGATCCACCCCCCTCAGCCTCCCAAAGTACTGGGATTACAGGTGTGAGCGACTGTGCCTGTCCCATTAACTCTTTTAATTTGGGGATATAATCTGAGGCTGTGGATTATTAGTATGCCAATTTAATTTTTTTCTGATTAAAAGACCATCACCTAGAAGTATTTACTATATATTTGGTATATGTTAGTAGCTCTACTTTCCTTTGAAAATCGTCACTTTAAGGGAATTGTGGTATATAGATTATGATCATCATCTAATAATTCTAACAGATATGTTCATTTTATTTCACATAATTGAAGATATTTTCTTTTGGATTTCATTTTAGAGACTGTCATGCAGTTCCTTGAGAAACTATCTGACAAACTTTCTGAAAGGTTAGTTTTTATTCTACTATTTAGTTTTTTGGTTATATGTTATTTAGTCATTTTAAAGAAGACTTGATTTATAAAAAATTAGGAAGTGACCTAGAATATAAGTTTTGGCATATTGGACCAGACCTGTCTCACTATGAGACATAATTTGAAAGGCCATAGTTGTCTTCCTTCATGTGCCATTCTTGAAAACATAGACTGTCCCCTTTCATTAAACAATTGTTTTTAGAAATTCATCTTTCATTTGCACTTTAAAAATCTTTACCAAAATGTTTTTGAAACTATTTTAACTTGTGCCATGAATTTTATGACAAGTTCATAAAGTAGTATTTCTCTTCTTTTGGCCTAAATACAGGAGGCTTGTGGATGTGGTGTCTTTTTGATTTTGTGTAGTATTTTAAGAATGTTCTGTCTCAGCGTTTGTAATTTCAGGCTGCAGTGTTTTACTGCCTTTGGTGTGTCCGTTTGTTTCATATACGTTGAGTGTCCCTTATCTGAAATGCTTAGGACCACATATGTTTTGGATTTCATTTTGGGGGGGAAATTTGGAATATTTGCATATATGTAATGAAATACCTTGGGGATGGGACCCAAGTCTAAACACGAAATTCATTTATGTCTCATATACACCTTATACACATAGCCTGAAGATAATTTTATACAGTGTTTTTAATAATTTTGTGCCTGAAACAAAGTTCTGGCTGCAACTCATCACGCGACATCACATGTGGAATTTTCCACTTGTCCCATCATGTCAGTGCTGAGAAAGTTTCAGATTTTCAGATTAGGGAGGCTCAACCTGTATTCCCGCCTCCCCTGCCCCTCCCCTGCTCAGTGCCTTCACTCATGCACTTGCCCTTCACTGGCCCTCTTCCAGGACTTAGTTGAGAGGCAGCACACCTTTAGGTACTAAGGATTCTAGGAAGAAGCAGTCATGGTTTGTAAAAAAGGATGGTGTTTCCTCTTGCTCTCTTGTGATGCTGTCTAAAATTTTGTTTGCCTTTTTTGGCTACACCAACACATTGGATCTTGGCTCACATTTCTGTTTTGGACTATAAACTCATGCCTTGGAACTCATTCCTCTCTAGTTTGGATTATGTTTATAAATTCTAAAATTTTCTTTTAATAATCCTGGTGAACCACTGTGTCTTTGATACAATAAAGAGGGTTAATTATGCACATATTGAGGATTTATGCTGCTTTACTCAGTTAAGTGTTAGTAGTCTTTCTCTACATAGCTGTAGATTTTTTGAGCAAGCATAGCTTCATAATTTTACAGGTATATATAGGAGTTAGGAGTTAATTCCAATATACATGTCATATTCTACAAATATTAAATACTTATTTAATTATTGACCAGCTAGAGTTTTTCTATAGGGGAAAAATGACTAGAAATCTTAAATGTAGCCAATGATAAAATTCCTTTCTAAAGTTAATTTGTTTAGTCTCTTTAAAAAGGTATAGCAAAAAGTAGTGACTTAGTAGTGATTTAAAGTTTGCTGATTAATGCTTTGCATATTTGTAATGACATTGCTAGTTTTTCTAAGCTTTAGGACTCTTGAGGCATATATCCACCATGCTGCTTTTTAAGGTAGAAATTGAATATGCTGCTTTATATGTTGTTATTTCTCATGACACTTAGGTAAAATTTGGATTAATAATGATTTACATGTGCACTACTAATTATATCTAATCTTCTTATGAATATTGGAATGTAACATAAGCAAGCTAGTCCTTCCGTAATGTAATTATTAAAACTTTGTCCTAACAAGTAATGATAAACCTGTTTTATAGAACTCTAAAAGATTTTGAGATGATACGAGAGATGAAAATGAAACTGAATCCTCAAAATTCTGTAAGTATGTTGGAATATTTTTATTATAGACAGTCTGTCAGCTGAAATCCGTATCTCTTGGTTCAGGGACTTTCTTGTGATAGGCTAGAGGTCCATTTAGTCTTGTTTCTGATCCTCAGTTTTGGTGAATAAAGATGTTGAAATATTTGATTCTTATGTCCCAAACTGATGTTGCCTGTACATACAGCATTTTTGTTGAGGAGTTGATGTATTTTGTGTAAATACACTAACACAATGTGTATATATTCATGCAAAGACTGCTTTCATTCTGTGGAATGTTGGCTTCTCAGTTTGAAGCAGACTTTAAGGTGTCTCAGTGGAGGCTTGATCTGGCAGGTGGCCATTTTAACCATCAGTGTTAACATTGCAGTTCATTTGCTTATTTGTTTGCTAATTCATGATGCCTAGTTGAGTCGGTCAATATTTGACTGACAAAGTATACCACATTCTAAAAACACTTAAGTGTTGTTTTCAATCATATGATTGTATGATCTTCCTTATGTGGTCCAACAGTATAGACAAGTGTTATTATGGCCAGAATGCTGCCCAGGTGATTAGGGGAGTACCCTGAAAAGTGTCGAGATTCCAGATATTAGGACTCATTCCCATTTGGTTCTAGGGCACTACAGGATTGCCGGGGTTGTCTACACCATTCTTTTCCAAATGCTGTTGTTAGTTCTTGACTTAGTTGCTGCTGCCAGAGCCATAGTCATAAGGAAGATTTAGGGAAATGGGCCTTGCAGATTTACAAACTGTTTACTAGCTTCCCAGATATAGCCAGTAGGAAACAGATTAATCTCATTAAACTCAGTGATGTGTAGAGTAGCATGTCAGTCTGTTAATTTATGGAGGGAGCTGTGTCTAGCAAAGTAACTAGTGTTAGTCATCTGCACACCTTGGCCTGGTAGGTAGTCTCATTTGGGAGACTAAATAATAGATAAGAATTTAGTTTGGTGACTATAGAAACAGAAAAATAAAAAATAAAATGTGTGGCCAAAAGCTAATTCAGTAAAAGTGAATATGACTTTAAACTGTTATCTGTAGACACATGTATATAGCTTATGGATATGATTATTCTGCAGATATTTGTGAAATGCCCAGTCTCCTCATGAAGTCCCTGTTTTTGTGAATGGTGCCACCATTCACCCTGCTGTTCTAATCAGGGCCTGTACTTAATCCAGACCAGTGGTTCTCAAAGTGTGGTTCCTGGACCAGAAGCAGTAGTATCACATGGAAACTTGTTAGAAATGCAAATTCTTGAGCCCCACTTCAGACCCACTGAATCAAAAACTGGGGCGAGCTCCACAATCTGTGTTTCAACAAGCATCTCCAGGCACTGCACACTGCCCTCCCCCTTAATCATTTGTTAGTTCCTGCAGATTCTCCCGTCCTGTGAACTCTTGTGTCTTCTCCTGTACCCATTGCCATAGCCTGGGTTGGGATAATTATTCTCACCCAGATGGTAACTGGGAATGCCAAACTGGTTTCTAGCCTTTTGTTCTTGCTCTACTCAAAGCCATCTTGGATTCAGACAGTTTAACCATGGTTTTAGCCCAGTGTTAGGAGTAGAATTGGTTGTCAACACTTATTTGAACTATGAATGAATAATAAATGAAGGAATTGCCACCAGAGGGATTTGTCTAAAAAGCAGATCTGATCTTCTCACTCTCTTGTTTATAATTCTTCAGTAGCTCCCGGTTATTCTCTGATTTCCCTTCCTACTGCCCTGCTGCTCCCGCCAAGCCCTCATGATTTGGCCCTTGCCTGCTTTTCTAGCTTCATCTTCTGCTGCCCCTCCAAGCCGAGGCTGTGTTCTTTGCTCTCTCCTAATAACTGCAATGCTCATGTGATCTCTATTCACTTCGTTTTGCTTTCTTTCCTTGCTTTGCTTTCTTTGATTCTTTAATTTGAATTACTATTTACGTACTGGCCACATGAATATGGCATGGTTGGCAGCTTCCAGTCATTTACAAACACCACCTACAGGAATGCCTTTCCCCCTTTCTCATCTGAATTAACTGCTCCTATCATAAAACTCAATTCAGGCTTTGCCTTCTCGAGAACATTTCCTAACCTTCCGCTGTGATTTAAATACCCTTCTCGTGGACTGTGTTTTACATGGCACAATGTGGACATGACATGCTGTCCTCTGATTGTTGAGTCACTTGCCTTTCTACTGCCTAAGCTATCATCCTCTTGCCTTTGCCTCATTACAGCCTGCACTCTGTCTGCATCTAGCAGATAGTAGATAATCATCTGTTAGAGAAAATGTGTGCCAAGACCTGAACACTGTGGGGCCAGGATTCCATGGACACAGTCCCTGCCCTTCAGGCACTCATGGGGAGAAAGAAAATAAGCCTACACGTATCTTAGGTTGTCATACATCCCTTGATACAAGTATTACCGTGGAATATGGGAAATAACACCTTGTTATTGGAGGAGATTATGCCTAAACTGAAATGTTAAAGGATAATGGTACTGAGGAGAGCAGCTAACATTTATTGAGCCCTTACTCAACGCCAGATACTCTACTTAATAGTTTAAGTACATTCAGCAGTCTTATTTGGGAGGTACTGTTGATTCTTTCAACAAGTATTTACTGAGTGATTACCCTGTGCCCACTGTTCAGGGTACAGGAATGTAATAGGGAGGGATACAAACAAAGTCCCTGTCGTCATGCAGTTTATGGTCTGGTATGGATTGGAAACTTGAGCCCAGGCAGTCTGTCTTCACAGCCTGGTCTCTTAACCACTCTCTTGTCCACCTGGAGACCTAGAAGGAGGACAGTTCATTCAAGTATTCAAGCTTTCCCTTCTTTCAGTATTATATACCAGTCATCAGAAGCAACTAGTACTGTAGTACTTCTTTATGACATATTTTCTTTGCCAAGATTAGAGTTAATTCTGCCTGGGTTACACTTTAAATTGTTGCTTTCATTTTTGATACCTACCCAAAGCTTCTTGCTTAGATTTAGAAAGAACCTTAATCTTACCTTTAGTACACTCATCTTACCTGCAGTATGTTTTATGGATTAATACATGGGTTACATTTTGGGAAAAATTTCATTATGGCTAATATAATTCATTAATGTTTACTTTTGTTAGATTCCACTTTAGAATGACATTTCTTTGCCTTTTCCCAGATTCCGTAGGTCTTATTTATACCTTGCTCTCCTTTGATTACAGGGAAGTCAAAATAAGGAGCCAGGTATTTTCTGCCAAGCTATCAGTTTTTTAAGGGATTCTATAAAATTGCTCTGATTTACATGAACAGTAGCTGGTTTACATTCTATAAACTGGCCACGTTGCTGATAAAAACTGAGAAAGAGTCAGTAGCTTTCCTTAACAGTGAATTATTCCGTTGTAGGAAGTAATGCCTTGGGACCCCCCCTACTACAGTGGTGTGATTCGTGCAGAAAGGTAAGTTTTTCAAGAAATACCCATACAGGAAAAGGAAAAAGGAAACTGATGTTTATTCGGCAGCTACTGTCATCCACTGAGTCACCCACGGTACAAATCCTTCCCCTGACACCATCCTTTCTGCTGGCGTGGTCTGCTTCACTCACGTACTCTTCAGCTGCTTGTATCATTTCCTTGTTTAAAATTCTAGAATCTGGTCCCTCTCCAGTCCTGCCCATGCGTAGCTTTCTGGTTCTCTTCCTAGGCTGTGAGCGTTGCTGGAATCCTTGTTGTGTCCCGTTGCTGGCCCAGAGTAGGGGCTCAGCACATGTTTACTGAACCAGTAAAGGAATAAAGCAGTACATGGCATGGTGCTACGTTATTTTCTTATGTTTTTTCATTTTTATTTGGACACATATATTGTCAACACATTATTGGTCCATCTGGAAGGATTTAAACGAAATACAGATTTAAGGAACTTAAGTTGACAGAAGTACTCCTCTGGCTTCTGTATCCTCCTGTGTTTATTATATTGGAGAAAAGTAGGTATGTCCTTCTGTCCCTACATACACACTATTTCTGTAATTTTTATATTTATTTATAAACCCAAGAAATAGAGCTCTTTTCACAGTGAACACATTTTAAAATGTTTATAGCTCAAGCAACTTTATATGCCCAATAGGAATTTTACAGAAAAAGCTCAGAATCTTACCCTTTAATAACTTGTTAACATTTTTCTCTTGTAATTAATTTTTGAGATACACTGTTTAAGTAGCAGAGTTAAGATTGATTTAGGTAATAGAAGAAAATGTAAGTTTTTTTGTTTTTTCTTCATTAAAGCATACCAGCATGCACTGTGATAATATGTTTATTTATTTGGTATTAAGCTTTAAAATATTTTTATGACTATGCATTATCGAAGCATCAAGTAAAGCATAGTAGGTACTTCTCCAAAATAAGAAGTAATTGCTTAATTATTTATTTTGGCATTTGTCATAAAAACAGAAAACAATAACTTTCTATGTTCTTTTCTATACCAGCAGGATGAGGTAGCCTAAGATCAATGAGTGTATTGAAGCACTTACTTGCTTAATTTTCATTTATTTTCCACTCTTTGGGCTGCATCCATCACTGTTGCCAAAACCATTTTTACTTACAAGACATAATTGTCTCCTAACCTTTAGTTAAGAATATTTGGTCAGATACTATTTTTTATTTTTATTTTTCATTAAACAACTCTTTTTAGAGACAGGGTCTCACTTTGTCGCCCAGGCCAAAGTATAGTGGCACAATCATGGCTCACTGTAGCCTCAATCTCCTAGGTTCCAGCAGCCCTCCTGCCTCATCTTCTCAAGTAGCTGGCACTACTAGTGCGTACCACCATACCCAGCCGATTTTTAAATTTTTTTGCAGAGATATAGGTTCTTGCTGTGTTGCCCGGGTTAGTTAGCTACCATTTTTAAAAAATGTATCTCAAATTCAGCATCAGTCTTCTTTTTAGTGAAAACACATAAACTGTTATTCAAAATCTATAATAATTTGTTTATGGTAAACAACAAGGGTTTAGAATATATTATAGCTTAATGTAAGATATTGTTTCACAAAATTGTTTTCTGGTTGCAGAACTTGAAACCCTGCTCCCTATAGTTGCATTAAAAAATAAAATTTCTTTTTAAAATTCTGTCAAAGATTTGGCTTGGCTGTTTCACCTGTTAACGATGTAGCATAAATCAGTAGTAAAATTTATTTGTACTTTCCATGTTTCTGTAAAGCATTTGATTTTTGACATTGGACAGTAATGTAAATTAAATATATTTAATATTTAATATTCTAATTTTTAGAATTCTAATTTTAATTCTAAATATTTAAAATATTAAATATTCTAATTTTCAGAATTCTAATTTTAATTCTAAATATTTAAAATATTGAATATTCTACTTTAATATTAAATATTCTAATTTTTGCTACTCTCATTTTTATGTGGTATTCCTTTCATACGTCCCCCATACCTGATTATTTTCAGTAATGCCTTAGCCTTAAATGTGGTAGTTTTTTCGTGTGACTATACTCTGTAAATATAGCATATGCCCAAATGGTGGTTCCAAGGTAGGAGATCAGCAGGACCTGTTTTCTGGTCACAACCTCCTGACCACAACAGAATCTGGTCCAGACAGGATGAAGTAAAGAAATCAGCCCAGACCAGCAGATGGCAAGGGAAGGGATTTCTGGCTGCCCTCACTGCTTATTAGCATAAGACACACCCACCAGCGCCATGACAGTTCGCAAGTGCCATGGCCAATGACCCAGAAGTTCGCACCCCTTTCCTAGACAGTTCTGAATAATCTTCTCCCAATTTGCATTAACCCACCCCTTAATTTGCATCTAAATAACAGTGGGTGTAAATACAGCTGCCTACAGCCCACAAGCCTGGCTCTGGGTGCACTGTAGAATCTGATCACAACCTACTTTTGTTTTACAGAGAGAAACATCTTTACTCACATTTATTTGTTCTCATTTTTCTTCCACCCCTGCTCTTCCTCCACAGTTTATCCCAGCCAAACCCCTTTCTGTCTCAGAGGCAGAACCTCTGTCGGGGGAGCAGTGGGTTCCCATTGCCTCCCTGGTTTGTCTTACACACCTGTGACATCTTGCCAGGGGTCCATGAAGCCGCTGAGTCTGTGCTAGCCTTGTGTAGCTCCTGGCTCCGCTGTGCTAACAGCCTGTGTGCTGCAAAGTTGACCTGCTAATATGTTCTTCTGGACGTTAAATGCGTCTTGTCAACCATATTTAAAGCTCTGCAAGAACAAACATTCTGGACCTTCAGGAAATACATATTAATTCATAGCCCCTAATCAAGCTTGTATCTAGACCAGTAACCATGAAAAGCAATCCAGTGAAGAGTTTTCTTTTTAGAATGAGAATGCCATGTTTTTGCATGACATGTTTGCAGTGCTCACTGGTTGATGGAGTCTTCCACCTGCTTACTAAGTCCATGAAATCACCAGGTACGCTGGGAACACAGTATAGTCTGCAGATAGCCATGTGGGGCTTTAGCTTGTCTTAAAGTTTTAATACTAATTTATTTATTTGGCTATTAACTCCGTAAAAGAACCAGGAAAAGGGATACAGAAACGCATCAGAAGAGGTTATAAGGATCAGGTTTTAAAAATCTATTTTAAGTAGCTTCACCGGCAAATGATAGAGTTTTGGTTTGAGGCTTCAGTAATCTTGATTGACAAGAGGAGGCTGCCGCACAGGTAATGGATGAGAAAAGAAAGGAAAAATATCATAGGTTGGGTTTGAGTTAGAAGAGTGGAACAAAGTGAAGATTTCTAAATCCTTGTTAAATTCATCACCTTTCAAGTAAAGACTTAAATGTGTGGCTTGACACAAAATGAAAAATAGAAGGGGCTTTCCTTGATTTGAGCTTTTTTTCAGGTTAACCTCAGGGAGTCTTTTGCTTTTACGTTAAATACTCCAGATTTATTTCAAGTTTTTAATGTTTGTCTAAAGAAAAGTAAGAACCTGTTTAGAAGTAGGAGGAGAAATTAACATGTTTTAAAAGTACCAAAGGTTGATCCTGGAAAATACCGTCGTGGTGTATATGACTGTCAGCAAGTCTTAAAGAGCAGCTCATTTTTCCTTTTTAAAGCTTTAGTGTAAGATTCTTCATGGAAGAGTAACATTATTTCTTTCAAATACGAAAAGTGTATATTAAATTATTTTATTTGAAATTAAATTTTATTTTTGATTAGGCAATACATTCACATGGCTCAAAAAATCATCAATGTTAAGAAGTATTAATTGAGAATGCTCATCTCTGCCTCTGCCCCAGAAGTCATCACTTTTCAGTTGTTTAATGTATCCTTCCAGTGTTTGGGTTTTTGATGCTTTGGAGACACTGTTTCTTTTCTGTAACTAATGAGTTTCAGTATTTCATTTATTTTGGTGCTATTTTTGTTTGTTTATTGTTTTTTGTTTTTGAGACAGAATCTTCCTCCGTTGCTCAGGCTGGAGTGCAGTGATGTGATCTTGGCTCACTGAAACCTCTGCCTCCTGGGTTCAAGTGATTTCTCCTGACTCAGCCTCCCAAGTAGCTGGGATTACAGGCATGCACCACCACACCCAGCTAATTTTTGTATTTTTAGTAGCGACGGGGATTCACCATTTTGACGAAGCTGATCTCAAACTCCTAGCCTCAAGTGATCCACCTGCCTCAGCCTCCCAAAGTGCTGGGGTTACAGGCATGAGCCGCCACACCCTGTCAATTTTGGTGCTATTTTTAAATTAAGATGTCATTGGGAAAGGGAATTCAGTATTGTCTATTCCTTGCTAAGATATATTCTTAAAATCTAAGAGGATTCATATAATGAAATGGGGATGTTTTGGGTTTTAAACTATTCAGAAAATGGGCTCTCACAGAGGGACTTTGTTTTGGATGTGAGAGATCGTGTGCTTTGTTAGTATAGGATTAGTGATCTTGGTGGTTTTAAAAAATTAATCTTTATTATGAAAACTTTCAAAATAAACAGAAATAGTAAATGGATGGCTCAGTCAAAAGAAAAAAAAAGAACAAAGAAAAAATAGTTTAAGAAAAAAATGAATAAAAAGACAGAAGTAGAGCAATATAAGTAACAACCTCTGTATATTCATCTCACAGATTCCACAATTACTAAGATTTTTCTGTTTGCTTCATTTGTCTCTTTTAAATTTTCTTTTCTTTCTTTGCTCTTCTTTTCCTTCTTCCCTCACTGCTTTCCTTCCTTTCTCTTTTCTCATTACTAACGTACAGTCATGTGTCACTTAATGACAGGGATACATTCTGAGAAATGCATCGTGGGCCAGGCACAGTGGCTCACGCCTATAATCCCAGCAACTTTGGGAGGCTGAGGCGGGTGGATCATGAGGTCAGGAGTTCAAGACCAGCCTGGCCAACATAGTGAAACCCTGTCTCTACTAAAAATACAACAACAAAAAAAATTAGCCAGGCGTGGCGGCACGTGCCTGTAGTCCCAGCTACTCAGGAGGCTGAGGCAGGAGAATTGCTTGAACCCGGGAGGTGGAGGTTGCAGTAAGCCGAGATCACACCATTGGACTCCAGCTTGAGGAACAGAGTGAGACTTTGTCTTGAAAAAAAAAAAAAGCATCGTTAGGCAGTTTTGTCATTGTATGATCTTAGAGTGTACTTACACAAACCTAAGGGTATAGCCTGCTACACACACGCCTGTGCTCTCTGGTATAGCCTGTCGCTCCTAGGCTACAAACCTGCACAGAATGTTACTATACTGGATACTGTAGGCAGCTGCAACACAATGATGAGTATATATGTATCTAAACATGGAAAAGGTACAGTGAAAATAGGTATAAAAGATAAAAAAAGGGTACACCTGTATAGGGCTCTTACCACAAATGGAGCTTGCAGGACTGGAAGTTGCTCTGGGTGAGTCTGTGAGTGAGTGGTGGGTGAATGTGAAGGCCTGGGACATTACTGTACACCATTATTGACTTTATAGTCACTGTACACTTAGGCTACACTAAATTTTTAGAAAGATACGGTTCTTCCTTCAATAATACATTAACTTTTGCTTCCTGTAACCTTTTTTACCTTATAAACTTTTTAGTTTTTAAAAACTTTTTGATACTTTGTAATAATATTTAGCTTGAAACACAAGTACATTGTATAGCTGAACAATATTTTCTCTTTTTTAAATCCTTTTTCTATAAACTTTTTTCTATTAAAAATTTTTTTTATACTTTTAAAACTTTTTTGTTATAAACCAAGACACAAACACACACATTAGCCAAGGTTTACACAGGGTCAGGATTGTCAGCATCACTGTCTTCCATCTCCACATCTTGTCCTCCTAGAAGGTCTATAGGGGAAATAACAGGCATGGAGCTGCGGTCCCCTGTGATAACGGTGCCTTCTTCTGGAATCCCTCCTGAAGGACCTGCCTGAGGCTGTTTCACAGTTAACTTTTTTTTTTTAATAAGTAGAAGCAGTACGCCAAAATAATGATAGAGAAAGTATAGTATAGTAAATACATGAATCAGTAATACAGTCATTTATGAAGTATTGTGTACTGCACCTCATTATATGTGTTAGGCTTTTGTATGACTGGCGGCACAGTCGTTTTGTTTACACCAGCATCACCACAAACGTGTGAGTAATGCCTTGTACTCTGACATTATGACAGCTACAGTGTTACTAGGTGATAGAAACTCTTCAGCTCCATTATCATCTCAGTGGACCACCCACGGTAGCATCTGTGGTTCACTGTTGACAGAAGTGTTGTTACCTGGCTTAGGACTACTTTAAAGGAAATCCTAGCCCTCACGTCATCTCAGTCTTACACATTGATTAAGTACTTCTGAAAAACATGAACATCTTCTTACATAACTCCTGTATCATTATTACCTAATAAAAATTTAATAGCAATTTGTTGGCATCATTTAATATCTAGTCTATATTCGTATTTCCTTGGTAGTATCAAATCAGCTTTTTTTCCCAGTTAGTTTGTTAGAATTAGGACTCAAACAAAGCCTCCACATTCTCTTGGCTTTTCTGTCTCCTGTCTCTTACTTTAGAGTGGTTCCCCGTGCCTCATGCTCTTCTCACTCTCTTTTTTGTCATATTATCAGCAGCAGTTGTTGAAGAGACCAGGCCATTTTTCCTACAGAATTTCTAACTTTTTGGACTTACCTATTTGCTTCCTTGTGGCATCATTTCACTAGTTCCTCTCTTTGTATCATTCCTGTAAGCTGGATGTGACATATAACAAGTCACTGTTAGACATTTCCCATTTTTGGCACGGACACCCATAGGTGATGTTGTATACTTTGTGTCACATCACATCAAAAGACATGAAATAGCTGATCATGGTGACACATGTCTGTAATCCCAGTGACTCGGAGGCTGAGGCGGGAGGATCACTTGAATCCTGGAGTTCAAGGCCGCAGCAAGTTCTGATCATGCCACTGTACTCCAGCCTGGGTGACAGAATGAGACTCCATCTCCTAAAAAAAAAAGACATGAAATATCAGTTGCCCACCGAGGGTGATGTGAAGATGGTCCCCTAGGTAGACTGATGCTGACAGGATCTCTGCCATCTGCGGTGAGGGCTTCCCTCTCGACTAGAAAGGGATCTGTGTGGTGTTCCTGGCAACACGGAAACATCCAGTTTTCCCTCAGTCATTGGCCCAGTGGCTTTAACACCCATTGATAGTCCTTGTCTGAGTCAGTCATTCTTTTTAATTGCCAATTCTCAAAATAAGGATTTATTGTAATCGTTTTCTGAACTAGTGACAAATGAGAATTATCTGGCTTTGTCTTTGTAAAGTGTCATTATAAACTGATGGAATTCCATTGATTCAACGTGTTTCAGTCCATTACAGTATTTTGAAGGGATGCCAAATTTGTCATAACTTGGCCAATTGCACCGAAAAGTCAGTCTTTTAGGAGCTTGTTGAGTGAGGCTCAGAATACCTGTGTTTATTATTCGCAGTTGAGTTTGAACCACCTGCTGCATCTCTGCAGGACAGAAAACGGGAGGTGATTTCTCCAGTTCTGAGCCAGGAGCATCTGCGACCTGGGGAGAGGTCTGAGAACAAGGTCTGTTGCTGGACTCAATAATTCAAAGAGGATTGGAAAAACTCCGTAGTCAAAGCAAATGGCTGTCTGGCCACTTTCCTTTCATCATTTTCCACAAGCTCTGGGGGAGAAAATCTCTGTCTGTTTCCCTTTCTGCTGCTGCCACTTGTTCCTTCTCATGAGGTTTTCATTCCTCCCTGTCCCAGGGCTAACCTGGGTCTTCTCTCACGACATTTCCACATCTCCCGTTCTGTTCTCTCTAAAGCAAGGTGCAGCACATGGGCGTCGATTTTGGTTATTCTTTCCTACTGTTCGATTTTAGACATGGCTGTTTGATTTCACATTTTGATACAGCCTAAGAAGCTGAATGAGAGACTGTTGCAGTCGAGGTCACCTTGCTGTAGTGAGATTTGGCCCCAGCCTCTATGGTGAGAGTTCTGTCATCTACTGGCACATCGTGTGGTGTCATCTTCTCTCCTTAAAGTCGGGCCTACTGGTTTACTTTCCTAATCCCTAGGATGATGATGGAATGGCACTGTCTTTCTTTAGCTTTGATTTCTGTTAACCAGTTTCCAGTGAACTGTGTTGCTGATCTGCACCATTAATGACAATTATTTCCTGGTTACCAGGAAGTTTGGCTGGAGCAATTTTCTTGCCACTAGCTTCAGAAGTCAAGATAGAACCAAATTAGCAGTGGTGGATTCTTTATAGAACAGGGGGAAAAGTCTTTTCAGTTCTATATAGTTCCCTGAAGGGCAAACAGGTTTCCAGGAGCATTCAGTTCCTTTACTGCTACCTTCTCTATTTAACCAGATAAAGCAGTAGCTCTCCCTGTGGTTTTCAAGACAGCATTTCAAAATGTCACCCAGCTATAACATGAAAATTATACTTAGTCATTTGTGATGTCAAAAATACAGTTTCATTTGCTTTCGATAAAGTTAAAAATAGTTTCTCTGACAGTATTATCACATGCTGTGCTCTTTACAAGTGTGCGTTTTTTCCTTGCCCACACGTGCCCTCTGGCAGGCCATCTTGTTCATTCTGCCCTCTGTGGGCATTTGCCATTTGGTGCACATGTTCTCTGCCACATGTGCTCTCACTCACTGAATAGAATAAGGTAAGACTGAAGCTATGTTTACCTGCTGTTTCAACCTGGATTCTCTGACTGTACTTCATTGTGTTTTATATTTTCACTAAGTTTGAGGCCATGGTGTTTGGACGTAATATCCAAGTTCTTTCTTTACCTTAATTCCAGGTGCATCAGAGGTTGAAATAGAAGTCTGACTCATAGAGTGTGCTTCATAAATACAGTGATCCATTGATTTTTTAAAAATTCCATTTGCAGTGATGAATTCTTCGGTTGAAAGTCTCTTCTTGACTGATATTCCTGTGCTCATTTCAATCATAATTAGTGTTGGATGAAGGTTAGATGAAAATTTTGATACATTACTAAATTCTAATGTTCTTAATTTAAAAGACCTAATTATATTTCTACCATTATATCATGTTAATAGTGGTATGTTCTGGTTCTTTGCTGAAAATTTGTAAACTCATACGTAATGTATTGTAAACCAGAATAGCAGAGCGTTTATTGGACTTCATTCAGTACCTGGAGTGGATAACATAATTTTCTTCCTCTTTCTTTCTTCAGAGGAATCAGAGGGTTGGGGAGATCCCTTACTTCTGGGTCCAGATCCATGGAATTTTTTACAAAAAATGGTCATAAAACTCTTGTAAAACTGTAGAGGAGTCTGAGGTGGTGACAGGGATGGCACTGAAGCCAAATCCTCAAAATGCACCTAAGTTCTGTCTCTGCTGGTTGTGGCTTTGCTGTGCTGTGAGGTTCCATGTGCTGCTCGTGGCGCTTTCCCACTGTCTTGGGTCTCTAGATGAGAGAGGAAAATGTTCCCATGTGTAGCATCTGTGCAGATAAGGAAGCTGTGGATGGAGATGGTGCGATCGGTTGTTCGCAGACCGGCCTCAGCCTCGGAGCGCTCTGCTGAGGCAGGCGGAACCACATGATGAGCCTGGCGTGGAGGGCCATGCTGGGGCCTGTGACCACTGAATCGCCCTCTGTGCATGTTCTTTCAGTCCGTGTTGAAGATGTGAGCTGAGAGCATAGCAGTCACGGCCTCCTGCCTGGCAGGTCATGTGGGACTGCTCCTCGGGGCCCCTCAGGTGTGGGTTGGAGCTGCAGAAAACACCCTGTAGCTTTTGAATCTCTTCCACCCTTTCTGGACCTCCCTCCCTCTGGCTCTTCTCCAGGAGAGAAGCAGCTTGCATTTGGTGAGAGTCACTGAGGGTGTGGTGGGGCGTGTACTCTCACTCTGGATGGCTGAGGCCGCTGAGTGAGGACTAAGGCACTAGTGCTTGCTTGAGCTTGTCTGCCCCATTTGCTTGAATCCCCTTGGGCCTTTGCTACCCTCTTTCTTCCCTCTTGAATGCCCTCCCCATCTTCCAGGAGCCTCTTCTTTCCAGGTGTGCTCCAGATGCTGCCTCTTCTTTGTGGTTCTCTCTGTTCCTCCCATTCCCAGCTTCTCCCCTCTGCCAGGTGGAACTGACCACAGCCTCATCTTTGAGCCAATGCCTTGTTTACACTGCTCTTCTGCCACTGATCATTTGGATTGGTGGTCATTATTGTGACAGTGTGTTCATCGTTCCACACTGAGGAGTTGTCATGCAGGCACATGGCAGGTGATTAATGAAAGTTGACTGCATCTACACAGCTTCTTGACATAGTGTTGCATTTCTTTATAGAGGTAAGGGCAGCTTTGGGGAATAGAAGGGAACTGGAGGAGGAGTGGAAACCGCTTGTCCCTATGTTATCCACTACAGGTGCTGAAGTCCGATAAATGCTCTGCTATTCTGGTTTACAATATCTCTGTCTAACAGCAATAAGAGTGGCTATATTTTACTGTGTGCCTGCTTTTCTCCAGGAACCATACCAGGTTCATTGCGTGCATTTCTGTAATCGTTAATGGAGCCTGGAAAGTATTTCCACTTTCCTGGTGAGGAAACGGAGGCTTCAAAATCCTAAGTAACTTGCTCAAAGCATGGAACCAATGAGAAATAGTATTTTCAAACCAAGGGCTCTTTCTTGTATCCCGGATTGCCTTAGACTGTCATTAAACCTTTTTGAGCCTGAGTTTCCTCAAGTAAAACTAACAATAATTCTGGTAATAATTCTTGCCCCACCTGTCTCACAGAATCACATAAGGAATAAGGAGATTCTTGATTCTTGATATGAAAGTGCTTTGCAACTTGTGAAGCACCAAGACAATAGAAGATAATATTATCTCAAACTACTGTAGATCTTGCTTCACCAATTATTCTAACTTTATCATAATCACCATCTCTTCATTTGTATTAGCTTCAAACCCTTTGCCTGCAGACCTGCTAAGATATCTCTTATCTTACGACACAAATAATTACCCCTCTGTGACTGGTGGAGAGACTGTGGTACTATCTCATTTTTTTACGACACGAATAATTACCCTTCTGTGACTGTTGGAGAGACTGTGGTACTATCTCATTTTCTTCCTGCCAGACTTCCCCCAGTCCTACTCTCTCCTGGACGCCGCCTCTTTCTAATTGCTACGGTCTGGTTTATAGGCCTGTCAGTCTACCCAGCTAGCGCTTCCAAGTTATCAGCCACCTGCCAGTCATGAAATTCAGTAATTTGTTTTACTGCTCAACATCCCTGATGTCTGCAGTTTTCTCTTTTTGGGGTTTTTTTGCTTGGATTTGAGATCCTAATGTCTGCAATTTTTGACTGCACTTATCATGTCCAGTTTCTTAAAATTCTTTCTTCAACACATACCATCAGCCTTCCTATTCTCTCTTTTTTGATCACCAGGCTCATTTCTGTTTTAACTTCTCTAAATTGGTCATTCTCAATCTTTGTTCACGGTTAAGCTGCCGTAGGAGGGAATGCAGAGATGTAGTATTCTCATTGTGACCGGTAGCTCCTCTCTCTTCTGTCTTACTCTTGAAAGCATTTTGGGAAATGTGTGTAAGAATGAATGATACAATTACTGTGCTTCCTTTAGTACTTGCTTTAACTTGTAACAGATAGTTGTGAAAAACTTCAGTACCTCAGCCTAAACAAAGACATGCCCTCCTGATGATTTTTTTCAACTTCCATGCTGTTATCATGCAGTTATAAAGGATAGTCTCAGGCCTTCTACTTAGTTGTTGTCGTAGCCTTGGGAAGGTACTTACTGTCTCGTAAACCTGTTTTCTCCATTGTAACATAGGGGTGACAATATTACCTTAAAGGATCGTTTTTTTTGCTGTTAAATGAGATACGTATAAAGGGCTTAGTCCACAGTCATACTGAGCACTCACCAAATGTTAGTTGCCATCACCATCATCATCATCACCATCATCACCACCATCATCACCATCATCACCATCATTTGGTAGTGATAGTTTTCTGTTTGTACATTAAATTTAGGGAAAAATGGATAACATATTTGCAATATAGGTCAAGCATTTCTAATCTGAAATGCTCCAAAATCCAAAACTCTTTGAGTGCCAACATGATACCACAAGTGGATCTCATGTGACAGATTGTGGTGAAAATACAGTTAAAATTTTGTTTCATGCACAAAATTATTCAAAATATTTTGTAAAATTACCTTCAAGCTATGTGTATCAGCTGTATATGAAACATACATAAATTTCATGTTTAGACATAGGTCACATCCCCAAGATACCTCATTATGTATATGCAAATTTTCCAAAATCCAAAATCTAAAACATATCCCAAGCAGTTTGGATAAGAGATACACAAACTATATTGAACTTTCTCTTGCTATAATAATCATGAATCTTTGCATTTTAAACTGACCTACATATCACTGCCAGAATAATCTTTCTAAAGCACAGGATTTTGTCATTTCTCTCCTCTTCGTTACTACTAATAGCTATTCCCCCATTGTATGCATTCTGGGGATATCCAGTAAACGGTGGCAAAATAAAGGGCATATCTCTATTCTCCTCTCTGGTGCCTAGCAAAATTAAGAAAAAGAGCATCAATATATCTATATCTATATATAACAACAAGACAGATCAGGAGGGCAAGGCAGGAGGAGGGGAATCAGTAAATATTATCTAAAATTGCTAAACCAAAAAATGTTTATTTTAAAACCAACAGAGGCCCGTATCTACCAAAAGTATCAAAATTAGGAGGCAGCAGAATCGCTTGAACCCGGGAGGTGGAGGTTGCAGTGAGCTGAGATCATGTCACTGCACCCTAGCCTGGGTGATAGAGTGAGACTCTGTCTCAAAAAAAAAAAAAAGAAAAAAATTAAAAAACAATAGAGAAACCACCAGAGAAGCTAAAATATAGACTATAGATATCACTAAGATATCAAGTGATTAGAAAGGAAAAGGAAATGCAGCACACCTACCCAAAGAAGGAAAATAAAGGAAGCATTTAAAGAAACATGTCAGAATTGCATTGGCAGGAGTGAGGGCACTGGGTATTTTCATACACTGTAGGTAGGAATGTAAGTTAGAACAGCTTTTTTTTTTTTTTTTTGAGGATAATTTGGAAATACCTATCAAAAAATTTAAGATCTCATACTCTTTGCAGCAATGTCATTTCTTCAATTTATCTTATGGATAGGCTTGTGTGGGTGTGACAAGGACATTTCACTATGGCATCATTTTAACAGATAAACGAACAGCAGCTTACCGTCAGTGAAAAGGAACAGAGGCAGACCAAGGCAGGGAAGTGAGCTCTGGGTGTGGCCTAATGGGATGCATTTTCTGTAAAGAAATTAAAATCAATAATAAAACTGATGAAAAGTCTGGGATCCTTTAATATCCCCATGTGTGAGAAACTCCAAACGATGTCCGTGGTCAGATACTTCCCCCATTGATGCTTCAGGCTCTCATTGGCCTTGCCTCCTCTCTGCTTATGTACAACACAGCAGGAGATGCATGAAATAAGCTTTGTCATGTGTTTGCTGTGGATGACTACACCCATGAAAGAAAACAGGATAGAGCTTTACATACTAAACTGGAAAGTATTCCAAGTTCTATTTTTATGAACTTGGAAAAAAATTTTTTATGTGTAAAAAATACATATCATTGATACAGTTTTATGTTAAATGAAATTGCGAGATGGTGTGAATGGTATGATTCTGTTTGTGCCAAAGTAGGTTTATAGATCCATAAAGTTTACATGCAGAAACTTCTAAGAGTGTGCATAGAAAATGCCTGGAAGGGTACACAAGATCCTTACCTCTGGGGGTGGGCATAGTGAGCCAGGGGGCAAGACAGTATACTTTTTGCCCATTGTTATTATTTTTGAAGTGTTTTTATTTTAAAACAGAGAGTTTAGAAATCATTTGTTCCCAATCATTTTAGTGTAGTATTATGTAAACTTATATTCTATACTTAAATTTTCCAAGATAAATTGTTTCCTTGAATTTTGCCTAACACATATGAGTGTCATGGTCATTGGATAAGTCAGTAAATACTTTTAGGTTATAGTTTAGTAAATTAAGCTGTGCTATTAGCTTTACTGTATTTTTTTTCCATAAAAATAAATGTCATATGTTCATTATAATCTTAAGGGTATAATTTTAATATGTAAAGTTTCTTTTTATTCTCCTTTATTTTGGGGTTGGTTTTTATTATCTGGCAACAAAAAAGTGAATTGCTTTTTATAACCAATTACAGTTTAGACGTCCTTGCCTTGGTAGTGGGTTCTGTGGGAGGTTTCTGCTCTGTGAAGTGGTGATGCGATTCTCTATGTCTACCTGCCTGTCTTTCCAGTTTTGGGGGCAGCAGTTTGCTCTGTGGCCTTGATTCTCTGCTGAATCTAAGAAGATTCTTGATTTTCAGTTTGTTCAGCTTCCTGCTTGTTAGGATGGAGTGGTGACTTTCAACCTTCTCATGTGCAGGAGTGGAAACCTCAAGCCTGGACCACTTTTATAATTTATTTTCTCCCCTCTTTCCGTGGTACTCCTTTCTCTTAGTTCTTCAGTAGCTCTGAACTGTTCTCTGTCTTCCTTCCCAGTCCTCCCTCTGATAGTTCAGGGGTCTACCCTTTTCCCTCTTCTCAGCCTGCATCGCCCTTCCCTTATGGCCCTGCCTCCCTCTATAGCTCTAACATCCAGACATCGAAGTCTCCTTGTTTTCCTTAGCTCTGAGTCCTGAGTGTCTGGCATCTCATGGGCACTTCACAGTCGGTGTCTCCAAAACGGAGTCTATTTCCTGTGAGCCCTCCGTCCTCCTCCCATCATTACACCTCACCCTCCTCTCTTCTCCCACAAACACACCCAGATTCCCCTCTTCCTTTTTTTGTGTTCATTGCGCTGGCAGATTCAGTGACTCTACCATCCCACTGATTTGTCCAAGCCAGAAACCTGAGTGTTATTCTAGATTGTTCTGTCTTTCTCATCACCCTCCAAATCCAGTCACTCACACAGTCCTGAGACGTTTGCATTTCAAAGGAAAAATACATTCATCCCTGACCCCACTGCCCTCCGTCAGAGTTCACCCTCTGAAGCCGGGAAGTCAGTCCTCCTGTCAGCCCTCCCTGCCTCCTGCGTTCCACCCTCCACGCTGTCCACTGCGCAGCATTCCGGAAAACATCAGATGCTCCACTGTGGCCTACAGAAGCTGTCTCCCAAATGGCATCTGTAAGCAATTCATTGAGAGTGTAATCATAAAATATTAGAAATTCTATGTATATTTATTTTTCTTTATCTCAACTTATAAAAAGTCTCCTTTTTGCAGTGTGATAAAACAATACCACATGAGTATACTTTATAAATGTACTTATAGAAGGTTGAATACTCAAAAGTTATTTTAGTATGCATTGCTGAGGAAGCTTAGAGGCCGTGGCCTGTGGTGCATGGTCCCAGTTCCTCAGCTTAGTGGACCAGGCGCTCTGTTTTCCGGCCCCTGCCTGCCTTTTCCAGACTCTGCTCCCATTCTTTCTCCATTTATCCCTGCGTTGGTAACTGCTTCGTCTTTAACCACATCCTTTTTAGAAGTTACTGGGCTATTTTATGCCGTCCTACTTTAGTTACACCATCGCTTCCGCCCAGAATTCCTATTATGATTCCCATTTTCCATTCCTCATCCCAGCCCTGCCTGGCAAAGTCTGATTCTGTTTGTTTGTTTTTTTGAGATGGAGAATCTCACTCTGTCGCCCAGGCTGGAGTGCAGTGGCGCGATCTCAGCTCACTGCAACTTCTGCCTCCTGGGTTCAAGCAATTCTCTGCCTCAGCCTCCCGAGTAGCTGGGATTACAGGCAGCCACCACCACATCCGGCTAATTTTTGTATTTTTAGTAGAGATGGGGTTTCACCGTATTGGCCAGACTGGTCTTGAACTCCTGACTTTGTGATCTACCACCTCAGCCTCCCAAAGTGCTGGGATCATAGGCGTGAGCCACAGCACCCAGCCGATTCTTTCTTAATTCCTATCCGAGAAGCTTTCCCTGGTGCTACTCTGCACTCCACAAGTAAAGTCATCACGCTCTCCTTTGCTCTCCTATTGTGCAGTGCTCATTCATTCATCCTTCAGCACTGCCTATTGAGCACCGGCTGTGTGCCCACTGCTCTAGGCCCAGGACACAGTGTAGTTGGTTCACTTCTCTGCCTCCTTCAGCGCGAGCTGCTTAGACACAAAGGCTCTTGATTCCTCTCCTCCAGCAGGTTTGCCGACGGCATGCTTGAGTGAGCGAACCAGGGAGCCAGGGCACTGGTCATGAATGTCTCTTTCAACACTAGGATTCTGTTTAATGAAAAATCAGTCAGAAATTAAGGTGTAAATTTGTGGATGTCCATAGCCAAAGTCTCATGTGTTGTGCAATTTATGTTCACTTGCTAAACTCATTCATTTAGTAGTAACTATATTTGTATATATTTCATATATATAAATTTGTAGGGACTCTTATTTTATGGAACAAAATGTTGTGCAGTTCTAGAATCACAAATAAAGCCAATTGAAAAAAAATGTATATTTTGGTAATCCCAAAAAGTGGATGTATAATGAAGACCTACAATATTCTAGAGCCATTATTTTTGGCTGTGGTTATATATTTTGGCTTGACTTAATGACTCAAATGTAAACATTCAAATCACATATTTTGGATTTGTTTTGGTTTATGTTGGAATATATAGAACAGAAAAAGTTATTTTTGGGTGAAGAATAATTCACCTTACTAGTTATGTTGTCCTTAATTTAAGATATCTATAAAACAGATAAATTAAGATCTTAATCTTTATATTGCAGGCATTTTTTTCATAAATGAATATTTTACTGGATGAGAACTTTAAATTCACTTAATGTGCCTCAGGGTTTTTATTCATTTAATATTTATGTGATATAAGTCATGAGTTTCTAGAATATAACTCATGAGATAAGAGTTACCATTATAACTGAAACTGGTCATATCTTGCATATAAGTATGTATACAGTGAGCAGTTGAGACAGTGCTTAATTGGGTTAGTAGTAAAGGAGTAAATAAAATGGAAGGGACAAAGATTAGGGAGTGATATGTCTACCTTAATTACTGACTTATGACTAACACTAGTAATAATCAGACTGTCATTCTGAAGAACACTGTCTGAAAACCCCTCAAATGATATAAATGCACTTTTATGTTTTGAATCCTTCTTTAGCTCCAGTGATCTTAAGTAGTAAATGAAAAGTTAATTGAATTTACCTTCAGAAATTGAAATAAACAAAGATGCTGTTGAACCTCTCTTCCTTCTCTTAGGTATAATATTGAGCCCAGCCTATATTGCCCGTTTTTCTCTCTTGGAGCATGCATGGAAGGCCTGAATATTTTGCTAAACAGACTATTGGGGATTTCATTATATGCAGAGCAGCCTGCAAAAGGAGAGGTGTGGAGTGAAGATGTCCGAAAACTGGTGAGCTCCCGCTCAGCCTGCAGTTGCATGCGTTAGCCTTTCGGTTTGGGAGTTGAGTCAACAGCAGTTTCATGTTTACGTTAACTTTGCCCTGAGTGAGTGTGTCCCTTGCCTTATTTCTGCTTCACAAAACAAATCCAAATTGCACTTTTGATTTAGGACACTGTGTAAAGGATCTAAACATAAAACAGCAGCGTTTTCTAAAAAAGTTGTTTGGAACTTGATAGAAGGTTGAATATATATACACCTTCATATATCCACAAATCTAGTTAGAGGAAGATTGGCCATTACTTTGTATGTACCTTCAGTGCTGTGTGTCCCTTTTGGTTAATTCCCAAATCCATTGCATGAGTGACCTTTTTTCTTTCCAGCCCCCATCCCATGTTGTAGGGGCTTATATTTGCATCAGATATTAATTTACGTCCTGTGTTCTGATTTATTTAATTTCTTTGATAATCACTTCAAACCTAGCAATCATCTTTGTCCTGTGAAGGCCCACTTTATTTGAGGCATGAATATTTTAAATTTTTCCTCATAGGATTTGAGGCTTTGTTGACCTGTGTTTGTCACTAAGGCATTGTATTGTTTTGTTGTTTGAGTTTTGCTAGCATGCTTACCACACTGCTTTCTTCACTATATTTTAAGAAATGTAAACAATCTCATTGTCTTTTGGCCACGTCTTATGAGTGGAGAGTAGGTGTGGTGGTGGGATTGAAAGGAGAGTCAGGGTGAGAGGACGTTCATCACTGCATTGATTTACTTCAATATCTGTATTACAAATTTCCAAAAAAGATAGAGATTGATAAAATGCTGAGCTATAATAAAAAGAAAAGTTTATAAGAGGAGACGGAGAGGACAAAATGCGGGTGATGAAGAGGTTTCCTCAGAACTGCAGAATGTGCACTCCACCGGGGTCCAGCCCTGTTGTCAGTTGCTTTCACTTCTGTATCCCAAGTGTCTTGAACAGTTCCTGGCACCAAGTAGGTGCTTAGTAGATGTTTGATGAACAATGAATATATACTTGCAGGTAATTTAAAGCACAAAATCGGGGTTCTCTTTGATGGAATCATTAAATTCTGAAAGAACAAAGAAGGCAAGATGGAGAGTAGCGGTTGAGTCTCTCCGATAAGCTCTGCCTCTTGGAGAGGGGATAGATAGTGATATTGCTGATTTTTAACTCAAGCTGGGAGCTGCGTTGTGGTGTTTTCAAATTCGAGGGTTATAATTTGCTTGGGCATATATCATGACATTCCAGGATTTGAAGGAAAAATACTTTTGCTCCTAAAATTGTCCAGCCAGCACTTCTTCTCAACTCTTGTGGTGGTTAGTAAAGGTGTTGTAGAGGACAGGCAGTCAGGACAGAAGGCCATCATGAGGAGGACTTCCTTTCCTGGACACAGAATTCCAAAACCAAAATCATTCAAGAGATGGAGCAGAAGAGGATGTGGGGAAAAGAGAATCTATCTCGAGACAATATGGGATGTCGAATGTAATTAAAATGTCTATATGTGTGGTTGTGGATGTCTGATATACAGATTCTTGTGCTAGGGATTTTAGAGAATCGGATGGCCTAATTTACCACCAAATTAAAATTTTTTTTTCTAGGCTGTCGTTCATGAATCTGAGGGATTGTTGGGGTACATTTACTGTGATTTTTTTCAGCGAGCAGACAAGCCACATCAGGTGATCCTTTCTTTATAAACTGTTCTCTCTAGAACTGATCAGCATTTCATTTGTATTAATGTGAACTTTGTATCATTTTTAAAATCCATGATACTTAAAAGTTATTAATGATGGTTACCAAATATATACATTTGAAATTAAGATAGCATTTTAAAATGAAAAAGTTTATGGAAATAATTACATCAGTCTGTATTTGTCACTTTTATCTGGGTCATGGTATTAATTATAGTAATAATGACAGCTGACATTTTATGAATCCTTATTTGTGCCAACCAGTGCACTGAATCCATTATACCCATCAGCCTTTTAATGTTCACCTCAACCTTTTGACTAGGTACTCACGTTATGAGGAAAATGAAGCCAGAGAGGTTAAGCTACTTGGTCAGAAGTGCTAGGACTTGAAGACATACCTCCCGATCAGATCCCCAACTTTTAACTCTTTTCCATACTTGACAATGAACCTATTCTAAAACTGCAGAAGATATTCCATGTGGAAACCTTACCAACCACCAAGTAGCTCCTTATGTGGAAGACTTGAGGCAGCTCATCTCCTTTTCTTTAGCGTTGGCTGACTTTGACAGCCAGTCAGCTTTAGCAGTTTCATGTAGCTTGATGGGAAATGTCAAGAGTTTAGGTTATAAGTTATAACAGAAATAACGTATCTTATGTTTGAATAGTGATTCACAATTTCCAAGCACAGATTTTAATGGATGTGAGCTTATGAATTCTGGACAGCCACTGTGGGATTTGACAAGGAAGCATTTTAGAGATGAGGCTTGCACAGGCAAATTCTTTTCCAAGATGATTTGGCTAGTAGGTGTGAAAGGTAGGAACAGGGTGCAGGTCACCAGACTCTGCGGCCAGTGTTCTTCCTCTTTGCTTAAATGGGTGGGTGGTGGAGACTCAACTTAGTGATTAGGAGCCCTGGCTCCTAATAGTCAGCCTGGGTTCAGATCCAAGGTGCGGCAATTCTAGCTAGGTGTCCTTGGACATATTTAATAATTCTAAGACTAGTTTTAGTTTTATCATCTGAAAAGTGAGATACCTGCTACACAGGGTTGTTATGGAGAATAAGTGATACAGTGTATGTGAGTCTCAGTGTAGTGCCTATTTCAGAGTAAGTTACTCTGGATCCGGATCCCTTGCTTTACACTAGTTTAGATCCCATCTCGTTCAACTGATAAAAGTCAAGAGAGGCTGGGTGTGGTGGCTCAGGCCTGTAATCCTGAGGCTGGCGGATCACTTCAGCCCAGGAGTTCAAGACCAGCCCTGGCAACATAGTAAGACTCCCATCTCTACAAAAAAATCTAAAAACTTAGTTGGGTGTGGTGGAGCACACTGTAGTCCCAGCCAATCAGTAGGCCGAAGCAGGAGGATGGCATGGAGGTCCAGGCTGCAGTGAACTGTGATCACAACACTGCGCTCCAGCCTGGGCAACAGAGCAAGACCCTATCTTAAAAAATGAAAAAAAAAAAAATAGCCAAGAGACACGGAAAGTACTTACTAGTTCATTATCTGACACATAGTAGGGACTCAGAATAAATGTTAGTGTCCCTTCCTAAGCTCTTTGCTGACTTTGTTTCCAGCATCTGGCACAGCATCATTTCAGTGCATATTTTGGGACCGAATTAATGAATTAATCCATATAAACTGAATGTGTTTCTTGATGTTTTAAAAAATTAAAATTTTAGCAGAATAAAAAATGTCAAGAAAAGGTGTATATATGTACATAGATAGAATAAGAATATAATTAAAGTTTGCACTCACACATTTTGGTGAAATTTTATGTTCATTAAGACTGTTTTACTCTTCACATTACCAAATACGTTGTTTTCCTTTTATGTTTTCTGATTCTTAAAGGATTGCCATTTCACTATCCGTGGAGGCAGACTAAAGGAAGACGGAGACTACCAACTCCCAGTTGTAGTTCTTATGCTGAATCTTCCCCGTTCCTCAAGGAGTTCTCCAACTTTGCTAACTCCTGGCATGATGGAAAATCTTTTCCATGAAATGGGACATGCCATGCATTCAATGCTAGGACGTACTCGTTACCAACACGTCACTGGTGAGCCATGAGGAGGGCTTTTATTTACTACAATCCTTTACAAACATGCATTTTCTTTTAAATTGGGAAAGGGGCTTTTCATTTGGCAAATGTGATCATTTTACCATGTCCTGTGGTCTTTATCGCAGATTGCCTCACCCTATCCTCCCCGTAGTTGTGCAGCCTGATCTTCCAGTGCTTTTTTCCATGCTTGCTCACAGCTTTCACCAGGGAATAATCTCAGTTGTCTTTCAAGTTTGTCCCTTTTTACATTTGACAGTGTTTTATATTGAATTTAAGTTTGCGGCTATGTGTGTGTGAATAAAAAGGTATCTCCTTAATACCTTCCACAGAGTTAATAAGTCAGTGAATGGTCTCTATATTCAAAATCAGAAAACAAAATAAAGCATGCTTAAAAAGTATGATGAAGTCCTTTTAGCTTTTAATTTAAATAAAGCATGCTTAAAAAGTATGATGAAGTCCTTTTAATCTTTCCCCTGTATAAAATCATAGGTCTGCTTTGTAGTTTTTATGCTGCTAAATATGTGGCCATATTTTATGATATTACAGACTTTCCTCTTCGTTGTCTTATCCTTAAGTCTTAAGCTCCCTATCACATATGGTCAGCATTAGACCACTAGTGAATCGTTGGCATCCAGCATTTATTAACTAACTTTACACACAGTATTTTGGACAAGGAGAAGGCATTGAAAAGACTGTAGGTGGGCTGAACAGAATCATTAAATGTCATCTAAATTTCTTACAGGATTTGTTACTTTAAGTAATTTTGAGTTTAAAATATTTCTTTTCCTCACTGAGAATTGACTTTGTTACAAAAAGCGATAAATGAATAAAATAAAGTACTTGTAAAACAAAGGAAGGATAAAAGTATTAGGTAATGGAATTTAGTGAATTAAATACAAACGCTATATTAATATTAGAAATGTTTTACTTTGTTTCATGTATAGCCAGCATAGCTGAAGACAGGTTTGTTTGTAAAAGGTGTGAGCCATTGCTTTATAAGGTGTTTTGGCAGCTGTGCAAATATTTTGTTTTAATTTTGATATAAAGGAAAATATATAGGATTATAATAAACTTTTCTGCAAATATGTACAGTAAATTTATAGAAGAAAAATATTGATTTAATGAATTAAAATTTATAGTTCATCAGAAGTACAAATAAAAGTTTTAAAGGGTACATAAAAAGTAAGATAAATATATCGATTTGATTCATGCCAACTTTTTTTTTTTTTCTTGTTTTAGGGACCAGGTGCCCTACTGATTTTGCTGAGGTTCCTTCTATTCTGATGGAGTACTTTGCAAATGATTATCGAGTAGTTAACCAATTTGCCAGACATTATCAGACTGGACAGGTAGGTACAGTAATCTTGTCATATTGTCCTTTGGGTTGTGATAGTTGGCGTTTATGACATCCTGGATAAGTTGAACTCTTCTTGCTTTTTCAGAACTCACCCTCTGTTAGTAACAAACCTTTTATTGCTTCTTTTCTTCCTGATTCCCTATCTTTTCTTTTGCCAGCCTATTAAATCATAGTCTTAGCATGTAGTCATGTGTTGAAAAATAGCTACCCTTTATTATATGCCTGGTAATCTACCATTTAGTCCCCATAACCACCCCACAAGGAAAACACTTTATCCGCATTTTCCAGATGAAGAAACAAGCTCTGTAATAGATTAGGCATTCCAACGTGTCTCACTTCGAAAAAGCCTTTGCTTCTGAATATTTATTTTCTTGGTCTGAATTTTTATGTTGTCTCATTAAACTAAACGGCATGCCATGTTTTGCCAGTATGCTTAGCATCTCTGTAATGCTTAGTCTGAAAAGTCCTTAATTTTAAGGCTTAAATTTCAGTGATGCATTCTAATATTAAAGATTTTTAAATTAAAGTGTGAGGTACCTTACACTAAGTTAGCTGTAAGTTGTACATTGTGCTGTTTACTGTCCACGTGTACATTGGAAGATGCATTCTTTCCCTTCCCTTGGAATTCTGATTATACTAGAACCGTATTATATGAGGTGATATTTTTCCCCCTCAGACTGTATGTACCCCCGGTACAAATGTAAATTGTATTCATCTGTGAATCCTTAGCACCTAGAATCTTGTTTCGCACACACACCAAAACACTAAAAGAAATTAAATGAGGGGATGAATAGAAACAGAAGGACCTTAACCACCTTTATTTGTGACTCTTCTTCTGATTATGTCTCCAGATGTGTAATATTATTTGGTCATTTCTTTTTTTTTTTGGACTTTATCTGTAGAACAATCAGTGATCTTCTGGCCAGGCACAGTGGCTCATGCCTGTAATCCCAGCACTTTGGGAGGCTGAGGCAGGTGGATCACTTGAGCTTGGGAGTTGGAGACCAGCCTGGTCAACATTGTGAAACCCTGTCTCTACTAAAAATGCGAAAGTTAGCCAGGTGTGGTGGCACATGCCTATAGTCACAGCTACTCAGGCAGGAGAATCACTTGAACCTGGGAGGCAAAGGTTGCAGTGAGCCGAAATTGCGCCACTGGGCAACAGAGTCTCAGTCTGGGCAACAGAGTGAGACTGTTAAAAACAAAGAAGAATAATGAATCATATTCTGGATAAGTAATCTGAGTGACTCTTCAGCATCATATATTTCAGTTATTAAGGCGTCAAATTTGTGATCCAATTAACTACCCATCCGTTAATCTACAAAGAATTGTTCTGGGAATTACGAAGACTTGGCCAATAACACAGACGGGCATCCCCTGCCAAGTGATAGCAGAATCCCTCTATGGCCATGTGCTCTGGGGGCTGCTCCCCAAACTGGGAGCAGTTCGGTGACTGCTCCCTGCCTGAGGTGCCTTAGAGCAGAGCCCCACGCACAGGCAGGGCCAGGAGGGCTCTGCCTGGGGGAGCTGGGGAGGCTGAGGAGAGGAGTGCAGGAGGAAGGCGGTCTGGGAAAAATAGAGAAAGCGGCAGTCACCAGTCAGCTCTCAGCAGCACTCATCTGTTCCACTAAAAAACACTTACTGAGGACAGAGAGGCCCTTCAGTCAGAAAACCCTGAGTCTGAATATTGACCAGTCTCCATTCTCAGCATCCGAGAAACAACCAAGAATAAGTCAGGCAACATCCCATTGCCCGTGGTCTTTAGTTCCGAGGGGACTGAGACGGAGCCTGACCAGGGTGTTGCCGCCCGAAGGCAAAGCAACCTCCAGACTGCTGGGGAGGCCTGGCCAGGAGCCGGGAGCTGAGGGCCGAGGAGGAGTCAGGGAAAGACGGGCATGTGAGTTGGGTCTGCTGCTGCTGGGGCTGCGGAGCACAGCTGGGAGTTTGGATCCTAATGGAGGGGAAGCCAGTAAAGGCTTTCAGGTGGGAATCACATTTTTACTCCCAGAGAATCACCCTGGCGTCAGGGAGGAAGCGGATTGCAGGGGTGAGGGTAGAGCCTGAGCGGCTTCCTGGAGAGGCGGTTCCGGCTCGGCTCCGGCTCCGGGGGCTCGGCCCTCGCCCCTCATGCCGGGCGCGCGGCCTCTCTCCAGCCGCTCCTGCGGCGTGGCCTCAGCCCTGGCGCCCCAGCACCCCGCAGACAAGTACACAGCTGGTGAGCGGTCAGGGTGGGAGGCAGGGGACGGAGAAGGCGGTATCCGCTTCCGAGGGTTCCGCAGGGTCAGGCCGAGGGAGGCGCCACTTGGTGGGGGAGACCGGGGAGCCCCAGTGCCGCCGGGAGGGGTTTCCGAGGAGTCGGAGGTTTCGGAGGTCGCCGCTGCCAAAGTGAGAGTGCGTGGTGCAGGGCCGGGGAGGGAGGGTCGGGGGGCGCGAACACAGGGCGTGGGAGGACACACGTGCGGGAGTGGCTGCACGGGAGGACCGGGAGCGTTGCCCACTAGTCATTTTTTTTGAAAAATCTGGAGTGGAAATTTACCACAAATACAAATATCAATTTTTTTTTTTAATTGCCATCTACTTATAGAACAACCAGAAGCAAAGAAGGGCTGGAGTCACTGCTCCAAGTGTGATGTAAGGTCCAAAAGGAGAGAGCTTCCCAGTGCCTGTCTTCTTACTAAATTCTTCTGTAACAAGATGCGTTGTTGAACTAGATGCAAGAAAACAAGAGTAAACCCAAAATCTAATCCAAGAAAGATGAGATAGGAAGAAAGCACTAAGCTGCTTTGAATTAATTTAAGTTTCAAATACAGAAGACAGGATCCAGTGCCCTTAAGGGACTTACAGACGTAGTCTCTAAAGAATCTACAATTTTGTGATTCTCATGGAGAATGGAAAGCGTGCCCAAAGGCAAGAGACATGTAAATGCTTTGAGCTTCTCAAGGGCTTGCCTCTTCTTGTCGCTCATGAAGGCACCAAGGAGGTTTTTTACTTATTTATTTATTTTTTAATTTTGAGGGCTGTCTTAGCCGTAAGGATAAGAAGTTAATTCTCTAAAATCCAAGTCTTTGTAAATAAATGACATTTAATCTCACAGGGAAAAAATAACAGGGTTGCCTGTTTATGCCTAATTTCTTATCCTGCTGCATTTCAGGAAAGGATTTTTTTACCATTATGAAATATATTCCAGAGAGGTGTCAGATAGAGGATAATCAGTGACTTATTAACACCTGCAAGTATTTTATCAGAACTGTATCATAGCATAGACAATGAATTCCTTGTGGTGGAAGAATTAGAAGTATGCTTATCAGATTTGCAGGTGCCATGCAGCTGTCGGAGATAACAAATACCAGAGGTGCTCATTCAAGATTCAGAACGTCTTGACAAGCTACAACATCAAAGCTGAAGTAGAATTTATTGTAAATTAATCTTAAAATCAATACCACAGGTATAGAAGAGTACAGATTTGGTTGCAGTTCAGGTGTTTAGACATAATAAACTTAATATAGATCAACAGTCTGATGGGTTTTCCCATAAATCTCCTTCAATTTTAGGCTACCTTAGTGGAGCTGTGGTACCTAAGGACCCAAAGGTCATTGTTTCTCTTCTCAGTGCTTGTAGATTTTGACCTTCAGCGTAGCTTCTTGGCCATTGCTCCAAATTAGCACAGAATTATCTATAGGTGTCCCCATTCTCCTGGAAGCATGATTGTTGTCCTTCCTAAACCTTTCTAAGATGCAACTTTTTTTTTTAATGTTTTGTTCATTCTGAAAGTGGGATGCCCTTGTTAGTTACCTATTTATATTTAATAGCTGTATTAGTCTGTTCTCTGTTCCTCAGAATACCTGAAAATGGATAATTTATAAAGAAAATGAATCTGTTTTTTACAGTTACGGAGGCTGAGAAGTCCAAGGTCAAGGGGCCATATCTGATGAGCACCTTCCTACTGGTGGGGATTCTGCAGAGTCCCAAGGTGGCACAGGGCCTCACATGGTGAGGGGGCTGAGTGTGCTCACATGCTAGCTCAGGTTTCTCTTTCTCTTCTTGTAAAGCCACCAGTCCCACTCCCACGATCATCTCTTAATCCATTATAATCAATGGATCCATTTATGAGGGCAGAGCCCTCGTGAGCCAGTGATCTCTCAGTACTGCCCCATTGGGGCTTAAATTTCAACCTGGGTTTTGGAGGGGACAGATATTCCAGCTATAGCAGTGGCATAGTGTGCTCTCTCCCCAAATCTGTCATAAAATCACAGTGGCTCTTTACAAATATTGGGTTCTTAGATTCAAGAAAAGAAGGTGGTCTAAGTCCTTATACCCAGCATTGGAAATGCTAAGCACCCTCACTGTGCAGTCTAACCGCCGGCCCCTTGACCCCTGCTGTGGTTAGAAGTGGTTCGCTCCACCGAAACTTCTGTTAAGACTTGGTCCTCAATGCGGTGGTACTGGCAGGTGGTGCGTTTGAGATGTGATTAGGTCCTTTAGATGGAGTAATATCTCTCTCTGGAAGCTGGGTTAGTTCTCATGGGAACGGATGAGTGCCCACGAGAGCAGGTTGTTATGAAGCAAGGTTGCCTCTTCTATTTTGCCCTTTACATATGCACTGAGTTCCCCTTCCATTTCTCTGCGGTGCTTTGGTGCAGCACAAGGCTCTCCCCAGAAGCTGCCAGATGTGCTGCCCAGTCTTGAAGTTCCTAGCCTACAGAATCGTAAGCTACACACGCTTCTGTTCTTTATGATTTACCCAGTCTCAGATATTCTGTTACAGCAACACGAAATGGACTAAGGTAATTCCCATCCCGACCCACCACCCCCACACCCGTGGGGGAAGCTAGGCTGTCTCCGATGCCCAGGTCATTTGGGTCCTCAGAGGTTTCGTCGTCTTTCTCTCACTGTCCCCAGATCCTGATTCCTAATGGAGGCAGGATCTATTAGTCTGTGCCCTAGATTAGCAATTTCTTCACATCAGGTTTTAGGTAAATTTCTGAAAATGAGCAAAAGTCCAATACTTTTACCTTGCCTTTGCATTTCTAAGGTTCTGTTCCTGTCCCACTTTCTCAGACTGAATTTTCCCCAGGTGTGACTGCATGTGGCCTAACTGACTTAGCCCAGCCCCTGGGTAGTCCAGATGCTTGGTTGCCCACCCTCTCCCCTGGTCCACAGTAGCTGCCTGTGTTCCCTTTTGTCCTCAGTTCCTCAGTTTCCAACTAACTCCTCCACCCATACAGAAACTCCCACTGTCCTCATCTTTATCCACAATGCTTCTTTGTACTCAGCAGATTGCCTGGAGCTGGGCTGCCAGGCCCAGTATGTTTGATCCGTTTCGGAGGGCCTGTGTTACAGTGATGCTGATGAACTAGAAACCATCCTGAGGGGTGGCTGCTGCTTTAGTGGCTAACACGGTGAAACCCTGTCTCCACTAAAAAATACAAAAAACTAGCCGGGCGAAGTGGCAGGCGCCTGTAGTCCCAGCTACTCGGGAGGCTGAGGCAGGAGAATGGCGTGAACCTGGGAGGCGGAGCTTGCAGTGAGCTGAGATCCGGCCACTGCACTCCAGCCTGGGCGACAGAGCAAGACTCCGTCTCAAAAAAAAAAAAAAAGATTGGAAACCACTTCTCATTAGGAGGGGTTTAAGAAAATATATTTTTAGACTAGAAAAATGAAACTCAAGTCTGTCATACGCTATTTGAAGGATACTATGTAAAGGAAGAAAGTCATTCCAGGAAAAGCAATATTACTAGGAATAGTGGAAGGGAGCTATAAAGAGGCTCATTTCAGTTCAGGAGATTCTTCTCATAAATGATGAGACCTGGAAGAGATGCCTCTCCAAGTAATGAACTTCTCTTTTATTTAATATTTAATGTTATAACACAGTATTTGTAGAAAGAACAGCTATGAAGCCATTCTCCAACCTAAGAAGTAAAACATTATTACCACATGCTCTTCTCTGAACCCACCTCTGCCCCGCTTGCCTCCCAGAGGGAAGTACAGTGCTCAGTTCTTAATCAATTTTTTGCCACATTATTTATTCCTAAGAAGTGTGGTTTAGTTTTGTTTTTGAACTTTACAAAAATGGTATTTTGCTGTTTATAATCTTGTTATTTAAAAAAAAATTTATGCCTAAGATTCCTCTGTGTTGCGTGTAGCTGCAGTGTATTTATTTCAATTCCAGATACTATTTCTTCATTTATATACTCGTTCTCCTGTCGCAGGGCCCACGGGTCCGTCCAGGTTTTTGCTAGTTCCTGTGCTACTGCTGTGAACATTCTTCCACTTTCCCCTGTATATCTATGTACAAGATTGGAACTGCTGGATGCCTGAGGTGTGCGTGTCTTTACGTTTATGAGATAATGCCAAGTTGGTTTTCAAAATGTTTCTACTAATTTATGCTCCTCTCAGCAATGGTTTCTATCGTGTAACATCCTCATTGACTTTTAATATTGTCAAAAGTTTTAATTTTGCCCATTTTGTGGTTATAAAATGAAATGCTATTGTGGTCTTAATTAGCAGCAGTGTTCTCTGATTACTTTTAAGGGTTTTTTTATTTTTATTTTTATTTTTTTCTGTTTTGTTTTGTCTTATTTAGAGATAAGGTCTTGCTAGGTTGCCCAGGCTGGCCCCTCAAACTCCTGGGTTCAAGCAGTCCTCCTGCCTCAGCCACCCAAGTAGCTGGGACTACAGTCATGTGCCACTACACCTGGCTTACTTTCCATTTTTGTTTTCTGTCAGATGTCTTTTTGTCTCATGCTCATTTTCGTACTTGGAAATTTGTCTTTTTCTTACTGATTTTCAGAAATTCTTGGTAGTTGAAATAATAATCCTTTTTTAGGCATTTGTCTTGTCTCAGTTTATGGCTTGTGTTTTCACTTTCCTGTTAATATTATTGGATTTATCAATCTTATCTTTATAGTTAATAGTTTTCATATATTTTTTTCTTTTTCTATTTTTGAGACAGAGTCTTGCTCTTTCACCCAGGCTTATAGGCATGCCACCATGCCCGGCCAATTTTTATATTTTTTATAGAGACAGGGTCTCACTGTGTTGCCCAGGCTGGTCTCAAACTCCTGGCCTCAAGCGATCCTCCCACCTCAGCCTCCCAAAGTTTTGGGATTACAGGCGTGAGCTACCATGCCCAGCCTCTTCAGTTTTCTTCTAAACATCTTAATGTTTTCTTTTCTCTTTCAATTTTTAATCAAGTTGGAAATTCTTTCTGGGTTTGGCATAAGACAGGAATCCATTTTACTTTCTTCCCTGTGATTAGCGAACTGTCCCAACACCATTTATTAATTTACCTTTTCTTCGGTGCCATTACTCATGTACATGCAATTAATTGGTCTATCTGGTATTGATTCTTTGCAGTTTGTTAACATTTATTTTATGGCTTCATGTGTCATCAGTTTTTTAGAAATGTTCCATCTGTGCTTGAGTGGATTGTGTATTTATAATTGTTGAGTCTGTGGTTTCATACTAGTCTGGTAAGTCAACCTTTTAATTGTATTGTTTAGATCTTTGATATAACTAATCTTTTTGATACAGCAAAAATTTAGAGGTATAAATCTTCTGCTATGAGAATGATAGATATATCATTTCCCCTTAGTTCTATCCATTTTTGCTCTCTGTGTTTTGAGAATATTTTATTAGATGCATAAAAGCGTAGAGTTTCCCTGATGGGCAGTTCCTTTCTTCCTTATGTGTTATCCTCTTAATCTTTCTATGTTTCTTGTTTTAAAATCTTTTTCTTTTCCTGGTAATTTTGCGACCCTAGCTACATTACTAATCACCAAATATAGCCAATTTATTTTTGAGAGAACCTGATATTTTTTGTGTAGTTTTGTCCATTAGCCACTACACTAAAATGTTTGCTGCTCTGGTTGTCTTTCTCACTGAATATTTTTAAAACAATGTTACAGAAGTTAATACTCACTCTCATAATTTTGTCTTATTTAGTCCTGTCTGGCAGTCTGTGAAGTTGATGGCTGGTACTTCATTGTCCACACTGTATGGACTTACTGTAGTTACTGTGATTCCTTACCCTGGCTACCTTAGACTCAGCCAGGGGAGGTAATTTTCCAAAGATCACGCAATAATAATGAGGGGGGCAGTAGTTCTATGAGTTTCACCTTAGAATGTCCTTAAAGTTCAGTTAGAGTTGATCAAGTCAGTATTATAACATTGTGAGTATTTTCTTTTTCCAGGTATTTTCTAGTTAAAAATTCCTTCGTATGTATCGCCTAAACTTCTGACAATGTGTCTCACAAAATGGAAGCCCCATATCTACTTTAAGTGTTATTTTTAGAACGGTAAAATTCTAGTGCTTTCATTTTAGAATTTTTCTGTCGTGCATCATTATAAGATTTAGTTTCTCACCTTAGTTTGTGAAAGTCAGCCCAAGGCTAAAATTGCTTAAGCTCTATTTCCAAGGAGACATACAGACTTGTAATAAATCTTCTCCTGTCATCCTCTTTCAAGAGATGTGAAAAAGAATCGAAGGTAAACTTTACGGTGCAACTAGCATTAGATTAACTGTGGCAGGTTTAGGTTGTTTTGGAACTTTCTTACTTTCAGTGTTAATGCTTCTCAATTATGTCTAGACAAGAGCATTGAACAGGGAGGTAGAGATGGATCTGAGCCCAGACCCACCACCCATACACAGGTGACTTTAGACCGGTCATTGAACTTGTCTGAGACTTTTCTGCTCCTTTATATAAAATAAATGGAATACATATTTCAAAATTAAAATTTAACAAGCCTCCATACCTGCCTAAAAACTTTTGGACAAATTTAGCAATGGATGCAAACTGTAAAACACAGTGTTATTGGCATATTTTTAGAAAAAATGGAAGTTTGATCCCTATCACACATTAAAATGTTTAGTGTTGAACCCTGCAAAACTCAAAGCCATCTGACCTATGTTTCTTTAAGCCATCGGTGGGTCTGTGATAGTGTAAGCATTTTTAAAGATTTTTTAAATGTTAGATCATCTTATTTAGTTTGTTAGAAAACACTACTTAAAAGTAAGTGAAAAGTAGTCTTTCCTGTGGATTTAGGCTTAAGATTTTGTCTCCTTGGGCCTAGCCAACATTTTTATTTTATTGATTATGTGCCATCTGGATTACTGTTTATATCCAAACAAGCTAGTTGAGACATGCAATCCAGTTGTTTTTCCATTATAGACACATGAGGAAATGCAGTGCCGTGACACACAGCTTGGGGTGGGATGGGATCAGCTGGGAAATCAGGCGGCTGCTTGGCAGCCTGGTGCCTGGCTTTATGCCTCTGAAGTATTTTCTTGTTTTGGATGACTTTGTTTCAACAAGTTTTCTGTCATTAGACCTCTCATGTGCCCAGGGGACATCAGCGATGGAGTTCTCTGCTTCAGGATGAGTTGAATTATTACAATAACAAAGACTGGTACTAGAGATTGTCTTAATTGTTAGTTTGTATACAGCTTCTCACCATGGTACGTTTTCGCAATGGTCATAAGTAAAACAAGGTATTTTATCACAGTGACTTAGCTCTGTAAGTATTTGATACCAAACTTTTAATGTAATGTTATTTAAATTAGACTAATGAGATTGTGAAATGTTAGAGAATACTTAGCAAGTTTATGAGATTACATGCTTACAACTTAAGTTCATGACAAAATATTCAGAGAATTCAGGTGATAACTATGTTTGCCAAACATTTGTATTTTTTGGTGTTATTTCTAGAATCATTCCAAAATGCTGTGCTAGCTTCATATAATAGGAAAGCTATTTTTAAAAATATTTTCGTTCCTATGCATGGTCAACAAACACTGCCACTTTTGCTTATCCCCAGAATACAGTTGACACCTTCCTCTCTTTGGTAGGGCAGTATAGCATAGGCTGTGGACAACTAATGCGGTGTTTGGCTCATATGAAGCACTCAGTAAGTTAGTTATTAATAGGGTGACAATATGATCTGTTGTCCAAGCCAAACCCCTTTTTTGATGAGAGGGACAGGGTCTCACTCTGTCGCCCAGCCTAGAGTGCAGTGGTGCAGTCACAGCTCCCTGAAACCTCAAATTCTTGGGCTGAAGCAGTCCTCCTGCCTCAGCCTCCCAAGTAGCTAGGAGGACTACAGGGCCTGCCATCATGCCCAGCTCATTTTAAATTTTTTTGTAGAGATGGTATCTCACTCTGTTGCCCAGCCTGTTCTCGAACATTCAGCCTCAAGCAATCCTCCAGCTTTGGCTTTCCAAAATGCAGGGATTATAGGTGTGAGTCCCCGTGCCTAGCTCCAAAATGCTGTTAAGAAAGAAGGGAGTGCTGTTATTGATCACACCAAGATAGCAGTCGTAACCTAGGACTGTCATGCCCACCTCCATGTGTGGTCACCCAAGCTGTGACAGCATGGAGAAAGTCAGATGTTTCAGATGCAGGGACCTGAATTTCTTCCATTTAGTTAATACATTTTAAGAGTTCATTGACTAATTGTCACCTTATTGAATCTTCATACTAATTTTGTGGCAGAGGTATTTTTATCCTCATTTTACAAATGAGAAAATAGGATACTCTGAGATTTCTTTAGGCTAAGAGGCAAAAAAGAGTAGCAATAGAAAACACAGGATGCCTAACTCAGACCCAAGCCTCTGTCTTTCACACAGTGCTACCTCCTTACTGACCATTTTTCTGCTTGTAAAATTAGAACAATTTAAATTTGCTCATCTTTGTTTTTCAAGTCATTGTGATGACTGTTTTTTTCGAAGTGAGGTATGTCAAACTTTAACACAAAATCACCTGGGGATCTGGATAAAATGCAGATTTTGATGTAATGGATGTGAAGTGGGTTCAGGATTCTGTATTTCCAAGCAGCGCTCAGCACAGCTTGCGGTGAGCCGAGATCGCACCAGTGCACTCCAGCCTGGGTGACAGAGTCAGACTCCGTCTCAAAAAAAAAAAAGAAACAGCAGCGCCCAGATGCTGCTGGTCTCTACTTGCTTTGGGCTTCACATAGTTGGGTAATTACTGTTCTTACAATCCACATTTAGGAAAAAAAAAAAAAAAAGAAAGAAAAGTTACAATTCTGAGCAAGACACAGACTTTTATCTTCTTAATATAAGAAGGAGGCCGGTTTTGTAGTCTTTCGTTTTCCCTTTCTGGCCGTAAATATGTTCTGGCATTAACAAACAATAGAATAAATGAGTGCGGGGAGTCCTCTCCTGCACAGCTGTGTGTTTGGGTACACAAAGAAGGTGGGGCCCCAACTCCCTAGTGTCCTTTAAGGGGACCTTTCACACAGCAATGGCTGATTGTGTCTCACAGAGTCTAGTTGGGGCTCTAGAAATCTTACGTTTAAACCATTGGATGCATCATGGGAATAGGATGAATCAGTTAGCTAAATGCTCAGAATAGGAGCATTTCGTTACCCAACCGTAGTTCAGCCTTGTGGGGTGGGGCAATGTGAGGCAACCACTCCTGGGCTTAAGTCAGTTCTTTTTAGTTTATAGGCAACTTTGGCATATCAGACAGGCTGCATTCTCTTATTGTAGTCATATAGTCAAATCTTGAGTTTTTAGAAGTAAACACAGGAATTACTCTTTTTTATATACTTTTAAATACAGTGGTCATTGTGGAAAAATTCAGGTTGGATTATTACAGTAAGCACATTAGGTCACTGTAGTTAATTATTGGCATATTGTATTCCAATTGTAGCAACAACATTTCTCCCATTTTCGTATTTTAAAAAACCACCCACGATGTTTGATCTCTGCATGTGAAATATCACTGTTACGGTAGTACAAATGGCACCATTTATTGTTAGGGTAATTGCCCTTCCAACACTGGAAATGATTACTCTCTTCTAGATTCCGTTATTGCTTTATCTGCACCTCTTGTGTGGCTCTTGGTGCATTTTCCCATGCTTTATTAATTCTGAAATACATTTGGTCCTTCTGTGTCCACACGGTCAACTCACCATGGGTCAAAAATACTTGGAAAAAAATAGTAATAATAACACAATTATTAAAATGCAAATAAAAAAGCAGTACAGTGTGACAACTATTTACATAGCTACTTTGCATTAGGTACTACAAGTAGTCTAGACATGATTTAAAGTATATAAGAGGATGTGCGTCATAGGTTATATGCAAACACTATACTGTTTTATACCGGGGACTTGAACATGAATGGAGTTTGTTCTTGGAGGAAGGTCCTGGAACCAGCCCCCCTCAGATACCGCAGGTTGTACATTCCTTTTCTGGTTCCAGGTAGCAGGATCAGGTGAGATTCATTGTGTATTACCCAGCTACTTAGTAGGATGCCTTGCACAGGGTGGGGTGCTGGGTGAGGATGAGCCCAGAGAGTCTCTGTGACAGGTCTTACCTGCTTTTCTTGCTCTGTCTTCTCTGACAGCCCATTTAGTAAGCACAGGAGGCAGCCAGCTTCAAACCAGGGCTCATTTGCACTCGGTGGGATTCTATAGTGACAAAAAAAAATCTGCAGATATTTTTATGAAAGAAACTAGGAAGGAGCATAAATTATCTGAAGTATAAAGTTCACTCAGTAAAAATTACTTTGAAATAAATTCACATTAACATAAATTCTCAAGCCATGTTTAAAATAGTCTGCATTTGTTAAGGGATACAGATTTTTAAGAAAACTGTTTCTCAACAACTCTATAGTAAGATAGTTTGTAAAGGTTGCAGATTGCAAAGGTTTATTGAGGTTATAACTAGATTTACTATTTCAATAAAATGTCTCCATAAAATTAATAGTTGATAGGTGATACTTGAAAAAAATAACAGAGTGGAAATCTCCCTCTTTACTGTGGAAAAAGAAAGTGTTGCAGGAGGGAAATGTGGAGCTTGCGGTTGGTATTATTTGGCGTTTTTCGGTATGGAGGCAGTGTTGGATGCTGGCTATTTTTCTTCTGTTTTGGAGCAGAGAAATCAGAAGGAGTTTTGTGGATCTGCTAATGCATTGAAGAGACCAGAACATATGGCATCTTCTGTGCTCTATCCATTTGTTCCCTGGCCATAAAGAAAGGCAAATTAGTGTGCTTTCATGAGCTCCATCAACTTGCATTTCTGAGAAATGCACACTCTGATGGGGCAGTGGAACCGGCTCAGGCGCCAGAGCGGCAGGACACCCTGCAGACAAGTTCCCAGAATGCCTGGGGGCTGTGGGGGGCTGTGCTGGCCTGGGAGAGGCAGAGCCAGGTGCAATGGAGAAGAGCTGAAGGGGAGCTTTCTAATAAAGTGGGTGTAAATATAAGACTGGAAAGAAGCATTAGATAGCCAGAATAATAGCTGTATTTATTCCTTTATTTTGTTAAAATGTTTTATTTATAAGAATTCTTTCTTTTATTAGTGAAAGCTTACATTTAATTGCTTTACCAAGTCATTTTCCAGCCAATGTTCTACATATTAAATCACCTGATTATAAAAGATGTATGAGGTGGAGGCGATAGGTGGTCTATGCTCACATAATTTTGGAAAATGGATGTAGCATTAAGTGGGTTTCTATATGTAAAGGGAGGACTACGTATAATTTAATATGCTAATAACTGGAATCCTCAAGAAAGGTGTTTACTTGAGTGAATTTCCTAGACAGTCTGACCTGCTTTTATTGTTGGCTCTTCTACCACAGGCAGGGCCTCTGTTCAGTCAACACAAGCACGAGAGTTGGACAATGTCAAGTGAAGGCCAAGTAACTTCACTCAGCAGGATTCTATAGATACAAATTTCAGAGTGCTCAAAGAGTTTCTCACACTTAACTCACTTTTTAAATGACACATCTGTAAACCTCTTTGGGAAGACATGTACAATATACTGTGTGTGGAACACTTGGAATGAAAGGAGGTTTTTTTTCTTTTTTTTTTTTTGAGATGGAGTCTCCCTCTTGTCACCCAGGCTGGAGTGCAGTGACGCAATCTCGGCTCACTGCAACCTCCGCCTCCTGGGTTCAAGCAATTCTCCTCCCTCAGCCTCCCAAGTAGCTAGGATTACAGGTGCATGCCACCATACCTGGCTAATTTTTGTATTTCTAATAGAGATGGTGTTTCACCATGTTGGCAAGGCTGGTCTCAAACTCCTGACTTCAGGTGAACCACTGGCCTTGGCCTCCCAAAGTGCTGGGATCACAGGTGTGAGCCACCGTGTCTGGCTTTTTTTCTGTTTTTTTTTTTTAAATAAAAAGTGGATAATTTATGCTCTATTTCGGACCAAATATATAACACATAGAGATTTATAGTTCTCTATCTAAAACTTTGGGTTTAGCTGTTTTGGAATTCAGAATTTTCTGGATTTTTAGAAAATTAATATGGTTTATCAAAGAAAAAATTACAGCAAATTTGGTTATAGATCTATTTTACTTTTATATGTGGTTCATGAATTGGGCAGCCTCTATTCTACAAAATAGAATGAAAGCTCCCCCTGGGCAATAGCAGAACAGTGGGTTTTATAAGGTGAGAACAAGGTTTTATAAGGTGAGAACACTAGAAAAAAAAGCCGGTTGATTAGCATCAGGTTCCTCTTTAAGCGTTAAAGCAAAGGGAGCTTCCGTATTACAGCGACTCAGCTAGACTGCGATCTCCTATTTTCAGGAAGCACCGGACTGTATGGGATCTGTCCGCTTCTCTAAAACTTCGGTTTGATTATGTGGCATTTAGCATGAGTGACTCCATTTGGTTTGTTTTTGTCTGTTGGGGCCTAGTTTAGGAGCTCCGTGTAAAACAATGGCCTCCCATAATTTTTGTTTAACCGTATACTGTGGCTATTGAATTAAAAGGAATGAATAAACCTAGCTCGTTCTGGTAAAGTACCCAGTAGCGAAACACATTCCTATTTCTGCATATTCACAAAGTGTAAGGGTAAATATTTTTAAAAGATAAATACTTTACAAACTTCACATTTGCCCATGTCAGGTCTTGCCATCTAATGTTTTTTTGGTCAAATTTATGAAAACTTTCCAGTCTTCAGACGTTTACGGATTATGGAATTTCAAGTAAGGGATCTAGACCAGTACTCACAGGAATTAGAATGAGGCACATCATTGAATTTCCTTCTCCGCTGTTACATTTAGCGTAAAGCTGCCTTATGGATCTTAAATTAGGCTTAAAGATTTCTCCATACATAATGAACTCTAACCTCACTAGAGGTGTAAACAGCCTGTAACCTACCCTTGTACCAATCACAGAGTTTCAGCAAATCACAGGCTGTTCAAACCTTGTTCAAATAAGGCAAATGTGGGCTGTAACCAACCCAGCTGTTTCTGTACCTCACATCTGTTTTCTGTAGGTCATTTTCCTTTTTCTGTCCATAAATATTGTCAGACCATATGGCAGCTCGTGAGTCTCTCTGAACCTATTGTGGCTCCAAGGACTGCCCAATTTTCAAAGTGTCCTTTGCTCTGCTTAACTCTGTTAAATTTATTTATTTATTCATTCATTCATTCATTTATTTTTGAGACAGAGTCTCGCTCTGTCACCCAGGCTGGAGTGCAGTGGTGCGATCTTGGCACACTGCATCCTCTACCTCCTGTGTTCCAGTGATTCTCATGCCTCAGCCTCTTGAGTAGCTGGGATTACAGGCACCGCACACCAAGCCTGGCTAATTTTTTTTTCTTTTTTTAAGTAGATATAGGGTTTCATCATGTTGGCCAGACTGGCCTCGAACTCCTGACCTCAAGTGATCAGCCTGCCTCAGCCTTCCAAAGTGCTGGAATTACAGGAGTAAGCCACTGTGCCTAGCCAAACTCTGTTACATTTAATTTGTCCAAAGTTTTTCTTTTAACACTGCTTAGCGCACTGCAAAACCCAGAACTAAATGTATGGCCCAACTGTGAAAATGACGTGAAATTATAGGAAACATGTTTTAATGTGCCTAACCTCAGTTCTGACCTCATTTTATTTTTCTGCTTTCATTTTTCTTTATCTAACTTCCTTATGTATCAATCATGTACTAATTGTGTATTAAATATATAAATTATATTCACTGAATGTTTTATTGTTTTATTAAGTGTTCATTCAGTAAACACTGAATGTTTACTGATCCTTTTGTGGGGGAACTTGTCAAAGTATCAGTAAAATAAATTTGGATAGAAGTGCCTTTGCCATCAAGGGGCAGCGTACCTTAATCACGGGATCGAATTTTGAGGGGTACAAAAACAAATTGAAAGTGAATCAACAAGCCCGAAGTTACACACCTGCAGCATGCATCACACCCTCCACCTTCTTGTGATGCAGGTATCGGAATTTTAATGCTTTTGAGGGCAGAGGATGATGTTTTATTGTTGTTCTTGTTACAGGAAAAATTATTCATGAACGTTATTAAAGAACAGTAAGGCAGACTCTATCGGGGGGCTACTGCAGTAAGGTTTGGTAGTAGGGGAGAGACTCTGCCCAACTCTAAATACAACAAGGAACAGTGGAGATTTGTAGCCAAGGAGCGAGCGAGTGGAGGGAGTTGGAGATAAAAAATTACTAAGGTGGGGAAAGGGGGATTCTCACACGACTGATCCAACTGCTTGAGACAGTACTCAGCTATGCTGTCTATCATACGTGCCAAAGCTTTACAGGTTTCTTCATGATAGTCTCTGATGATGTCTAATTCCTGACTTAAAAGGATAGTTCACCTTTTGTAAAGCTTTTCTGCCTTTGTATTTGGTTTGGTTTGGTTTGGTTTTTCTCCTTTGGAGGCTAAGCCCAAATGATATTACTTAATGAAAGTCTGAACTGTTTGGAATTTGCGCATCCACCTAGGCTGCAGAAAGCTCAAAAGAGCACTGCTGGCAACCGACCTTCCTACAGGAAAAGGCAGGTAGAATGCTAACTTTTCCAAAGCTCATAGGGAAGCTGAGGTCTCAGCCCTGGAGGTGTCTAAATCCAAAGATACAGATGGCTCACCTGTGGCAGATCGTGGGTGGAAAGGCTGACTGCCATACAAGGGGTTAAGAAGAGATCAGTAACACTTTTGCAAATTGGTAGAGACCCAGTGGAGACTGGAATATCAGTCTGGAATACCTGAGGGCCCTGATGCTGGAGGAGTTAGCATTCACTTGTAGGCCATTTTCTGTCGGCCTCCTCTGGGTGCTCTTGAGAGCAGGGTGGGAAAGCAGACAGGCCTCCTCCATGTTGTAGGAAGTGATTGGCTGTTGCTGCAGGAATAATAGAAAATCCTGACTCCCTGCTCCAAGATAAAGCAGCCAATAAAAGCAAACTCAGGGACTTGAAAATTACTAACAACTAGAATAACTTCAAAGTCACTGTCTGCCAGGAGCTTAACCGTTAAAGGATAAGATGGAAAACATGGATAACATGTATGAACAGATAGGGAGAAGTGGAAACCACAAGAAACACTCAAATGCAAGTGCAGGAAATAAAGCCACGATACCACACACGAAGAATTCCTTTGAGAAGCTCATCCATACGCTCGATGAAGCTGAGGAAGGAATCAGTGAATTTAAAGATAGATAAGGTCAGTAGAAATTATTTAAACTGAAATACAGAGAGGGGAAAGGAGTAGGGGATGGGAAACAAAAGCGAAACCAAGCTTCCAAGAACCCTGGGACAATACCAGCCAGTGTAACATATATGCAATTCAAGTTCCAGAAAGGAAAAGAGAGCAGTAACAAGGCCTGAGAAATATTCGATGTCATAATAACTGAGAACTTGCCAAAAATAATGAAAAGCACACCAGAGATCCAAGAAGCTTCAGGAATCCCAAGCAGGATAAATAATAAAAAAAGAATATACCTGGATACATTGTTGTCAAACTGCTGGAAACCAAAGATAAAGAGAAAACCTTACACGCAACCGGGCAGAAAAGACACAACCAGGCAGAAAAGACCCGTTACAAACAGAAGTAATAATTACAGTAGACTTTTCATTCAAAACTCTGCAATTCCGAACTATCTAGACTTATGGCATGAGATACGTTTGATCATCAGAAGAGATTTTCTGATTAGTACCAGTATTTTCTAAATACGAGCTAGAACCTGCAGATGAAAAACTGACGCATTGTTTGATAAGATAACCAGTTCTACTTAAGGTGAGAGAAAATATTTTCAAAAAGTGAGTTAATGACCAAGTTTTGTGGCAAATATTGAAATATCGAAGATATTAATAGATTAGTAGCACATTACTTTATTTCATTGTGGGGTTTTTTTGGTAAACGTTAAATTAATTACCAGGTTAGAGAAAGCATCCTCTTCTAAAGCCGGGTAATTTGAGGAGGCATACATTTTGGGTTAAAGATAATCGGCTATTTTATAAATGGAAAAAAAAAAAAAAAAAAGCGGGGGGTGCCTAGCGCAGTGGCTCATGCCTGTAATTACAAGTTTGGGAATCCCAGGCAGGTGGATCTCCTGAGGTCAGGAGTTCGAGACCAGCTCGGCCAACATGGCAAAACCCCATCTGTGCTATACAAAAATTAGGCATGGTGGTGCATGCTTGTAATCCCAGCTACTTGAGAAGCCGAGGTGGGAGGAATCACTTGAACCTGGGAGGCAGAGGTTGCAGTGAGCCAAGATTGCACCACTGCACTCCAGCCTGGGCTACAGAGTAAGACTCTGTCTCAAAAAAAAAAAAAAAAGGAAATAATCAGGAAACTATGAAAGTACGTTCTTTATTTAGAACTCGATTGTTAGGTGCTACAGAGAGAAAATTGTTTAGCTATAATTCCTGTCTTCCGAGAACTTATAAAACTGAAACAGACCACATTTGCAGAGTACGTAGATAAAACAGTAGAATGTGAACAAAGTTTGTCCAAGTCAATGATTATTGTATTATGTAGTGCAGCAGTAGTAAAGAATACCAGTTACCATTTATTCACTCTCTGTGTTAAACCTGACGTATTCAAAATTTAAAACACATTATCTTGCTTGATTCTCATCCTATGAAAAGATAATATCAACATTTTGCAGTTGAGGAAAATGTGGCTTCACAAAGTTCAGTAAGTTGCCCACCATCCATGCCACTCAGCTGGTAAGTAGCACAGTTGGGATTCAAACTCAGTTGTATCTGATGCTCCTTCCTGTGCTACAGTGAAGCGCAATCATGGGAGTTTGAAATGCAGGCAGATTTTGGTGTTAAGGCAGGTCCCGCTCTCCGTTCTACTGTGATGGTTAAGTTCATGGAATGAATGGTATTTCTGGATTAATTGGATGTTGTGAAGTGGTCGTTTCAGTGGTCAGGAGTTAGAATGCTGGAAACAGCCTGCAAGGCCAAAAGAGCTCTCCAGTCCTGACGTTTCTTGCATAGTTGTTCTTTACCATAATTAGCTAATATAAGCATTCTTGATTTATAGCATTCTTAATATGCTGGTCGGATTCTTTTTAATTTTTAATAAGTATGGTCGTGTCCATATCCTCCGAAGAACTGAGAAATTACATGTCAGTGTTAAGATAGGAGATTTACAGGTCGGTGGAAGGGAGTATTTTCTGCCTTGGAAATTATGGAAATTGAAATAGTATCTGGTAAAACATGCAGCTGATAATATGGTGAACGTTACTTCTAATGCCTCAGAGTTTGGTAAATTTTCCCATTCAATATAATGAACATAATTATAATATTCAAGGCTTAGGTGTTCTAAATGCATTTTCATTTATACGTAGTTGCTCATTACCTGTCAGCATAGATACATTAATTCTGTTTCTTTAATGTAGCAGATGTGAGACTCTTGTGTTTAGGAGACAATCATATTAAACATCTGTGCTGCTCTGTAGACTTAATTGCTTTTGGAATTACAGCAAAATTGAGTTACAGTCGACTTTCTGTATCTGTGGGTTCCGCATCTGTGGATTCAACCAATAGCAGATCGAAATGATTTGGGGGCTGGACACAGTGGCTCTTGCCTATAGTCTTAGCTCCTTGAGATCTTGGCTGAGGTGGGAGAACCTTTGAGCCCAGGAGTTCAAGGATGCAGTGAGTTATGATTGTGCCACTGTGCTCCAGCCTGGGCAACACAGTGAGACCCTACTTCTGAGAGAGATAGGTATATTTTATATATATTTATAGATATACATACATGTGTATTTATATGTATATATATTGGGGAAGAAAAATGGATGGTTGTGTCTTTACTAAACATGTACAGACTTTTTTTCTTGTCATTATTTTCTAAAACATACACTATAACAACTAGTGACACACACGAGGTGATTTCAAGGATACAGGAGGATGTGCATAGGTTGTATGCAAATACCATATCATTTCACAGCAGGGACTTGCGCATCTACAGATCTTGGTATCCTTAGGGGGTCCTGGAACCAGTTCCCCCATGTATACCAGGGAACACTGTAATTCAGTATTGGTTATCATGGCCGCGACTGGCAAAGCAGTATTTACAGAAGAAAATCTTGACCAGGCAGCATTTTTAAGTTTCAATTTTAATTTTGAGACATTGTTTATTTTTTAAAAATAACTTTACATATAACTTTAAAAGAAAATCAGTTTGTATGGTATTTATTTTTTCAAATGTGTTATTTTTTGAAAAGCAAGTATTTTCTAAGAGAATAAGCATATAACTTCATTTCAATTAATACATTTATTCCAGTTGACTAACAATCAAACTAGGTTTTTTAAAAAAGAACATTTTTCTGTGTACAACACACACGGTGTAAGTGTATTTTTTATTTGTAATTTGATGAGTTAATGATTCTGTCCTCTGAACTATTCTACTAGGATTGTACTTATTCTCTACTTATGTGTCTCTTTACAAGTGAATGTTCTTTGTATTACAATATATAGTAGACACTGAATATATAATTGGGGTACTTAACTTTTTATTTTGAAATAGTTATAGATTCACAGAAAGTTGCAGAAACAAAAATGCAGACAGGTCGTATGTCCCTTTCACTTGGTTTTCTCCAGTGGTAGCATTTTTTTGTTTTTTTCTAAATACGTGTATATATATATTTTTCGAGGCAGTGTCTGGTTCGCTGGTAGGGAAGAAAGCCTGATGACAGTGAGTGAGGGAGGGGGAGAGTGAGGCACGACCAACTGCCCGTCCCGTCATGGTCTAGAACTTGGTTTCCAGGGTTTCTCTGGGGTCCCTTTGGCCAACGGGGGGTCTGTTCAGTCAGTTAATTCTTTTTTTTATTTCTCAGGGTGGAGATGGGACCCAGCATGGCTCACCTTCCTGGCTTCTCCAATGGGGACCTCCTTTCCGTCCTCTGCTGGCTTCTGCCTTCTGCCAGCAGCCCTGTTCTTTCCCACCCTTTGCATGTGCTGTTTCTTCTGCCTGAAATGCTTCTTTCCCCTTCCCACTCATCTTTCTTTTGTCTAGTTAACACCTATTCATTTTGCAAATCTCACTCCTACGTCTATCAAGCCTTTCAAGGCCACAGCTCACATACCATCCTACAGGCCTTTCCTTCCCGGCACGCATTACAGTTAGTAACTGTGGAATTGGCGCTTACGTGGAGAATGCTAGCTGAGAAGTTTTGGGGGCAGACACATATTTGCCTGGTACATGCTACCTTGCCTAATGCAATAGTGCTTGCCAGCGTGCTTGTATATTGAGATTCATTAGGAAATGCTGTCACAGCTCGCATTGGCACTGCATATATTGTACGATTAGAAGTGGGGAAATGCTCCACAGCTCAGGTATTCGCGTGTTAGTTAGAACTGGAAATACTATCAGAAACCGTGGTCTTGGTGTAGTATTGGATTCGTGAGGGAATGTTTTATCCGCGGCTCGTAGTGTTCAGAGTAATATTAGTGCATTGAGGAAATGCTATCACGGCTCGTGGGTATTCCGTCAATGTTAATTAAGTGAGGAATACTATCACGCATTTCGTGATTGATTTCACTGGCGATATTAGTCGTGAGGAATGCTATCCGCGGCCTTGATTGTTCCGTGTGTTAAGTGAGGGAAATGTTATCTGCGGCTCGTTGGCATGCGTGCGTATTAGTTAAATGCAAGAATGCTATCATTTCAAGTAGTCTTGATGAAATATTGGACTAGTGAGGGAAATGCTATCAAAACATTGGTATTTCCGCAGCTGATGTTAAGTGAGGAAATGCTATCGCAGATTTATCTTCATCGTATTGGATTCAAATGAGGAAATACTGTCACGGCTCGTGGTCTTCGTGCGTGTTAGTTAAGTGAGGAAATACTGTCACGGCTCGTGGTCTTCGTGTGTGTTAGTTAAGTGAGGACAGTTAAATACTGTCACAGCTGGATGGGGTCTTCTTGCCCACTGCCCAAAAAGCAAATGCACTGAGAACAGCAAATATTGCGACAAAGAAGCAGTTTAATCATAGCAGGGCCAGCTAAGTGGAAAACAGAAGGCATTTCTCAAATCCACCTCCCTGAGAACTGGGAGGCTAGAGTTTTTAAAGACACTTTGTCAGGCAGGGGCCTGGGGAACTGAAACAGTTGATAGCCTGTGGATGGAAATCACAGGAGTGTCTAAACTGCACAGCTGAGTCAGTTCCTGGTTGGGGGTTGGGCCTCAGGACCAGGTAGCATCTCTTGGTTTGTGGAAATGCTAAATCTGAAAAATATCTCGGAGAGCAGTCCTTTAGGTTCCACAATAGTGATGTTATCTACAGGAGTAGTTGGGAAGTTACAAGGCTTATAGCTTCTGACTGTGTGACTGGTAGTGAGCAGCTTAGAGAAAAGCAAGCTTAGCAGTGGCCCGTGATTGTTTAAGTGTGTAGCAAACGAAGTCCAGGCCCCACCATAATTCGAATCCAGCCTTAGGAATGTGGCTTCAGTCCCCAAACAAGCAGGAAGGTCAGGTTTTCTAGCCTCAAAGTTTAACTATAAACCAATTTTTTCTTACAGTTATCTTGGCCTCCGCACTAGAATAAGCTCAAGGCAATGTAGCCTGAGAGGTTAGAAGCAGGGTGGAGTTGGTCATGTTAGACTTCTCTTAGTACTTACAATTCTGCAAAGGTGGTTTCAGTGTCATCCTTCCACATACACTTTTTTTGTAAAAAGTATTAAAACTTGGTGAAGCATGAAAAATCTTTTAAATGTAGCATGAATCCTGTCCACGACATAAAATAAAGATATAGAGTTAAGTTTAAAGAAATGTGAACATTTTGACGCAATCTGTTGGCGGACATGACTTAACTAAATCCTGACTTTTAAAAATCCTGTTTGAGGAAATACTGTTTGATACAAGATGAGTGCCCCGGTGTCAGAAAGCCCCAGGCCTGCGACCTGTACCGGAATTCACACTATGTAGCTTACTCCCATCTGTGTCTTAGCTCGTTAAAAAAAAAATTGTCTTTTCTGCCTAGTTTACTTCGCTTGCTGCCAAATGGAAAGAGAAAAAGGCTGTAGGTTTGTCATCTGAGCAGTCAGCAGATTCTACGTCTTTCACTTAAGAAGCCATTTGCTAGCAGTTCATTCCTTCACAAATCTTTCGTGAGTGTCTGCTGGCTCCAGGCACGGGTCTAGGCCCTGGGAGTAGACTCCTGCAAAGCAGTGGCTAGTTTCCACTTCCAGCAGACAGCCCACGTTCTCGTTCACGGGTCCGCTTCCAGCAGACAGCCCACGTTCTTGTTCACGGGTGGTTAATTTATATGACCATACCACTGAGTAACTTACCATTGGTCTTTATATAATGTGCTTCTCTTTAGAGGGGCTTTTAGCTTAATTGGGTTGTAAATCAATATCTTTATTTAATAAACATAAGGATTAATTATTTTAAAGTAGAGTAAGATTGAGCAAAGTTCTTGTTCAACTACATTATTAATTTATTTCTAAGAGGATCTGTATGTTAATGGCGTTAGGACTAATTCATCTCAAAAAGAAAGCCTTAAATCACACATGGACATTAAGTGTCCAAGCTCTACAGTTCTTTTAGGTTGGAAAAGAAAATAATCTGCAATTCATTATTATGACTATTTGTTAGGATGTCAGTTTAGCTTTAACACTGGCTGACACCATGAATTACCATTTATTTCTTGACATTTTCATGTTTTAGTCCTATTGTCAGTTATTATATGCACTTTAAAAGCCGAGAGAGTATTTGAACAGGCTCTCACTGATAGCAAAGGAACAGAAAAAGTATTCCCTTTGAGGTTTTAAATATATTTTTAAAGATCGGCGCCCATGTCTTAGTTCCACATAATCCTGTATTTTCATGTACAAACCCTTATTTGACAATTACCACTTTTTGAAATTAAACAATGTCTTTATTCATGTTGTCTTGCCAACTAAAATATTTAAAGTTATTATTTTAAAACTATAATGAAATTCTATTACTCATTTTACATTTGATGTTATTTTTAAATTTCCTGACTCGTAAGTATAATGTACATAGTGCAGTGACTTATTAAGCAGTTTATTCACATATATATTCTTTTGTTTTATCAAGCCACTGCCAAAAAATATGGTGTCTCGTCTTTGTGAATCTAAAAAGGTTTGTGCTGCAGCTGATATGCAACTTCAGGTATGTACCTTGGTTCTGAAGTTTTCCGGAGTCATTATCCCAAATACATATCTAACTTTAAATTCTTGCCAATGATACCTATTTATTATAATAATTATGCTTCTAAAACATCTTTCATCTGAGTTCAAAGAACTTGACCAAAATTGACTCATTTAGTCCTCACACTGCCCTTATGAAGTAGGCATTGAATAAAATTATTTCCCGACCAGGCACGGTGGCTCACACCTGTAATCCCAGCACTTTGGGAGGCCGAGGTGGGTGGATTGTGAGGTCAGGAGTTCGAGACCAGCCTGACCAACACGGTGAAACCCTGTCTCTACTAAAAATACAAAAATTAGCTGGGCATGGTGGTGCGTGCTTGTAATCCCAGCTACTCAGGAGGCTGAAGCAGGAGAGTCGCTTGAACCTGGGAGGTGGAGGTTGCCGTGAGCTGAGATCTTGCCACTGCACTCTAGCCTGGGCAACAGAGCGAGACTCTGTCTCAAAAAATAAAAAATAAAAAAAAGACTATTTCCCATTTTCAGTTGGGAAAAAATGAAAGCTTAGAAAAATTACATGACTTCTTCTAAATCACACATTTTACCAGCTAAATTAAGGCTCAAACTTATTTTTTTTAATATATATATATATATATATGTTTATTCATTCTGTATCTTTTTAAAATTTTTGTCTTCTTAGGTTTGAAGTTTAGATAGTAATTGCTGTTAGTTTTAGATAATATTCAAAACCAACTTCCCAGGTTTCGAGATGAAGACTAGTAAACTTTCATGAACCATCTGGATGCCAGGTCTGCATGACACCAGATGTGTATGTAGATGTTTGTAATGACTGAGATTGTTTATGGAATTCTCACTCCTCTTCAGATCTTGAGAGTTATGTAAATACCCTAAACACCCATCTTTCATCTTAGGCAATATTCACTTTATGATGATTCAGTTACCTGTTTAACAAAGTAACCACTATTTAATTGCTTTATGGTTTTGTAAAATTCAGTCCCTAGAAGGTAATGAATGTGCTCTCTTTTTCTGTACCTTGAAACATGAAATCCGTGTTTCAATGAAGGAAATCTATTATATAGACAAAACTATGAATCTATATTTGCTTTACCTTACTCAATATCTATTCATATCAATATAATTTTTAAAGGATTTCTGAATTATTTTTAAAAATTAACATTACTTGGCTGGCAAAAGTCTTGTTTGCTGGTATCTTTAGTAGAAGGCCTGGCTTTCAAAAGTCTGTTTTGTGGCTTTCTTCTTGAAAAATTGTTCTAATAATTTTCTTTTAAAATGGAAAACCAACTTTCCCTCCTCCTCCCTCCAAAAACAATAGACCCCTAGGGACAGAGAGAGACAAAGTCCTGGTAGAGGAGCTGCCTGGGTTCAGCTTTTATATTACACTTGGACAGTGGAGACAAAGGTAGAAAGGAAGTGAATTGTTTCAGCTTCCCTTGGGGACATAAACAGTGTTTTTAAAACTGTACATTTTTTAAAATTATTGTTTTAAAAATAGGCTCTTTATTTTTACTTTCTTTCAATAAGTTTCTTGGTCCCAGGAATGCATGACTCCCTGGGTGGGTAGATAGGCTCATCTCTTTGGAATTGTTTAGTTTATCAGCAAATAAACATAAAAATAATGCACATTTAATTTATTTTACTCTGTTTTCATATTTAATTTATTTTGCTCTGTTTTTATAATTCAAAAAAGTTACCCCATGTTTATATCATTTGTAAAAGGCATAATTGAAGAAATGAAACTTCTGAATTCTGATTTATTTATACATTGGGGCAAAATAACACCTCATTTGAAGTTAGAATGTAAGGGTTTCAGTTCCTGATAATTTACTCTGTTAGAATATAGGTAAGACGTTGAGTAATTTTGGCCTCTCTGATTATCTTTAGGCATTGTTACTCATTATAAAATGTAGAATTGAAAGAGCTATATTTAGCTATATATTTAGATTACCAGTTAGAAGAAAGCAATATTTATATTTAGGAAATGTCTGTATTTTTCTTGGGAAGGTTTAAACTTAACTTTATAATTTAGAACCATAATTCTATATCTGGATGCAGCCAGAAGCTAGAGATCATTTAAATTTTTTCTTTTAACCAAACTAATCCTCACTTCTTTCAAGTCAACAGCTGCACATTCTCTACAAATCCCATTTCTGAATCACAAAGATACATATCAGAAGCATAATTGCATGTCAAAATTTGTCCTTTAAAATAAAGCATTTTCTACTTGCCTGCATGAAGTCAAATGTTCAAGTCAGTGTTCAAAAACAATACTTGAGTCAAATGTTGTCGTGAAAAAATGCTTTATGTTTATTTTAGATTTCTTTGCAAAATTTAGTTTTGAGTACTTTGTAAACAGCAGATTTCATGTCCAAACTCTCTTTAATGCTTTCTTCTCCCACTGGGTTTCAATGGCCTATATCCTCCACTCAGAGGAGAGCGCTCCTTCTCCCTGGTCATCTAGCTGAGCCCTCCCTGTACAGCAGCTGCTTCCTTTGTACTTCCTGACACCAGGTGTGGGAGTCTAGTTCCAACCTCTCCAACAGCTGCATCAGAATTCTTCGATACATCTGTACTCACCAGATGCTGCATTGTTATTTCTTTCTCTACCCCCACCACACCTATTTAATTTTCTTTTACCTTTCATCACAAAACTAGAATTCTGACCATTTCATTTCTCTCATTTAAGATATATCAGGATTCCAGGAGGAAACCAAACAGACCTTGTTAGATCCAGCGGGTCAAAAGTTGTAACTGGTTTTGTACATTTCTGTCTACATATATTTTGGCAAAATTCCCATGTCACATATTTAATTTGCCACATTGTACGTAAAGAGTATCTTATGGGTATGGTTCAAAGTTCTTTAATATTTATGAAAAGGTTGAGAGCATTCCTTTTAATCTTAGGCATGGTCTTAAATGTGGTATGAAATACATTTCAAACCATATACGTTTATTTTTGTGACTGTTTTAAACTGTGATTGGTAACTGTTGTTCTGATGCACTTACAGCATCTTTGGTCTACCACATCTTGATGTGAGGATGGACGACCAAAACTAAGTAGATGTTTTTATCTATCTAGGTCTTTTATGCCGCTCTGGATCAAATCTACCATGGGAAGCATCCCCTGAGGAATTCAACCACAGACATTCTCAAGGAAACACAAGAGAAATTCTATGGCCTACCATACGTTCCAAATACTGTGAGTCCAGCATTTGGCTTCTGTTGTGTGTACTGAGTGGTTCTGCTATTACTTCTGTAGCTTGTAATTACCTTCCCCTTTGGAGAACTTGAAATCCCTACATTTATGTTGAGGCTTCACATGGCGCAAATGCTAGAAATTGCCTGGCTTATTTAATATTTCCAACTACCCATTTATATGTTCTTATTTTCTGCCCTCCAGCAGTGTTTTTCTACCTTTCTGGAAATGTGGGGGTTAAAAAGGCCATTGGAGTTGGTCTGTATTCTTCTTTTTAGTTATTTTTCTATAATGTGAAAAATAGTGATGAATGTGATTACCAATTCTGAATCATCATTGCTAAGAGAATTAACGTGGATTGAGTATCTTACATTGTACCAGGAATTATAATAGATGCTTTACATATCTTATCTTCTTGAGTACCTTGTCAGGAGAGAGAGCAGGAGTAATGTTACCATTTATTGGATTCTAGGCGCCAGACTCTGTCTAATTCCTTTGGGAAAAGATCTCTGATTTAGCTCTCAAAATAACCTTACGAATTAAATAATATCCTAGTATTTGGGGCTCATTTGGAGGCACATACACGTTATTATGTCCTGTCTGAGATCATCTAGGTAGTTAAGTGATTGTACTGGGGTCCAAAACAAACGGGCTTTATTCATCCCTCAAAGGCTCCTGTGAGGAGCAGCTGAACACTGTGACTCCTAGTGCCGTTAACATGTGATTCTCGGTGCAGTTACGTGACTGACTTAACGTCACCCAGGCCTTTCTCAGGTGCAAGTGATAGAAACGCAGTTCACACGGACTTAAACAGAAAAGGGAATTTATTGAGTCTTATAACTGAAAGGTGCAGGGGTATAGGGGTGTTTCAAGTAAGTTGGATTTAGGTCTCCCACAATATTGTTAGAAATGTTTCTCTCTCTTTCCACTTCTCAGCTCTGTGTTTTTCTGGTTCCTTTCATTCTCTGGCAATCTCCCCAGACCAAATGGTTTGAAAACTACCAGTAGGTTCAGGTTTATGTCCTTCTAGCCTAGTTGGTCTAACAGGAAGAGAGCTAACTTGAAAGTGTTTTGTAAACTATAAAAAGCAGAATAAATGTCAAGTGGTTTTATTTGCTGTAAGATTGGATAGCAGAATTCATTGTGCTAAGAGGTTAAGTTAATCAATAAACTACAATTGTCCAGTAAATCTTCAGGTCCTAATGCTCAAATATGCATGGGAAAAGATCATATTTACCAGCCAAGTGAAGCAACAGGGTATTTTATAATACCTCTTGTCATTAGTTTTCGATTGGCTTAGAACCTTAATTATCTGCTACAGGTATATAATGTCAGTCATACTAACTGTTTTTAATCTTACCTGTAATTTACTGTTGTAATACTTTCTACTGCCGAGCTCTTGATTATCTGTATTAGTGAAAATTTATAGTGATAAGAATAATCAACTATTTATTCATGGAATAAATAATAGCAATTGCCTAGATTTTACTAGCATTTTCCAGTTCACAGAGCATTGCCTGATTCACCTGCTTTTGGGCTTGTATGTTTTTGTTCTCATCTTATACTCTTTGTGGATATGAGTTCAACTTCATGACCAGTAAGTAGTAAAGTCCTAGGAAGACTAACATTAGGAAAACTGGGATGCTTGCCAAAGCTGCAAAACTTCAATTTGACTGAGTTGCTTGCCCTCTGCCCTTTTTTTATCATAGGTCTTATAATAAAGTCACTATGTCTCTCTTTAAAAGAAAACTCAGCTTCCTTACCATCCAGATTTCTTCTCTGTAATCATTTAACATACTAAGATGAAGTATTAGTGGCAAGCAAATTCTGAATCAACAATCCATAAATCACTTAATTTGAAAGGAAGAGTGATGCTAAGTCCATGTGCCTTGTCCTAATTCCTTTGAGAAAATAGAAAGCTGTATCTCTTTCCTGGGATTAGCTCCACAATTCATTTTCGGTAGCCATCGCTTGCTCTTTGTGTAAACTGTTTTAAGAGGTCTTTAAAGGAAGCATAGCTATGTTTAGAGGAAAAAAACCATTATTTTAAGGCTTGCCTTTTTAAAAAAGTGTCTGAGAGTTTGTTTAGATTTGTACAAATAGCCTACTCTTCCTACTTAGAAACTTCTGCATTTCTTCATTTGTCTGTCAATTCATTCATCAAACCTCTAACATTCCCAAGAGCAAGTTGGTGGACTTGACCACTCAGGATTCAGATAAAGCTGCAGGAGTGAAGACAGCCTGACGCTGGCGTGGGGATGCACAGATAGCAGTGGAACAGGAGCAAGAGCCCAAAGGCAGACTCAGCAAGTTAATAGACTCTCGAACATAGGTTGAGTGACACTGTAGATCACTGGGTGAAGAGGGAACAGTTTTTTTAAATGGTGTTGTAGTGATTGATCATCTGTATGGGAAAAAAATGCACCTCTGTATCACGCTGCACACAAAAAAAAAGAGTTAAAGACCAAGATGTGAAAAGTAAAGCTTTAAATTTTAGAAGATAATACAAAAGAATTTTTTCTTTTTGATAGTGTTTTTGTTGTTGTTGTTGTTGTTTTGAGATAGAATCTTGCTCTGACTCCTAGGCTAGAGTGCAATGGCGCAATATTGGCTCACTGCAACCTCTGCCTCCTGGGTTCAAGCAATTCTCCTTCCTCAGCCTCCTGAGTAGCTGGGATTGCAGGTGCCCGCCACCATACCTGGCTAATTTTTGTATTTTTAGTAGAGACGGGGTTTCGCCATGTTGGCCAGGCTGGTCTCGAACTCCCGACCTCAGATAATCCACCTGCCTTGGCCTCCCAAGGCTGAGGATTACAGGCATGAGCCACTGCGCCTGGCCATGATAGTGTTTTTTATACCCACTCTGAGTATCTTATATTTTATACAGATGCTTCTCAACTTATGATGCAGTTAAGTCCCGATAACCCATTGTAAGTTGAAACTATCATAAGTCAAAAATACATTTAATACCCCTGCACTGCTGAATGTCATAGCTTAGCGTAGCCTACCTTAAATGTGCTCAGAATGCTTATATTAGCCTACAGTTGGGCAAACTCATCTAACACAAAGTCTATTTCATAATAAAGTGTTGAATATCTCACGTAATTTATTGAATACTGTACTGAAAGTGAAAAACAAAATGATTCTCAGGCGCCCAAAGTACAGTTTCTATTGAATGCATATTGCTTTCACACCATTGTGGAGCTGAAAAATCTTAAAGTTAAAAAATCTTAAATAAGTTAGGGATCTTCTATATACAATGGAAAAGCCATTAAACATAAAGCAAAAGACTGACAAATTCAATATTTAAACTTAAAAAGCACATAGCATAAAACTTTACTTTTTTTTCCCCCTGCCTTTAGATGGAGTCTTGCTCTGTTGCCCAGGCTGGAGTACAATGGTGCAGTCTCAGCTCACTGCAACCTTCGCCTCCTGGGTTCAAGCGATTCTCTCACCTCGGCCTCCTGAGTATCTGGGATTACAGGCACCCACCACCATGCCTGGCTAATTTTTTAGTAGAGACAGGGTTTCACCATGTTGGCCAGGCTGGTCTTGAACTCCTGACCTCGAGTGATCTGCCCACTTCAGCTTCCCGAAGTGCTAGGATCACAGGTATGAGCCACCGTGCCTGGCCATTGGAAAAAGATATATTTTTAAATTACTTTGAATGAGCAAAATACATGGATATGCAAAAAATGAAATAAAATAACTTAAATATTAATCAGGGAATGCACATTAAAACCACATTACAATACTCCTAAAATATTTTACTGTCGCTTGTTTGGCAAAAATAAAACAATTGACAGTAGCAGATGTTGGCGAGGATGTGGAGTCACAGGAACTCTTACACGCTGCAGGTAGGAGAGCAAGTTGGTATAACCACTTTGCAGAACAGATCTGTGAAATCTGAATGTGGACTACCCTGGGACCCAGCCATTCAATTCCTAATATAACCTGGAAAAAAATGTTGTACTTTCTCTACCAGGTGTACTTTTCTGCACCAGGCATGAAAAATAGGAGGGTTTATAACAGCACTGTTTGTAAACAGTTAAAAAAAAGGTGAGGGGGAGGATTCTGGGAAGAACCCAAGTGATTGTCATCAGAGAAATGGATAAACAATTGGTTCATACAGCTGGAATACTGTTCAGCTATGGAAATTGAGGGCTACAGTTGATGAGCCTAACAAGCATAAGGTAAAGTGAAATAAATGAATACCAGATGAATCAAACCAGTGCATTTATAGAAAGTTCAGAGTGATGCAAAACTAAGCGGTACATTGTCAGATAAATACATATGTGATTAGACTATAAAGAAAAGAGAGGGAATTACAAGCACAGAATTCACAGGAGTGGGTTCACAGGAGTCTTAGAAATATTTTCTTAAACTGATTGGTGGGTACCTGGTTGATGACTTTGTCATTCTTTCTACTAACAGTGGACATACAGTCTTGGCAGATAGAAAACACTTCCAAGGGTTAAAAGGTGATTTGGGCTACAAGGTATGGGGTATGCCAAGAACAACGGACCTTGGCAAAGCTACTGGTGGCTCAAACTAGGACAGTGACTGTGGGGAGCGGAAGATTGAAATGGACCTGAGAACAGTGCAGAAGGCATAATCAGTGCAGCGGGGGTGACTGGATGTATGGGTTGGGATGATGAGCAAGATCCATGGGAATGGGACGACCGCAAGGCTTTCAACTTCCATATCGGATAGAAGATGACTTTGTAGCGCCTTCCCTTGCAGGCCAAAGAGTGACAGTGTCCCCCTGTAAACTTGTCTCCAGAAATTGTTTCTCTGAAATGAATCCTTTTATTCCCCCAAATTAAACAATGAGAAAAGGAAAATATAAGCAACAAAGGGTATTTATAATGCTTATAGAGTTGATAAAAATGTAGGTACATAATCTGATATAAACTTTTAGACAGTGATTTTGCATGTGTCTATATTAGCACTTCTTTAAGTGCATTAGTAACTCATCTTGGGAATAAAGTGTCACATTAATTATCTTTGGACAACACTTTTTTTTATACTTTTAAGTTCTAGGGTACATGTGCACAACGTGCAGGTTTGTTACATACGTATGCATGTGCTGTGTTGGTGTGCTGCACGCATTAACTCGTCATTTACATTAGGTATATCTCCTAGTGCTCTCCCTCACTGGTTTAAACAACATCGAGCTGGCTTCTCTACTGAGGAACCACTTGGAGTCTGTGGTATGCTAACAAACGTTATGAGTCTCTGTTCTCAAATGTATTAACCCTGGAAGTCATCATGGATAATTTCTAGGCACTAGCTTTTGCAGGTCATACTTTGGAAAATTGCATTTACATGACTGTAACTGTTTAATAGGGGCAGTTCCATAGATACTCCATATTAAATAATGATGCTTTTTGTACAAGTCAATAAGTAGCCTTCTAGTGTTGGCAGTTTATTGATATTTGTGTGCATGCTGAGTCACTCTGTATAAAGTATAGGCTAATTTGTACTTACTTGCTATTCCATCTAACAGTAGTTTGATGCTAGAAATCCGAAAGTTTCTACTCATTTGTGAATAGAGGGCAATAGTACAACATATACCAACAGGCTCGCCGCCTGCTGTTACCACTTCTCTCCCATTTAGAGAACAGTGTTGTGTTGTTGTGTTTTTTATATTCATGACTGTCTCTTCTCAGAATCTTTTTCCTAAGTGATTGTGTATCTCTCCTGTTTTTAATTCAGAAAATAGAAAATGTATATTTTAACTTTTGTAGCATCGTAGGTTTGTAATTTTACCTTTTCACCCTCCTCTCTGACACAGTTGAGATACAATTGTGTACTGGAAGCTCTGGGATGAAACTTCTAGCCTTTGATCCTCTGACTCTTCTAATGTGTATTTTTCAAGTACAAAACATGAACAGCTGACTCTAGGTTTTGAAGCTCTGTTCATGATGCAGTTGTATTTTAGTGTTTTGACCTAATGTGGTAGGCTTGTGGGTTTGGGTGGTGAAGCTGTGTCTCCAGCACAGCTGTTCTCAGAGTGACAGTGTTCTCTGAATAAGTCTTGCCACCAGTGAGCCTCCTTTTTGCTCTTTAGCAACCTCAAATTGAACACAGAGTAAGAAAGTTCTGAGCACTGTAAGTATTGACGTGAAAATATAATAATACGTCTAAGAAAATTGTCTTTCTTCACAACTCACAATTTAAAATTCACCATCTTGATGGCATAAAAGTTGTTCAAAGCTGGAATGAAGTTATTTTAGGAAAGCAGTTACTGGGACGCAAGGATATGTTGCTATTTGGTCCTTCTTGTTAGAACAGACACCAACAAAGAATATGAAAAGAAGACATGTTTCTTGTGAATAGGATTCACTTCACGTTTAGGGTTTTATTTTTGCATCCAGCAACAAACTGGCATATTATAGTGGCACTGTGTTAGCGTCAGTTAAAAATTATTCTAGGCTGGGCGCAGTGACTCACGCCTGTAATCCAAGCACTTTGGGAGGCTGAGGCGGGCAGATCATGAGGTCAGGAGATCGAGACCATCCTGGCTAATATGGTGAAACCCCGTCTCTACTTAAAATACAAAAAATTAGCCGGGCGTGGTGGCTGGTGCCTGTAGTCCTAGCTACTCGGGAGGCTGAGGCAGGAAAACGGCGTGAACCCAGGAGGCGAAACTTGCAGTGAGCCCAGATTGCACCGCTGCACTCCAGTCTGGGTGGCAGAGTGAGACTCTGTCTCAAAAAAAAACAAAAAAACAAAAAAAAACTTATTCTAATTTGCCTGGGTGCAGTGGCTCATGCCTGTATTCCTAGCACTTTGGGAGGCCAAGGTGGGCAGATTGCCTGAGCTTAGGAGTTTGAAACCAGCCTGGGCAACATGGTGAAACCCTGTCTCTACTAAAATACAAAAAAAAAAAAAAAATTAGCTGGGTGTGGTGGCATGTGCCTGTAGTCTCAGCTACTGGGGAGGCTGAGGCAGGAGAATCGTTTGAACCTGGGAGGTGGCAGTTGCAGTGAGCCGAAATCACACCACTGCACTCCAGCTTGGGCGACAGAGCAAGACTCTGTCTCAAAAAAAAAAAAAAAAAAAAAAAACAAAACAGAAAAGAATTCTAATTTACCCTAGAGAGGGGATGAGGGATGTATTAGATGTATTAATCCGTTCTTGCATTGGTACAAATAAATACCTGAGACTGGGTAATTTATAAGGAAAAGAGGTTTAATTTGCTTGTGGTTTTTGCAGGCTGTACAGGAAGCGAAGCACTGGCATCTGCTCAGCTTCCGGGACGGCCTCAGGAAATTTACAGTCATGGCAGAAGGCAAAGGGAGAGAGTGGTGTCTCACATGATGGCAGCAGGAGCGAGAGAGAGAGGGTGTAGGTGCCACGTTTAAACAACCAGATCTTACAAGAACTCACTATTGTGTCGACAGCACCAATGGGGATAGTGTTAAACCATGAGGATTCGCCCCAGTGATCCAATCGCCTCCTACCAGGCCCTGCCTCCAGCGTTGCGGATTACAATTTGACATGAGATTTGGGCCAAGACACACATCTAGACTATATCAGGGGATTTATATAATCTGTGCACATCGGTTACCTCTCCACCTTTTTGAGTAGGTGTGTGCTGCAGGCTTACTGGGGACATAATCAGATACACCGGATTTGCTGCAGTAAACGCAAGATGTGTTAGTTGAGAAAGCTGCTGCTACTGGAGACTGGTTTCTGTTCAGACTAATTTCTATTAAGTCTAATTATGTAGAAGTGATACATATTTCATATTAAGTATAGTTTTCTATCTGTAGCAAACTGTTTTTAGGAAAAAACTGCCAAAAATTGTGCTGAATTTAGCCAGACACACCAAAGAGCAAACACACTTTTGTTTTTTAGCATAAAGAAAACTATTTCAAATCCCAATGAAAATAGTTGTACAATAATTTGCTTTTTGTATTTGTATTGTAATAGAGAATTATAAATTTTTAATGATTGACATAATGTATATTTATATGTTACATTTTTATTAAGTGCCTACTGCATGCTACCACATGGTCTAAGCAACGGAGATCACAGTAAATAAAGCAGACCAGAATCCTTGCTCTTGTGGAGCCTGTATTCGAAATAGCCTTTTAGATGTGTGTTTGCTAAGCAATTCATCCTTATATCTGACTGACCTGTCAAACATCTCATCATTAAGCAAAATAGTTCTCAAGCCTGTCGAATTGCTTTGAGTTGTGAGCAGAGAGACTGAGCATAGCAGATGAAAAGACTGAGACATTCTGATGCATATACAACTAATACTAAGGCTATATTGGGATCCTCATTTTTGATTTCCAGAGGGATGTCCTTCCCTGAAACGTTCATGAGAAAAAGGTGCCTTTTGTGTTGTTGCATTCTTCCTCACCCCTGATGACGTGGCAGCCTACACCTATTTGTTGTGCATCAGCAAGCATTCCTGGAGGCTAAAGAAACAAGATGACCAGGCAGAATAGAGGAGTGCTTTAGGGGTTCACGGCAGCCAGCAGACCGACCTGGGTGTTTGGTACTTGCTGGTTTGGGAGGTGGTGATGGAAGGAGTGGGAATGACACCCAGTTGTAATACAATGAGCCATCCGTGGGGGTGGGGATGATGTTCAGAAACACGGAGTGCAGCAGGGGTGGTAGCTGCTTTATGCAGTGCGGAGGGCATAGGTGATGAGTTTCATTTGATGTGACTGTAGAATATCCAAGTGGAGGTGAACAGTGTTGGGCCAGTGGGTCCACTGCCCAGGAGACAGAGCAGAGTGGGAGCGCTGCAGATTTGGGAGTCATTAGTCTAGTGAGGGTACTACCTGTGGGAATGGGCAGCAGGGAACAGGGAGAGTTTCTGGGTAGGATGAGGGGACATCGAGGAGATTACCCAGAGGTGTGTCCATCAACGGGCACAGACTGGGTCAGCCAGTGTGGTTGTCATGATGTTCTCATTGGAACAACCTTTTCTCAAGTACCAGCAAAACCCAACATTTCAAACATCTTTTTATTTTCAGTTTCTGCTGCTACAATCACAACAGTATAATGCTCTGCTCCTTTCTATTATTTTAGGGTTACACTGGCTGTATAGTCGCTTGAAACATCACTTATAGAACATTTGTTTTGGGTGTGTGTTCTGAGTTCCCAAGTAACAGAATAATGAATGAACTCTTAGCATATCACTTACGTGTAATTTGAGGGCTTCCCATGTTAAAATTGCTTGATTTCTGGAGCAGATCCTTAAGCTGACACTGCTGTTACCATGATTATGTATGCAAAGGAAAGTAACCACTGTACCAGCTGGGAGATGGGGTGCAGCTAGTGGTGAACCCTATTGTTTACATAGTGTGCTCATCCAGAGTAACTTTCAAACATGCCTCTTAACCGTGTGGAAAGATGAGAAGAGGGAGATGAAATCAATATAATGGAAGAGGGCAGAGAGATTTTGAGAGTACTGTTACATTTACTGTATGGAGTGTTTTTTTGTTTTGTTTTTTTTTAATAGTCCCAAAAAGAAGAAAAATTTAAAACCTACCATGAGAAAATGGCGTTGTTATACACAATTTTGGTGTTAATGCTTTAATACATTATTACCACTGAGTTTCTTTTTTTTGCTGTTCTCTCATTCCCTTGATAGTCAATTTTTGTTGGTTTGGTAGTTTTTGAGCTGCAGTCTCGCTCTGTTGCCCAGGCTGGAGTGCAGTGGAGCAATCCCAGCTCACTGCAGCCTCTGCCTCCCGGGTTCAAGCAATTCTTATGCCTCAGCCTCCCCAGTAGCTGGGATTACAGGCGTGCACCACCGCCCTGATAATTTTGTATTTTTGGTAGATATGTGGTTTTGCCATATTGGCCAGGCTGGTCTTGAACTCCTGGCCTCAAGTTATCCGCCCCCCTCGGCCTCCCAAAGTTCTGGAATTACAGGCGTGACCCACTGCATCTGGCTGATAGTCAATTTTTAAGAGCTTCTTTGTTTGATATATAGAGCATATATGTATATATATATATACACATACACATATATATGAAGATAGGTGACATTTAAATACTCAAGCATATTAAAAATTGTGTGTGTGTGTGTGTGTATATATATATATATATATATGAGACAGGGTCTTGCCCCATCACTTAGGCTACAGTGCATTGATACGATTATGGCTCGTTGCAGCCTTAACCTCAAGGCTCAAGTAAACCTCCTGTCTTGGCTTCCCGGGTAGCTCGACTACAGGCACTCATCACCTCACCTCACCCCACTCCCAGCTTTTTTTTTGTTTTTTTGTTTTTTTGGTTTTTTTGGTAGAAATGAGGTTTCACTGTGTTTTACAGGCTAGTCTTAAACTGCTGGCCTCAAGTGGTCCTCCTGTCTCAGCTTCTCAAACGTTTTTATGTTACTAATTTTAACTGTATATCTTAAAGCTGTTCATGGGTGACTTTATAATTTTATTTCAGTTGTTAATATCAAAGTGTATCACCACATATTTACCTCATGTAGCATCAGGTATATAATGATTTTACTTTAAAACCTTTAATTTTAGAATAGTTGATAAGACGCGAAGATAAGAAAATAATTATCCATTAAGTGGTTTCTATCATCTAGATTAAAATGTCAATCAGATTTTTCCCATTAGTTATTTTTAAACTAAGGCTGGTAAGTAGCCGTGATCATATGGGGAGTCCTTATATAGAAATCTTAGGGTTGCTTTAGACCTTGGTTATTTTTATCTCACACTTGTTCAGATGCGTTGGTTGAAAGGATGGCATAAGGGTCTTTTTTTAAATGTATAAGCAAATATATTGTCTATTAAATAGGACTGGAGCCCCAGGAGGGTTAAATGTTCACTACTCTCTCTCCAGAGAGTATTCAACTTAAACTATTTGGTAAAAATGCTTATTCTTCCTATTTTTTTTTTTCACCCTGAGGAACAAGTTTCCTCCTATTCTTATGCCCCAGCTCTCCTGCAAATGGAAAATCTCTTCCATGAGGTGAAGTTAGTGCCTGGGCTGAGCTCGCTTGGAATATTTGATGTTGCTAAGCAAATGTTAGGTTAAAGAAAACAATATTTATTTTTGTTTTTATCTTAAATACGAAGAAAGACCATATGGTGCATAGCTAGAAACACCTAAGTGGTTAATTGCATGTTAAATTTCTTTCCTCTTTGCCTGCATAAACAACTGAAAAAATATTTACTTTCTGTGTCATGCTAGGTTTATTTATGACTTTGTAACTAAAACACAGAAGTGTTATAAATTGAAACTTTAATCTCATGATTGACTCATTTTCTAAAAATTTATATGGTTTCAGTTTGTGGGACAGCTGCGGCTCTAGATTTCAGTGACTTAAAACATGAGGAAATTATGACTACCCAGGTTGTTTTTTTAATATAGTCCTTTGAGCCAAATCACAACTTTCATTTTTGTCTTGGTTTTCATGAATACTGCTGCCCTTTTTTTTCTTCTTGGCCTGCAATTTGACACAGGCTAGACAGAAGGAACTAACAATCCAGGCTATTAGTAGAAGCTGTTTCTTTACCAGGTAAACTTTTGTATCTGAAATGATGCACATGTGTCATTTAGGTTTAGGCTGTTTCTATTTCAGGAAGCCTTTTCTCTGGTGATTTTCTGAGGTAAGTCACGTTCTTATTCACAAGGAATGAGAGCCGGACACAGGGACCATTGTGATGCCTCTTTACCTTTATGCCTTATCAGCAACAGGGAGTCAAGGCAGCATTAGCAATATAAGGAAGGTTCCAGTTGAGTGTCATTAATTTTTAATTTTAATTATATGTTGAGTAAGTAATATATATGCATGATTAAAAATTCACAGAGTGTCAAAAGCTTTACAGGACAGTCTCCCTCCTCCTTAGGTCCCTTTCCCTGGAGGCAGCCTGGGGTACTGTATCTCACACTGATTTGAAGATGAATTACCTCGGTTCAACATAAGTTTAAAGACATAAAATCTACAGTTCTCAGTCACTTCCTTCTCTTAGTATTCTTCTTGCCTTTTCTCATGGGTAGAGCAGCTCTAGACTGGACTCACTCTTCCCCTAATGAGTGTCCTAGGAAGCATATGCTGTACCACTCTCAAATCCACACAGCATTAGTGAGGTCTTTTCTGAATACAGACTCGAGTGTGACATCCCTTCCCTTAAAACCCGTAATGGCTTCCATTGCTCTTAAGCTGAAGGCCAGAGTCCTTTGCCCACCCACAAGTTCCTGCGTGGTCTGGTCACCCAAGCTTCCTCCAGCAGGACCCACCCTGCTGCCTTTGGCACCGGAGACTTGGCGCTTGTTCCTGCTGCCTGGAGTGCCCTCTTTCTGCTCCCTTTGCCTTCTGCTTGGACCATCACTTCTGCAGCCCTGGCCAGCCTCTGTTACACAGTCTCCCAGGCCGGGGTCCTTTCCTTAAGATGGGTCACCCCGATTTGTAATGTACTGATGCCATTGATTCATTTCTATCTTCCCAGCTGGAGTGAACCTCACAGAGAAGCACGGCTCATTTCCGGCTTGTCTGTTGTTTTCCCAGGGCCCTGAACAGTTAGTTACTTAGAGTACGTACCCAATAAATGTTTATTGAAGAATTTTTTACATTTTTACTGAGATATAATGTACATAAAGTGCACAAATCCTAATTTATAGCTCCATGAACTTCTGGAAATATGTTTGCCTGTAGAACCACCACCCGGATCAAAATATACACATCTGCAGTTATCCAGAAGGCTCTTGTGACCCCCTTTCAATCAATACACCTTCCCCACAAGTTAACCACTAGTTTTGCCTGTTTTGAACTTCACATTGGTGGCATCATACATGACTTTCATACAACATGTCTGTGAGATCCACTGTCTTGTTGCATGTTTTAGTAATCTGTTCCTTTTCATTGCTTTGTGGTATTTTCATGTCCAGTATGCCACAACTTACTTATCTGTTCCACTATTGATGGACATTTATTTCTAGTTTGGGGCTTTTATGAATAAAGTTCCTGTGAATTCTCCTGTATGTGCTTTTTAGTGGACATAAACATTCATTTTTGCTGAGTGAAATGGGGCACATTTTTGTTTAGTTTTATTATAGCTATTGCCAGTTTTTCAAAGTGATTATCATGAGTTACATTCCAACCGGCAATATGTGGATATTTGCTTCATCCTCTCCCATTATAATTAAAAGGATGTTATCAATCCTTTTTACTTCAGCCATTCTGGAGCATGGAGAATGATCTCATTGTGGTTTTAATTTGCACTTTTCTTATGACTAATGATACTGGATGCTGCTTCATATGTTTAGAGGCCACTTGAATGTCCTCTTTGTGTAAGTTTTCTCTAATGTGGATGAAATAGGAGGGTTTCAAGCAAAGGACTGACAGATTGAAGGTGGGATGAAAGAGAGAGAAGTGAGTTGAAAATTCCTGCAAGGGTTTTGATCTGAGCACCCAAAGGATGGCATTGCCATTAAGATGGAGAAGACGGCCAGACACAGTGGCTCACACCTGTAATCCTAGTACTTTGGGAGACCGAGACGAGAGGATTGCTTGAGTCCAGGCATTCAAGACTAGCCTGGGCAACACAGACTAAAAAATTATCTGGGCATGGTGCCACACACCTGTAGTCCCAGCTACTTGGGAAGCTGAGGTGGGAGGATCACTTGAATCCAGGAAGTCAAGGTTTCAAGGCCACAATGAGCTATGATTGCACCAGTGCGTTCCAGCCTGGGCAAGACCCTGCCTCAAAAAAAAAAAAAAAAAAAAAAAAAAAAGGAGAAGACTAGGAAGACCATGGGAAATGTAGGTCTTAAGGGAGAGCAGGAGATCAGTTCAGGAAATAATAAGTTTAAGATGTCTACTAAACATACCAGAAAAGATGTCACATAGGCAGTTGGATGTACAAGTTCAAAGGGCTGGTCTGCACTGGTGATACCCATTTGGAGTCATCCCCACACAGACTGTATCAAAAAGCCATGGAACTGGGTGAGATCAACCCCAAGAGTAAATGTAAATGGGAACAATCTGTCTGAAAGATGAGGCTTGGGGCGTTCCGACATTTAGAGGGCTGGACAGTGAGGAGGAGCCAAAAAAAAAAGCGGGGGGGAATTGAGAGGGAGACACCAATGAGGTAGGAGGAAAAAGAGGGTGATGTCTTGAAACCAACTGAAGAAAATGTTTCAAGGCAGAGTGAGTGAGTGAGTGTATCAGATGGTACCCTTAGGGCAGAAGAGCTGAGAACTGAGAAACAACTATTGGATTTAGCGAGGTGAAGGTCGTTATTGACCTGGATAAAAACATTATCAGCTGAGTGGTTGGTGGGACAAAGGCTAAATGGAGTCGGTATCAAGAAAAGTGAGGGAGAAGAATTAGAGGCAGTGAGTAGAGGCACTTCTGGTGTTTTCCTGCAAGAGGAGAAAAATTGGACTTGGAGGAGAGGTACGGATAAAGGGAGGTTGTTTTTGTTTTTTTGCTTGACTGATTTCATTTGGATTTTTAATGAGGTGAATAACATGTGTACGTGAATGGGAAAGATCTATTAAGACTGAAAAGCCAGTGATGTAGGGGAGAATAGACAAGGGGAAGGGATTTTTGTACGGGTGGAGAGGTTAGCCCGTAGACCCCGAGATTATAGCCTAACCGTCTTTAGAGTGTGTGAACAAAGATGCAGGCAGTGGGTAGATGCAGTTGTGGGAGTCCTCTTCTGGGGCTTTGCTCTGTCAGGTGGAATCAGGGCACCAGCTGAGCATGCAAATGGGGCAGTGTTGCTGACATTTGAGGAGAGAGGAGCAGGTAGAAAGGAGAGTGGGAGAGATGGTGGAGTGGAGATGTGAGTTATGATTGCAGACCACGTTAAGGGCCCAAGTGGGGTTAGTGCCGGTGGTTTGGAAAGAGGGCTGTGGGGACGGTTGTGTGCTTTTCCTGGCCATACTCAGTATCTAGCTTTCACCAGGGCTGTGGTTTTGCCAAGTGAATGTAGAGTATAGTCCAAGAGCAGGCCGTGGACCCGAGGGTTATTCAGAGCAACTATGACAACTGACTGTGGGATTTAACAAGGCAGAGAGGACAGTGAGCACATGAGGGAGCTCTGGCCTGGTGAACTTTGGGAAGTGGACTGTGAGGTCCCAGTGGGACTGGAGATAAGGTACTGGAGAGTTCGCCGAAAAGACGGTGTGACGGTTGAGCAAAGGAATGCTTGGAATGGATATTATGAAGGGGTTCTGGTTACAGTAACGGCAAGGCCTAGATTGTAACCATGGAGTGAGAGGCTGAGTTAGGGCCAAGAACATCCTCACAAAGGAAGAGAAGGTCAAGGAGTGGAGGGGCCAGAGTATTAGTTGCCTATTGTTGCTGTAACAAATTACCACAAACTTGGTGGCCTAATATAGCAAAAATGTATTCTTAGAATTCTGGAGAAGACCACAGTGAGTGTTAAGGGGCTGAATGAAGATGTCAGCAGGGCTGACTTCTTCCAGAGGCCCCTAAGAGCATCCAGTCCCTGCCTCTTCCCACTCCATGAGGCGGACGGTGTGCCCTGGCTGCGGGCCACAGGCTGCATTCTCTGCTTCCCTCATCACATTGCCTTCTGCCTCCTTCCACTTCTTGCTTTTCTTTTATAAGGACCCTTGTGTTTCCTACTAGGGCCTACTCAGATTATTCAGGATAACCTTCTCACCTCAGGATCTTTAACTTAACCACATCTGCAAAGTCCATTTTTTTCCAAATGAGGTGACATTCACAGGTTCTAGGGATTCGGATGCGGACATCTTTGGAGGAGAGGGCATTATTCTTTCTGCCACACAGAACATTTGGAAGATTAGCTGTTGGGGCATTGCTATCGTCAGAATTCTAACAGGAGTAGGATTGGTGAGAGTGAAGTAAAACAGAAGTAAGAAATCCTCAAGGAGTGAGTGAGAAGGACTGACGCTCCTGCTAGTGACTGCAGTAGTGAAGGGTAAAGAGGATTGTGGTCCACTGTCAGCAAAATGAGAGTTGGAGTGTTCTGAGGGAGAAGGAACTGGCAGTGAAAACCAGAACCAACACCTCCTTGCCTTCAGACCCAGTCATATGCAGGACTTGGGGAGAAACCCGCCGTGTTGTGAAAACGTTGCAAGGGAAGTATGATTCTTAGCAGAGACCCGGGTCTCTTAGAATAAAGGTGAAAGGAACCTTCAAAGAAGGCAGAGGGAAATACAGGTGGTTTTGCTGATGACTGGATTTTAGAAAGCTCAGCAGAAGAAACGGGAGGATGAGGGCAGAAAGTGGATACAGAGAACGGGCAGGAGAGCAGTGCTGCCATAGTCATGGGTGTCCACAGGGTGGAAGGTCTCAAGACTGATCGCAGTGGAACTGCGAGTGCGGGTGCAGGGAGGGTGGGAAGCCCCAGCAGAGCACGAGGGAGTGGGATGAGGAAAGCCCCAGACGTGGCAGACTGGAGAAACTGAGGGTCAACGAGAAAGGCATGAAAGTGAGATCGTTTTTATGTTAGCTTGCAAAATAGAAGTACAGTATTTCTTTCTCTTTATTTGTTCCTGATACTCTGGGGAATGCAGAAGCCAGGATGGCCGTTCAGTTTTGTGCTGAAGCTAAGAAGCTTTGCGTAGCTTTTGAAACTTTGGAGTAGTGCTATGGGGCCAGAAGAGAGTGAGGATTAAGGCATTTACCTAAGGTGTTCCGGGCAGAATTAGTACACACGTTGCCTGACATTCGGACTGGAGCTCTTTCTGTTACTCTGTTTTACTGTCATGAAGTAGATTCCAGATAGAGTAAACATTTAAATGGAAAAACATAAGCCATTAAAAAAGGCTTCTATAGACAGATAGCTCTTTTTCATTTAGAGAAGGATGGTAAATTTAAAAGAAATGGAAGAAATCACAAATGCAAAGAGGAGTAGATTTGAACTTCCCTCATGAAACATGATGAATAAAATTTACTGGCAAACAAATCGGTTTTTTAAAATTGTAGCATCTAGGACATATGGTTTATATTTTGCGGCATAAAGAGCTCATACAAATAAAACAATGACAACAGAAGAACAATTTTTTAAAAATCCCAACATTGGCCAGGTGCGGTGGCTCACACCTGTAATCCCAGCACTTTGGGAAGGCAAGGTGGGCAGATTGCTTGAGCCCAGGAGTTCAAGACCAGCCTGGGCAACATGGCGAGACCCTGTCTCTACAAAAAATAAACTTAACTGGGCATGTTGGTGCATGCCTGTAGTCCCAGCTACTTGGGAGGCTGAGGTAGGAGGATTGCTCCACTGAGATAGATAATTTTATATTTGTTCATAGAAGGATAAATTTGTTTGAAAGGAGGGACCAAGAACCTGAAGAGTTTACATATCCCTTAAGCCAATAATGTAACATTTAAGAATTTGTTCTAAAGGAATAAATAGAAATCCAATAAAGCCTGGTGACTGATGATCATAACATGTACAAGACATTGGAAAGAATCCAACATTCAAGGAATGGCTAGGTAAACTAGGGCACGTCGTGTGGTTGTCACTAGGCCTACTCACTAGTAATCCAGCTCGCTTATCTCTGCCCCATTGTAGAATTGCACTTCCGTGCCCCTTGCAGTTATCTGTGGCCTTGTGACTTACTATGACCAAAGAAATGTGAGCAGAAGTGATGTGTATCATTCCTAGGCTGTGGCCTTCGAGAGCTACTGTACAGTTGTCTACATCTCCTGCCCTTGGTTCAGCAGTCAGTGCCATTCCAGTTGGTGGAGGTCCTGAGAACATGGGTTCCTAAATACTGATAGTGCCAGACGGGCCTGCTGACCTGTGACGACATGTTGTATGCTCAGGGAGCAAACACGGAGATTTTAGGGTTCATGTGATCACATTGTAACGTAGCGTAGCCTGACTAATGTGGCCCATATGAAATAATATGCAGTCATTCATGTCTAGAAAGAATTCATAAATAAGTTTAGTGAAAAACTGATAGGAAAGTGTACATAGTGTGATTTTGTCTTTTGAAAATAGACCGAAGAAAACTTTGAAACATTAGCAAATATTGATCACACTTGTGGATTAAGGGTGGACGTTTCATTCTTTTTTATGTTTTTCACAGTATTCCAATTTTTCTCTAATGAGGATGTGTTCCTTTTAAAATCAGAAGAGGAAACACACAAACATCTGCACACCCACCCTCCTCCCGTTGACTCCCAGTGGTGTGGCCATTCAGTTCTCTGTGAACCATTGAAGAGGCTCCTGGCAATGACGGTGATCATAGGGACCCTTTTTTACCTGGCGAGTGCAGCTGAGGTGGAGGATCAGGACTCAACTCAACTTGGGTTCAGAGTAGAAATTTCCTGTCATCATGGCTTTAGTTCTAGATATATAAAATCCATTTTCCTAGAGCCGAAATACTTTCCCTCTCCTTTAAATGATCTTGGAGGTAGCGAATGCAAACTCTCTTGCCTCAGAAAAGCTACATCCTAAAAGAGATGTTCTTTGAGGTGATAACCAGACTTCACAGTGCTGAGCAATCGTTCACTGCAGAGCACTCCCTGAAGTGCTGTGGTGGAGGACACCAAAGAAAGAGAAAGTATGTTCTTTGCCTGGATAAACCATACATAAATCAGTAAATGAAAATGAGTGACATTCTAACCCCCAATAGGATGGTGTGAGGAGGTGGGACCTTTGGGAGATCATTAGGGTATGAAGATGGAGCCCTCATGAGGGGGTTAGTGCTTTGGAAGAAGAGGCAGGAGAAGCATGCGTGCTCTCTCTCTCTCTGTCTTCTCTCTCACTCTCTCTCTTCCTCTCTTTGCCTCTCACTCTTGCTGTCTCTCCCCCCACCCTACCATGTGAGGATGCAGTGAGCAGACTGCCAGCTCCACACGGAAGCAGGCCCTCATCAGACACTGGATCTGCTGGTGCCTGGTTCCTTGCACTTCCCAGCCTCTAGAACTATGAGAAATGACTTCTATTGTTTAAGCCACCCAGTCTATGGTATTTTGTTATAGCAGCCCGAACTAAGATGTGTAGTTTAAACTTTGTGCATTTTTGTTTATCAGACATTTTCCTAAGACCTTTACCACTGTGTGTGAGACACAGTGTGTGGATACTTTGCACTGAGCAGACAGTTTGCCTGCCACCGACCTGCGTGTCAAGCTGTGGCCTTCCCATCACGCCTAGTGTGTGTTCCCAGGCCCCATGTGTGACTTCTGCTCCTAGTTGAAGTTAGTATTCACATTCCCTCTGCTTGCTCTGAAACTTTGCCCCAGACCCTACTCGTGTTCAAGGTTGTGTACTCCTTTTTCATTATTATAGAAGGTCTGCATAACTCTTTGTGCACTTGACTACTTTAGCCTTAGAATAAGTCCGTAACATGTACTGCTTGGCTAAAAGGTAAGCAAAGTTTATGTTCCCAGACATGTTGCAAAGTTGTGCAATAGGTTAGGTAGTTTTCTCTTGACAACCCTCACTGCCGATTTTAATTTTTGCCAATCTGATGCTCCACAAATGCTAACTTATTTGTGCTTGCAGTTCTTGTATTACTAGTAAAATCACTGTCTTTCCTTATTTTTTTTACCAACTATATGGGGAGTGAAGTGCCTATTTTTGTTATTTTCCCATGTTTATGTTGATCTTTCTTTTGCTATTGATTTTTATGAAAATGTTACTTATCCTTCTTGATATACATATTTCCCCTATTTTGTTATTTCTCTTTCATCTTCTATTATGACTTTTAACATTGAAAAGATTTTATTTTTGTTGTTTTGCTTGTATGTTGTTGAGATAGTTAGTTAAATCTATTAGACTTTTTCTGTTTCCTATTATGCTTAAAGAGAACTTCTTATCTAAGATTATTTAATTTTTTGCCCATATTTTCTTCCAGTATTTATGATTTTTTTCACATTAAATATTTAATTATGTAAATTTATTTTGATGTAAAGTATGACATTTGGAACCAGCTTTAGTTTTTCTTGTCTTTTTTAAGACATGGTCTCACTCTGTTGCCCAGGCTGGAATGCAGGGGCTCAGTCATGGCTCAGTGCAGCCTTACATCCTGGGCTCAAGCAGTCCTCCAGCCTCAGCCTCCTGAGTAGCTGGGTCTGCAGGTATGTACCACCATGCCTGGTTAGTTTTTTTTTATTACTGTTTTTTGTAGAGACAGGGTCTCACGGTATTACTCAGTCTGGTTTTCAAACTCCTGGGCTTAAATGATCCTTTTGCCTTAGCCTCCCAAAGTGCTAGGATTACAGACATGAGTCACTGCCAGATTTAGTGTCTCTACATGCTTATAATTCATCTTTTCACCACTGATTTGAAAAGGTATTTTTTTAAATCAGATACTAGGTTTTTATGTGCGACAAGATTTGTTTCTCAGCTTTCCATCTCAGGTGTCCTTGCCCAGGCTGGATAATCATTTGTGGAGTTTTTAATTGATTGTTGATGGATTTTTAATATGAAATATTTACTGTTCAATTTACCTGCCTATTGCTAGCATAGTGTCATATATATTTATAATGTTCTTCTTAGAAGTCCCTCATACACCTTTTTAAATGCATTTGTTTTATGGTTTTTTGTTGCTGTGAATGGGATGTTGATCCTCCCACCTTTTTCTAGCTGATTATCATTGATACATAAAGAAGTTACTTGTTTTCATTTGTTGATTTTTGTGGCTGGAAATTCTGATGAACACATTCTATTTTTGATACTTACCTGCCACAGTTTTGGGGTTTTCTAGATACACATCGCTCACGACATTTGTAAATAATATTTTTGCTGCCCCTTTCTGATAGCTATACGTTTGTTTGTCCTCAGCTGATTCAATGGCTTGAACTTTCAAACTGTTGCTAAATAATAATAGAGAAGGCAAACATCCTTATTTGGAATGTTTCTGGTTTGACCTATGGTTTGAAAGAGTGCCATGTGCGTGCTTGAGAGAAGAGAACAGTCCAGGATAAAGAGTGGCATATTCAAATTACAAAGACAGGAGTGAGAAAGGTTTGTGTGGAAACAGGTTGTACAAAGCTGAAGCTCTGTATGGAGGAGTTACAACATGAGTAGAGGTGGTTTATCTGAGGAAGGTGAGATTAATCAGACATGATGAATAGTTCAGGCATACTGTAGAGAGTGGTGCTATAGAATCAGGTGAGCTAGGCGTGAGATCTTCATCCGTAAGATGGTGGTATCGAAGTCACAGGGCTATGACTGAAACAATGTATGATCAAAGCATTTAAGCCCAATGCCTGGTGCCCAGTAAACACTAAACAGATGTCTTGTATTATTATTATTGTCATATAATAAAATAATGTAGAGCTTGAAAGGGGAATTTTTAAAAAGGGTAATTGATATGATAAAAATGGTATGTGTAAATAAAATCAGTTGCATGTAGGATGTGTCAAAGCAGGAAAAACAGACTAGAATCAATGGGAATCTGTGTGTTCAGCATTCTTTCATTAGTGAGTTTTGAGGGAGTGTCTGCTCCCCAAGGCTAGCCATTGGCCAGGCCACCAGGAGTCCCCATGATAACGCACAGCCAGTTGCTTGAGCACGGTCATGGTGATTCATGCCCCCAACTTCCATGACCATATGTGATTATTAATGTGCTAGAATAGTTTATCTTGGTGTCTTGCACACATCATGATTTGTAATGTATATATTTAATAATTATAAAAGAAAGCAGTTATTTGCTTTCTTTAACATACATTATCTTCCAATTCCTAACTTAGTGATGATGCAATCATTCTTTTCACATGTGTATATTTTTTTGTGTCTTGGGGAAGCTTTGAAATACTTGCTGATTTATGGAGAGTGAAAAGTGAACCAGACTTTCTCAGAACATTTAGAAAAACTCAGACACTTAAAAGCTAAAATCAAACAGTATTTGAAATGATTTATACAATTGCAGCCATAACTTTTTTCCACTTAAGCCAAAGTACGTCTAAACAATCCTTTCATGCTGCTAAGTCCTTTAAATGGAAGCAGGAGACGCCTGTAAATCAAATGCGAGTTTACGTTTATTTCAGAACCGCTTTTCCTAACTCCTTTTCCCGCTTAAAACTTAGTGTGTCCTCGAAAAAGGTGAACACTCCGTTCTGATTTAATTTAAATGAACATGAATAAAGAAATACATTAAAATATTTTACAGGATAATATGCTGCCACAGCCAGTTTAGAGAAGCACAGTATTGAAGGCAAGCAGAGTAACACTAGGTGCAGTGGAGTTTGCTTATTTGAAATAAGATAATTCAGCTCCAAGCTCATCAGGAGTGAGTAATAAACATGATCACTGCGGTGGAGTCAATCTCAAACTACTCTGTTGGACTTGGAATTCACAAAACACTGTAATCTTACGTATTTATTTATTTATTTATTTATTTATTTATTTTGAGACGGAGTCTCGCTCTGTGGCCCAGGCTGGAGTGCAGTGGCCGGATCTCAGCTCACTGCAAGCTCCGCCCCCCGGGTTCCCGCCATTCTCCTGCCTCAGCCTCCCGAGTAGCTGGGACCACAGGCGCTGCCACCTCGCCCGGCTAGTTTTTTGTATTTTTTAGTAGAGACGGGGTTTCACCGTGTTAGCCAGGATGGTCTCGATCTCCTGACCTCGTGATCCGCCCGCCTCGGCCTCCCAAAGTGCTGGGATTACAGGCCTGAGCCACCGTGCCCGGCCATAATCTTATTTCTTAATGACTTCTTATCTCGAAATAGTTTGTATTCATAAGTTGCAAAGTACCTTTCGCCCAGCTTCCCCAGTGATAACATCCTACATAACCGTGGTGCATCATCAAACCCATGCAATTCACCGTGGTACAATACTGTAACACAGAAATCTGAATTACTTTCACATCCTCTATTTGTTCATTATGGTTACTTCAAAAATGTACTGTCTTTTATTTTCTAGGATGGTACATCTCAGAATGGTTAGCAAAAACTAGTTTATAAGTTTAACCTACAACCTATGACTCCTTTTGTTCTGTTCAGATGATAAGCAGATTTTAAGTGCATCATGAAGACAGGAACAACAGAAGTGAGATCAGTAGAGACTTGCACATCACTGGGACTTGCCCTGCATTCTGATGCTACCATGCTAGAGAAACACAAATACTTTAAAGTGCTCAGCGTTGAGAGCCACAGCAGCCATTGCTGTGTTTATGGCCCACTTGCCCCATGGGTAAAGTCAGAATATGCCATGAGATCACCCATCTTAAGCATTTTCACCTATTATATCCTTGACTTCTCTTTTTACTTGAGTAGCACTGATTTTTTAATCTGTCCTTGAACTGTTTACTCGCTGGCTTTTAAGCATTTTGGGCAAACCTGCAGTAAGAAATGCATTTTACATGATCTATTATACAAATACATGTATGTGCATTTAGGTGTGTATGTGTGCATACATGTGGGAGTGAAACTGAAACAGAAGTACCACAGGTCTCAAGTCACCCTGCGTGTGGTACACTACATATGTTCTGTCCCATCTTTTTTTTTAATGCGGGTCACAGGCTACTGTACAGATTTTACAAACCACCAGTAGATAATGGTGCACAGTTTGAAAAATCTCCATGTTAACTTACCCTGCCCAGTGATTTTGCTTATTTTATTTTCTTTCCCAAGTCAACCATAAAACCTTTTTCTGATAAAGATGTTTTAGAACTAAATTATTTAGAACATTAAAACTACAACTTTTATTTAATCCACCACCACTTCTCCTTATGTGTGTCAATTCATTTGAATGACATCTTTCAGGATGATATACATGTACAAGACAGTGTGAAAAATGATACAATGCAGTGCTGTGAGAACACTACTGTAAATAGGGAAGTGCTGAATTTTGCCTCATGGAGTCAGAAATGACCGTTAATCTGGGCTTAGTTGCTTCTGATTCAGATTTTTAACCTAGCTTAAGTCACAGTAGGGAGAAGGGAGTAAGGAACAAGTAAGGTATGGCGGAAAGTGGTTAGAGAATATGTTAGTCCTGGTTGCTTGATGATAGGGAACTTGGAACAGAAGGGAGGGGCTGTTGTTTGGGGGCTGACTATCAGACTGGGATCAAGTCATAAAGAGTCCTTTGTGTCTGCTCAGAGGCCTGTATATGTCTGGGGAGGGAATAGAAGGCCTTAGAGGTTTGAAGTTTGTAAGCAGAGAAGCGACATGAGCAGATATAAGCTGCAGGCAAAAAGTTAAGGTTCCAGTATGGATGATGGAATGGGGGTACAGAGATTGAAGCAGGGAGAAAACAATCTATCCAAGAAATAGCTGAAAACAAATAGAAAAATATAGTGACTCTGACCATATACTTAAAACCATCTATTTTTTAATCTGCTAGAATGATCTACATCATTTTGATAACATTTTATTCTTCTCTCAGCAACATATTTACCAAAACAAATTCTTTTAAATATTTTATCCAGCATTTAGTTGTTTCGTTGAGGAGGACTGTTGGAAATAGCAAACCCATCATGTTGCTGAAACAGAAGCTCCTCCACTTGATTTATCTCTTCTTCTTATGTTTTTGCTTTATTCTTGGAGATTGCCTTGATTTTATCCTCCTACTCTTCCCATTGTTTTTGGTTTGGTTTGGTTTTTGTTTTTGTTTTGGCAAGGATATTTTTATCTCTGGTAGCTGCTGCCTGTTCTTGTCTTCATTTTTCACAGCATCTTGATTTTTTTTAATGAATGTAACTTTTTTTGGTAAGTAAGAATATATATGCACATAGACCCTACGTACCCTAAAGGGCCTATAATCTAGGCAAGAGGTGATAAGGGTCTAAACCTGGGCATTGAGGATGAGTATGGAAGGGAAAAGCTACAAGGAATATATTGAGATAAAATTATCAAGACTTCGGGATTGATTGGTGGTAACTGAGGATAAGGAATCAAGAGTCAATGGTGATCCTCAGCCGAAAAAGAGCACCTAGAAAAAGCCCACAGCTGACGTTATACTCAGGGTGAAAGACTGAAAGCTTTCCTCTGAGGTGGGAATAAGACAGCGACGTCTGCCATTACGCCTTCTATTCAATATTATACCGGTGGTTTTCACCATAGGAATTTGTCAAGAAAAAAACTAAAAGCATTCATATTATAAGGAAGAAATAAAATTATCTCTCTTTGCAGATGACATGCATGATCTTGTATATAGAAAATCCTAAGGAATACACACACACACACACACACAACTGATGGGCTGGGTGCAGTGACTCATGCTTGTAATCCCAGCATTTTGGGAGGCCGAGGCAGGTGGATCAGTGGAGGCCAGGAGTTCAAGACCAGCCTGGTCAACATGGCAAAACCCTGTCTCTACTAAAAATACAAAAAATTAGCTGGGCATGGTGGTGTGCACCTGTAATCCTAGCTACTAGGGAGGCTGAGGCAGGAGAATTGCTTGAACCCAGGAGGCAGAGGTTGCAGTGAGCCAAGATCATCCCATTGCACTTCAGCCTGGGCAACAAGAGCAAAACTCCATCTCAAAAAAAAAAGAACTGATAAACCAGTTCAGCAGGGTTGCAGGATATGAGATCAATATGCAAAAATTGTTTTTCTGTATTCTAGCAATAAACAACCTAAAAATTAAATTAAGAAGACCACTCGATTTACAATAACATCTGGAAGAGTAAAATACTTAGGAATAAATTTAGCAAAAGAAATTCAAGACTTGTAAAGTAAAAACTATAAAATATTATCGAAAGAAAGAAGACCTAAATAAATGGAAAGATGTCTCATGTTCGTGGATTGTAAGACTTATTTTGTTAAAGATGGCAGTACACCCCAAACTGACCTGCGGATTTAACACAATCTGTCAGAACCTCAGCTGCCTTTTTTGCAGAAAATGACAAACCTAATCATAAAATGTCTCGTGGAAATGTGGGAGACCCAGAATAGCCAAAACAGTCTTGAAAAGGAACAAAGCTAGAGGGCTCACACTTCCCAACTGAAGCAGTTACTACGGAGCTACGGTAATCAGGACTGAGTGGCGCTGGCATAAGGATAAACGTACAGGTTCGTGGAATACAACTGAGATTCCAGAAAAACAAACAAACAAACCAACAAACATAGATTCATCTTCAGTTGACAACTAACTGAGGAAAGAATTGTCCTTTCAAAGAATGGTGCTGGGAAAACTGGATCTCCACATGCAAAAGAATGAAATTGGACTCCTACCTTGTACTATATACAAAAATTAACTCAAAATAGATCGAAGACCTAAATTTAAGAGTTAAAACTGGAATATTCCTAGAAGAAAACATAGGTTTACATACATATTTATGACCTTGGATTAGGCGATGCCTTCTTAGATACATCACCTAAAGCATAAACAACCAAAGAAACGGAAGAATTTTTAAAATTTTAATGGGTACAAATTTTTTAATTTTAAGGAGTTCAAATTTGTATCCAAAGAACACTACCATGAAAGTGAAATAACAACCCACAGAATGGGAGAATATGTATCTGATCAGAGTTTAATCTTTAGTAAAACAACCCATTTTAAAGTGAGCAAAGGGTTTGAAGAGATATTTCTCCAAGAAAGATATTAAAATGACCAAGTAGCACACGAAAAGATATTCAGCATCATTAGTGAGGGATATGCAAATCAAAACCACAGTGCGAGACTACTTCATTCCCGCTGGGATGGGTATGATAAAAGACGGGCAGTAGCAAGTGTTGGTGTGGATGTGGAGAAATTGGAACCATTGTGGTGAGAATGTAAAAGGGCACAGCAGCTCTGGGAAACAGTCTCATAGCTCCTCAAAAAGTTAAGCAGAGTTACCAGATGGCCCAGCAATTCCACTCCCAGGTGGTAGGGAACTTTCACCCAATAGAACTGAAAACATATGCCCACCCAGAAATGTATGCACGAATGTACGTAACAACATTATTCATGATAGTCAAAAAGTGGAAACCACCCAATAGATGACTGGATACTCAAAAGCGCTATATCCACACAATGGAAAATTAGTTATGAAGAGAAATGAAGTATTGCTGCAACATGGATAGACCTTGAAAACATTATGCTCGGTGTGACAAACTAGACACAAAACACCTCTGTTGTGTGATTCCATTTATGTGAAATGTCCAGAACAGGTAAATCCACAGAGATGAGTGGTTGCCAGGAGCTGAAGGAAGGAGGAATGGAGAGGGACAGCGAATGGGCCCAGGGTTTCTCTTGGGAGTGAGGAAAATGTGCTGGAGTTAGTGATGATGGTTGCACAATTTTGTGAATATACTGAAAACCATTGAGGTGTACACTTGAAAAGAGTGAATTATATGGTGTGTGACGTTTATCTCAATTTTTCAAAGAAGAGTCACTGTCTTGGAGCAGGGAAGGGCTGTGATGGCCACACTCAGTGCCTCCCTTCCTTCCCGGGAAGGGGGAGACTGAATTGCCATAGAAGTTAGAGACCGGCTTTCCTGGGAAGGGTGTTCTGAGGGATTAGATTTAACATTGTAACCGATGGATCTAGAAGGAAATACGAGGCCATCAGCTCACCTCAGCCTTCAGCAAGTTGTCACTCACCACACATCCTTTCAGCGTTACACCTCAAACCTTCAAACTTACGAGCTGTGAGAAGAAAGCCAACTATTCTTCTAGAGCTTCTATATATAAAATACCTATAGTATTATTACAGCATTTTAAAGTAATGCTAATTGATTCTATTTTTATACTAATAATTGTAAGAATACTTCAGTGCAGCAGCATTATTTATAGCGAATACTACTTTTAACTAATGGTGTTGAATGTTTTTATCTGTTTTTTAAATTTCCATAATATGTACTGTTTGGCATTACCCAAGTTTTCCATATATTTCAGCCACAACTGTAGCAGTTTCTTTTTTGTAAAACAAACAAACAAACAAAAATTGCTAAGAACTGTCGCATCAGGAATTTTGGAAATTCTTCAGATGAGACAACCAGGGAGGATTGATCACATGTTGATAGAATGCAGGCTGCCTTAGTCATTTCGGTGGCTCAGTCACAGTCTTTCTTTCTATCAGTTATTCTGAACAAAATACACGTAGTAACACGAGCTGCAAATGACATACTGTCACAAGCCCTGGGCTGTCCTTTAGAATGTGCAGTTACTTACTAAGCTCTGGAATGCCTTACATGGGAAGTGGGAGGGCAGTTGTTATGGATTCCTCGAGGTGAGGTTGTGTTTGTTGTCTTTATTAATTCAGTTTCATCTTACCAGGAGCATAATCCTCAGTAAGACACACCTCCTAATTGCACATGTCTGGCTTTTTACCTTTCAGGCAATGGAAAGTTAATAGGATGTACTTTTTAATAGGATCTTAGGGGGATTTTTCACCATTAAAATGAGAAAGTAAGTTTGGGGAGCTGCAGTTATTCAAATCAAGGAAGTTGAGTGAACCATTTAGAGGTATTCGGTAAGGGTTAATAGGTAAGAGACACTGAAGTGAGGATGTGGCTGTGCAAACACCACATTGGACGGGTTTCCGATGAAACATGACTGTTAGAGAAGAGTCTGTGTAGGAGGCATGCATTCTTCAATATCCCACATACACCTTGGCCTAAGCTTATGAGAAGCTAATAGCAGTATTATTTTAATTTTGTTTTGTCACTTGAGAAATGCAGACCTGTGTGTGTGTGTGTGTGTGTGTGTATATGTGTAGTCACTAAATTAGTTACGTTACCTATTTGTTGGTATCTTTTTAATTTAGCGATTATTGAAACTGGTTAATTATAGAAAAAGAATTTGAACTTACAGATGTAAATTGTTTCCAAATTACAGTCATTTATGTCTACTATTCTTACTCCTTCTATCATTATTTGTGTAAGTATTTATTGAAGACACCATGCTAGTCACTGATACAAAGAGGTGTCTGATGTCCGCCCTGCTTGTAAGTGATTCTGTTAGTGGCTGACAAACTGGACCATCCCGAGGACCAGCACGGTGCACACTTTTCCCTTCCCTTCTCTCCTGTAGCCCATGCTGCAGCCCTAGGAGGTGGGTGGGGCCACGGTCAGGGTGGTTTTGGGATCTGGTGTTGGCAGTGCAGCCGATAAGTGCAGAGCCTGCATTCCCATGGCACTTGCTGCAGTGTGACTGTCCGGTCATCCCGGATTTACTGTCTGTCCCCTCCAGTGACTGTGCGGCCACGAGGGCAGGGTCCTCTCTGTCCATTGCTGGCCAGTTGTGAGTTCAGTGAGGTGTGGAAAGGTGGATGATTTCAAGTCTCTGTGCCTAGTGGCTGTGTGCCATGCAGAGGTACGGAGGAAAGGGTGGAGAGCATGCACAAGACACAGGGCAGGTCCTTGCTGCCAGGGCCAATGCTGAGGTGAAGTTAGGACAGCCTCTCCAGTTTTCCCTATGAAGACTTTAAAGGCACAATACAAACTCATTAGAAAATAATAAACTCGTGTGGCCTACTCCCTCTTCAATAAATCTTCCCACTAAAATAATCCCAGGTGCGGGCTGATTAGATTAATGGAGAGGGGGCAGTGGTGGTCTCTGGTAGGGGGCGAGTGGCTGTGAAGGTGAGGACTCCAGCCCGATTGCAGGAGATCAGCCACACCAGAGAGCACCTGGGGGAGGCCGAGGCCGCAGGCAGGGGAGTTAGGCCTTGACTGAGCAAGAGGGCGTGGAGTGGGAGTTCATCTGCACAGCCTTCGATACTGGAGTCCCAGCTGCCTGGGGGCAGGGTAACCGCCGTGAAACCAGTTGTTCCAATTGCGCCTGGAATTGGGACTAAGTGAGGCAGCACCCTGACCCGCTCCCCTTTTTTAATCATCAGAGAAGGTCTTGTTAAAGAAGCATAATCTGAAAAGACATTGAGGAAAGTGAGAATGAGCCATATGGATCCACCTGGGGGAAGAGCGTCTGAGGCAGAGAGGAGAGCTAGGATCAGGAGCTTACCCGGAGGCTGTTGGACCAGCAAGTCAGCGGCATGTCTGGAGCACAGCGAGCAACGGGAGAGTGACAGGAAGTGAAATCTAAGCAGGACAGGGTCTGAGGAAGCCATTCCAGGGTTCCGCTTGCCTGTTTAATGAAAGAAGTCAGTAGGCCCTTGTCCTAGCCCATTTTCTGTTGCTTATAACAGAATACCTGAAACTGGGTGATTTACAAAGAGAAGGAGTTTATTTTTTACAGTAATGGAGGCATGGAAATCCAAGGTTGAGGAGCTGCGTCTGGTGAGAGCCTTCCTGCTGGCGGGGACTCTGCAGAGTCCCGAGGGGGGACAGGGCCTCACCTGGCGAGGGTGCTGAGTGTGCTCACGGGCTACTCAGGTCTCTCTTATAAACCCACCAGTCCCACTCCCATGATAATCTGTTTATGAAGGCAGGGCTCTCATGATCCAGTCACCTCCTAAAGGCCCCATGTCTCAGTACTGCCACTTTGGGGATAAAGTTTCAACGTGAGTTTTGGAAGGGACCATAGCAGCCCTATGTGACATCAAATTGTCCCATTTGTCCCTCTCCATTTTGTATTGCAGCTTTACCTAACAGGGTGGAGGCTGCCTGATTCCCCATGGCCGGCGGAGACTTGGGCTCTAAAGGCATGAGCCCCTAAAGGAATGGAGCCTCTGCCCACAAAGCCCGGTTACGGCCCTCCCCCCACACACCTGCTCCCTTGCACACCTGTGTGCAGTCTGTGGGTGATGCACCTGCCCTTGGACTCCTTCCCATTGAGAAGTTACTGTCCCTTCTGCATCACTCTTTGTTGTGCTCTATGCCTGGAGAGAAATTCTCATGGTCTACAAAGGGCACTCATGTCCTTTTCCATTTTTCCTTTCATGGATTTTCTCTGATCCTATGCAGACACGCCTCCTTTAGTTAAGGGCTTATGATTATCATGGAAACAAAAACAGAGTCCTTCTTGTCGTGCGCCTCAGGGGTTTCATTGACTCCCAGAGCTGCCTGATCGGGGTTCAGACACAGTACCTGTTCCTGCAGAGGCCGTGTTGCTGTCCTGGTCTGACTCTCCTGACCGTGGACGTCCTTATTTTCTGTGTTACTTCTCTGACACTTTCCCAGTGTTAGCACGGGTTCCTTTAGAATGACGGGCAATCTTCCGTTTTCTCAGCGGATGTTGGAGGAGAGAGAAAAGGCAATGTTAAGGCGTTTTGACCGGGAAGAAAAAGAGCAAAAGCGTTTGTTAGTTCCTGTTCTGTTTCATTTGTCTTAATTAGATCCATGTTACCTTTCTGTGTCTCATCTCATACATGTGTTTCCATCTGAGTCAGTTACATCCCTGCTCTGCTAATAGATTTGCTTTTGATAGACACAATCCTGTATTTCCAGGGGTTTTTTAATGTTACGTATAAATTACATTGACAGTCGACGTTAGCATACTGAAGAGGTGTGCTCCTGGTTAATATTTTGTGTGTCGTTAACATTACACCTGCCATACTACTTTGTGTGGGGTTTGGTTTTGTTTTGTTTTGTGTTTTGTGTTTGAGACAGAGTCTCACTCTGTCACCCAGGCTGTAGTATATTGGTGCGATCTCAGCTCACTGCAGCCTCTGCTCCCAGGCTCAGGTGATCCTTCTTACGTCAGCCTCCCGAGTAGCTGGGACTATAGGTGGGCTACCACGCCTGGCTGATGTTTGGGTTGCTTTTGTTTTGTTTTCGTGTTTTTGGTAGAGATGGGTTATCACCATGTTGCCCATGCTGGTTTCACATTCCTGGGCTCAAGCAATCTGTCCTCTTTGGCCTCCCAGAGTTCTGGGATTACAGACATGAGCCACTGCGCCTGGTCAACATTTTAAACTATAGCATTTACTTATCATAGCTCGTGTAAGAAGTTTCTTTTCAGCTGTAAAAATAGCTCTGTGGTGTGTTTTGATATGTATTTTAGCAGACACGGTAGAAACAAAGTTAAAAGTTACAGGTGTCATACATACACACATGAACCTGGCATAGACGTCAGTTTTGGTGTCAGTGATGTGAAATCAAGCCGGGTGTAAACTTGGCCCCCCCTTGCCTATCAAGCCAGCAGATAGAACCAGTGAGCTGGTAGCTTCATCAACATGTGGTGTTCACCTTTGAGTCCAAGGTGGTGATTCCAGTCTTCCCCTTTTCAAAGCTAGCAGGAACGGGGAAAGAGGACAAGGAGGGCGAGTAGCTTCCTTTTGCAGAACCCAGCTGCACACGTCACCTTTACTCGCAGCCATTTTCAAGAATGTAGTCACACAGCCACATGCCTCGGGGTGTCTGGGAGACGCAGTCTCTGCCAGAGCAGTCGAGAGCCCTGTTCACACTTAGCAGGAAAAGGGTGTGATTCTGTTTCTAAAAGGAAAAAAGGGGAAAATGAAGGAAGGGACACTTACTACTCCCTGCCATTAGCCTTGGCAAATCATTCTTTTCAAGTCTATTTATAAAATATAAGCTGTTAAAATATTTACAAAAAAATTAAGAAATATTTACAAAGGGTAATATTTACAAAAAGAAATATTTACAAAGGCGTGGTGGCCACGCCTGTAATCCCAGCACTTTGGGAAGCCGATGCAGGCGGATCACGAGGTCAGGAGTTCAAGACTAGCCTGGGCAACATAGTGAAACCCCGTCTCTACTAAAAATACAAAAAAACAGCTGGGCACGGTGGCATGTGCCTGTAGTCCCAGCTACCTGGGAGGCTGAGGCAGGAGAATTGCTTGAACCTGGGAGGTGGGGGTTACAGTGAGCCAAGATCGCGCCACTGCACTCCAGCCTGGGTGACAGCGTGAGACTTCGACAAAGACACAAGGTATATCTTTATACACCTTCCATATTTTCAGGAGTTTATTCTCAAAATAGGATTTTTAACATAACTCTCATTTTAAGAAATAGATATTGGTATTAGTTTTCAATTGCTGTATAACAAATTTCTACTAATGTAGTGGCTTAAAACAGTGCCTATCTCACAGTTGCTTTGGATCAGGAGTCAACACAGTATAGCTGTTCCTATGCCTGGGGGTCACACAAGGCTGCAGGCAAGGTGTTGGCAGGGCTGCAGTCTCATCTGGGGGCTTGGCTGCATCCCCCAGGTTATTGGCATAATTCATTTCCTATGGTTATAGCACTGAGGACAGGCTTCTTACCAGCTGGCTACAGGCTACCCACAGGTCCCAGAGGGCTCCCCAGCTTCCGGGGTCCTCCCCCAGACCTCTGACCGTGGGCTTTCCCGACAGGGTCACCTTCTTCCTCTAGCTACCAAGGAGTGTTTCTAGAGCGAGCTTGCTCGCGAGATGGAGACATCTTGGATAACATGATGTATTCATGGGAGTGACAACCAAAACCACTGCCATATTTGGTTGGTTAGGAGCAAGGAGCAGCTTCTGTCTATATTTAAGGGAGGAGATTCCAAAAAGATGTGACCATCAGGAGGACAGGTCATGGGGGCCTTGTGAGAGTGTGTCCACCACAGTAACTGTTTCACTTAACAACACTTTCTATTCCAAATCGAGAACACCTGTCTGTTGGGCATTGTTGTTTCGTGGGTTTTGGTAAACTGTCAGTAGGTACTTTTTATCGTTTAGAAGCACTGGTCCCCAGTGATGCATGGAACATGCACACACATTGAAAGAGAGAGAGTGAGTGAGAGAGAGCGAGCGAGCATGGACGTGAGAGGCCAATAGGAGAATGTGTTCTTTGCTCTACTTTGTGGTTAAATCATTAAACACTTCTGGAGTGTTTAATGTATCTTATTTAGCAGACCAGTGATATTGTACACAGAGAATGTGAGAACTCAGAATGGTCTTTCTATGAAGACAAGCTCAGGAACTTGCTTGTTCCTGCCTTGTTACCTAATTATAACAGGTGGAAGTGTGAACGACAAGATTACATGAGCTCGTGCAGTATTACTAGCCCATTGTTTCTTTAGAGTCTCTAAGGCTTGAAGGAGATAGAAAGCATCCTCTAGGAAGCCCTGCTCAGACTCTCTACATGGTCCAGACCTGGAGATGTGGTCCCAAAATCAGCCTGAGAAATCTCACATCATCTAGCAAATAATGTAGTTAAAGAACGGTTTTTAAAAACCATTTATAGCCTAAGATCCAAATTCGTTTTTAACACCATAGTGTCTTCTTATCTGCAAAATAGATATGGTAGAATGCTCAAAAGAATCCAGCGAAGAAAAATGCTTCTGAAGGACTGAATAGGATTATTGCATGTCAGAGGCCTCTGAAGGACTGAATAGGATTATTCCGTGTCAGAGGCCTTTTTGGATGGTGGTTGTGTGGTGGCCTTGAAATGTCCTCTCTGGGACAGCGTCACGTCATCATTGGTATACGGTCAGTGTATTTAATATATTTTGCTACCATTCTTAACCTAATACCACTCACTTCCCTAGTCAAAAATAAATTACTTATATGAAATTGCACTTGTAGTACAACCCAATACACCAATCTTATAAACCAGAATTATTATTCCTGGGCTCTGCATCTCAGTCAGGTGTCCAGTTGTCGGTAACATTGAGTGTCATTGTGAAAGAATCCCATGGTGTCCATCTGTCCATCCATTCATTCGCCAGATTGCTATTGAGTTCCCACTGTGCTTCCAGTGCTGCAGTAAGTCCAGACGTGGGCACAGTATGTCGGCCATGCCCTTAGGAAGTTTACAACACACGTCAAAGTGATAGGCTGCGTTTCCATACTCGTGGCTTATAGGGTCCCCCCCTTATTCTCAAGGGATATATTTCAAGACCCCAGGTGGATGCCTGAAGCTACAGATAGTACTGAACTCTATATATACTATACATACATACCTACCTATGATAAAGTGACGTTTATAAATTAGGCACAGTAAGAGATTAACAGCAATAAGGTAGGACAACTTATATACTGTAATAAAAGTGTTATGAATGTGGTGTCTCCCTCTCTCACAATATGTAATTATAGTACACCTGCCTATTTTTGGACTGGAGTTGACCACAGGTAACTGGAACCATGGGTAGGAAAACTGCTATGACCGTTTCACTTGAGTTGGGAGGACTACTGTAGAGCGTCCCTCAGTATCTGTGGGAATTGGTTCTAGGATCCACCCCCTGACCATGGATACCAAAATCTGAGCATGTTCAAGTCCTGTGATTGGCCCTGTGGAACCTGCAGATAGGAACATTCGGCCCTCCATAGATGCAGGTTTCACATCCCCACTGTATTTCCCACCTGTGTTTGGGTGTGGATGCAGAATCTGCCAATATGTATTCGACTGTATTCATTGAAAGAAATCCACGTATAAGTGGATCCACTTGTGTTGTTCAAGAGTCAGCTGTATAATGTTCCAGTGATAAAATCATTTTAAAATAAATTTTAGCTAAATGCATCTCTACATGTATAGCTGGACATGAAGAAATGGTATACTATTTAAGAGTATAGTTGGCTGAGCACAGTGGCTGACACCTGTAATCCCAGCACTTTACGAGGCCAAGGTAAGCAGATCACTTGAGGCCAAGAGTTCAAAACTAGGCTGGGAAACAACCCTTATCTCTACAAAAAAATTTTAAAAATTAGCCAAGCATGGTGGTGCATACCTGTGGTCCTAGCTGCTCAGGAGGCTGAGGTGAGAGGCTGCTTGAGCCCAGGAGCTCCAGGTTACAGTGAGACATGCTCATGCCACTGCGCTCCAGCCTGAGTCACAGAGTGAGACCTTGTCTCTAAAAAAATTTAAGAACAGTATAATTACGAGAAATGGTTAGTTCCGTTATTCCGTATCTAGCACACAGTTAATGAGTGCTTGCTCTGCACTAGCCCCTGTTCTGTGTTTGAAACTGAAAATAAAGTGGCCCATTGCTACCTTTCCATTTCTGGTCCTGGAAAATCGTGGCATTAGAGAAGGGCTGTAGGCAAGTAAAAATGATCAAAGAGCCTTCCATTCTCTGGAGTTCTAAAGCAAGTGACCATATCCATGGGTTTCTCGACAGGCTGCTTTGCTGGCTCCAGGTTTTGTCTTTAGTATGGGACGCTGAGATTATCGAACTCAAGGAAAGTTTAAATAGGCATGCCTTGGGATAGCAATGGATTTGAAAATCTATGTCTCTCACCATAATAAAAGGATAACTACAAAGATGTTTCATGGTTTGCTTTTGAAATCAGATCCACATGTTAAACATCGAAGGAAGTGTGAAAGCTTTTATCCATCTGACAAATATCCCTTAGGAAGAAGAAAACTTCAATTTAAAAGGAAGAGGATATAACTCCAGAGCTTAAGATGAAATGCTATATTTTATTATTCCAGATGAATGAGTGAAACAGTAATAAGGACTTAATATTAGGTTGAATTAGCAGGAATTCAGCAATTGTGTTCAAACAACAGTAGAATTGTAGGTCTTAGTCAGCCATAGACTTGCAAACCTATGATAAAAGGTGTCAGGTGGAGATAATTTATTTAGCATGTCTTGCGGTGTAGTCCTGAACCCAAACCTGTAATTAAAGAGCAAGACACAGCGGGGCATGTGTGTACCAGAAGACCTGCATTCAGGCAGGGGGTCAGGATAAGGCGGACCCTGACTGTCCAGGAAGTGGTGCATGCACAAATCGTGATGTCTCTTTCTACTGTTCTGAAAGGTCTTATTTTTATAACTCTGTTTATGTGGGATGTGGGAACTCAGTTACGAGCTGATGAAACCGGGGAACTTAAGACATTTCTTAGCTCAGATCAAATGCCACTATTGAAGTGGGCCTGCTTTCAAAGTAAAACAAAGCCGTATTCAGCTGGAATCTAAACAGAATTAAACTCTGCTCTGTACTGCAAAGGCTGCCAAACTCGTTCTGGCAAATCACTGTGAAGAAAATGTTTCAAAGACAAAGCCCCTTAACTGTATGCTACGAATTCCGGGGCATCCACCCTGAGAGACGCTTATCATCAGTAGTACAAGTGTTCGTATCTTGGTGCAGTATCAGATTAAAACAGCAGGCTGTATTCCATTACAGAAGATATCCTCGCATCCAAACTGCTTCATACGAGAAGGGCTACCAGTGGTCCATGAGTTTTCATCACTTAGTAGATTAGGATTCCAGCATAACAGAAAAACTGACAAATACCCCTTTTAAATAAGACAAAGTACATGTAACTGTGTATCTCTTGTAAATGAATTCTAAAAGCCTTTTGAGTAAAAATGTAGTTATTCAAAGTTTGTTACACTGGAATTTAATTCATAGATGGTCCTAGGCTCTTTGCTTTTGTTTAAATACCACTTGCGTCTTAACAGGATGAAAATTCCATGTCTTCCTTTCTCTGCCCTTCACTATGCTGGAGGGACCTTGCTGACAAAAGACTGTGCAGGCCACATTTTGAGTGTCCAGCTCCTCCCACCAGGGCACAGCTCCACCAAGGGCATGCATCTGTTGCACCTCCAGCAGCCTCAGCCCCACTGTTGGTTGTGTTTTCATGGTACTGTGGGGTGGCACTTGGGCCTGGAGTTGGGGTATCTTGTGAGGTAGGATATAGGTCTAGCTGCTGTGAGAGAGACCCAAAACAATAGCTGTGCAAGTGCCCCAGCCCAGCGCAGGAGGTGGCTGCCCCCGTTACAGGCCCACACTTCTGACTGGCTGCATCCCCAAGAAGGAAGGGGCGTGGATCATTCCTTCAGGACACCACTCACAAGGCGCCCACCTGACTTCCAATCGTGTCTTCTTACAGAAAGAGGAGAACGGATGTGGAGGTGCACGGTGCCTCGGAGGTGCTGGCCCCATGTCCGCATCTGCGTGCAGTGCTCCTGTACACCTTCCTTAGGACAGAGCCCTTGCTGAGCCCAGGCAGACTAGCTGTCTTGGAGAATTGGACACAACCAGAGAGTCACTAGCATTGCCATGCGTCTTTTAAGCCACTGTGTAGTGAACACAGGGAGTATGCTGCCACATTCCTGTGATGAAGTAACCATATTTTAAAAAATGTTTCCTGCTCAATATGTTAACTAGAATTCACTTACCTAGTTTATAGAGTTGTAACAAGGATTATACTTTATTTATTCTTTATTTTCTGGGAAGTTAACAAATTCGTTAAGAGTGTTGTTATCATGGTTAAAAAAAGTTAAGCTTTTTAAAAAAGTTGTTTATTTATTTTTTAATTATTTTTTTGAGACAGATGCTTGCTCTGTCGCCCAGGCTGGAGTGCAGTGATGCGATCTTGGCTCACTACAACCTCCACCTCCTGGGTTCAAGCAATTCGCCTGCTTCAACTTCCCGAGTTGCTGAGATTACAGACATGTGCCGCCATGCCTGGCTAATTTTTGTATTTTTAGTAGAGACAGGGTTTCACCATGTTAGCCAGGCTGGTCTCGAATTCTTGGCCTCAAGTGACCCAGCTACCTCAGCCTCCTGATGTGCTGGGATTACAGGCATGAGCCACTGTGCCCGGCCCAAGCTTCTATTTTTAAAAGAAATGTTTATGTCAGATAAAGAGAGAAGAAAGTGAATGATTGCCATGTCAGATTTGTTTCAGAAAAGTAAAAATGTTAAAGTCCTAAGTGTAGCCTTCGAGGGCAGTTTTCGTAGTCCCAGCTTTGGCTGGGGTGACGTTACAGCAGACGCGCCATTGCAAGCTCATGTGCTGTGCTTGCGTAGCCCTGCCCTGGCAGATGGGTTGGAATGAGATGTTTTCCACTGTAGCAACAGAGAAAGAGCAGTATTCCTAGGAAAAGAAGTTTCCAGTGGAACAGTGTCCTTCCATGAAAATCCATGTGGCCTTTCCTATCATAACGACATCATTGTCCTTAGGTAGAATGGATGCTCTCTCTGTGTGTGCCAGACCCCAAATCCCCTCCTCCAATGTTGATGACCAGGCATTCCGAGCGGGTCAGAACAGATGTGCACGTCCACCCGGCTCCACCACTGGCACTCCTGCCACCGTCTCTAGGCTGTCTTCTCTACGTTTCTGTCACAGAAGTGAATCCCAGAGTGATGAACTTGTAGAAAACAATTAGGTGTCTGCTTCTCCTGTCTTATGATTAGAAAATAAGTGGAAGGAGCTCAGAGGAGGGACCACAGACAGTTTGTTCACTGGGAGGCAAGTTGCTGGTGGTTATCTTTGGTTCTTAGCGTTTGTCTCTTCTAAAAACAAAAAAGAATGCATTCCCAGACTACCCCTCTTTATCTAGTTATGATTTTTAAATTCTGTCCCATTTTTCTTCTCCTCTGTGACTTTTTTGTTTCGTCGTAAAATGTAATTATGGTAAAAACATGGAAGGTTTTTATGTTACAAAAACGAGTTCATGAAAAGCAGTTCGTGCAACAGAGAATCATTGCAGAGTACAACTCTCTGAACTACCTAAATTATTAAAAATAAGTAAACTCCTGACTACTGTTTTTCTAGATAGTCATGTGAAATACAATGTATTATAATCAGCGTAATTAAACTCACTCAATGAAGAAGATTAACCATATATTTGGAGCAAAACACATACACCTATCTATGATTATATTTATGTGATACAAAATTTTCTTTGTGTATGTCTTAGTGTGCTAGGGCTGCCTTCACAAAATACCAGAGCCTATGTGGCTTAAACAATAGAAATTTACTTCCCACTGTTCTGGAGGCTGGAAGTCCAGACCAAGGTGTCAGCAGGTCTGGCTTCTCCCGAGGCCCCATTGGCCTGGAGACAACCTTTCCTCGGTGCCCACACCCTGGCATCCAGCTTTCCTCCTCTTCCAAGACACCAGTGCGATTGGGTGAGGGCCCAGTCTAAGAGCTTCACTTTTACTTAATCACTTCTTTGGAGGCCCTGCCTCCTGATGAGTCACATTCTGAGGTATGGCTTTGGGTTTCAACATGTGAATTTTGAGGAGACACACTTCAGCCCATAACAGTGTATAAAATGTGAAAATAGTGATATCATAGGTGACACAGCCTTCTAGGGTAAAATGCAGATGAAAACATTGACGGGTCTCTCTGTGTCTCCACTGTGTTCTCACATGTGATACTCTCCAAGTGGAAGCTGACTTGTGTCCCGTGCTGTGTCTGTTCTCGGCAGGCCTGGCAGCTGCGGTTCAGCCACCTCGTGGGGTATGGCGCTAAGTACTACTCTTACCTCATGTCCAGAGCGGTCGCCTCCATGCTGTGGAAGGAGTGCTTTCTGCGGGATCCTTTCAACAGGTAAGAAGGGGGTAAGTTCTAATGTGCCCGCCTCGGACCGCAGTCATTCCCCACTCCATTGCATCTGAAGCTGGGCTCGGAGAGCCGCAGCCCACAGAACACAGCCAAGCCCGGCAGGAAGTGGCAGCTCCGCAGACAGCCTCATCCCGCTTGGCCCTTCTCACCCAAGCTTGCTCCTGCTTCCTGCAGCTGATGGTGACCCTGGACATCCCCCTGCCCTGCAGCCACTGTGTGGAGGTGGCCCTGTGGGGGCTGAGGGAACTGTCGTGTGAGGGCTCCTGTGCTCTGTGAAGCAGCCCATGCCGCTCCCGTGGGGTTTCTTGGCTTTTCTGACCTCACCACGTGATACAGGATGCCCACCCCTTTCCACAGAATGGAGGGAGAACAAGGCACTGGAGAGGCTAGGGGCATGTAGGGAGGAAGTAGGGGTGCCTAGGATCAGTAGTCCTGCTTTCCCAATCTCTTCCTAAAGGCCAGGTAGTGGTTACACTTGCATTGGGTGGAGAGGTACAGGAGATGCCTTGCTTCCTGGAGGGTGCGAGGGATTCTGTGCTGTGGCTGGGGGATGCAGGGGATTCCGTGCTGTCTGGGGGCCGAGACAAGGCCTCCTGTGGGGGATCCGTGCTGTCTGGGGAATTGTGGGGTATCCCGTGCTCTCTGGGGGAGTGTAGGATCCCGTGCTGTCTGGGGGTGTGGGGGATCCCGTGCTCTCTGGGGGTGTAGGGGATCCCGTGCTGTCTAAGGGGTGTGGGGATCACGTGTGCTGTCTGGGGGTGTGGGGATCGTGCTCTCAGGGGTGTAGGGATCCTGTGCTGGGGGTGTGGGGTATCCCGTGCTCTCTGGGGGGGTGTAGGGGATCCCGTGCTCTCTGGGGGTGTAGGGGATCCCGTGCTGTCTGGGGGTGTGGGGATCCGTGCTGTGGGGGGTGTGAGGGATCCCGTGCTATCTGGGGGGGGGGATCCCACATGCTGCAATGTCTCTGGGGGCGGGTGTGGGGGATCCCGTGCTGTCTGGGGGTGTGTGGGGGATCCCGGTGTGGGTGTGGGGGATCCCGTGCTGTCTGCTGGGGGATGTGGGGGATCCCATGCTGTCTGGGGGGGCGGTGTGGGGGATCCCGTGCTGTCTGGGGGGTGTGGGGGATCCCGTGCTGTCTGGTGTGGGGATCCCGTGCTGTCTGGGGGTGTGGGAGATCCCATGCTGTCTGGGGGTGTAGGGGATCCTGTGCTGTCTGGGGGGGTGTGGGTGATCCCGTGCTGTCTGGGGTGTGGGGATCCCGTGCTGTCTAGGGGGTGTGGGGGATCCCGTGCTGTCTGGGGGGTGTGGGGGATCCTGTGCTGTCTGGGGGTATGGGGGATCCCGTGCTGTCTGAGGTGTGGGGGATCAGCCATCTGCAGGGTGTAGGGGGATCACCATGCTGTCTGAGAGGTATGGGTGGTCCCATGTGCTGTCTGGGGGTGTGGGAGATCGTGCTGTCTGGGGAGGGGTGTGGGGGAGTCCGTGCTCTCTGGGGGTGTGGGGGATCCGTGCTCTGGGGGTGTGGGATCGTGCTGTCTGGGGTGTGGGGGATCCATTATCTCTGGGGGTGTGGGATCCGTGCTGTCTGGGGAGGTGGGATCGATGCTGTCTGGGGGTGTGAGGGATCCGTGCTGTCTGAGGTGTGGGGATCGATATATCTTAGGGGATCCTGTGCTGTTTGGGGAGGTGTGTGGGGTCCTGTGCTGGGTGAAGGTTGCGAGGGATCCCATGCTGGCTGGAGAGATGTAGGAGATCTTCTCTTTGCTCCCTGATTTGGCCTCCTGATCCTCCTAACAGGACTTCCTATAACAATAGGAACCAAGAGGTTGTCAAGTTTGGGTCCTGTGATTCCTTAGAAGGCGCTTTCTTTGAAAGAAAACCAGTAATTATAATCTGGTGTCAGAGTTGTTTATAGCATTTATCTTCTCACCACACAAATAACTACATCTCCAAATTCTTTTCAGGGAGCTTTGGCTGATGAGTGTTATTTTTACTGCTTTGTCTTGGTTTTTAGAGTGTCCTAGAGTTTTCCCGTCGTATTCACAGCAGTCTTGGCAGAAACCAGCAGTTTCTATAAGAGAAAACTGAGGCTCAGAGAAAACAGTTTGTTCAGACTTCACCATTAAAAACTGGACTAAGACTGTAATCTAGGTCTTCTCATTCCTGGTTTCTTCTCCCTCCCACCTCTTCCTCACCGTCTGTCTTTCATACAATTTGACATAGACTTGGATTTTTCTCAGCAGTTAATAATCACATTCGTTTCAAATTATTTGAGCCTGAATGTGATGTCATAGAATTTTTAAATATTTTGCAGCTTGGTACTCACATGTATTTTGTCTTCTGCCCTTTGCAGACTGTAGACATTTGGTCTGCTTTTCAGATTTTATTTTTAAAGGATCTTTAGCCAAACTTGACATCAGTAAATCAGTTTCAGGGATTATAACGTTTTACTGTAGATTTCTGTAAAATAGGCAAAATATCATCTTGTTTGAAGTACACTTTACTAGAAAAGCACATACTATAAAATCTATACGTTTCTAAATATTTATATCTTGTTTATGTGTACATTCTTGCCTAGACATGTAGTTGCCATACTTTTATGGGCATATTAAAGTAAGCTAGTAAAAACGCTCACTGGACTAGAACATTTCTAATCTCTGTCAAAGTCTTCTTTTTGATCTCACTCCTGAAAAATAACGAGGCTGGAGCCTACATCAGCCAGCCAGGCATTGCAGAGCTGAGGCAAGCCAGGAGCTGGAGGTCTGTGGGGAGGGATTGGATTTAGGGTCAGTGCACTATATCCCATGGCTGAGAAGGGCCTCGGAGCACCCCAGGCCAGGAGTCAGGCAGGGCCCCTCAGCCACGCCTGCCCTGAGGGGAGGCTCCACCTCAGTCCAGGCTTCCTGCTTTGTTTAGCACTCACTTCAGGATGTGCCCAGGGCTAGTGTTTGATGTCAGCATGTTTTTGATACTGTAATGCTATCAAAAAGTCTGATTAAAGATCATGTTCACAAAATGAGCCAGAGGTAAAGAGGCTCCAGAGCTTCTCAAATGGAAACAATATCAAAATTTATTTCACCTGCCTCATCATAGTGTGTCATCATGTATGTTAAAGAAATTGCCTTTTTCATAAAATACAAAAGAGTAGTACTAAATAACTTGTTTCCAGGTCCCATTAGTTTGGAGGATTTATGTCTACAAAAATTATTCCAAACCTACCTTCACATGTTGTCATAAACAGTGTTCCTTGTGGAAGGCTGTCAGGTGGGCATATCCAGGTGACACAGAGTACCGGAAGATGGGAACAGGGCAGCCCCCACTGTGCCTTTACCACCAGCACACTCCAGTGGAGCTTGCTGGTCTGTTAATTGTTATCCTCAACCAAGGTCTTCTGGTGTAATTAACCTTTTCCTGCCGGCTTCTCTTCCTTCACTCTTATTTTAGAATGTTCTTTTTCTCTTCTTTATTAGGTGCCATCACAAATTATTTCTTAATGGTATAATTTCAAGCCTCATTTAAAATAATCCTAAAACTATTTTTATAGAGAATAAAATATAATATTTTACTTATTCTATAACAGGAGTCCCCAATCCCCAGGCCACAGACTGGCACTGGGAACTGGGCCACACAGCCGGAGGTGTGGTGGGTGGGTGAGCGAGTGAAGCATCATCTGTATTGGCAGCTGCTCCCCATCACTCTGCCGCCTGAGCGCCATCTCCTGTTGGATCAGTGGCAGCGTTAGATTCTCATAGGCGCAGGAACCCTACTGTGAACTGCACATATGATCCTTATGATTCCCTCACAAGGATCTGGGATGGGCACTCCTTATGAGAATCTAAGGCCTGATGATCTGTCACTGTCTCCCATCACCCCTGGATGGTACCATCTAGTTGTAGAAAAACAAGCTCAGGGCTCCCACTGATTCTACATTATGGCGAGCTGTATACTTATTCCACTATATATTCCAATGTATAATGTGGTAATAAAGTGCACCGTAAATGGAATGTTCTTAAATCATCCTGAAGCCATCCCTCCCCCATCAACCCTGGTCTGTGGAAAAACTGTCTTTCACAAAACCAGTCCCTGGTGCCAAAAAGGCTGGTGACAGCTATTGATTAATACATAAAGTAATTATTTTTATAAAGTGAGGTCTCTTGTTAACAAAACAGAGAGCCAAAAGTATAGTTATCCTCTTACAGGGAATATATCACACCTGATTTATTTTAGAACAATTTAAAAGCCAGAATTTGATTTTTAGAAGCAAGAAAATAATGGCCGAATTGTCACATGGTGGCAACTTTTATGAATATGATGTCAGTGTGAGTCAGGACTTGTCTTGTGAGTCAAAACCAGTGTGAATGGAGGCTGCGCAAGCAGGTGTCTAACAGTTCCTCTCTTCCCCAGGGCCGCTGGGGAGCGCTATCGCAGGGAGATGCTGGCCCACGGTGGAGGCAGGGAGCCCATGCTCATGGTTGAAGGTAAAACAAAACCAAAATGGCACCATCTATAGTGAAAGCTGTTTTATGTTTTCTCCATATGTTTTTTTCATTTAAAGAAAATGTTTTAGGCCAGGTGTGGTGGTTCACGCCTGTAATCCCAGCACTTTGGGAGGCCCCAAGAAGGGTGGATCACCTGAGGTCAGGAGTTTGAGACCAGCCTGGCCAACATGGTGAAACCCTGTCTCTGCCAAAAATACAAAAAATAGCTGGGTGTGGTGACAGACGCCTGTAATCCCAGCTACTCCAGAGGCTGAGACAGGAGAATCACTTGAACCCAGGAGGCAGAGGTTGCAGTGAGCCGAGATCGTGCCATTGCACTCCAGCCTGGGCAACAAGAGCAGAACTCCGTCTCAAAAAAAAAGAAAAGAAAAAGAAATATCTTAGCTGTGCATTGTGTTCTAAGCATCTGTCTCACTGTGTCCTAAGTAAATTAATTTTTAGTTACCATGATTTATTCAAGTACCAGGATAAAAATTCAGGTTTTAGCTTTCAAAATGTTACTTAGACTCTAACAGAAAAATTTTTTATTTGTCATAAACTCTTAGAAAATTTTCCCTTAGATTTTAATAGGTCACAGTATTTTTTTTTTAACCTGAAGAACTCATTTATTTTTTATTCCTTTATTTCTTTTTCTGAAAGTTTAGCTAAGAAATTCCAAGGCATTGGGTTAGCTTTTTTTTTTTTTTTTTAACCTTTTGAAAAATTATAACTTAATTAAATATTCTCTTTAAGGTACCACAATTATTTTTTTCTATGTAATTTTGTCAGTAATTTTTTTTTGAGTATTTTTACTGAAAATTTAATTGTAAATGGAAGTGATCATCATGATTTTTCATATATAAATAGAACATTGAAACATTCTTACAAATATAGGAAGATATGAATGTTACTAGATAATTGCAGTATATCGATGTGTTATATTTGCAGCTGAGCTTGACTCTCTGAAAAGTTTTCTGGCTATCTGAAAAAGTGCATATAGGAAATAACTTTCAATATTGGAGAAGTGTTGTTGTTATTATAGTAATTGAGTGGGTCTGGGTAGCAGTGTGACTTAAATGTCTCCTTGCCTAAGACTGTTGAATCTAATGCCTATAGTCCCTTTTAGTAGAATTCCAGATTCTTGCCTTCAGCCATTCATGTATTCAGCAAACATTTGTGAAGCGCTAATTATGTGCCGGACATGACTCTATGTGCCAGAGGTGAAGTAGTGAAAGACACCTAGACAAGCATCCTGCTTTTCTGAAGACTGCATTCCTTCCCTCAGCTTTGTGAAGAGTGAGGAAGTGTGCATGCTGACGCAGCCGTCATTTGCAGCTAGTCCTTGTTGGCCCTTATTGAACTTTGCCACCTCTGGGGACGGTGTTAGGGATTTCCATGTATCTGTTGATTGACTCTTCTTAGTAACCCTGTGAGACAGGAGTTACGATCCCCATTTTATAGACAATAAACAGGTCAGGCCCTCTGCTTATGTCACAAGGCAGTGTGTGGAAGAGCCAGGGATTGAACCGGGACCTCAGGCAGCAGACCAAGCTCTTCAGCTGCCTGTACTGTCGGACAGGACATCTAGTTCAGGGTCTGTCCCAGACCCAGGCAGAAGTGAAACAACAGGCACATCGTAATAAGCTACTGATTGGGTACACTGTGTACTTTCGGCTGGTGCTTGGTAGCGCCAGCCCAGCAGGAGCTAAGGCGGAAAAGCAGCCTTCTCAAGTAGTGAGTTTCTGTGAGGTGTGTGTTCCTGGCAGCCGGGCGTGGCTCATCCTTTCCCAGGCCATGCTGTCTGCACCTCAACATTTGCTGATAGGAGATGCCATCAAAAGAAAAAAATGCAAATCTTTTTCAGTGTTTATCTTTCGGCTGGTGTGCTTTTCTAGTCAGCTTCCCAGAATGTTGCAGCTAACTCTCTAAAAATTCTGTCTTTGTCCAAAACAATTTTGTGTTAAGAAACTTAACATTTTCTGCACTGAAATTCACAGGGGAGAAAAAGAAGTCCGCCATTCAAACCAGAGATGATGAACTATTCAGATTTTAGTTAACACAAACAATAGAACAATTCTTTTACATTTTCATATTTTTCTTAATGCTGTTCTGTCAGATCTCATTAATTCACATGATTTGTTTCATGTTAGAGGTGAATGGGGGACATGCAAAGAGGGTTATGCCAGTTGTCACTTCATAGGGCTGGATTTGTTAGGGTCTTAACCCTTAGTGGCTTCTCATTTTCTTGAAGGCAGTCAGCCTGTGCCCCAAAACATCAGGGCATAGGTGTTGGCTCACAGCCTTAACACTGGGGTATCACCAGGAGTGATGGGTGAAATGACTGAGATTTGTAATGTAAAAGCATACAGGATCTCGTTGGCAGTATTCCTCTATGAAAACGTAACTTTTTATAGGTACCTTGTATATTTTTGCTTAACTGCTTCCTGGATAAATGTAAAGAATTGTATTACATAGCAAAATGCAAAGAAATAGAATACCTGCCTTCAAATTATGTACCTCCCTAACCAAATCACAACTGTTCTTACCTTCTTAGTTATAAGACTGTGTTTCTTAGGGTCAGAATACCTTTGTATTCACACTTGTGCTCTTTGAATGATACACATTCAGAGAAGTCAAATAGGGAATGCTTTTGATCTTTGCATAATAAGTTCTACATAGGCAAACTTTTAGATTATTTATCTTTTTCAGAATGAGTCATCCTTTGGGAACAGGGCTCTGCTCAGAGCTCTGAGTCCCTCGGCCATTTCAAGTCCTCACCAACTAGAGGCCAACACCCCGTTCAGGGAAGTCCCTGAGCACACAGGATTCCTCTACTTTCTTTTTTCCCTGATGTTTGCTTTACATTCATCAGTTAAAGGCCACTGCTCGGCAGCCGCGTGTCTATGCTCCCTAACTCTTGGCTGCAAGGTATTTATTCAGCAGTCTCCCATTACCTAACTTTACACACAGTGATCCTCACAGGAAAAAAGACAAGTTGCAGCAGCAGGGGCTTTTCTTAAAAAGCCTAACGCACCAAATACCATTTGAAGGCAACATAATAGTGGTTAAAACAGTACTTTCTTCCCCAGAGAAAGCAAGCAATCACATGGTGAAATAGAATTGGATTTGCAGCCAGTGACTCTGCTACTTACTGTCTATAAATTACTTCGGAAAGTCACTTCATTTCCTTGTGGGAGGTAAAATGTGATTTGACTTCAAAACACTTCTTTTTTATTTTTATTTATTTATTTTTTATTTTTTTTGAGATGGAGTCTCTACTTCCCAGGCTGGAATGCAGTAGCACAATCTCCTCTCACTGCAACCTCCACCTCCTGGGTTTATGAAATTCTCCTGCCTCAGCCTACTGAGTAGCTGGGACCACAGGCCTGTGCCACCATGCCCGGCTAAGTTTTGTATTTTTAGTAGAGATGGGATTTTGCCATGTTGGCCAGGCTGGTCTCAAACTCCAGACCTCAGGTGATCTGCCCTCCTCAGCCTCCCAAAGTGCTGGGATTACAGGCGTGAGCCACCTTGCCTAGCCCAAAACACTTCTTTTTAATCTGCTTCTCCTTTTTTTAATCTCTGAAGGGGGTGGGGTGTGTGTGCAGACATGTGGCAGTAATGTCGCAGATTGACAGCATGGCCTTGTCTATTTTTAAACACATTCATAGCTTACATAAAGATATATATTATAGGCATGACATTCAGTCACTTAATCCTCCACTAAACACATGTGGCAATACCTGACTGAAACCAACTTTCTTAATTGCTGAGATATCTGGGGTGAGGTTTAACTCTCATTGTCAATATTAAGGTTTTCTGCTGTTTATCTCCTACCCCCACAATGGTTTTTGGCTTATGTTAAATCACATTTCTGAGTAATAAGATAACTTAAGGTTTTTGCTTAAAACAAACCATAATGATACGGCATTTCCATTCATTTTACCGTTTTATAAAATATATACCAGAGTATTTGTTAAGTGTGCTATGGTGAGCGTGATCTAAGGTTCAGTTTCCATTACTGTCACTTCAGAAAATGCAGTTTTCTAGAAAGACAGATATGCTGAGGTTTGTGAGTAGCAAGGAAGTAATACTTTGCCCCACTAGGAAGCAGAATTGTTTCTTACTACAGCAAATAGACAGGTGGAATTAGACAGATATTAGGAATGGAAGCTGTATTAGTCCAGCAGTCTGTGAATGGCAGTTGTAGTACTCAGGCAAGTTTTCATGTTGCCCTCTGTAAAGTATTTGGTCTTTTTGTGTTTTATGTTATGTAAAATTTTTAGGTAAATGCCTCTTACTGAGTTTTTAGGTTCAGATTTTACTTATCCTCTGATAAGTTTAATCCCCTATAACACAGGTCATATTATCCCTCTTTTTATAAATAATGAAACTTAGGGTTCATACCCTCTGTGCTGCCTTGCCCACAGTTTTCTCTGTTGATCCTTAAGTTCTGACATGAAAGTGACCTGGCCTTTAGAAGGCAAGGGATGTAAGCAGTGTGGGTCTTGGGCCCTGATGCTTCTCTTCATGATCTCCAAGTCTTTTTTTTTTTTAATGTCACAACCTATCTATTCCCATTGACACTGGAGAGGCCTACCTGACATCCACTGGTCAACAATCAAATCTTCCTCTTCCTGCGAGCTCCTTTCGACTTTCGTGGCAAAGCCGTCAGTTTAGTTTATAACCATTTTTAGCCACGGTGGTCCCGATGGAAAGATTCTCCCCACAGCCACGTCAGCAGGACATGGCCCAGTTAGTTTTGGGTTCTGCCTCTGGTTCTAGAATTCCTTGTGCTCTCTTTTCTTCAACTCTTCCAGAGGGAATCTGAGGGGAGGGGGAAGGGAAGGGATAGAGTCCAAGATTTTAGCATTCCAGAAGGTTATTTGTAAATATTAAACAACTTTATTTCTCTGCTCCTTTCTAATCAGAATCCCTCTGGCCAAAAGCAGTCTGCAAGTAGAGACACTAAATAAGGTACTAAATAGTAACTTGATGGAGTTTTCCAAATGGACCAAAGATCAGATCAGATGGAAAGAAATAGTAGTAGCTAAATGAGTCAATTCTCAACAACTGAAACTCTATTTTGTTTGTTTTTTTGCATCAGACTGACTCACCAAACCAAAGTCTAGAAGCCCACAGGGCCTTACCTTAAGCTGATTAAAATCATAATACATTTCTGTAGAGCTTTATTTATAGTCTGCCAAACACACTCGCTTTTGCCATATTATCCTATATCATCTCTTCTGGCTTATTAAATATTTTTTGTTCAAGAAACAAACCAGAGAATTATGGTTTATACTCCAAAGAATCACCTCCACACTCCAAGAAGATTAATACAAACAATAAAGATATCTATCTCCTAGTGTCTTTAAAAACCGTTCTCAGTTCCAGGAGCACGGAGCACATCAGCACCCGGAAATTGGGTTTACACCATTCTCAAGTAAGAGGAACCAAGGCTCCTTGGAGAAATGGCTGATTCCAGGGCTGGAACAAGGAAGATAGAAGATGAGCACAAAGTATCTTATGGTGCCAGAAAGGAAGGACGTGCCCAGAAACACACACAGTGATGAGTGCGTGTGTCATAGCAGCAGGAGCCCACTGAAAGAGCTCCCAGTGCCCCAACCTGGGCCCACTCCAACAATCAAATAGATCACACAGTCTTGGGGTGTGATACAAAGTATTAAATACATATCCATGAGTCCGTACTGATGTAAATGATAACATGACTAGAATAATCTCCCATGGAGAAGAGTTCCGAATAATTTATGTACATACTCCCCACCTCAGGGAAGTGGAAGATAACTCCGCACTCGTTATGTGGGCAGTGCAGAGTGACTTTCTCCAGGGTGCTCTGGAAGGGGAAATGACAGATACAACCTCAGTCAGGTGATCAGGGTCAGCATCAGTGATGCGTCATGTGGACAGTGTGCGTCCTCGATACAATATGATGAGAGGTTTTCCTCCCAGAAACCCATAACCCCAGTCTCATAATGAAAAAACGTCAGACATACCAAATTCAGGACATTCTGCAAACAACCTAAGCAGTACTCCTCAAAACTGTCAAGGTCGTTGAAAATGAAGTCTGAGAAGCTGACACAGCCTAGAGGAGCCTAAGGAGACATGGCAGCTACATGTAGTGTGGTCCCCTGGCGGGTCCTGGAACAGCTGGTGTTGATCGTGCCAGGGCAGTCTGACTAAAGTGTACCCGGAGCTAACAATATTCTGTCAATACTGGTTCATGAGTTGTGACAGATGTGCCGCACCATGAAAGATATTAATGATGGGGGAAGCTGGCTGAGTGTGGAGTGTGGAGTAATGACAGGGGAAGCTGGCTGAGTGTGGAGTGTGGAGGAACTCCCTTGACTCCGTCACAATTTTTCAGTAAATATAAAACTGTCCTAAAATTTAAAATTTAATTAAAAACAACCTCCGTGGGAAGGTTTTTAGTAATGCCACTGCTGCCCATGGTTTGGTCCCCACCTTGACTCCACCCTGTTTCCCTGCTTCCCAGCAGCCTTTTCAGTGCCACTTGGGGGAGGGAGGGGCACAGAGGTGAGACTGGAGGGGGAGTATTGGGCACAAAATGAGGCTGGAAGGTAAGTGGGCGTCAGGTCGGGCAGGGCATCGTGGATGCTGTGAAAGAGAGTTGGTGTTTATTCTGAGGACATGAGAAACCATTGACAGTATTTTGAAGGCAGGTAGTGACAAGATCAGATTTCTCTTGGCATGGAGGCGAGTGAGTGTGATATCAAGGATGACCCCCAAGCTCCCTGCTTCAGTTGTTACAGAGATGGTTGCATAGTTATGACCGCCATGGGGGACAGAAATCAAGAAGCCCTTACGCAATTCAGCCACTGGGAGAATTCAGCTCAGGCAACTCCCAAGCCCGTGGGATTCCGTTTCCGAGTGAGTGCAGAGGACTCTGTACAGGATGGGCTGGAGAAAGCCCTTTGCCCATAGAGTTCTGATGATGGGAAACTCCCTTTTTCACAAGGAAACTCACTTCAGTTTTAGACAGCTCTGATTGACAGGATGACACGTTTATTCAAATTGACCCAAAATATTTAGTCCACTTGAAAGTATGATGTCTTGTTGACACAGCAGCTTAAGTAATAAGCGTCGATGCCTTTTTTTTAATAACCTGATTACTAACCTAGTAGGCAAAATGTGCTTAGTGCAAGGCTTTGCCATTGGTGGTGTTTGCACAATACAACACGACAATCAAGGAGCGCTAAGTCCTGTCTGTCAGCAGAAGTACAGCTGACATTTAAAATAAGAAAGCTAAATAAACAGTCATTGTTCAACAATAGCTTGATTAATTTCCCTGTTGTCAAAAGGTATACACAGATACTGAAACAGAAAAGGCATTCTACGTTGTCGTATAGCACTGAAAATTCGTAGTGGTTAATACTTCCAGCTTGAAAGCATGCAGTTAGCATTTATGCAATCTGATTAATTCTCTAGATATTGGCATTGAGTGGCAAGGCTGGCATGCCCAGCACTGTAGCAGAACAGTAAATGCACACTACCTCTGGATGGTTATTCCTAAATTTATTTTGTAGAAGGTGTCTTTGCTTTTTATTTTTTTAATCAAGGGATTTCAAGGGAAAGATAAGCCTTAATGCATGACAGGTTCTGCCTGACTGAGCCAGCAGCATCTGTGCCCCCAGGTATGTGGAGGCTCAGCATCAATAAATGCCAGAACGTGCTCAAAGCACCAGTCTTGGCTTGGGATAAGTGCCCACCCCAGGGTGTGTTTTACATTTGTGAGGGACTTAGGAGGAAACCCCCTCACACAGATGTATTAAATATTAAAAGATAAGATGATTTAAAACTACTAGCACGCCAAGTAAAACTTTGCTGTTGGAAGTCAGTCATTCTGATGAATTCTGACGGGTTGTCCAAACATTTATGAATAGAGTCTCTTTGTTTCCCCTGTAGTCAGACACTGTCTACCCTGTTACTCTGCTTTGCTTTTGCTTCATAGCACATATTAACATTTACTTCCTAATTTCAACATGTATTATTTAATTTATTGGTTTATGGTCTCTGCCCCTCCATAAAGTCTAAGTTCTGTGATGGGAGGGCAGCTGACTGTCATGTTCACAGTCATATCTGCAGCCCCTGTTACAGGGCTCAGCCCATCGGCATTCAATAAATACTTGTTAAATGAGTGAATACACGAATACCAAAATAGACTTAAAAGAGCAATTGTTTCCTGTGCTATAGAAAAGTTGTGATTTAGTTGGGTGTGATGGCATGCACCTGTAGTCGCAGCTACTTGGGAGACTGAGGCAGGAAAATCACTTGAACCTGGGAGTCAGAGGTTGCAGTGAGCCAAGATCACACCACTGCACTCACTCCAGCCTGGGTAACAGAACGAGACTCCAGCTCAAAACAAAACAGGCCGGGCACAGTGGCTCACGCCGGTAATACCAGCACTTTGGGAAGCCGAGGCAGGCAGATCACAAGGTTAGGAGTTCGAGACCAGACTAGCCAACATAGTGAAACTCCTTCTCTACTAAAAATACAAAAATTAGCTGGGCATGGTGGCATGTGCCTGTAGTCCCAGCTAGTCAGGAGGCTGAGGGAGAAGAATCACTTGAACCCGAGAGGCGGAGGTTGTGGTGAGCTGAGATCACACCACTGCACTCCAGTGTGGGCAACAGAGCGAGACCCCATCTCAACAACAACAACAAAAAGTTGTGATGATTACAATGGGAACAGGTTTTTATTTGCCCGGTTCAGGAATTTTTTTTATCACATGAATATTTTTGGATATTTCACAGGCTAAATATTTTCATGAAGTTCTTTAATCATGTAAAAGAAAAAATATATATAGCAATTTTGCTGTCTCCACGCTTGTTCAGTCTCTAACCTGTTCTCTTACTCCCATCCTGCCCTTCCTGCTTCCTGTCACTCTATTTTAGACACTTTTTGTTTTAGTACAATGCTTGGTTCTGCCCACTGGGCGAGTACTGACTGCTAAGCAGCTAGACAGCAGGCATAAGTAGGGGACACCACTAGAAGAAAGGGGGTCCACTGTCCATTCCCAAATAGGTCCTTACTGGCCAGAGTCAAGCACCTCTTCATAAGCCCTGGGCAGCAGGAGTTCCTGCCTAACGATTTCAGATAGGACTCTGTTTAAGCAGCATACAGGAAGAAGACTCACCATGCAGGAAAGGCGAAGGGACAATGACAGAGTGAAAACGTGCCAGGCAGGTCACGGGCAGCATCTTTAATCCACCAAACACTGCTCTGGTGGGTCGTGTCATCTCCACTTCCCATGCATGGAAGCAAAGCTCTTGTGTCAGAGCCATTCTCTGGCCTAGTCAGGAGTTAGTCACACTCTTTTGTTTCCAGAGCCCCTGCTGCCCCACAGCGCTCCTCACCTGACCGCTCTTAGCCATAGACTCTTGAATACTGGCTGCTGCTTCAGCTTCTGTTTTGTCAGTGTTACTTTTGGTGGTTAGCGCTTGTTTTGACAGTTTTCTCTGATAGTAAGCCATCATCGTCGACCTTCTGTGTAAATTTGATGGGTCCCTCTTCCATTTTGAGATACGTCCAGAGGTTGATTTTGAGGTCTGAGACAGGTTTCTCTTCCTCAAGTAAATATCTTGTAGTAGATTCATTCCAAAAAATAGACTACTGATTCCATTTTTAGACGATGTCAATGTATACTACTTTCTAAAAGGAATGTAGGTAACATTCTCTCAGTGCTTTGAGTGCTTAATGGAAACATCATGTTTTTTGAAGATGGTCATTTGTAGATGGTGTTCCTTTTTTTTTTTTTTTTTTTTTTTCGAGAGGGAGTCTCTGTCACCCAGGGGTGGAGTGCAGTGAGGCGATCTCAGCTCACTACAACCTCCATCTCCTTGGTTCAAGCGATTCTCATACCTCAGCCTCCTGAGTAGCTGGGATTACAGGCGTGTGCCACCATGCCTGGCTAATTTTTGTATTTTTAGCAGAGATGGCGTTTTGCCACGTTGGCCAGGCTGGTCTCCAACTCCTGACCTCAAATGATCCACCTGCCCCAGCCTCCCACAGTGCTGAGATTACAGGTGTGAGCCACTGCACCTTGCCTATAGATGGTGTTCTTAACTTAGGGTTAAAAATGTGTTCTGGCCTGGTGCCATGGCTGGTGCCTGTAATCCCAGCACTTTGGGAGGCTGAGGTGGGTGGATCACCTGAGGTCAGGAGTTCGAGACCAGCCTGGCCAACATGATAGAACTACGTCTGTACTAAAAATACAAAAATTTGCTGGCTGTGGTGGCATGTACCTATAGCCCCAGCTACTTTGGAGGCTGAGGCAGGAGAATCACTGGAACCCGGGAGGCAGATGTTGCAGTGAGCCAAGATCATGCCGTTACACTCCAGCCTGGGTGACAAGAGTGAAACGCTGTCTCAAAAAAAAAAAAAAAAAAAAGTGTGCTGAGTGGGCTAAACACAGGTTACGAAAGCGAATGTTTTCTCTCCAAAGCTCTGGTTCTAGGTTTGGTTTGGTTTTGTTTTGAGACATATTCTCGCTCTGTCGTCCAGGCCAGAGCACAGTGGCACAATCTCAGCTCACTGCAAACTCCACTGCCCAGGTTCAAGCGATTCTCTTGCCTCAGCCTCCTGAGTAGCTGGGACTACAGACGCCTACTATCACACACTTCGCTAATTTTTTTATTTTTCGCAGTGATGGGATTTCACCATGTTGGCCAGGCTGGTCTCGAACTCCTGACCTCCAGTGATCCGCCCACCTCACCTCCCAAAGTGCTGGTGTTACAGATGTGAGCCACTGCACCTGGCCTGGATCTAGATTCTTAACTTTCCTGCTTGACACCCTCAGGCATCAAGCTTCAAGAACTGAGGAATTCACAAGTTGGCGATACACTGATGAATTTACATTTGGAAGGTGTACCAGTAAAAGGTTAAATAGTAGTAATAATTATAGAGATTTAGAGCAGATTTTAGTTGAAGAATTGAAATTGACATTTGCTAGCCAACTCTTTTATGAAATGTTCCCAGAGGACATAGGGACAAGATTTCTCTTGGTTTAACTGGATTGTTTCCTGAAAGAGCATTTACAAGACATCTTCTGGTGTTTATTTATGTCTTTTTCAACTAAATGTAAAAGAAACTTTGTCTTTATGACTGTGATGTAACATTATTAATAATGAAATTAGATTAAGAAATTATACCAATACCTGATTTTCTTTTATATTTAATAGTTTATCTTTACATTAAAGTTTTCTCTTATTAAATAGTCCCTGCTTAATTTTAGAGTTTGCACATCTCAGATATCTGAATAGCATTGTCAGGTTCTTTTTGTGACCCATCCCATAAGTTAGAGTATGTCAGGTAACACAGTTTTTTACTCTCTTTCCATTCAGTACTAAATGTATGTTTTGTTTAGGCTTTAGGGTCAGGAGGAAGGCCAACCTGTACTTGTAGCTCCCTTTCTAGCAGTTTAAATAAAGCTGAGCTTTAACAAAGTTCTTAAAATCTTAAGTCACACACTCAAAATAGTGGAATTTCAACACTAGATTTATTTTTGTCTTCCTTTTCATGCACATGCATTTCACATTAGGATAGAGATTTTATTTAAATGCTGCAATAGCCTGTGTATTGATTTTCTAAAGATAGCTAATCCTTTATGTCAGATACTTTCAATAAAACTAGTTTCTGCTACTTGTATATTTCCAGCATTGAATGGATAGGAGGGAGTCATAAAAGTTTAATCAAACCAAGCGTACATTTGTTATTTTATTGTTTATTATTGTTACAATAGTGAGAGCAATAACGCTAAGTACAGCTAAAAGCATTTGTTGAGTGTATTTGATGTGCCAAGTACTATGTATATTGCTGTATGATCTCATTTAATTCTCTAAACAGTCCCAGGGATGCATACGTAACTTACTTGCCTGAGATCACGTAGCAGCAGACATTAGAACCAGGATTCAGAGTCAAGTACTCTGACTCGCCTGTGTGAGCTGGTAATTTCTTCAACTTCTTTCTCAGGTTATACCAGGAAGTTTTTGCTTTGAAATACGTGCGTGCATATTCCATTGTATTTTTTCCCTTGCTCTTTCATAATTGTTGGCAACTGAGTGGCCTTGTTGGGAATACAGTGATGCTCAAAGAAGATATTATTGGGTTATCAGAGTAAGATATCATGGGGACAGATCTGCAAAGTGGCATGTGCTAACTAGTATGCTAACTAGTAACTAGTATGTATACTAGTATGTAATTGCCTTACCTACAGTAAAATGATTCTGTAGGAAAATAAGATTTGTTGAATGCAAACGCGTGAATGCACGGCATGCAAAGCAAGATTTGGAACTTTACAGAATGCTTATTGGCAGAAAGCTGCTTTTCTTGCACAGCATAGCAGGAATAAATGAGGAAAGCATGTCGCATGTCATGGAATCAGAGTTACAATTTAGTAGCTCTAGGATTATGACACAATTTCAATAATAGAGGCACCCCAGAATAACAGCCAAGTAAATAGAATCCCTAATCTTTGGCTTGTTCATATATGTACTCAACGTAGCCTCTGAAATCACTGAAAGCTTTTTGGAAGAAAGAAATGGAAAGGAGCACCTGCATTCTCAAGGCTAAGACCTCCCTTTTGTAAATGCACTAATATTTTAAGAGGGTGTGTGCATGTTTAATGTGTGGGTGTGTTTGTTTAAGGAAGACATTGAGCTTCAAAAGGCAAGATGTTTTGTAACCCAGAAATGTAATTGTAAATGGAATTATTAAATCTGACAATGAAATTAAAATAAACTAATGTGTAAACAGAGCACATATGTGGGGCTGTACTTGCTGGCTCACCTTCTGTGTAACACGGGTTCAGAGGCTTCACCTGAGTTAATAATTCGAGAGAGAGAGAGAGAGAGCCCCATATGTGAATGCTAACAGATACCAATCCAGCACAGGGAGCAGCTGAGTCTTTTCAGTTCAAAGGAAGAGAAGAATTTCACTTCCTGGCTGATAGTCTGATTTTCTCAAGAACTGATTGTAGATAGACGGAATCTACCTTTAGCAAAGGGTGTGGGTAACCACAGTCTTGTAGCAGAGAAAAACTTCAAAGTACAGATGGTGAGCCATACAATTGCCCTAGGCTTGGGAGAGACAGATCTGGAATGAGGATTCTGATCTCATAAAATTCACTTAAGATTTTTCAAACTGCCAGGCTAGCCTTTGTAGCTACAATTCTTAATCAGTCTAGGTTGAGTTTGGCACATAAAATTATTTCAGCGGAAAAAATAGCCATTAAACTATTATGATGAATTATTAGAATTAGTAATGGTGCTGAGAATACTCAAACCTCCTTTTCATTCACTCCCAAATCTGTTTAGATAATCTGCTTTTTGGTACATCCGAGTTATTGTTATGTCTAGTAATGGAGGATGGCATAGCACAGACAGCTGTGTATCTGAGTGAATCGCAGGTTCTAAAAAGATTTCTGATCTCTTTTTAAAATTGTGGTAAAATATACTACATGTCATACCATTTGCTATGTTACCCGTTTTTAAATGTATAGTTCAAAGCCATTCACAGTGTCCTACACTTACAATGCTGTGCAGCCATCACCACTATCCATTTTCAGCACTTCCCCATCACCCCAGTGAAGACCCTTTTATCACAGAAATCAGCAGGTAGAAAAATGGATTTATTTTAATTCCATCTTTTGTTTCTTTCTTTTAGTAGATAAACAGTTACCTAATAAGCAGATGGCAAAAAGTAGAAAAAAGCCGTGATTTATGAGCTGGATAAGTAGCTTGTGATTGTGAGTTTTATGATAGTTTTATGATATTTAATCATAGATCAAATGTTTTGGAATTGAACTTGTACAAAAATAGTAAGCAACCTCATCCTTCAACTCTTGAACTAGGAAGCAGGTTTTCATAAATCGTCGGGTCTGATTATGATAGTGAGTGAGCATTTCTCTGTGTTAAATTCTGTATCTTATTTAATCCTTCTTAACAATCTATCAAAGTAGATGACATTGTGCCAGTTTTATGAACTTCAAACATTATACTAAACTCCAGCATTTTACTTTTACTTAGATTGCCTCCAGTGGAGGTTAAGTGACTAGTCTGAGGTCCCTTAACCAGTTGGTTAACCCAGGGTAATCTCTTACTAAACCCTTGCTCTAACCATCAGGATATATTGCCTTCTTTCGAGCCCCCTAAAGTTTGATTTAGAAAATGAAAAAGGTATTTTTTTCTCTCTATTCTTTCTTGGCACCCCTTCAAAGGAAAACAGTTGTATAGTCAGAAGAGAAATGGCCTGAAATTTCGTATAATGAGACACCATGCAGAACCAGATAACGTTCCATTCAGCCCCAAATTCACACCAGCACAGTGCCCCCGCCAGGCTGTTGGTGGAACTGCATGCAAATGGCTGCTCTGCTGACCAGCAAGGCCCAGGGGGGCTATTGTCCTGTAGGGGGTCCTCAGGACATTTTGTTTTTTGGAGACTGAGGCTCTTTTTGGTCCACCAGACTCTTTCCTAACTAAGTGATACTTACAGGCCTTAAATAGAAATCTGGCTAATGGAACTTAATTAATTAATTTCTACTAAGTCCAGTGCTGTGGCTGAAATGTAAGAATATGACTAGCTTTTAACTTTTATTTTATTTTTTAAAAAACTTTTTTTTCTAGGTTTGATGTATGTGTGCAGGTTTGTTATATAGATAAGCTTGTGTCATGGGGGCTTTTATCACCCAAATTATTTTATCACCCAGGTACTAAGTCTAGTACCCAATAGTTATTTTTTTTTCCTCTCCCTCCTCCCATGCTCCACATTCAAATAGGCCTCAATGTGTTCTCATTATTTAGCTCCCACTTACAAATAAGAACATGCAGTATTTGGTTTTCTGTTCTTGCGTTAGTTTGCTAAGGATAATGGCCTCCAACTCCATCTACGTTTCTGCAAAGGATGTGATCTCATTCTTTTTTATAGCTACATAGTATTCCATGGAGTATATGTACCACATTTTCTTTAACCAGTCTGTCATTGATGGGCATTTAGGCTGATTCCATGTCTTTGCTATTGGGAATAGTGCTGCAGTGAACATTCATGTGCATGTGTCTTCATGGTAGGATGATTTATATATTTAGGTATATAACCAGTAATGGGATTGCTGGGTCAGGTGTTAGTTCTGTTTTTAGCTCTTCGAGGAATTGCCGCACTGCTTTCCACAATGGCTGAACTAATTTATACTCCCGCCAAGACTGTGTAAGCATTCCTTTCTCTCTACAACCTCATCAGCATCTGTTATTTTTTTTGACTTTTTACTAATAACCATTGTGACTGGTGTAAACTGGTATCTCATGGTGATTTTGATTTTTTAGCTTTGATTTTAAAGAACTGATGAGGTATTTGTCCTGGGTGTCTTGGCCTCAGGGCACTGGCCACTCCTGAATGATGTTAGGAGTTCATCCACCTTTCCATATACACAGAGCACCCAGACCTCCCCTCTCCTGGGCAGCCTTGGACACCAAATCCAGGAACTTCCCTTGCACCTTTGAAACCCACAAGCAACGATACTTCCTTCCCCGACTCCACAGGGGAAGATCCAGTTTCAGGGAGACCCAGGCTATGGAGGGCAGTCCCTCTGTGCTTCTTCCTGTCCCCCTCACACCTCCTGCCACCCCCTGACAGGGCTCAGCGGCAGTGAGACACTGTTCTTCGTCCAGGAACAACCCCTGCTTTTCCAGTGAAGGTGGGGAGTAGAAATCAGGCATTAAAGCTTGCTTGTGTTATCACCCAGACTTTATGAATCGGAGGAAAGACAGAATTATTTAAATGAAAAAAGAGCTGCTTCAGCTACAAATCCTGGGTCTACAGAATCGGTCTTTGATCAGACAAAAAGATCAGTGTTCCGTAGACATCATTAAATTGTTTCTAATAACGGGTGAACTGATCTTTTTTTTACTCAGCTGGAAATCTTCTTGAAAGAAATAGAACCAACTCTGGCTTATCAAAGCAGAAAACCAATTTTTTTTTTTTTTGAGGCCACAGAATCAAAGGAAGAAGTTAGAACAGGGCTCCAGAGGAGCAGCTTGCGGGGGCTGGGCAGAGGAGCGGGTGTGTTCTTCATGGGGCTGGTGCTGAGATGGTTCCCTCCAGCCAGCCATAGACCTTTCTCCGTGCCTCTCAAGACTCAATCCGGGAAGAACACATCTGGGCAGCCTCACTGGGTGAGCCAAGGGCAGGGAGAGCTTCCTTATTCGCTGGCCCACCGCAGGGTGTCTGCCTGCACTGTTGGCGTTTTGGGATCAGATAAGTTATTTTTATGGGGCCTGTCCTCTGTGTGGTAGGGTGGTTCACTCCCCCAGTGTGACAGCCAAAAATGTCATCAGACCTTGCCAGATGCCCTGAGAGACACAATCACCCTCTAAACCACTGCCCTAAAGCAAAATTGTTCTCCTAACCAGAGGGGAAATGGATGCTAGGTGGAAAAAAGCAGTATCCTACCCCATTGACACTTCGTGCTGTATAAACAGTTATGTATTTCCATGGCTTTCTCCCCAGCTCATGACGTTCCTCAGAACAGAAATCTCATGTCTCACTCATATCTGTGTGCCTGCTGTCTCTAGTACACAGTGTTTAGCACACAAGTGCTTAGTAAACATTTCCTTTGATAAATGCACGGCAGACGTTCAGTCTGAAGTGGAATCAGGAGTGGTCATGTTCCTGCTTGCTGCTGTGCACAGGGAGTTTGGCCTGCAGGCAGAGGCATTTATCTCAGAACGCTAATGGTGGGAGAGGTCCATGCCTGTGGGGAGTCAGACCTAAGCAACTCTATCCACCTTTCTGCTAAAATCACCCACTGTGGCAGAAATCATGACCTATCAACAGATGGCCGGTCCTCTACCGACTTCCCTGTGTTTTCCTTGAGACGTGGCTCCCTCTGGGCTCCTGCCTGACTGAGGTTGGGTTCTATTTCTCAGGCTTAGAACAGTCAGAATGAAAGAAGCTTCTTAGGTGTGTGTTGCTGAGCTTTCTCATAAAGGAGTTAATAATTGATCAACACAAATTACTGTCCTCTAGAATGCTCCTAGTAATCAAGACATACCCTGCTTTTTAATTTTTTAAATAAAAGGACTGCCTTAATCTGCAAAGGGCACCTCCCATCTGGGAGATTTCTTGAGCAAGTGCAGAGCCACAGCTTCCACCCAGCTCACACTGACACCACATCCCTTTCTCCCTCCCCAGTACAGATCTGGAGGCCAGATCCATGCCAAATCCACTGGATCAGTGTAGGTGCTTTTCCAGCTAGCTGGGCCCTCAATAACTTTGAACAGTGTGCCAAATAAATTATAGTTTGACACGAAACAGTTGTTTTCTATTTCACCTGAAAAGTCTTTTTTAGTTAAGTAGAAAATTATATGCGTCTACATCTTTCTTGCTCAGTGTTTTTCAAGTTCTAGTTGCCAGCTGAGAGAAACGACATCCATTTTCAGGATGTCGTTTCCGCAGGTTTCCGCAGGTCCAGCTGAGCCATGGGTCTTAAAGGTGAGCGTGCAGCAGAGTCACTGGGAAGGCTTATTAAAACACAGGTCACTGGGCCCGTCCCCAGGTTCTGATTCAGCAGGGCTCGGATGGGGGATTAAGAATTCACATTTCTAACAGGCTCCCAGTTGACACACCAGTGATGTCAGTCCACTTTTAGGTCCACTGGATCATAGTTTTCAGAAGAAAGTCTCAGCCAGTCACAGAGGCGCAGGCCTGTAATCCCATGGGGCACTTTCAGCGGCTGAGGCAGCTGGGTCACTTGATCTCAGGAGTTCGAGACCAGCCTGGGAAACATGGTGAAACCCCATTCCTACCAAAAACAAAAAACAAAAAAAAAAAACTAGCTAGGTGCGGTGGTGCATGCCTGTAGTCCCAGCTGAGGAAAGCAGAGGTGAGAGGATCACTTGAGCCCAGAAATTCAAGGCTTCAGTAAGCCGAGATCACACCACTGCACTCCAGCCTGACTGACAGAGTGACACCCTGTCTCAAAAAAAAAAAACAAAAAACAACTCAGTAATTGTTATATATAATATATAAAGGGGTCTCTAATCTTTTGGCTTCCCTGGGCCACATTGGAAGAATTGTCTTGGGCCGCACATACACTACACTAACCATAGCTGATGAGCTAAAAAAAAAAAAAAGGAAAAAAGTCACCAAGAAAAAATTTAATAGTATTTTAAGAAAGTTTATGAATTTGTGTTGGGCCACATGCGGCCCACCGGCCGTGAGTTAGACAAGCTCGATATATAATATCTTCCTAATAAATAACATGTTTTTTCTTTTTTGGGGCTGTTTGTTTTGCCTTCCTGAAATTCACATTAGGCATTTAGGCACAGATAGAATGAATGGATGAATGAATGGAAGAACTCTTACAAATATTCAATTAATAGTTTCTTCGTTCATTCATTCTTTGACTTTCATTAAATTTGGATCATATTCAGCCGTTGATCAAAAAGCCATAGTTTCATTTTATTGGGTACCTTTGCTTGGTGTCAAGCAATATATGAAATAGACTCAAAGAAAAGATGTACCTATTCTTCTTCCAAGCTTTAAAATAATTCTGCCTTTTAATTGCCCGGTAATCCCCTGTATTTATGAAACTAAATGATACACCAACCATTTCACCCTGGGGCCTTAGGAAAGGGAGCCAGAATGAGATTTCGTCTTTGCAAGGTTGGCTTCCAGGTATAATCAAACTGCCAACCAATTGCTCTCCATCATGTTTTCAAATAATTATATTAGTTGTACATCCAAAAGGGCATTCAAGGGATTACGCAGGTTAGGCCATGAGTATGCTGATTTTTAAATGAAGGTCTGGTTGGGTTATGTGTTCGTTATGTTTTACAAAATAACAGAATATGGACTTGCAGCTTTGTACACGTAATGAACTCATCCTGGAGCTGACAGGACCTTTTCTTGGTGAAACTGTAGAAATCTGCATAGTTAGGAGCCCCTTAAATATGTAAAGGCTTCTGTTTGAAGGGGTTACTGCAGACACCTGGAGACCACCCAGGAAGCATCCTGAAGCACAGACCTCTTGGGCACTTTTTCCTCCCAGGGTCACGCCAAGACAGGAACTCCAGCAGCAACCAAGCATCGCGAGCACTGTGTGCCCTGATGGGAAGAGGCTCTTGGTCGTTACATGAGTGCCTGTCCTGGTCACGGGTGTCCCAGTCACAGCTGGGCCAAGCCACCGTTGGCAGTGCCAGACTACAGCCCTGTGAGACGAGGCCGCTGATCTCTGCCGTCTCCTTCCAGCTAGCTGGGTACAGTCGAGGCTGCTTGTAAAGTGTGCTCCACAGAGCGGATGCCGCGCCAGTTGGGCACAAGTGCTCATGGGTGGCACCAGGAAATAAGGAGACCTTTCTCTCAGGATTTTCTGCGTATTTAGGTTCTGTCCATCAAGGATGCTGATATTTAAATATAAACCGTTTTAGAATGTATTTGACAGAATGTCAGGGCATGAGGCAGTAAATATATCATGGTGCTTTAAGAGCATGGGCTCAGGAACCTGACTGCCAGGGTGAAAGCAAACCTGTGAGCTGTGTGACTCTCTTGGCTTCTGTTTTCTTACTTGTGAAGATAGGGGTCTCAAGGTGTGTTTTAAGGAGACCCCGGATCAGTGCTCTTAGGACAGTGTCTGGTGCACAGTGAATGCTCCGTAAACAGCCGCCACGGTTCTGGGAGTGGAATGGCTGGTGTCCTCTGCTGAGCCCCGTCTAGGCCAGCTGTCTGCAGGTCAAGGTCTCCTGCATGGTATTTTTCTCCTCACTTCTTTCCAGCCGTATGTCTGCAGTCACTCGGAAGAGGAGGACTGGAAAGCCATAGCTTGGAAACCCTGCCGTTTTAAGACTCAGTCTTGGAATCTTATTGATATTATAATTTAAATTAGTCAGCCTAGAATAATTACCCTAGTGCTTCCAGGTTATGCAACACGCTCATTTGAGCAGAGCCGTCAGAAGAAAAATGTTCTGGCTTGTGCCATCTTTTCTTAGCTCATTTGTCTCTCAGGTAAAATGAGGAGAGAAATACGTTAACTTCTCACTCTTTAACTACTCTTCACATATACTCTGTCTCTCTCAGTAGGACAAACAGATGAAGATATATTACCTGCTTCCTTGTGTGAGCTCATATTTGCAATGTGTGTCCTGATGCAATTTTGTCTTTCTTACATTGCTATTGACCCTTTTCTCTTTTTAGTTGTAAAATTATTGCCGGAGTCCTTTTGTCAAGATCCATTCATTCTCCCTCTAATTTAGGTGATTTCCACAGTGAAATGTGTTTGTCAACTCCATCCACCTTAGTTGGAGTTAACAGCTCCAAGCTGGTTCCCAGGGTGCTTAGAAAATACAATTTTAATCGTCACCCTTCTAAAATTAAGACTTGAAGGCAAAGGGGACATCTTTGTCAGCTTTAAAAAAGAAACGAAAGCTTTCTTAGAATTTTTTTACTATGGCCATATACAAGCTAAATCCAGTTTTTCTTACTTGTGGAACTACCTGAAACATTGGGCTTTTTTTTTTTTTTTTTAAATTTTCTGTGTAGGGTTTAGTTCGTGTTAACACTCGCAGAACATTTAAATCTAATTAGAGCAGGGCTAGCATAACAGTGTGCCCAGGATTCTTCCCAGTAACCGTTCTTCATTATCCCTCCAGGCTCGGGTCCTGACTTCCTCCTTTTTGAACCTTCATCTTCACCAATCACATTACACACAAAATCACCAAACCAGTTAGCTCTAACTGTATTTCTTTAGAAAAGCCCACAAGTGTACATATTTTCCTCTTGTGGCCACAATTGCCATTCTGTGAGATACAGGAATTGTTTAAGGTGGGAAACTGGAGAAGGACGTGTGCTAGTTGGGCCTGTCTGCTGGGAAGGAGAGAGCAAGGTCATATTTATATTGGCAGTTTGTTGAGTTGAAGTGAACCGCTTCAAAGAACAGGATGGCCATACTTACCTGAATAGCTTGGCTCTGAATAAATGACTTTCCCTTCTGAGAATTCCAGTCATTTAGTTATAAACGACCATCATGTAATTATAGAAATGTTTCAAATACTGTTTTTTTTTTTTTTAGTTTTAAGGAGCAGAGAGAGTTTAATAGGCAAGAAGAGGCGAGGAGGAAGGGAGAAGGAAGAAGCTCCCCTGTACAGAGACGGAGGGGGGTGCTCCAAAGCCAAAAGAGGGAACCCCACCTGCCACCGATACCAGCTAGGTATATACACAGCGGCTGGAGGAGGCAGTGTCTGATTTGCACAAGGCTCAGGGGATTGATCTGACTAGGCATGTCATTCACCTAGCCTGAGGGAAAAGCTGGCCCTCCCACCCTAGCCTTTTAATATGCAAATGCAGGACACCATGATGTTCCACACAGGTGGGGATACTTCGGAATGGCCATGTATCCAGGAACGTGGGGAAAGGGCAAGAAGGCCACCGGAATCGCCATGTTTGGCTGGACCCAGTTTCTAATGGCTGACGTTTGGATATCGGGTTACTGGCCTGGCTTTAAGAGCTGGGGCTTTACAGGAAACTTTTCCAGACAAGCTTTAAAAAAAAACTTCCTAAGGACCCCTTTTCCCCCCTGTCTGCCTAAAATAATTTATTAGTAACTCCTACAACATTCCCCACTGTGGAGATGCCACACTAACTGCTCTTAGGAGTTTGGGTGACGACGCCTTCTGGCTATTTCCTGCTGGAAAGGGGCGTCGAGTGGGGAACAGCAGCTAGGGCTCCTCCCGGGGTTGATCTAAGGGTCCTTGGAAAACTGGCACGTCCATGTGTGGTTCAGTTGACAGCACCATTTGGAGTTTGATTGCTGTGAGTTGGGTGATCCTCTCCTCTTGAGGTCCCAAGATAATTTCCAGATTCTAGAGGAACCAGGCAGAGAAATAAACATGCTTCATATTTTGTTCATAGGAGCACACCTTACTCAGTTATTAAAGGCCATAAATAGTTTAAAATAAGTTTCCTTGACTCAGTCTGATGAATGAATTTGCTTTCCCGGCCAACGCACCAAAATGATACGGCTCCGATGAGTGGGGGAGCACCGGGGTTTTTGGTCCCGTGCCAGTTTAGATACAGGGACACGGACATATGTGGAGTGGTTTTAAGGAGCAGAGAGTTCAATAGGCAAGAAGGGGCAAGAAGGAAAAGAAGGAAGAAGCTACCCTGTACAGAGGAGGGGGGCCCCAAAGCTGAGACAGGGAACCCCTCAAATACTAAAAAGGAAGAAATGGTGTGTTAGGCTAGCACATTTTATGGAAAGCCGTGTCTTAATTAAATGTTTTCCCTACAAATGTTCTCTGTATCAAGAAACCTGGCACATAGGGAATGCATGAAACCTGATTTGTAATTAGGTTGAGTCTACTTAAGTAATAACCTACATCTGGAAGGTACAATGTCAACTGTGCTACTTTAGCCATCATCACGTACCCAGTGTTTCCATCGTTAGTGACACAGCTGGGCCAGAGGTGAGGCCTGCATTCACGCATGCAGATTATTTTACTGTAAAAAAGAACACTGTGTTTTGAACTTTAATTGCACAAGTAGACATAGCAGTGACATTCTCTTCTAGTAACTGCCCATTATTCCTCACATATTTCCTAAGATAGAGCTGTTAAAATTTAGATAGACATTAGATAGACAATAAAAATATTTCAGTGTACAGTTGAAACTATAACGATATCGGTGGTGTTCTCAACTACCCCAGGTCTAGTTAAGGGCTTTCAAGTGTATGTTTGGACCAAGTATTTTCATGTCGACCATCTAGATAATCCTTGGTCTGTTTCCCACCCCATGTGCTTTCTGGTGGGGTGATCACATCTGCACCTCTAGTCCCCAGGCTGTCCCTGAGCTCTCTGTCCTCACTGCCTCCACATGGAGCATCCCCTTCCACCTCACACTTGTCAGGGGCTGTGTCTCCACACCACCCTGCTCCTCCTGGATTCCAGCTCAGTCTGTCCTTCCTGTTCTGTTGGTTTCCCTGGTTCAGAGCCCTGGGTCCTCTCATGTTCATCTCCCAGAGTCTCTTCCAGCCTTACTCTACCCGCCAGACCACTTCTTGATCAGCGTACATTGTGCATTTCCCCATGTTTGTGCCTTTCCTGTATTGTCTCCTCCACCTAAAAGGCCCAATCTGTTAAGTTTCTGCTCAATCCCATCTCCTCCACAAACCTTCTGAATCTCTTCACTGGAATTCATCTTTCTCTTCTGTTCTCCACACTGACTGCCCTTTGTATGCTATTAGCATCCACAATTTACTGTTTCTCAAGATTTCATGTTAAAATTTTTCAAATATTCAGAACAGTTGAATGAATAGTACAACACTCATATACTTGCCGTTTAGTAAACATGTTCCTATATTTACATCTCTTCATCTCCCTATCTGGCCTTATATTTTTATGCATTTCAAGTAGCAGACATCAGTACATTTTACACCTAGATTCTTTTGCATACATAGCATTAGAGTTCAATAGTTGCTTACTGTATTAGGTAAACTTTTCATACAGTGAAATGCACAATCTCAAATGTACCTTTCAATGAATTTTGATGCGTATACACACCTTTATAACTCAAATCACTATCTAGATGTCGAACATTACCATCACACCAGAGGCCCTCCTGCCCCTTCTCAGTTGATTCTAATATCCACTCCCAAAAGCAACCACAGTTCTGATTTTTTTTCACCATAGATTAGTTTAACCAACTTTTTGAACTTCATATAAATGAAATCAAACAGTATGTACTGCTCCGCATAAGGCTTCTCTCACTCAGCATAATGTTTTTGAGATCCATTTGTGGTGTTGCATATGTGAATAGTTTGTTCCTTTTTGTTGCTGAGTAATATTCCATTATATGAGTATATTGTAGTGTGTGTATTCCTATCCTAGTGATAGAAACTTGGGTTATTTCCAGCTTGGGGTTGTACAAGTTGTTTCTTTGTTGACATATGCTTTCATTTCTCTTGGATAAATACCTAGGAGTGAAATTGCTGGGTCCTAGCGTAGGTATATGTTTAGTTTCATAAGACACTGTTAGACCTTTTTTCAAAGTGATTATATCATTTTATCCTTTCACCACAAATGTATGACAATTCAGGTTGCCCACAGCCTTGTCAACATTTGGTGTAGCACGGTGGCTCACACCTGTAATCCCAGCACTTTGAGAGGCCAAAGCAAGGTAGGAGAATCGCTTGAGCCCAGAAGTTCAAGACCAGCCTGGGCAACATGACAAGACCCCATCTCTACAAGAAGTTTAAAAACTAGCAGGGCATGGTGGCACACACCTGTGGTCCTAGCTATTCTCAAGCTGAGGCGGGAAGATCACTTGAGCCTGGGAAGTCGAGGCCGCAGTGAGCCATGGTCACACTGCTGCACTCCAACCTGGAGAACAACAACAACAAAAATGAGCCATTCTGGTGGATGCGTCATAGTATCTCATGGTGGGTTTGGTTTTCATTTCCCTAGTGACTAATGATGTTGAATGTCTTCTCAGTGCCTATTAGTTGTGTTATTTATTCATATATCATCTTCTGTGAAAAACCTCACCTTGTGAAGGTAAAATCTTTTGTCAATTTGTAATTTTAAAAAAAAGTCTTTTTACAATGGGTGAAGAAGTTCTTTATACATTCTGGATACCAGTCTTCCGTGAGATATGTTTTGTGAGTATTTTTTCCTACTCTTTCATCTGTCTACTCATTGGCTTAATGGTTTCTTTTCAAGAGACATTTTTAATTTTGATGAAATCTAACATTTTTTCCCTTTATGGTCAGTGCTTTCTGTGTCCTAAGAAAGTATACCTACTTCAGAGTCACAGAGATACTTCATGAGATTTTTTAAGACAGTAATTTTAGTGTTTACACTTAGGTCTGTGATCATCTCAAGTTAGTTTTTATGTATGGTATGCAGTAGGAGTCCAGGCTAGCTTTCCCACATATGGATATGCAGTTCTGCCCAGCCGACTGCTGTGCGTGTCCTTCTCACTCTCATGTTGTGACTGAGCCTGCCCATCTGTATGCCCATGACCTGGCCTGATCGTTTCCACACAGCAGATGCTGCCTTCGTGTTCACTGAATTGCAATACAGGTTCAGAGAACAGTAGAGGATTCTGGCAGTCTTTTAATGCCTTGATTTTGAAAATGGCTTTACAGAATTCATCTCCCAAAGTAAATGTCAGTATATAGAGCTTGTTCAACCCTTGAGTTAGCATTTCCTGCCAAGAATGTAGGTTGAAGCAAGAAGGTTAATTGCATAAATCTTTGTTTTTTGGCTTCTTTAGAGTGAAGAAAGAGTACAAATTCAGCTTTTTATTGAATTCTTAATATATGCTAGGCATGGTGCTTCATTGCTTCTACATCTTCTTGTTTGATCCTTATAGCAACCTTGTAGGAAATTTGGGTGCCAGAGATTTTAAGTGACTTCTGCATTACACAGTTAGTAAGTTGGAAAGCTAGGAATTCTCTGGGACAGGGAAATCGAGAGGAAAGCTAATAATTTGATTCTGATACAAGACTTCTATAAAAGAATTAACATCTAATTGATTGTAAAGTGTATAGAACTTGATAGCAAAACTGGAGAGGTAACTAAACTTATTAAATTCTGAATCATCCAAGTCAAAGATAACTAAAAATAAAATCAGTCTTCTAATATCAGTCTTTAAGGGTGTAGTCATATATGCAAAAATAATAGCCCTTAGGAAATATATTTAGGCCTAAATCTCTAAGCTAAGGATTGATTTGTTAGTAAAAATGCATTAAAATTATAAATAGCTCCAAGGCCCACACACTGTCCATGGCTTTATAAAATGTCCTTGCAGTCAGGTTCTACAGCCAGAGTCTTGACTCAGAAAGCCAGCGCGCTCCTCTAGTGTGTGGATTTGAATTTGTGTCTTTGTGGTTCCTGTTGCCTCCCGGTGAACGCAGTGCTGACCTTTCTTTGCTTGCAGGTGTGCTTCAGAAGTGTCCTTCTGTTGATGACTTCGTAAGTGCCCTGGTTTCTGACTTGGATCTGGACTTCGAAACTTTCCTCATGGATTCTGAATAACAGAAACACGCTAAACCTCTTCAATCAAGGTGATGTAGATAATGACTTTGTCACGAATGCTACAGCTGTGAGAGCTTGTTTCTCATTTCAGTGTTCACTTCTGTAATAAATTCGGAAAAACTTTAAACTGAGAGAACTTGGAATAAATCATTTGTTTTAATTCTGCCGGCTTTTCACCTGTTTGGCATGTTTTTGAGCACATGGAAATCTCTGACCTAGTAACAACCATCCTTCTGCATGGCACTGTTAAACGGAGGGTGTGGGCATTTCCTAGTATAACCACTCCCCTGTCGAGCTTTTCCCCCTTTCCATGGATCTGTAATTGGTTTAATTAAATATTTAATTAAAAGCAAAATTGTTTAAGACAGAGTTGTAAGCAGTATTCAGAAAGGTTACACATATAGTTCTTTTGAGAATGATGACCATTTCTTAAGACCACTATCTAAAGTAGGCTTAGAAAATACACTTTAAATAGTTACAAGCAACCGACAAACCAAGTGTGGTTTCCAAAATACATGTAATTATCTCTACTGTTTTTTCCTGAATGTTTAGGCAAATAGACTCAGAACACAGAGGACTGGCTTGGCAATGAAGGTAGAATGAGTAAGTGCACGTACAATTAATAAGTGACATACCAGTGTCAAGCAACTGGTGAATCAGGAAATGGGGGTTCAGACCATGTCTGCTTTTATCTGGAACTCATTTCCTTTACACTATTGCATACCATACTGTATTTTGGTTTGTTATTATCAGGAAATAAATTATTTAATGGGTTTTTCCCACCATTAAAGTCAAAACCTAATTATGAGTTTCTAGTTTAAAAAGACACCTGCTAACAGCCTCTTCCTGCTTCTCACCAAATGACCAGTGATGAAACAAAAGGAAAAATTCAAAATACCCAAAACTAAGACACACATTCAACCCATCTGCAGAATCTGGAGGAGTTTCTTCATGCTCAGAAACAGACGGGACTGGCTGGAGAAACGTCCTCAGTGGCCGGCCTGTGCCAGGTGCACCTGCATGCAAGGGGGATCGGCCCTTCCTGCTTTCCCACCGCCTGCTCACCCTTAAAAATGCAAGTCGGTACTGACCAGAAGGCAGAGCAGCCAGTACCCCGAACGGGGCTTCACGTTTGAATGCTGCAGTGGGTCCCTCCCCGTTGCTCCCCATTGGAGCTTCTCTATACAGCAGCGCTTGGAAACTGCTGCTCACACAGCCTTGGGCAGGGAGTGGGCCTGGCAGTGGTGTCTCCTCTCTACCCAAAGCAAAGCGGAGGAAGGGAGACAAGGGTTTGAGGACGGGCTCCGGTGCAGTGCCCAGGGAGGAATCTCGCTGTTTCTTGTCTCGCCCTATTCACAACATCCAAGCTAACTTAAAAAGAGATCTCATCCCAACAAACTGGCAGTGCACAGATGCCAGCTCATTCTGGGAAACAGACGTGGAGAAATTCACAGGTAAATCAGTTACAGGTAAGTCTGAAAAGTGCTTTCATCAGCACCCAGGTGCACCGACAGTGACAAAACGCCTGCATCTTTATCAGGTCTTTTTTGTAGGGGTGAGTAACCAAAAAAAAAGAAGTCCATGTGGAACCTTTTTAAAAGCATTCTTAAGAAATGGGAAAGGAAGTCTTTACCTGGAAGATGCTGGAAAATCAAAACTTTGAAAATTATTATTTTTTCTGAGACAGAGCCTCGCTCTGTCACCCAGGCTGGAGTGCAGCGGCGTGATCTCAGCTCACTGTAACCTCCGCGTCCCGGATTCAAAGGATTCTCATGCTTCAGCCTCCCTAGTAGCTGGGATTGCAGACGTGCACCACCACACCCAGCACATTTTTGTATTTTCAATAGAAACAGCATTTCACCATGTTGGCCAGACTGATCTCAAACTCCTGACCTTAAATGATCCACCCACCTTGGCTTCCCAAAGTGCTGGGATTACAGGTGTGAGCCACTGTGCCTGGCCAAAAATTATTTTTTAAAAGGAGCAAATTGCTCCTTGTACATTGCAGCAAAATCTATTTCTGTTTTTTTGGAGTTTTTTGTTTGTTTTTTTGTTTTCTTTTTGAGACAGTCTTGCTCCGTTGCCCAGGCTGGAGTGCAGCAACAGGATCTTGGCTCACTGTAACCTCTGCCTCCCGGGTTCAAGCGATTCTCCTCCCTCAGCCTCCCAAGTACCTGGGATTACAAGCACCCGCCACCATGCCTGGCTGATTTTTGTATTTTTAGTGAGATGGGATTTCACCATGTTGGCCAGGCTGGTCTCAAACTCCTGACCTCAAATGATCCGCCCGCCTCAGCCTCCCAAAGTGCTGGGATTACAGATGTGAGCCACCGTGCCTGGCCCTCTCTGGAATTCGCAAAGAGATTTGAGAAAACATGGTATTTATGAAGTTGAAAGCCATAAAGAACAAGCAGAAATAAAAAGACAATAGGTCAAGTTAAAAAGGAAGATGGGTAAAATAAATGCAGAGAAACGATAGCCACAGTACAATGACCGAAAACATTGTCAGAATCAGAAAAGAAGAAAATCGTCAGGGAAAAACCTGAGAATCTTTCAGAAGGCAGGTTAAAGGGATGCAGTGAGAGCAGATAGCAAGACAGCAGAGTGGAGGGCCACACCCTCTGCATTCTGGAAGTCCTCAGATGAAGCCAGGGCATTTGCAACAAAAGCAATAACCAGAGATACGTTCTGGTGTACTCCTGTCTTCCCAGGAGTACAAACCAGGCCTAGCATTTAGCAGGGGCACTGGTGAGTGAATGCTCATCACTGATTTTAGAAACCCTTTTTAAGCTGGAAGAATGGCTGTGCATTCGAAAGAGAATCCCTGATGGTGGCACACAGTGCGAACGTCCTTGCCACTGAACTATACACATTCAAATGGTGCTGCTTTATGGTAAATTGTGTATCATGTATATTTTACCACAGTTTTTTAAAAAGCAAACAAAAGAATTCTGAATTCCAGATTAAAACATAGTGAAAAGAAACCCTCATGTAGATATATTCTACTTTTTTGAGAGTTTAAATGTTTGAGTTTAAAGTTTAATTGAGTTTAATTAAAATATATGGCATATCCCAAGTTGGGCTTTCAAGAACACTTCTCAGGAACTGTTAGTTGGTGTACCAGGAACTCAGACGGGCCCTGTTATTAAATGTATTTGGGAAATGCATGGAGGTTTTGAAGGTTCACTGTGCATGTGAACGACGCTACAATCGCAAACCAGATTTGGCATTGCATACATGAGCCAGTATTTCCCAGTGTGGAATACTTACTGCTGTTTTTCAGAACCCTGGGAAATAACTAAAAATATTCAGCTGGAAATTACAGGTATAGCTATAAAGGAGCAAGAACTACAGTGACTCCAGAATGCAAGCGTTCATCACTATTAAGAGCCAAAGAATTGAAACGAGTTTTGAGAGGTGAAGACAGAGATGTAAAGTGACATTCTCAGATATATGAGGGCTCAGGAAACATCTAAACTTTGTACACTTCTTTAAAAATTGCTAAAAGTATATATAATTTTGACCAAGAGTCAGAGCAAATGAAACCTCCAAGGGACTTCACAGAATGTGGAGGGGCCATTACTTCTTCCCAGTAACAGCTGAATAAATCATAATAGCAAATTATTTTATTATGAATGTTTTCCCTTATGATGGGAATAAATCCATAAGCCATAGTCCTCTTGGGAAAATTCTCTCCTGTAGTTACAGTTTACCACCAGCTTCTAAAAATCTAATTTAAAGTTCTTAAGAATGTGTAAACGCTGAAAATAACCTAATAAAAGAACTGGTGGATAATGAACAAAATGTTAGTGTGTAGGTTTTGAGATTTAGGCCTTTTTTCTTTTATCTTTTTTCTTCTTTTTTCAATTTTTAAAAACTAGGGAATGTGTTAATTCCAATAATAAAAAATGTACAGTGTTTTAATAATCATGGCAAAGCCAATTTTAAAGCATTTTTCCAGTTCTGAAGAAACGCTTGGCTGATGGAAGCCAATTCAGAAAATGTCTTTGAGTCATTTCAAGGAACAATTTGTACAGCCCAAAACGTTATGAATACCCAAGGTTTAGCCTGATTTGGTAAAAGCGATTGAGATAAAATGTGAACAACAATTGTGCTTGACATTTACTTAGCATTTTCCAGTTTCCAGGGGCCTGTCTCGTAGCTGTCTTACGTGAAGCACATGAACTTGCGAGGTAGCAGACAGTGATAACTGGTACTAGGGAGGCAGACAGCTCGGCACTTGCCCAGCATCCTCAAGCTGGCACCGTATCAGTGTGGCTAGAGCCACCTCCCTTGGCTCCTTGTCCACTGCTCTTCGCACCTCATGCAGGTCTCCAGAAGGCACCGCTCCTGCTGTGCAGGCTCCTGCGCTTACCTTAGACACTATTGCAGTGTTGGGTGGCCACGTGACCCACACAGGCCTTTTCTAGTTCACCAGTTTTCTGCAAGGATGTTGGTTAGGGAGTGTCTCTGAGAGGAGCAAGGATGAAACCAAATCTAGGAGGACGTGGGAAGCGAGCCAGGCACAGGGCTGGTGGGCCAGCGGGGACCACCCTTTGAGTGGATATTTTGCTTAATCTGCATCTTCTGAGTAAGATCATCTGGCAGTGTGAGCTGTTCTCCAGGTACCTTTCTCTGTCTCATGTACAGAAGCATCCTGAAGGAGTTTGTCAGGTGCCTTGCTGAAACCCAGAGGCATTCGGTACTTCCTTGGTCTGAGGTTAACTGCACACCTACAGGCACTGGGCTCGTGCTTTCAAGTATTTTATCCTCACTTTGGGGTGAGTGAAAGATCCCCACTAGAGGAGCACTCGGGAGAGGTCGTACAAACGCTGACTCTTGAGTACATGCAGTAGTGGGGTAGATGTGTGTGGTGTCTTCGTTCCTGCAGGGGTGCTTGTTAGGGAGTGTTTCCAGGAGGAACAAGTCTGAAACCAATCATGAAACAAATGGTAGCTGTGAACTGGAAAACTCATTCAAAAGAGAGCTCATGGTGTGTGTGGTTAATTCACCTTGGCAATGTGGGGGAGGCTCTAACTTGCCCGTATTCGAAATAAGAATTCAGCTTTTTGTAATACGAAACAACAAAGGATTGAGAATCATAGTGTCTAATATATAAAAGACTCAAGAAAGATAAATATATCAACTGCAGAAATGTAAAATGCATGTGACCCAAGAAGGCCCCAAAGTGGCAGACAGCATTGTACCCATTTTCCCTTCCAAAATGTAAGCGGCGAGCATGCCGCTTTCCAGGCTGCCACACAGGATGTCAGCTGCTGTGCTGTCCTTAGAGCCTTTGTCCTGAGTTCCACGTGTTTGTCCAGCTGTCTCATTACCTGTAGGTCTTAAAGACACTTCAGATTTGACCTTCAACATCAGATTCCTCTTTTATCCCAAATACTCCCCCGAGTCACTGTTTTGATGAGTGGCACTGTAGTCTTCCAGCTGCTCAAGCAGGAACTTCTAAAGGGGTTGAGTCCCTTCTCATCCCTGCAGTTGGCGTTTTTCTTTCCTTTGCGCTTAACCTGTGCATCATGTATCTGTCATACTTGCCTAGTTTTCTTTTCCCAGCTCGGCTGCAGATATGTGTTAGAAAATCAGCACAGGCCTCCGGTGTGATCTGGGCATAAAGTCATCAGGGTCCAAGGGAGTGAAGGAGGGGCGGTCCCAGGAAATAGTGTGTGGCCAGGCTAGGACCACAGTAGGTATCAAATGTTTGGAACCCAGTTCTGGAAGGTTTAAACAATTCCATCAGATACAGTCTTCATTAAAAATAATTGAAAATTATGAACATTTTTCTGTTCGCTCCTATCACTGCTTTAAGGAAAACCCATGTCATGGTTAATTCCGTGTGTCAGCATGACTGGCCACAGGGTGCCCAGATGAAACATTTCTGGGTGTGTCTGGAGAGTGTTTTGGGATGAGGCTGGCACTTGACTCAGCAGACTCAGTAAAGCAGATGGCCCTCGGTGGAGGGGGGTGCTCATCCAATCTGTTGAAGGCCTGAATGGAACAAAAAGTGGAGGAAGGAGGAAGTTACCCCATTTGCTTCCTGCCTGCCTACTGAGCTGGGCTATCCATCTTCTCCTCCCTTCAATCTGGAATCTACACTGTTGGCTCCCCTGGTTCTTGGGCCTTCAGACTCAGACTGGAGCCACACCCCCAGCTTTCCAGGTCTTCAGCTTGCAGATGGCAGAGCACAGGACTTCTCAGCCTCCTTCATCACATGAGCCGGTTCCTCATAGTCTCCTCCAAAACATACATCCAACTCGTTCTGCTTCTCTGCAGAACATGGACTAATATAATCCATGAAGAAATGTGGAGGGTTTTTGTAATTTACATCGAAGAATGAATCAAACACCAAGAAAACCAAGACCAAACCAGAATCCACAAAGGAATTCTAAGCACAGCTGTCCATCTACAAGAGAATGTGTATGCACACAACTTTGACCAGTTTCTGTTGATTTCTATTCCAGTGCATTTTGTATCAATAGTTTGGAGAAAAAGCATCACACACTAGCAGGAAGCTCTGTGGCAGGGCCCAGATCTGTGACTCAATACAAGCCCACTGCTAATTTATCCAGACCCAGTAGGAGGAGAGAAACCTCAATGGAGGCAAACGTTATGACATTTAAAGGGAATTTTTTATGGCTTTTTACACTGACTCAGCATCAAGTAGAAAGTTATTTTTGCTCTTTGTTGCCAATCGTGGGAGAAGGGGCTGTTTGTTAGCCAGGAGCTTGGAGCAGGGAGCCCACAGGCAACAGCTTCACTTAGGAAGGCTCAAACCCTGTAGAATCCTCCTGCCTGTCCTTTGAGGCCAAGCTGCTCTGATGATCTCAGTTTTGTGCTTTTTTTAACTCTTAAAACTATTTCCAAGTTGATTTATTAAAATTTATTCAATTTACTAAAAGGACCAAATCATGTTTCTATTTCTTCAGATACCGCTCTTGAAATTCAGTTTTTAGAAACTGCTATGCATGGATAGTAGAAGGATTGATTTTTACCAACAAAACAAAGGAATGGTGGAGTAAAAGGCCTAGTTGTTCTGGCTGTGGGCCAGCAGGAGAAATCCCAAGGGGATGAGAAGGGGCTCCAACATCTGGCATGTCGGGGACAAGCTGTGACAGCCACAGAGGCCACAGTAGTCGGCTGAATCTAAGCCCTTTTCCAGTGAAGTTATCCTAAGGTAAAGACATTGAGCTCACCAGGAATGAAGCACAAGAATAAGCACTTAGCTCCAGTCCAAAGAGCTGCTACCACGTGGAGGGCAGCGCTGGAGTTGCGATGAGTGCCCTAGAGACTGCACGGACAGACCTACATTAGTTGAGTGAAATAATTTGTTACGGTTGGGGAAAAAGTATGTGGACTTCTGAGAGCAAGGATCGTAAATGCGCACAAAGCAAGGATTGCTGGGGAAGATGAAAGATAAGCAGGGTAAATGCTCTGTGCAGCACAGTGTGTTTCTAATAGTGCCCTCATTGTTTGCAGATTGTGTATGAAATAAGCCAGTTCCACACCACAGAGGGCTCTTTATTGGCAAGCTTGTGGCTCACTGTGTGTTCTCAAAGTACTTTACAGTTTAGGTTGGAAATTGGAAGAAAAAAAGAGAAGCCAGAACTTGTGACCGGTAATAGGATTGGCTGCACACTTCCAGACTGATGAGTGACGAATGTGATGGACTGTTGCGTGGAGCACATCTTCAGCAAGAGGGAGAAATAACTCTTACCATTTTTGGCAGCAGTTACTTGGTTTGATCACCAAACATCATGCCAGAATACTCAGCAAACCTTCTTAGCTCTTAAGAAGTCAAAGTCCAGGGGAATTTATTCCTGACCATTTTAATTGGACCCCTTATGTGAGAGCAGCGGCTACCAGCTGGGGTAGCGAACCCGTCACTAGTGGATGTGCAGTGGCAGAGCTCCTGGTAACCACCTAGAGGAATACACAGGCACATGTGTGACACGAAGCGTGACCCCCGTAGCACTCACATTTGTCTCGTTTTCTTCTTTCGGTGTGTAGATTCTTAGTATGGTGTGTATTTGTTCAGAGGTCGAATCAATTACTGCGCATTTCCTGAGCTCTTTGTTGGGTGCCACAGACCCAAAGATGAATAAAACATGAATCGTACCCTTGCACTCCTAACCGTGTAGTCAGTAGGTGCTGAGGAATCAATGGAGTGTCAGAGTGATGCTGCAAAGTAGACAAGGATTTTAAAAGGAAGCGAGACCTCAGGAAGATTGTGAGATAAATGATAAAAGAGAATTAGAAAAGCAACTGAAAACAGGGCTCCATGCACCCGTCTGAAGGATCTGCCTGCCTCCACTTTGAAGGAAGTCCATTCCTACAAGATGAGCTACCCAAGGATTCCAGAATGTCAAAAGGATTATCGGACATCTGTCCAAACCCATAGACCGTACCACAGCAAGAGTGAATGTGAACCAACATAACCTGTGGACTCTGGGGGATGGTGCCGCATCAGTGTGGGTTCATGGCCTGTAACCAGTCTGCCGCTCTGGATGCGGGATGCGGATGTGGCGGAGACAGCGGGCAGCGGTGTACAGAAAGTTTCTGTTCCTTCCACTCAATTTTGCTGTGAACCTAAAACTGCTGAGTGGATTTTGTATGGCTTAAGGAGTTCCTGTGCAATTTGCACGTTACAGCACTTTCCCTCTATGCCACGGAAGGGGAGGGAGGTCCTGGAGACAGAGCCCAGAGGAGTGACAGAGACACCAGGGCTGAATGGTCTCAGTGTCCCCGGCCCCTGCAGCATCTAATACAGTTTGGCTCTGTGTCCCCACCCAAATCCCATGTCCAACTGTAATCCCACGTGTCAGGGGAGACCTGGTGGGAGGTGATTGGATTATGGGGGGGATTTTCCCCATGCGATTCTTGTGATAGTTCTCATGAGAGCTGATAGTTTAAAAGTATGTGGCAGGCTGGATGTGGTGGCTCATGCCTGTAACCCCAGCACTTTGGGAGGCCAAGGCAGGCAGATTCCTGGAGCCCAGGAGTTTTAGACCAGCCTGGGCAACATAGTGAGACCCCATCTCTACTAAAACTACAACAATTAGCTAGGTGTGGTGGTGCACACCTGTGGTCCCAGCTATGCGGGAGGCTGAGGCATGAGAATTGCTTGAACCTGGGAGGCAGAGGTTGCAGTGAGCCAAGATCGTGCCACCACACTCCAGCCTGGCAACAGAGCCAGACTCTTACCCCCCTCGCTTGTTCTCTCCTGCCACCATGTAAGATGTGCCTTGCTTCCCCTTCACCTTCCACCACGATTGTAAGTTTCCTGAGGCCTCTCCAGCCATGCGGAACTGTGAGTCATTAAACTCTTTTCTTTATAAATTACCCCATCCCAGGCATTTTTTGTAGCATTTTTTTGTAACAGACTAATACAGCACCCGATGCAGCTGTTACAAACTGTTGAGCTGAAGAGACAAGAGAGCATGGATCATGGCAGAGGGAGGAAAGGGTTCTGAGTGGTGGAACAGTGACAGTGCCCAACACTGCAAGGTGTCAGGGAGGACACCGGGCTCCCAGGGAATTTTGGATCTGAGGGAATGGTGAATGGAATGAGAAGCCAAGAGAAAAGAAAGTAAGGAACAAATGATGAGGAAATAGAAGCAAGGAACACAGATTATTCACAAAGCCTGGCCAGGGTGATGGGAAGAGCAATGGAATGGCACATCATGCTCATCTGACCTCATGGTCAGCTGCCCCCCCAAGGAGCACAGGAGGCCAGACCAGGCCATGTGTGACGCTGCAGGGCACCAACCCCAGAGGTCTGTAGAAAGAGTATTACACACTCTTGTATAATATGTACATACATCAATCACCAGGGTGGTACATGTGTTACAACCCATGAACCTACATTGACCCAGGGGCCACAGGCTACGTTCGTTCACATTCACTCTCTCTTTGGTACAGTCTACTGGTCTGTAATGCAGTGATGTATTACACACCCTGCACCATCATGGAGCATCACAGTCCCGTGTTCAGGGCTGTGCACCACATTCTTAACATAGACATTGTGATGCTTAATTGTATGTAGCAACTTCACTGGGCCATAGTGCCCAGATAGGTGGACAAACATTATATATTCTTGATGTTTCTGTGAGGGTGTTTATAGATGACATTAACATTAGAATTGGCGGACTGTTGAGTAAAACAAAGCCCTCCAAATATATGTGGGCCCTCTCCAATCATGTGAAGGCTTGAATAGAACAAGACTAACTTTCCCAAGCAAGAGGGAATTCTTGAGAATACTGCCTTTTGCCTTTATCTGCACCATCAGCTTCTCCTGGGTGTCCACATGCCCGCCTTCAGACCTGGACCACAGCGTTGTCTTTCCCTGGGTTTCCAGCCTGCCAACCAACCCTGCAGACTTTGGATTTGCCAGCCTCCATAACTGCATGATCCAATTTCTTTTAAATTTTCTTAAGAGAGAGAGTCTTGCTATGTTGCCCAGGCTGGAGTGCAGTGGCTCTTCATAGGTGTGACCATAGCTCACTGCAGCCTCAAACTCCTGGGCTCAGGAATCCCCCTCAGCCTCCTGAGTAGCTGTAACTACTACAGGCACACACCATTGCACCCAGCGTAAGACATGAAACCTGTAATTATACTTTATCCATGTTTATCTCCCCACTAAACTGTGGGCAAATTGAAGTCAGGACTTGTATCCTTTCATCTTTATTTACCTAATGACTAATAGTGTCTGTTGTATGGTACCCAGCTGGCTGCATCTTCACCAAAGTTTCACTGATAATTAAGAAGTTCTTGCTAAGTGATCTTTTGAAATAAGTGTTTTTCCTGCCTCTGGTAGACATGTTTACTTCCTTCCCTCACTCACTGGGGTGACAGGCTTCAAAAGGTAACGTCTGAATGGAAGTACAGTTGTTTCTGCTTGCTTTTCCAGCTGATAGAACATTTCCATTTTGTTAGGAAATTGTAAATTTCTGAACGTACCTAGCACATATGAATGCTCATAATTCTTATTTCCCTTTCTTATTAAGGTCCACATTACCACTTTTAATTTAGTCTTTATATCTTCAGAGATAGATGAAATACTGTCATATCGAGAAAACTGGAAGGTAAATAGCTTTTTTCTGGCTATGCAAGGTAGCTCTATCAACCTGTCTTCTTCAGGGCTTTTAGAAACATGAACATTTTGTTTACTCTCTTAACTGCAGTGATAGAATGCAAACTTCAACTAGCTTGAGTAAGACAGTGAATTCTTTAGAAGGATACTGTGAGGATGTCTCATAGCACACAACGACTGCCAACAGCAGTTAGGATGCTTTGGGTGCAAATAAAGCTGAAATCAAACAGGTAAAGCAAGATGAAAATAGCCACAATATATTGCTATGTCCCCGTTTTTTTTTTTTTTTTCAGCTGTCTATTACATGCTGTTTTGTAACCTGCTATTTTGCTTTAAAATCTCATGATTTTTCTCCAATCATAAGTATTTTTCTACATCAGTTTTTATGGCTAGATAGTATTCTGCTCAGTGTTCTTGAAGGTCTTGGGAGAGTTCAGTAAGTAGAACCCATCTTCCCCACCCAAATCGAGAAAGAGCAGGTGGAGAACCAAAATATCACCCTTATTTCTAATGAAGGCAGAATCAGAAGGCATAGCTTATAGCAAGAGATGAAGTATACATACATTGGAGTATGTTTATGCTTTCCTGTAACAGTCTCGTAGGATCCTAAATGACCTGAATTTATCTTCATAGATTGATTGGGAAAGGAGGAATTATCGAGAGACAGGAAATTGAGAAATAGGAAATTATTCTAATTCTAGCATTAAGATATCCAGAATGACTTCTTATTACTAAGAATGGTAGAAAAACTCACCCATATTCCCTTAAGGTAAAATGATGCCGTTTTATTGGCATAATCACTATTAAACATGAATAGGTTTTGTAACTTTGGATTTGGCGCTATTTTTCCATTTAGTGAGCATTTATTGACTGTCTGCTGTGCACCAGGAAAAGTTCTAGGGCCACAGAGTCCTAGCTCTGCCTTTGCTATGGATGAATGAAAATTACCTCTTTCATATCTGCACTGTCTGTGTGTCAATGTGTATGAATATGTGTGTCTGTGTGTGTGTTTCTGTCCTTTTACATGAAAGGGACTGGCAACTTTAGCCCTATTGCTGTTGTAAATCCTCATGCACCTGTATTTTGCCTCTTTACAGTGGACCCATTGTTACTAATTTCATCCTTTTGCAACAACTGTTTGCATTTAGATAACTGTCAGCACTTAGCTACCAAGGTTACAGAAAATGCCAAGATTCAGAAGAAGATCATTACAAATTTTTTTGTAAGGCCATGAATTAAAGCAGTAACACTTGTCTAGACCATTAAACAAGGATATACATTTGTATGCAGAAAGTGACTGCCCTTGTGTCGTTAGAGTCTTTCCCATGAAGCTGTGACTATTACATTCATAAAAAGTGCACTGTCTTAATTCAGTTGGTAGTTCTCATCATGTTTCAGGAATTTTAGTTGTGATGATTGAAATAGTTGCCTTTGGGTAGTTTGTATTCCAGTTTCATCAGAGATTGGCCGAGACTTGTCTTTTTTGTTTACATTTCTCTTGGACTTGTTTCATCTGTTCTTGTTTGCCATGGAAACCAGTGTGTGTGTGTGTGTGTGTGTGTGTGTGTGTGTGTGTGTATAGCCATTTAAAGTGTGAAAAAGCATGTTTGAGAGAGAATACCAAGGGTGTGGTCAAGTGACCGTTCACTAAAGATATTACCCTGGATAGAAGGGAACCAGATGCTATTCAAGACAATGGGAGAAAGATCCTGAATACATTCCAGAGATCTTTGAGGCTTCCCCACCCATCACAGGCCCAGAGATCTTGGAGGGCAGAATGATTTCAGAGGATGAGCCTGGGCTGCCCTCCACAGGCTTGCTGCCTGAAGCTGCCTTGGTCCCTGTTTCCCACATTCTACCAAAGTGCCTGTGGATTGCCCCAGCTATGGTTCAGCTATTAACAGGTTCAGATGTGGCTCAGTCTGCCACTCAGGAAGGCAGAAGTAGTAAGCTTTGGTAACATTCCTGTGGTGTTAATTCTGCAGCCACACAGAATGCAGGAGCTATGGGGGCATGCCTGCCTCCACCTAGATTTCAAATAATTGTTTCAAATAGTCTCTGGAGCCCAAACAGAAACCTGCCACGGGGTGGAGCTGTCACAGAAAGTCCTCACTAGAGTCATGCTTAGTGAAGCTGTAGGAGTGGGACCACCACCAAGACCCCAGAAGTGGAGAGCCACCAGTTTACAATTTCAGCCTAGGAAGGCTACAGGCATTAGAATCCAACTCATGATAACTGCTCAGTGGACTGAACCCAGCAATGCCACGGGGCCAACTACCCAAGGCCTTGGGTGTCCAACTTCTGCCCCAGTGTGCCTAGGATTCAAGACATGGTGTCAACAAAGATTCAAGAAAATATATTTACTCAGTTGCTGGTACACTGGTACCCAGTAATTCATGTCCAGGTTCAGTGGGAGGGATATGAAGCATGAAGACAACTCTACAAAATAAATGTTCAAAGAAGTATTATAACTACACACAGGTGAGGTACAGTGGCTCGTGCCTGTAATCCCAGCACTTTGGGAGGCTGTGGTGGGTGGATCACCTGAGGTTGGGGAATTTGAGACCAACCTGACCAACATGGAGAAATCCCGTCTTTACCAAAAATACAAAAGTAGCCGGGCGCAGTGGTGCATACTTGTAATCCTAGCTACTCATGAGGCTGAGACAGGAGAATCACTTGAACCTGGGAGGTGGAGGTTGCGGTGAGCTGAGATTGCGCCATTACACTCCAGCCTGGGCCACAAGAGAAAAACTCTATCTCAAAAAAAAAAAAAAAATCGTAACTACACCTTCATAGGTCATCTGGGTTGAAGTGCGATGGCAGTCTTACTGATGAGTCTCAGTGTCCCACCTGGATATTTGCGTTAAAAGACTGCTAACATTTGTAGTGAAGCTTTAGTGCAGTTTGGTAGGATTATTATGAAATTAATGTTTCTGAATATTTCCTTGAACCCAGAGCAACATATTCCCGTATTCATTTCATAAACTTAGTAAGCACTTACTGTGCATTTGCTGCGTTTTAGGAGCTAAGGATACAGCAGTGAACAAAACTGTCAGAACTCTCGAGCCCCATGGCATTTACATTCCAGCATACTGGGAATGGCAAAAAATAAAGATGCTACATAAACTAGATGAAACAGTAGCTGCTGCTTTTTTCTTTGCTTTGCTTTTTTTTTTTTGAAATAGGATCTTGCTCTGTTGCCCAGACTACAGTGCAGCTCATTGTAACTTCAAACTCCTGGGCTCAAATGATCCTCCTACCTTATCCCCGTGAGTAGCTGGGACCACAGATGCAGATGTATGTCACTACACCTGGCTGATTTTTTACTTTTTCATTTTTTGTAGAAATAGGGTCTCACTATGTTGCCCAGGCTGATCTTGGACCCTTGGCCTCAAGTGATCCTCCCGCCTCTACGTCCCAAAGTGTTAGGATGATAGACGTGAGCCCCTGTGCCTGTCCTGGTAACAACTTCTATGGGAAGAATTGGCAGGAGACTATAGAAGCTGGAGAAGTATGCAACTTAAAATAGGGTGGTCAGCGGTGACCTCACTGGGAAGGTGACTTGAAAGAGGCCAAGGAAAGAAGCATTTTGGCGTCTGGGGAAAGAGCAGAGGAAGCAGTATGTCCAAAGGGCCTGAGGTGGGAAAAGGAGCCTGAACTGTAGAGGGCAGTAGATAATAATCTTCAGGCACCAGACTCTGCTGGATACTGACAATATATTTTAAAGGGCACAAAACAAAGGATTTTTGTACTGTTTATTCATTTTATTCATTCATTTATTATTATTTTCTTTTACTATTTTTTACTATTGCCTGACATTCTGCTTCCTTTTTAACAAAAACACCTGTTCAGTATCATAAAGTTTGATCACTGTGCTCCCCTTTCTTCTGTATTTTATTGGAAAATATTTAAATAGAATTTACTAGATTCTATGTGTTTTCCAAACACACTTTATAAATACAAACTCTCTTAATTCTCATAACTACCCTAAGGTAGGTACTATTGTTATTCCATTTTGCAAGGGGTAAACTGAAGCACAGAGAAGTTAGGTTACTTGTCTAAGATCATGCAGCTAATAAACACCAGAGGCTGTAATCCCAGCACTTTGGGAGGCCAAGGCAGGAGGATCACCTGAGGTCAGGCATTCAAGGCCAGCCTGGTCAACATGGCAAAACCCTGTCTCTACTAAAAAATACAGAAATCAGCCGGGTGTGGTGGCAGGTGCCTGTAATCCCAGCTACTTGGAAGGCTGAGGCAGGAGAATTGCTTGAACCTGGGAGGTGGAGGTTGCAGTGAGCGAAGATTGTGCCACTGCACTTCATCCTGGGCGACAGAGTGAGACCCTACCTCAAACACACACACACACACACACAGAGTGAGACCCTACCTCAAACACACACACACACACACACACACACCCCCCAGAACTGTGCCTTGTGCCCAGTCCACCTGGCTTTGGAGTCCATGCTCAGCCTCTGATAAAGGCACGTCCTCTCCCAGAGGTTGTGCTGGAGCCGGCTCAGACCAGCCCACAAGAGCCAACTGTGTGTATCTCTTGCCTCTTCTGCATCAGTAACATGACTTTGCTGCTTAAAATTAGCCACAGTGGGAGTGTTTACACCACAGATATTGGCACATGCTGTAAGCCCAGGCCTTGCATCTCAAAAAAACTGGTTGCATATTTACCAGCACACCGTGATTCCCTCCCATCTTTTGCACCACCACTCAGGTTGAATCCCGCTTGAAGCTTCCCCTGACTTCATCCTACTCAACATCCCCACTCCAGCTTCACCTGTCCTTCTGGTATTGTTACATTACCACAGGGCTAACGTCTGCCAGGGCTGTTTGACCACTGAAGTGAATGTTCTCTTAGGAATTTCCAGTGCAGCATAGTGGCAAGAACAGGCATTCTTGTGATTAGGTGGTCCTAGGTTTGAATTCTGACTCAGTGAGATACGTGACTAATAGCAATTTACTTCCTGTCTCTGCCCACTGGTCTCCCTCATCCATAAAATGAGACATAACGATTTGCACCTACTTGAAGCCTGGTTGTGGGGACCTGGAGCAAGGCCAGAGTCAAATCCAAACTCAGGACCGGGCCTCCATGGCCTCACAGAACAGCTGCTTTTCAGCACCACCTGTCACCGTCTTGTGCTTGGCCCCTGAGGCTCCACCACATCCAATCCTGGGACTTGGATCTGCTTTTCCTCTCACCATGTTGATGTGTGTGACTGCTTCCTCCACATGGGGTCCCCTCAAGCCCAGCAGCTCCACTCCAGGCCTCCCTGACACTGCCCACCACCCCACATGGCCTCCTGTGCCCCTCCTGTGCCCTTCTGCTGTTTCCTCCATAGCACTCATGGGGCACTGGAAATTATCTAACCTAATTTTTGGTTTTAGAAGCCCCTTGATGGCAAAGTCCCGTTTTACCCCTCCCTGTGTCCCTGGCACTTGGAGTAGCACACACTAGCTGAGTGGGGTGTTGGGAAGAATCTTCCAGTGCTCTGAGATCTCGGAGTGGAGGTTGGCGGGGTCCACTGGCCTGTATCTGGATGAGTGTGGAATTGAGCTGCCCGGTCCATCCAGGGAGCCCCGGGGCCCTGAACTTTATCCAGGAAGGCGGGAGAGGGTTCAGCAGAAGCTGCATTGTCAAATATTTATCAAAACCTTCGATTTGCAAACTTGCAGTTCCAGTGAACACAGAGCAAACCACTCTCTTTCAAGTGGCCTTTGGCAAGACCTCCAGCCCGTCACTGGATGCCGAGTGGGAATGTGGGGGCAGAGGGAAGGCTGCTGTCGAAATCAGTATAGAATTTCCTGACCCCTGAGCCTGGTTTTTTTTTTTTTTTTTTTTTTTTTTCCTAACTCTTTACGTTTTGGCTGCTGCGGCCAGAAGAGGACTCCTCCCCCATTGTCATCCTACCTTTAAGGCATCCAGTATTTTGCCTGGAAATCACCAACCTCATTATTAACCATCCAGAGACCTCCTGCCCTTGTGGGGTCACTCCTCAAACCTCGGCATTTTAAGAGACTTTAAGAACTCACAGGCATCCCCTGATAAAGTGGCTTATAATTTGTACAAAGCCTGCATGAAAAGTGGTAGAGGCGAGGTCCGAGGGGAGTCATACTAATCCTGTGAGAGGCCGTGTCGGCATTCATGAGAGAATCACTTCTTGTGTGTTGACCATGAAGAATACTTAGCAGGCTTTGTGCAGAAACTGTCCTGGGGCTCTCATGGCCCCATCATCAGCACTTCGGTGACAGGGGAGGGGCACTGTCCAGGGCTGCAGGGGCCAGCTGTGATGGGGACCTAGGTGTGCTCATCCTCAGTGGTTGTGACGGTGTGAGAGGCTGTTCCAGCCATGGACACGGGGCTATGGGATCTGGCTTTGACGCTGCTGCCTCTGGGCAGGAACTGCAGGCAGGAGGCCTCTACCCAAAATACGATGGCCAGGGAAACCAAGCAGTGTGCTATTTTTTGCGGGCGTGCAAAGCATTCTGGAAAGCAGCCTGAAATGCGTGGCTGAGGCCTGTGGCTTGACGGGTCCTCCTAGCTTGTGTGGTCTTCCCTGGCTGGCTGCACAGGGGGAAATGAGGGTCCTCACGTATTTGACAGTGGAGTGGAGAGAGCTGGCCAGGTCCACCCGGGGGTCACCACCTGCAGCAGGACGGAAGGTAAAAAACAGAGACCTTTGAACACCCAGGGACCCCGCTCACAGTGCCTGTGGACTGACGGTGACTGGAGTCAGCTGGTGCCCCGCTCCTTCACAGAAGAGCCGCAGCAGGGAGGAGCAGGTCCCCTCCACCAGGGCCCAGGGCATCCAGAGGCCTGCACCTTCAACCCCCTAGCCATAGAAAGTAGCATTTGCTGGGAAGTGGAGGGGGGAGAAGGAGAGGGACGGACTGATTAAAGGATACAAAATTACAGCTAGATAGGAGGAATAATTTCTAGTGTTCTATAGCGCTGTAGGGTGGGGTTTTGAATCTTTCCAACACAAACACATGGCCACTGTTTGAGGTGACGGGTGTGCTGATTACCCTGACTTGATCACTATGCACAGTATGCATCAAAACTCGCTCAATATACCCCATCGATGTGTACAATTATGTATCAGTTTTTAAACATGGTTTTCAAATGTCTTTTAAAATCCTTGGGGTGGGAGGGGTGGGGGCAAGGGGAGGGAGAGCATTAGGACAAATACCTAATGTATGCAGGGCTTAAAACCTAGATAACAGGTTGATAAGTGCAGCAAACCACGATGGCTCACGTATATCTGTGTAACAGACTTGCATGTCTGCACGTGTATCCCAGAACTTAAAGTAAAAAAAAGAAAAAAAATCCTTCGGGGAAGGGATGCGTATATTTTCAAGAAGCATGGCTGAATGTATTAGAAATTAATTTAAAAGTCAGTGACTTCTGAGTTATGACTTAATAGGTATCGAGTTTGAGTTTTCCAAGAGGTCACAGTTGTGGAGCTGGAAGGCGGTGCCGGCCGCACGGCATCACAAGAGCGGGTAATAGCACTGAGCTGCGCACCTCAGACTGGTTAGGATCCTAAGTTTCCTGTGTCTGCTGCCACGATTTAAAAAATAGAAAAAAAAAATCAGTGGCTCCTTGCCTCCTAAGAGATTTGTGAAGACTTGTCCCGAGGTAGGAATCCGGGCCTTCTAACCCCAGACGTCCTCTGGGCATCAGCCTCTCCCTAAGCCCTAAAGTTCCCTTTTCCGTGACCTCTAGGATGAGAGCCTGAGAGAGTGGTTGGACAGCTGGGCCAATTCATTCAGGCAAAAGACTTCATTCGCTTTCAGTGTCAACTCTTTTTGCTTTGATGACTTAAGTTCACCTTTTCAGGTAACCTGTTTTTGTAGAGCTCATATTTTGTTCTCAAGCTTCCTGAGCACTGTGCATTTTGTGAGCCAAATCATTAAAATATGACATTTGTTTTTTGGTTTTTTTTTTTTTTTTTTTGGCCAGAAGTAAATACACGTTTAAGCAATAGCTTCCTACAGTTCTTGAATTACGCAATATAAAAATGCCAGTGTGTTGTAATTTTAGTTTTCTAGGTCATGTAATTAGAAAATGATTTCAATGAAAACAATGAAAAAAAATGTAATATATCTTTTAATCTGTGAAACAAGAATGAGAAAGTTATTCCTCATCTCACTCTCCAAAAGTCCCAGGGCCTTGTGCCTCGCTGTGCCCTGGGCTGGCCTCACCACGGGTCAGTCCTGCTGAGTTTCCCAATGCCTGGCCCCGCCCATTCAGACTGGATTTCTCCAGATTCTCCCAGCATTCTAGAAAAAGCAAACACTCGTATTTGAAGAGTTCTTTTGTGTGTGCCAGACAGGGTTCTAAGCGTTCTACGTACACTAACACACATAAGCCTCATGAGTGACTGGGGCTAGAGAGGGGCACCACCATGCCCAGCTACTTTTTAATTTTTACTTTTGTAGAGATAGGGTCTGGCTTTATTGCCCAGGTTAGTCTAGAACTCCTGGCCTCAAGCAATCCTCCACTGTAATTACAGCTGAGAGCCACTGGGTCCGGCCTATTTGTAATCCATATTTCACAAACATGATGCTCAGGCACAGAGAAGTTAAGCAGCTTACTGGGGGCCACACAGCCAGTGTGAGTCCAGCCTCCCCACTTTTCATTCAGATGTTATACTTCACAGCTTCGGAGAGCTGCCTTCTCTGCCTTGGCAGACCTCACCCCTTCCTCTGCTGGGTAGACTCCACTCCTTCTTCAACAACCTTCACATTGCTTGTTCTACGGGAGTCTCCCCTGTAGGTTTGGGCCGGCGGCTTCCCTATACCTCCAAGTTCTCGCACTCACCTCTTGGCGCTGGAACCTCGATGTTCACCTCCATCCCCCTGTCCCTGTGGCCCTGCTGAGGCTCCTGCTTTCCATTGTGTGCATTCTAAGCGTCCAGCACGGGCTAGGCACGCAGGAGCTGAAGAAGTATTTGTTGAAAGCATGAAAGACCGCCTTGCACCGTACAAGCCCCGGCAGCAGGTGCGGGGCAGGGAGGGGGACCTGTTTTTCATGGGTGCTCAGGGCAGTGGCTCTCATGCCTGAGCTGCCTGGGCCTCTGCTGGTCGGGCCTCCTTGAGCTCCCCACCCTCTGCGCTGTGTGTGGTCCCTTCTGCCCACCACTGCTTTAGGCACTTCTCTTGGTTATTTCGGAAACATGGACAGAAAGCGGATCACGGGAAATTACAGAAAGACCAGGCCTGAGCAGGGTGCAGGGCTGAGGGTGGACTCCAAGTGAGGAATCGTCTTTATCATGAAGCCCTCACAAAAGTCAGGGTCCAGGTGTGCGAGCAGGCACAGGCAGTGCAGTCCTTGAGCGGCTCAGCCTCTGCTCTCAGAGGTGGTGTCCTGACAGTGACAGTCTGGACAGCCCTGCACAGAACCCCAGTCCCTCTCTCACTGAACACACCTGGAGCTCTTAGCGGCTCATGAGCACCCTGCCGTGCAGACCCTGTTCCAGATTGTGATGCTGCGCGCCTGCCAGGGCACTTGCTGCGCTGTGAGGGCCATCCCGACGGTCCTGAGCCTCCCAGGTGTCTCCACAGCCGTGGCCCAGCACTCTCTGGCCACATCAGTTATGGCCTCCGTGTCCAGCTGCTGGCCCCGGTATCTGGCTGCTGGCCCCCGCAGCGGGCCTGGGCAGTGACCACAGCTCTTAGTCACCGCTTGCACAAGTTCTGCTGGTTCTGCTCAGTCCAGCCCTCCCGCGCCCGGCCCTTTGCGGTTGCTTTCTTTCCAGGCCCCTCCAGTGCATCTAAACCTCTCTGTTGTCCGAAGGCCCTGGCTGTGGTCTCTGGGGGCCTGTGGGGAGATCGCTCGCTTCCTCAGTCCATGACTTGATACCTCAACTATGCAATTCAGAATTATTTGTGTTTCGTGCGGTCATTTCGGCTGTATCACGTTGCAAGCTCACATATAATTTGTTGGCCTTTTTCATTCCCCTGAGGTCTCTTTCAGTGTTTGTATTTTCCAAATACTTTATCTCCTTGCCATTAATAACTATGTTTGGGATTCTTGTCCTCCTCGGTGTAACAGTTTGCATTTTTTCCACATTGGACCTCCCTTTATTTACTGCCATTAATTATCGCCTTTTGCTATTTGCATCATCTTCGCCTCCTGAGTGGGAGTCTGATTTGGTTTCAGCTAATGGACAGCCACCCACCCCGGGCTCCTCGAAGGGGAGGCAGCGTCAGAGGGAATTAAGCCTGCCGTGGAGCTGACAGCCATCGGTCTTCTCCTGGCTGAGCTGAGACAGGGCTGTTCCTCCAGGTCCTGCCCACACGGCCCATCACTGAAGCGGATGGAAGGACTCGGAGATAGGATCTGTGACGAAAACGTGAAATAACTGGGGCTGCTTCCCTTGGAATGCCGTGTTCTTCTTGTGGGTGAGAAGTTATTACATCACAAAGGAAGACTAATTCTATGTCCCATCTCCTTTGCAGGATGTAAATCAGTTAGTACTAGAGTAAGGGGTGGCATTTAGATTTGAGAAAAAGCTTCCCCATAATTATCTTGAGGCGTGAGACAGGGACAAAGGAAGGTTTCCTGGGATGGGAAAGAGTTCTCTTCCTGCAAGATCTTCAACAATGAAACAGAGATTCTTCTATCCGGAAGGGCCTAAATCTTCACCCCTTACACATGGGATCCGTAATACCTTTAGACTCTCTCAATATTTTCTGGCTTTGATTCCAGCCCTTTGGACGTTGTTCTCAATATTATGCCTTTCTTCTATTCTATGCTAACCATTTATCTCAGTATCTTTAGAGTCATTTTGATACAAGAACAAATGAGTCTCAATAGGTTTACAACAGGCATTTTAAAATAAGGAACCGTATCTGATCTTCACGCGTCTCATGTCAGACATTGAAGGTGGTTTGCTTGTGTCTGCCATCTTGGGGTCTCATGTCCCACATGGAACTGAGAGCGTCAGTTGCTTCAGCCTGGGAGTCAGTAACTCCCGGGAAGGATCTCAGCTGTGGGGCAATGAGAACTGCATCCCTACACTGCTGGTTCTTCCTAAGTGCTGCACCCCAGTGTCCAATAACCATGACAGTTAGTGCAGGAAAACTGGAGAACATAGATTATGTGTGCCTGAAACAGATTACGTGCTCAATACATACATTGGTGACTCATGGTGATGATAACATGATGACGGAGATGATCCTAAGTCAGCTATTTTTCCTCTCTGTGTCTCCATATAGACATATTTATAGTTATATTCAGGACTTAGTTATATATACATGCACACCTCAGAGACATTGTAGATTCCATTCCATACCACTGCAATAAAGTTAATATTGAAATAAAGTGATTCACACAAGTTTTTTGGTTTCCCAGTGCCAAGAAAAGTTATGTTTACATTATACTGTAGTCTAACAACTGTGCAATGCCATTATGTCTTTTAAAAAGTATGTATCTTAATTAATAGTTTATTGCTTAAAATGCTAATAATCGTCTAAGCCGTTAGCAAGTCATAATCTTTTTGCTGGAGGAGGGTCTTGCCTTGATGTTGATGAGGGTGGTGTTGGTGGTTGCTGAAGGCTGGGGTGGCTGTGGTAATTTGTTAAAATACAACAACAATGGCCAGGCACAGTGGCTCATGCCTGTAATCCCAGCACCTTTGGAAGGCCGAGGCAGGCAGATCACTTGAGGTCAGGATTTCAAGACCAGCCTGGCCAATATGGTGAAACCCCATATGTACTAAAAATACAAAAATTAGCCAGGCGTGGTGGCACATGCCTGTAATCCTAGCTATTCAGGAGCCTGAGGCAGGAGAATCGCTTGGACCGAGGAGGCAGAGGTTGCAGTGAGCCGAGATCGTACCATTGCGCTCCAGCCTGAGCAACAGAGTGAGACTCCATCTCAAAAAAAAAAAAAAAAAAAAAAAAAGACAACGAGAACTTCTTCCAAAATTGGAGTCAATGCTCTCAAACTCTGCTGCTGCTTCATGAACTAAGTTTATGAAGTAGCCTGAATCCTTTGCTGTTCTTTCAACAGTGTTCACAACATCTTCATTGGACTAGACTCCATCTTAAGAAACCACTTTCTTCGCTTGTTCATGAGAAGCAACTCCTCATCCATTCAAGTTTGACCATGAGACTGCAGCGATTGCATCACGTCTATAGGCTCCACTTCTCATTCTAATTCTCTAGCTGTTTTCACCACATCTGCAGTTATTTCCTCCACTGAAGTCTTGAGCTCCTTAAAGTCATCCATGAGGGTTGGAACCAGCTTCTTCCAAACTCCTGTTAATGTTGATATTTTGGTTTCTTCCCATAAATCACAAATGCTCTTAAGGGTATGTCGAATGGTGAATCATTTCCAGAAAGTTTTCAGTTTACTTTGCCCAGATCCATCAGAGGAATCACTGTCTATGGCAGCTACGGCCTTACAAAATGTATTTCTTAAGTAATAAGACTTGAAAGTCAAAATTATTCCTTGATTCATGAGCTGCAGAATGGATGCTGTGTTAGCAGGCAGGAAACAATATTCATCTCCTTGTACACCTCCATCAGCGTTCTTGGGTGATCAGGTGCCTTGTCAGTGAGCAGTAGTAATTTGAAAGGAATCTTTCATTCTGAGGAACAGGTCTTAGCAGTGGGCTTAACATATTCAGTAAACCATGATGCAAAAATATATGCTGTCGTCCGGGCTTTGTTTTCCATCTCTAGAGCACAGGCAGAGCAGATTTGGTATAATTTCTAAGGACCCTAGGATTTTCAGAATGGCAATTGAGCATTGGTTTCAACTTAAAGTTACCAGCTTCATAAGCCTCTAATGAGAGAGTCAGCCTGTCCTTTGAATCTTTGAAGCCAGGCATTGACTTCTCTCTAGCTAAGAAGGTCCTAGCTGGGGCCAGGCATGGTGGCTCACGTTTGTAATCCCATCACCTTGGGGGGCCAAGCAGGCAGATCACGAGGTCCGGAGATCAAGACCATCCTGGCCAACATGGTGAAACCCCATCACTACTAAAAATACAAAAAAATTAGTCAGGCATGGCGGTGCACACCCGTAGTCCCAGCTACTTGGGAGGCTGAGGCAGGAATTGCTTGAACCTGGGTGGTGGAGGCTGCAGGGAGCCAAGATTGTGCCACTGCACTCCAGCCTAGTGACAGACGTAGACTCTGTACAAAAAAAAAAAAAAAAAAAAAAAGCCCTAGCTGGCATCTTCTTCCAATAGAAGGCTGTTTTATCTACATTGAAAATCTGTTGTTTCATGAAGACACCTGCATCGGTGCTCTTAGCTAGATCTTCTGGAGAGCTGGCTACAGCTTCGGCATCAGCACTTGCTGCTTCACCTTGTGCTTCTGTGTTAACAGAGCCAGCCTCTTTCCTTAAATCCCATGAACCAGCATCTGTGAGCTTCACATTTGCTTCTTCAGCTTTCCCAGGTCTCTGAGCCTTCACAGAACTGAGAAGAACTGGAGCTTTGCTCTGGGTTAGGCTTTCGCTTAAGGGACTGCTGTGGCTGGTTGGATCTTCTGTCCGGACCACTCAGACTTTCTCCATATCAACAATCAGCCTGTTTCACTTTCTTATCATTTGTGTGTTCACTGGAGCAGCGCTTTTAATTTCCTTCAGGAACTTTTCCTTGCATTCACAACTTGGCTAATTGTTTCTCAAGAGGCCAAGCTTTTGGCCTATTTCAGCTTTTGACATGCCTTCCTCACTAAGTTTAATCATTTCTACTTTTTTCATCTAAAGTGAGAGACATGTAACTCTTCCTTTCACTCCAACACTTAGAGGCTGGTGTAGGGCTATTAATTGGCGTAATTTCAATATTGTTGTGTCTCAGGGAATGGGGAGGTCTGAGGAGAGGCAGAGAGACAGGGAAGAGCTGGTCCATGGAGCAATCAGGACACACACACCATTTACTGCTTAAGTTCACCATCTTATATGGGGTTAGTTCATGGTGCTCCAAAATAATTACAATAGTAACATCAAAGATTACTGATCACCTTAACAGCTACAATATCAAAGCCAGGAGTTTGAGGCTACTGTGAGCCATGATTACACCACTGCAGTCCAGCCTAGACAAACTTGAAAGAAAATTGGCTGGGTGTGGTGGCACACACCTGTAGTCTCAGCTCCCTGGGACGCTGATGTAGGAGGATTGCTTGAGCCCAGGAGTTCAAGGCTGCAGTGAGCTATACTCACACCACTGGACTCCAGCCTGGGTGACAGAGTGAGACTCTGTCTCTAAAAAACAAACAAAAAAAAACCAGATATAATAATAATAATAATAATAATGAAAAAGTTTAAAAAATTGTAAAAATTACTAAAATGTGACAGAGAGACACAAAGTGAGCCCATACTGTTGGAAAAACAGCACTGATGGACTTGCTTGATGCAGGGTCACCACAAACCTTCAATGTATAAAACATGCAATATCTGCAAAGCACAATAAAAGCGAGGTGTGGCCGTCAGGTCCTTCCCAACCCAGGTGTGCTCTCTGCAGCCAGAGCACCTCGCCACCCCCCCCCCCCCCCCCCCCCCACAGACGCTCATACAATTGGGTGGATTTTCCACCCCACATCTGTGAAAATAGAAAATGCACCCCATTCTCTTCTGACATTTTTATTTTTGAGAAAGAACGCTCTGCAGCATTGTAGCTCTGAGAAAGAGGGAGGATTCCAATGTTCCCTTGACTCAACGTCGAGGGCTCCCATTTCCATGCCTTTCTCCTTCCACGGCTGCTCCCAGCTCCCACCTCCTGCGCTGGGCATCAGGAATCCTTTGTGTGTGAAGCACAGGAAGGACCCAGCCCAACCACAAGTGACCGACTGGCTCTCCTGAGAGTCCCTGGGCCTCAGGGCTGGTGTATTACCAATGCCATGCGGTCTTCAGTCCAGGAGGGCCCGCCAGCCTTCCCAATGCCTCTGCCGGGTGCTGCTTTCCCGTAATTTGTTTGATTTCTTTTGTTTTAATTTTTTGAGACAGGGTCTCACTATGTTGCCCAGTCTGGCTTTGAACTCTTGGGTTCAAGTGATCTGCGTGCCTCAGCCTCCTGAGTAGCTGGGACTACAGGTGTGCACTATCACACCTGGCTGTTTCTTCTTTTATATCTCAATTACTTAAGAGCTTTCCTTGGATATTCTTTTCTAGACTGTGGCTCAATTATAGCAAGTTCTTGGAGGTGGAATCCTGCTGTCTGTCACGTCCACTGTGTTTGCTCGTGGTGCTGGTTTCCTTGGTGAGATATTTTGGTGGGTGACAGGGAAGGAGGCTTCGTGTTTGTCTTCCTTGGATTCCCCTGACTTTTCCTCGGCCCCTCTGTGCCTGCAAATAGGTGGCTGTATCTTGTGCGCATGGACAGAGCCCCGGCGTGAGGTGAGCCAGGTGTTACCTGCATTCTTGGCTCTCTGGGTATTTCCTAGTAATGAGTTTTTCCCAAGCCAATTTTTGTTCCTGAGAGAGTGTAGATAGCTTTACCCAACAGTGACTGGCGGAATCCCAGTTCCCCACAGAACATGCGGTCATGGCAAACACCCTGGGCCCAGGTCATGCGATCTCACGTGCACACCCATGTCCTAGCTGCTGCCACTTCTGCTGCCTCTTCCTGTGGCTCTGCTCCTTCCTTCCGCCTGCTGATCTGGCCTCTGCAGCACCCTCCCAACCCTCACCCAAAGGTGCTGGGCTTTCATTGCTGCATCCCCCCTCTGGAGATACACAAGGACCTTCCTGCCATGTACTGGAGATCCCCCTGGGAAGCCCCACCCACCTCCTCCCACAGCCCCTCACTGCCAGCTGCTTGACCTCTATCCTTCCGCAGTGCGGTAAAAAACCCTGACACGGGCGCTGATGAGCCTTTCATCTCCACACTAGCCCAGAGTGGTTTCTTGTGGCTATGTTGGTGCCACCGTCTCCAACCTGAAAACCCACCCAGACTAGGAGATGGAACACCTCCCATCTCTCCTCCACCCCACTCCATCCCTACACACACGTCCTTGCAGAGCGTGAGCCAGGCCTTCAAACAACTGCCTGGCCACACTCTTTCCCCTGTCTCCAATTAAACGAATCAATGGCTATAAGTCAGTTGGCTATAAATACAATAGAAAAGTAGTCTTGCCAGGCATGATGGCTCAGGCCATCCCAGCACTTTGGGAGGCCAAGGTGGGCGGATCACCTGAGGTCAGGAGTTCGAGACCAGCCTGATAAACATAGTGAAACCCTGTCTCTACTAAAAAAAAAAATACAAAAATCAGCTGGGTGTGGTGGCAAGTGCCTGTAATCCCAGCTACTCAGGAGGCTGAGCAGGAGAATCGCTTGAACTTGGGAGGCAGAGGTTGCAGTGAGCCGAGATCATGCCACTGCACTCCAGCACTGGTGACAGAGCGAGACAGTCTCAAGAAAAAATAAAAAATAAAAAGAAGAAAAAGAAAAGTAGTCTGTAGGGGTATCAGTGGGGTTAAGTTAGGTGAATTTGGCTGGAGGTAAATAGAGTAGGGAACAGGGTATGCTGGATGCAGCATCTCGCCATGGTCCCTGCCCAGCAGGCATCACATACAGTTGGCCTCCATAATGGGCTCTTTGTCTTGACAGGAACTGGGATCCATTTGAAGCTCCTTTGTGATTCAGACCCATTCTTTCTCCTTCTTAGAGAGAGGGTCTCCCTCTGTCACTTAGGCTGGAGTGCAATGGCGCGATTATAGCTTGCAGCAGCTTTGAACTCTTGGGCTCAAGGGATCCTCCTGCCTCAACCTCCAAAGTGCCTCCCAAAGGTGGGATTACAAGCATGAGCCACGGCACCCAGCTCACTCTGACCCACTCTAAAGGTGGCCTAGAATGGGTCAGATTGGGTCTGCAGGACTTGTGGGGGGCCAAAGGCATGTCAGGTCCGGGACAGCCTCAGTGTTCCTCACAGGGCTCCGTCAGCGCCGGCTGCATGGACTTGACCCTGGATGGAATAGATCTCCCCTGCGGAGGGACCTGCTCATGGCTGATGGAACCCAGGTGGCCACTCTGTTCTTTTCCTGACACCCTCGGTGACTACTATAGGCCCTGCCCTGGACACCAGCTGAGCCACAGCCTCAGCCCTTCCTAGGACTAAAGGGGAGGCTGCAGCCGCAGATGCCCACTGGGACAGGGCCTGCCAGCTCCCACTGCAGCGCCTGCAGCTTCGCCAGCTTCCTGGGATAAACATGGAGCACGTGCAGGAGGGTCTCAGTGCCCCCCACCCCTGACCAGGGAGTAAGGTTTAGGTTTTTTTGTGGGTGCATAATGGAGTTTCCCTCTGTCACCCAGGCTGGAGTGCAGTGGCATGATCTCAGCCTACTGCAGCCTTCACCTCCTGGGTTCAAGTAATTCTCCTGCCTCAACCTCCCTAGTAGTTGGGACTACAGGTGTGCACCACCACGCCCAGTTAATTTTTGTAGTTTTAGTAGAGACAGGGTTTCACCATGTTGGCCAGGTTGGTCTCAAACTCCTGACCTCAAGTGATCCACCCGCCTTGGTCTCCCAAAGTGCTGGGATTACAGGCGTGAGCCACCGCGCCCAGCCTCAGGCTGAGTTGAAGAAAGCCTTCTCCTCAGCTCCTGCTCGCTGAGGTAAACTGAGCTAAACTGAGATTTCTGTAGCAGCCGTGTGCACAAATGTCCACCACAGTGTGCCCCAGCCTGGCCTCCCTCTGCCCGGGTACACTGCAGACACTGGTGAGTGACACTGAGAGGTGGGTGCCACCCTCTGTCTGGCAGGCCATCCCCAGCTTTCCTCCTGCTCTCCAGGGGAGCCGGGTCCCCACAGGCATGCATCTCGGCAGAGCGTTGGGAAAAGCATCCTCCTCTGGAGATCACCATGGTGAGACAGCCCAGGCCAGGGGCCGGCTGCCGTTCCCTCTCCCACTTGCTACGAGAAGGCAGGGAAAGATCTCAGGAGCTTTGGCCTCAGTCTTCTCATCTGTTAATGACAAGACTGGACGAACAGTCCCCAGATGTCAGTTTTATGAGAATCACCTGGGGCCCTTGTTCCGCCGCTGAGGGGAGCCTCAGTCTGTTTTGGCTGGTCCTGACTTAGATAATAGACTACATTTAAAAAATACATATTGTGGTAAAATATACATAAGACAAAATTTCCCATTTTAACCATTCATAAATGTACAATTCAGTGCCATTAAATACATTGACAATGTCGTGTAACCATCACCATCTATATCCAAAACTTTTTCACCATCCCCAACAGAAACTCAGTATCCATTGAACCCAGAGCTCCCCCTTCTTCCCTCCCTCCATTCTCCTTTCTGTCTCTATGAATTTGCCTACTGTAGTGGCCTGGAGTAAGTACAGCCAAACAATATGTACCCTTTCGTGACTAGCTTACTTTCCTTAGCATAATGTCTTCAAGTTTCATCCAGGCTGTAGCGTATGTCAAAATTTCCTTCCCTTTGAAGGCTGAGTGATACTCCATTGTATGCATAGGCCACATTTTGTCTATCCATCCATTCATGGATGGGTAGAGACCATTTCTGAGAGAGAAAAAAGGACTCGCGATCCTCCGCGGTCCCTGGCAGCTCTAACAGTCTGCAATCCGCAAAGCTTTTCTAGGAGATGGAGTGTTTGTGTTCCAACAGCGACCAGGAACGGTGGTGGCGGTGTTGGGGAATCAGCCAGGTCCTGCTGCTCTCCTGGGATGAGAATAAAACAAGGATGGAACCCTGGGACGTGAACAGGCAATTTCAGTGCTGTCACTGAGTCTGTAAAGTCGCTTTCTAACTGCACTGCAGGGCAGGAAGATCTTGGTTTAGAGAGTCCAAAATTCAGGCATCAAATTACAGCTCTGCCACTTACTCGATGAAAATGTCTCAAAACATTTTCTGCCATTTTCTACTATTAACTGACTGTAGAGCTGGCTAGTTCATCTCTTGGACTCTGCATTTTCTATTTTGTAAAATAAAATTAGTAACATTACACACAAGATAGATGTGAAGATCAGACTGAAATAATGGATGTAAAAGTGCTCAATAAGAGATTAACTGTTTTCAGATATCACACATTATTTCAGCAGAGCCCCAGGTGAACACATCACACCAGGATGGGGACACCTTTCTGAGAAATGCATCGTTAGGCAACTTCGTCATTCTTCAAACATCATAGAGTGACTTACACAAACCGGCATAGGACAGCCTGCTGCACACCCAGGCAATGTGGGGTAGCCTGTTGCTCCCAAGCTACACATGTGCACAGCACGTTACTGTGCTGGATACTGTAGCCAGTTGCAACACAGTGGTATTTGTACATCCAAATGTCTGCAAACATAGAAAAGGTACAGTAAAAATATGATATAAAAGATAAGAAACGGCACACCTATACAGGGCACTTATCATGAGTGGAGATTGCAGAACTGGAAGTTGTTCTGGGTGAGTCAGTGAGTGAATGATGAGTGAATGTGAAGGTCTAGGACATTGCTGTACACTACCGTAGACTTTAGAAATACTGTACACAGACACCACACTACATTTATAGAGATATATTTTTCTTTCTTCAATAATAAACTTAGCTTACAACGTTTTTACTTTAGAAACTTTTAAATATTTTTTACCCTTTTGTAATATAGCTTAAAACACAAACACATCGTACAGCCGTTCAAAAATATTGTCTTTATCTCTTTATTCCATGAGCTTTTTTCAAAATAGAAAAAAATTATTTGTATTTTTTTTTACTTTTAAACTTTTTAATTAAAAACAAAGTCACAAACACACACTTTAGCCTAGACCTACACAGGGTCAGGACCATGAACATCACTGCCTTCTGCCTCCACGTCTGCAGAGGAAATAACAGGCATGCAGCCGCCGTCTCTATGATAACGTGTTTTCCTGGAATCCTTCCCGAAGGACCTGCCTGGGGCTGTCTCACATTCAAAGTCTAGCTGTTGATTGTTGAGATTGTTTTCATTTATTTTAACAGCTTTTTTTTTTTTTTTTTTTTTGAGACAGAATCTCGCTGTGTCGCCCAGGTTAGAGTGCAGTGGTGCGATCTTGGCTCACTGCAACCTCCACCTCCTGGGTTCAAGTGATTCTCCTGCCTCAGCCTCCCAAGTAGCTGGGATTACAGGCGTGCACCACCACTTCCAGCTAAGTTTTGTATTTTTAGTAGAGATGGAGTTTCCCCATGTTGGCCAGGCTGGTCTCAAACTCCTGATCTCAGGTGCTCCGCCCACCTTGGCCTTCCAAAGTGCTGGAATTACAGGCATGAGCCGCCGAACCCAGCATTAACAGCTTTTTTTTTTTAAATAAGTAAAAGGAGTACACTCTAACGATAAATAGTATAGTAAATACATAAACCAGTATATAGTTGTGTATCATTATCAAAATACTGTGTACTGTACAAATTGTGAGTGCTATACTTTTATATGCCTGGCTGCACAGAAGATTTGTTTATACCAGTATCACCACATATACACAAATAATGTATTATGCCACAACATTGTGACAGCTGTGACATCAGTAGGTGATAGGAATTTTTCAGCTCCATTATAAGCTATGGGACCACTGTGGTATACGCAGTCTGTCATTGACCTAAACATCATTATGCAGAGTGCATAATTGTATATTCATCACTTCTGACAGAAATGTCCAGTGTGCAAAGTCTAGCTGTGAAGTATTGAGATTGTTTTTGTTTGTTTTAACAAAAGAGGTTTGAATATTCCCTTCAGAGACGGGTAAGGGACGTGAAGGAAAGGAGAAAACAATGAAAGCAATAACTGAAGAAGAAAAGTCTTCCTTTCCACAAGTATTAATTATAATCCCCTCCCCCAAATTAACCTTACGCTTCTTGAGTTTTGAAGAAACACCAGGATCCCACTTTTTCTCTCAGGATCTCAGGATTAGTTTTAGTAACATCAGTATAACACATTCATTTGCAGAAAGATGCAAACCGAACCAAAAAGCAACAGGCAGGTGTCTCAAAGGTCTTGAGGTTTATTTAGCCAAGGGTGAGGATGTGCCCAGGGGGAAAATCACACCTCACAGTGTTGCAGGAAAGGGGTCCCAATCTAGACTCGAGAGAGGGTTCTCGGATCTTGTGTAAGAAAGAATTCAGGGTGAGTCTGTAGAGTATAGTGAAAGCAAGTTTATTAGGAAAATACAGGAATAAAGGAATGGCTACTCCATTGACAGAGCTTCCCGAGGTTGCTAGTTGCCCATTTTAAAAAATTATTTCTTGATGATATGCTAAACAAGGGGTGGATCATTTATGTCCCCCTCTTTTAGACCAGATAAGGTAACTTCCTGATGTTGGCATGGCATTTGTAAACTGTTATGGCACTAATAGGCGTGTAGCAGTGAGAATGACCAGAGGTCACTCTTGTCACCATCTTGGTTTTGGTGGGTTTTAGCAGACCTCTTTACTGCAAACTGTTTTATCAACAAGGTCTTTATGACCTGTGTTTTGTGCTGACGTCTTATCTTATCCTGTGACTTAGAATGTCTTAACCGTGTGGGAATGCAGCCCAGTAAGTCTCAGCCTCATTTTACCCAGTTCCTATGTAAGATAGAGTTGCTGCCGGGCACGGTGGTTCACGCCTGTAGTCCCAGTACTTTGGTAGGTCGAGGTGGGTGGATCACAAGGTCAGGAGATCGAGACCATCCTAGCTAACACAGTGAAACCCTGTCTCTAATAAAAATACAAAAAAAATTAGCTGGGCGTAGTGGCAGGCACCTGTAGTCCCAGCTACTTGGGAGACTGAGACAGGAGAACGGCGTGAACCTGGGAGGCGGAGCTTGCAGTGAGTTGAGATTGCGCTGCTGCACTCCAGCCTGGGTGACAGAGCGAGACTCCATCTCAAAAAAAAAAAAAATGGAGTTGCTCTGGTTCAGAGGCCGGTGACATTTCTCCCCCTTCCACCCTCTTATAAGAGAACTTTTAATCCTAAGGGTTGCGGAGGGATAAAGATCCATCTTCTGTAACTTCTTGAGGCTGAAAAGGGGCGATGCTGTTCCTGCCCAACCATTAGAGTCTCTTGTATTCAGGGTAGAGCTCAGTCAGAAAGCGTCAGTATGGCGAGTGCCATTCAACATTCTTGAGTTCTGACAAAAGGTTCTATCTGGAAGATTAACAAGTGTTCAATTTAAGACAACATTTTATAAGCTTATTCTGCATTCCTACACAAAGTACAACAGCAATATATTTGACAATAATAAAGCAAAATAAGCAAAGTTATTTAAAGTAAACAAAATAAGAAGGCTTTCCATGAACTGAATAGCTGCTGGAATCAAGCTGATATGGGATTGCTAGTCAATTCTAATACATGTCCAGATTTAGAATACTGATCCAGATTTCTACATTACCCATCTGTCTTGTTTCTTCTGAGCAGCAGGCAGAGCTCACTGGTTGGTTCATAGGAATAAACAGAATTAGCCTAAATTGCAGAAACAAACTTTAAAAACAATTGATGAGCCTAGAATCTAATAATAGATGTTCCATAGTTCTTGAAACATAATATCTCTCTCTCCAGTTTCCTATTTTTACTAAAGACAAATCATGGTAAGAATGATTTGCCTTATTATACTTGGCATGACTATTTGTATAAAGTGCAACAAGAATAATTATTTTTCACATAAACTCTTTTTAAATTGGCTTTGATGGAACTCTGTTCCATAGAAGGAATTTTAGATAAGACTTTTTAGAGCTGAGCCCTGCCATCAGTTTGTACCCTCAAATACCTATGAGCTGGGTAAATTCCTCTCCACTTGAGGTTCCAAGATAACCTGGGGCTCCTGGACCTGTTAGAAAGTGACGTTCTTTACTTACCACAGGTCAGAAACCCTGCACAGGGACTGCATAGGCAAGGTATAAGGCATTTCCCCAAGGGGCTTTTATTGGCTTTAAAGATCAAGTTTGATTCCTTAAAGGAAAGCATGCCATTCCAGTCAAAGCCTTGGTAAAATAACCAGTTTTTCCAATTGTCCTGTTACAAAAGAAAACAGATTCTTATTGCACTTACACAAGTAATTATTTGCCGTAAATTAAGAATACTCACGAATAATTTCCAAATTCTGGAGAAATCAGGTAGAGAGAAACAAATATTCTCTAAATTTGTTCACAGGAGTGTACTATACTCAATTGTTAAAAACTGTAAATAGCTTGTTAGTTCAGTCTATGCAGTTAACTCCTGTTCTGATATTCATGAACATTCCACTTCTCCATGAGAGTTCTGAAAATTGTTTCCTCTAATGTCACAATTTTTGAAGTTATCAGAAACCTGCATTTAAGAACACCTGTCAAAGCCCTGTATTTGATTATAAACCACCATCTAAAGAGGAACGAAACAAGGTAACACTTGTTTGTGGGTGACAAAATGTCTTAGGACAGCCACAGTTACAAATATGATTGACAAAGAAATTTTGTTACCTCTGGGGCATACAATGATTTTATGTAACAATTGTAATTATTAATAACATACAGTAAGCCATATTAGAATCATAGGAGTTTCTCATAATTTTTGGACACATACCAGTAACATATTTATACAAATGCAGCCCAAAGAAAACCAAACACCATTTTATATTTGACAGTGCTGCTTGTATGATTTTTTTAACCAAATAAGCCAAATGTCACTGTTGCATTAATGCATTATTGATGTCAAATCCCATTCTTAATAAAACCTTATAGACATATCTACCCAGTTTTACTGTTTGACCATAAGGTAAGATTCTCATAAACCTGTCATAACCCTTTACAATTTTTGTTAAAGAGCAGCTCATAAGCAGGATTTTGCTCTAAGAAAAACCTGCTGTGCTTTTATTCCAATGTTTAATTTATGGGAAAAACTGAATAGTACCCCTTTAATTTTAGCCAATATGTTCACACACAGAATTTCTTGTACAAGATTAATTTTTCACAAACCTTCCACAACTTGCTTAAACCTTTAGCTTTATCCTAACTTAAAACAATTCTTTAGCCCTTTTATATAGGCAAGAAAATCCACAGTCCCATGACTTCTTATAATCCTTTGCTAAAAGTACATTCTACTTTCCTTACATACCCTGCATGTAAAACTGTTTTTTTCAGTAGTTCCAAATACATGCCACACTGTTAACTCTTAGCAACTTTTTCTTTTGATGAAAACTTTGGTAAGCTAATGAAGTACTAGGTGTGGAGCCTAGCCCAGGACACACCAGGCAGAAGTGCAGATAAGGATTGACTCTTTCCAGCATAGCTGGGGGGCCTGCCTAACACTACATGTCCCCAGGTCTTATCTGGAATATAATGCTCCAAAGCAGGTAAATTGAACAATTTTCAAAAGCCAAAGAAGCAGTTTATGACCTTAAAGCATTTAGTAAACTTAATATCTGACCTGCATAATTTACACCAAATGTTTACATTATTGAAGATATTTTTATTTTACCAATAATCTTTAAAACTCTCTTTATTTCCCAAAGATTACTTAAGTCACATGAACTAAATAAAAGGCATTACACTTTTTACTTTTCTCACAAAATATTCTGTTGAAGCTCTTATTGTTACTAAACAAATTAATCAAAGCTCTTTGAGATATAAACATCACACACACAACATATATAAATACATAGAAGATAAAGGACTTATTCCCTAAGCCAGGAATTGAACTCTGAACTTGGGCTGCCATTGGGAAAAGAGAAAGCACGTTCACATGGTTACAAGGTCAAGCTCCGAAGGACATGACTGACCAGTTTCCTGGGCTATCTTGAAAAGCAGGTTTACAGGTGTCCTAAGCCTATGTTCTATCCTAAGGTGCAGCTCTCCAGGACAGAACAATACAGAAAGACCTACGAACCACATCAGTTTCGCTACAGCTTACGACTAGCCTCACAAAATCTTTTTCTCATTAATCAAAACTTTATGGGAGATAAACGATTATTTTTACCATTCATCCAACTAGTTGGCACAGAGAGAGAGACAAAAAGCAAGGGAGAAAAGCATTGCTTGTGGCAGGGTGGGGAAGGTGAGGCACTCAGGGAGGCCAGAGAAAGGCCCACCCATGCAGCAGCCCTGAAAAGTTCAAGTGGTCTCTTATCAATAGCAAAGAGATCTTTTCCAGGAGTTCCATCAGCTCTCAAGTTTCCCCTTTTTGGGGAGGAAAAAGCTCCCCATGTTCCATGATCCTGTATATGCCTAACCCTGTCACCCATAGCCATCAGCAAAGAGTGAAAGGTGATTAATCCAAAGAGAATAGAGGTTAACATCCCATAGTGCCAAACCCATTCTTAGCCAACAGGGATTTTAGTGAGAGGGATTTTATGGAGAGGGGCCTCTAACCCTCCTAAGTTGGTCCTCTAATCCAAGGTCGGTCAAGCATCCTTTCCTTTTATTAAGAGAGGCCTCTAACCCAGTCTGTCTTAGAGAGACTCTTACTCCCCTAAGTTGGGCCTCTAACCCAATTCCATTCTTTTCCCAAGTATCCTACCGCTTACCCGAAGTCGACTAATCAGTTCTGCAGTCTATTTTCTTTGGAAAGGGGGGATTTCCTCAGTATCGTCCCTTACGTGATTCATCAGAAAGATGTTATCGGACCCCACCACTTACCCAAAGTTAGCTGTTGGGGTAGGGGGTTCCGTAGTATAGTTGCTTCTGGGGTCGCCAGAAAGATGTTACAAGGAAAGGGGCACCAATCCAGACCCCAGAGCGGGTTCTTGGATCTCGAGCAAGAAACAATTCAGGGTAAGTCTGTAGAATACAGTGGACGCAAGTGTATTAGGAAAATAAAGGAATAAAAGAATGGCTACTCCATAGACCCTGAGGGCTGCTGGTTGCCTATTTTCATGGTTATGTCTTAATGATATACTAAACAAGGGGTGGACTATTCATGTCCTCCTCTTTTAGACCCTATAGGGTAACTTCCTGATCTTGCCGTGGCATTTGTAAACTGTTATGGCACTAATAGGAGTGCAGCAGTGAGGACGACCAGAGGTCACACTCGTCACCATCTTGGTTTTGGTGGGTTTTGGCCAACTTATTTACAGCGACCCATTTTATCAGCAAGGTCTTTATGACCTGTGTATCGTGTGCTGACCTCCTATCTCATCCTGTGACTTAGAATGGCTTAACTGTCTGGGAATGCAGCCCAATAGGTCTCAGCCTCAGTTTACCCAGCTCATGTTTAAGATGGAATTGCTCTGGTGCACACATCTCTGACAACAGGGGCATCTGTGACCTCTGCTTTTCCTAGAGGGGGCTTTGTGAACTTCAGTACTTAAAGGGGAAAGAGCAAGCAGGAGGGAGAAAAGGGAAGAGTGGAGGCAGTGAGGCCAATGCTTACACCTGTGCAGCTCTGTCTAGCTTCAGTAAATCTACATTTCACATGTGAAAAGATGGCGTAGAGGAGAATGTCAACTGTGCATTACCTCCAGCTCAGCAAATCTGCATTCTACGGAAGATAAAGCAAGCTTGTGAAAAGAGGGAGCAGAGGCAATGAGGGTGTGAAGCCAGGTTGTGAAATTACAGCTGTTTGGGAAAACATTGTCAGTGACTCAGTTCCCAAACTTAACTTTCCCTTCGGCGTAGTGAGTTTGGGTCCTGGGATTCTGCTTCTCTTTCACCCAACACAACAGTTATGAGGGAGCTGTTGCCTTTTAGTTCTAGGCCTTTGGAGACCACCAGGGGTGCATTCTCTCACATCTGATCATCGGATCTGGGGATTCTTACATTTTCCGGGTGGCTTCTCCCTCAACTTTATGCTTGGACTTTGCCTCTGGTTGGCCCATTTATTTTATTTTATTATTTTTTTTCTTTTTCTTTTTTTTTTGGGGGGGGGAGACACTTTTTTTTATTTTTTATTTTTTTAAAAATTTATTTATTATTATTATACTTTAAGTGCTAGAGATTTGCAATGTGCGCGTGCGGGTTTGTTACATATGTATACTTGTTGTGCCATGTTGGTCAGTGCTTGCGCCATCAGCTTCGTCAGCACCCATCAACTCGTCATTTTACATCAGGTATAACTCAGTACAATCCCTCCCCCTCCCCTCCCATGATGGGCCCCGGTGTGTGATGTTCCCCTTCCCGAGTCAGTGAATAATTTGTTTGATTTCCTGCTGGGTGAGAACATCACGGTGTTTGGTTTCTGTTCTTGTGATAGTTTGCTAAAGAATGATGGTTTCCAGCTGCATCCATGTCCCTACAAAGGACTGCAAACTCATCCTTTTTTATGGCTGCATATTAGTATTGCATGGTCATGTGCCCGCATCTTCTTAATCCAGTCTGTCATGATGATGGACATTTGGATTCAAGTCTTGCTATTGTGAATAGTGCGCAATAGACATCACGTGTGCATGTCTTTATAGCAGCATGATTTACCAATCCTTTGGTATATACCCAGTAATGGGATGGCTGGGTCATATGGTACATCTAGTTCTAGATCCTTGAGGAATCGCCATACTGTTTTCCACTTAATGGTTGTGAACAGTTTACAATCCCACCAACAGTGTAAAAAGTGTTGTTTCTCCACATCCTCTCAGCACCTGTTGTTTTCCTGACTTTTAATGATTGCCATTTTAACTGGTGTGAGATGGTATCTCATTGTGGTTTTGATTTGCATTTCTCCTGATGGCCAGTGATGGTAGGCATTTTCATGTGTCCTGGTGGCTGTATGAATGTCTTCTTTTGAGAAATGTCTGTTCATATCCTTTGCCCACTTTTTGTGATGGGGTTGTTGTTTTTCTTGTAAATTTGTTTGGAGTTCTTTGTAAGGAGTTCTGGATATTAATACTTGTCAGATGAGTAGATTGCAAAATTTTCTCCCCATTCTGTAGGTTACAACCTGTTCACTCTGATGTTAGTTTCTTTTGCTGTGCAGAAATGCTTTGGTTTAATTAGATCCCATTTTGTCAATTTTGGCTTTTTGCTGCGTTGCTGGTGTTTTGGGCGAGTCTGCCCATGCCTATGTCCCTGAATGGGTACTACCTAGGTTTCTTCTAGGGGTTTTATGGTATTAGGTCTAACATTTAAGTCTCTAATCCCATCTGAATTAATTTTCCACCAGATGGGAAAGGATCAGTTCGGCTTTTCTACTTATGGCTAATAATTTTCCCCAGCACCATTTATTAAAATAGGATCGCTTACATTTCTTGTTTTCTCTCAGGTTTGTCAAAGATCAGATGGCTGTAGATGTGTGGTATTGTTCTAGGGGACTCTGTTCTGTTCCATTGGTCTATATCTCTGTTTTTGGTACCAGTACCATGCTGTTTTCAATTTTCCTTGAAGCCTTGTAATTATAGTTTGAAGTCAGATGGCGTGATGCCTCCAGCTTTGTTCTTTTTGACTTAGGATTGTCTTGGGGATGTGGGCTCTTTTTGGTTCCCTTATGAACTTTAAACAGTTTTTCAATTCTGTGAAGAAACTCATTGGTAGCTTGATGGGGATGGCATTGAATCGGTTGGCCCATTTATTAACCTAGTTGCCTCTCAGTGCATTTGTGTGTGTGTGGTTGCAGCTCCTCAAGCAGCTCTCAGATGCAGCCAGAAGCCATGACTTTGTATGCCAGGATGCTGGGGAGCAGATGGAGTTGTCTGGGAGACAGGAGGGCAAGAGTAGCCCCTCCTGAGCTGCAGAGGGCGATGATGCAGAAATGGCCACAGGCAGGCTGCGCAGGCTTTGCTGTCCTTCCCAAGCCGGGTGCCAGCCTTCTGGCCCCATGGGTTTCCCGTGGGGAGGCTGCTCAGCCATGTGAGGGCAGGGAATGAAAGCAGCAGCGTCTCCACAACAAGGGTAGGGTGCAGACAGACACGATCAGGCTAGAGTTAGCTTTCAGGTGAAGGCGACTGGCTAAGATTTAGAAACGGATGCACAAAGCTAAGATTTAGAAACAGATGTGCCAACACCCATCGCCCTGAAGAATGGCCCAGATCTGGTGGTAGGGTTGCCTGGAGCTCCAGGCTGGGCAGGACAATGTGAGTGTGTCCCAGGCCCAGGATAAAAAGGCCACGAAGGTGCTTGATGCAATCCACAGGCACAGGAAGGCCATGGCCGCTCTAGTGCAGTGTGCTAGCCTTTTCAGCCTTGTCTTCTCAGGACTCCAGTGCAGGGTTGGTTTGATGTCTGCAGATGGTTCCACTGAGTCCTAAACTTGCACCTGAGGCTCGGCACTGCCCTGCTGGAAATCAGAACCGGACCAACATGACCCAGATATTGCGGAACGAGCTTAGGCTCAGTATTTCCAAACAGGAGAGAGGCTGTCCACCTTCACTCCTGGTGGGGGCTGGTCCCTCCCAGTGACTGGGGATTTGCTGTTGCTGAATTGAGGTCCACTCACCTCCCTCTGGAACTCTGAAGCTTCTGGAAGACTATTTTGGTTTTTATGTCTGTCATCCCTTCGCAGAGGTCAGTCAGTCCCCTGTGGGGAAGCTCCAGCCCCAGGGCAGGACCCACTGGGTGCCTGTTGGGCTAGAACTCTGCCCTGAGCCACCTCACCCGTGTCCTCGTGCTCCAGCCTCCCTGCACTTCTCCCACTCCCAGCACAGGCTGAGCTTTTCCACCTGCGGTTCTAGCATTTTCCATCCCTCCACTTGCCTGGTGAATGCCACATGAGTCTTCATGGCCCAGTGCAGAGGACTTTCCCTCCCAGCTTCTGTGCCCCCTCCTCACTGTCCCCAGAAGGATTTGCACTTGTGTTTTTACAATTAAGAGCTATTTCATTAGGAACAGGTTCTTGCTCTGCTGCCCAGGCGGGAGTACAATGGCTGTAACACAGCTCACTGCAGCCTCAAACTCCTGGGCTCAAGGATCCTCCTGCTTGGTCCTCCTGAGTAGCTAGGACTATAGGCATGCACCACCACACTGGCTAATTTTTTTTCTTTTTTTGTAGAGATGGAGTCTCAGATTGTTGTCCAGACTGGTCTCAAACTCTTGGCCTCAAGTAATCCTCTTGCATCAGCCTTGCAAAGTGCTGGGATTACAGGCGTGAGCCACCACGCTGGCCCAGGTCTACTTTATAAACACTTAAAAGCCTTGGTTTCCTTGTATTTCTTCATATCTTCTCTGGCCCTGGCACTGCAGTTAGAACCAAGCACATGCTCTGTGCTATATAAATGTGTGTGGAGTGCATAAATTAAGGACTGCCACAGGAAACGCCTACTAGAGTGAGTCTTCTGAGAGGACTTGGACTTGCATTTAGGACTTCAAGGGAAACAGTTGGGCGCAGTGGCTCATGCCTATAATCCCAGCACTTTGGGAGGCCGAGGCGGGCGGATCACGAGGTCAGGAGATCGAGACCATCCTGGCTAACACAGTGAAACCCCGTCTCTATTAAAAATACAAAAAATTAGCCGGGCGTGGTGGCGGCGCCTGTAGTCCCAGCTACTCGGGAGGCTGAGGCAGGAGAATAGCGGGAACCCGGGAGGCGGAGCTTGATTGAGCAGAGATCGCGCCACTGCACTCCAGCCTGGGCGAAAGAGCGAGACTCCATCTCAAAAAACAAAACAAAACAAAACTTCAAGGGGAATGATTCATCTCTGATCTGTGGAGGGATGGCATGCCTCGCGGTGGCGCAGTCTGCCTCCCTAACCTGCGATTAAAAGATTGCTGGCAGAATGGTCTGCAGATCTTGTATTTACTGTAAATAATCAACCCAGGTAAGGAAAATCCCTCTACATAGTTCTGCTAGTTAAATTCCACCCCAAACAAAACTACCAGAACACAGCTATTTCAGTCTGAAGTGGGAACAGCTAATGCCATTAGAAATTATGGAAAAAAGAATCCTCTGTCTTTACAGAACAGAAAATGAAGCCTCTTTCAGAAGACCACCCATGGTTCTAGAGAAAGTGGTGTTGCTGGTAACTCAAGAATTCAAGTCTTCTGGAGAGGTGAATTTCAAGCAGTCATGGATCACACTAATTCAGATGCCACTGGCCATTCATGAGATGACCTAACCTTGGTCAGCTGACTCTCTGGAGTAGAAACCTTTCAACCCTCCGTTGGCTAAAGTGTGACATAACCAAGGCTAGTGTGAACTGCTGCATTGACTCAGCATAATGATGTCCCTATAATCACATACCAGGACTTACTGAAACTTGTTTGATATTATAGACGATTTTGAAACCTCTCAGACCACTGTTCACTTTCAAGACTGAATGATAAACTTAAGCTCTATTTACAGGCCTTAGTTGGTGCCAAATTCGTTTTTAAAAAATGAGACTAGGCCAGGTGCAGTGGCTCAAGCCTGTAATTCCAGCAATTTGGGATTCCAGCAAGCTGAAGTGGGAGGATCATTTGAGGTCAGGAGTTCGAGACTAGCCTGACCAACATGGTGAAACCCCATTTATTTAAAAAAAAAAACAAAAACACAAAAATTAACCAGTGTGGTGGCATGCACCTGTAACGCCAGCTATGCAGGAAGCTGAGGCAGGAGAATTGCGTGAACCTGGGAGGTGCACTGCAGCTTGGGTGACAGAGCAAGACTGTCTCAAAAAATAAATTTTTTTAAAAATCAGACAATACCTTCTTAGTTTAAAATGGGACACATTCAGAATAAGTAGCCAGTTGCAGAAACTTTAATAATAGTGCTAACAATGAAAATACATCATTGTTATTACAATAAAATAGTCCAGACCTCCTGGGAGAATCTTATTAGCTTTGAGTTATTTCTCTCAGAGAGTTGATGGATTTATGGTACCCATCAGCTAAACCAGTCTCCATGGACACCAGGAAAGTCCACGTGCTCTGGGGCGCTAGGGTGCGAGTGGGGGTGTCGGGGGGGAAGTCAATGTCCTTCCTTCAGAGAATCCAGTGTCAACAGCAGAAACTCACCTGCTGAGAGAGCAGGATGTCACTGCCTTTTTTTTTTTTTTTTTTTTGAGGCAGGGTCACCAAGCTCTATCACCAGGCTGGAGTGCAGTGGCAGGATCTCAGCCTCACTGCAAGCTCGCCTCCCTGGGATTCGCCGATTCTCCCTTACATAGGCTTTCCGGAGTAGCTGGGACTACGGAAGCCACCACCTGCGCCGGCTAGTTTTGAATTTTTTTTTAGTAGGGGAGCCGAGGAATTTCACCGTGCAGACAGGATAGTCTCGATCACCTAAACCTGTCCTTCCGTCTGACCTCCCAAAGTGCTGGGATTACAGGCTTGAGCCACCGCGCCCGGCCTGTAACATTTTTTAAAGTATTTTTTTTCCAGGAAGTTTAAAGTCCTTTCTCAAAATTGAATAATAGCCTTAAAAGCTTTACTGAGTAGAGGGAAGAAAGGAAGGATTCCTGCTCTGTGGAAGTCTCCGCCTTCCTCTCTTTAGTCCCCCTCTGCAGGACACCTGGCTGAGCTCCATCTAGAAGGATACAAAACTTTCTCTTTAGTTCTTTCCCTCTTTGTGCCGTAAGAGGAAGGGAAAAAATAGAGATCACGATAAGACCTTGATGTCAAAGCTTCTCAGGGGCCACAGAGCACCTTCCAAGTAGCCCAATGCGCCTGGCTGTGTTTCCAGACTCTCCCTCACAGGTCACCAGTGAGGATTACAAATCACCCTCCAAAAGCCTGAGGAGTCAGAGGGGCTTCCGTCCCTCTCCGGAGCACAGTTTTTAGTGACAGAGCCTCGTTATGTTGTCCGGGCTGCCCTCAAACTCCTAGGCTCATGATCCTTCTGCCTCAGCCTCCTAGTATCTGGGACCACAGGCAGGAGCCGCTGTGCCCAGAGGCAGCAGAATTCTGCAAAATCCTCACATAGACTTTTGAAAGAAAAAAACACGTCTGCATCCACAAAATCAATCATTCTGTCACTGAACACATAAATAAGAATACCAGTGACAATTTTATTCGCAAATAAAAAAGGTATTACAAAACTAAGAATATGATAATTTACACATTTATAAATTCCAGTATGCAAAATAGCAATGATGAAATTTACATTGATTTAAGCTATTTTAAAGCAAGGATGGTTTTCCTTTCCTTTTTTTTTTTTTTTTTTACCAACACAGACAATAGTGCTTAACCTAGGTAATAGTAACATTAACACTTTATCTAAAGTAGAAAAATCTCTATTTAAAAATATATTCCATATACACAAAATGAGAAAATGCATGACCTTACTTGGTTGCTCCTGAAATCCTCCTCATTCTTGTCAACGAGCTTCTGCAGTCCGAGAAGCCACAGTGGTTATGCCCATTCAGCCACACGCATTACCCGACCAGCCTTCCTGACATCGGCACTCTAGCAGCTGAGTTTATTGAGTGCTATGGGATAATTCCAACAAAGGGAAGTGTAAATTGGATTTTTTTTTCTCAAATGTTGACAAAGTGTAAAATATCACATTGTTGTATATTGCTAGAGTGGTAGGGTAAAATGTCTTCATCTTGATACAAGTTACACAGGATTTATCAAATTCAGTAGCAAATGAAATCCATTTTCAACCCTAAGCAGTTCTCTGCTGATTGCAAATGATGTTTTGGGATTTTTGGCCAAAATCTCATTCCCATCAGTCTGGCTTTCTCCAGCCAGTGTTTGTCCTTGAAGTGAATCAGGGTTCTACATGTGGAAAATATATACAGGCTACACAAAGGAACACAGCCCTGCCCACTTTCATCATCTCTCTGTCATAACAGAAAGGACCAGATGGCAAATAGTGGCACGTATGTGAATTACAGTGAGGTCACGCAAGGAAACTCTGCTTGCATTTTCACAGCCATTGTGTGGTCAAATCCTAAATATTTTACATGTCCAAAAGGCAATTTTCCTAAGAGTTCATACTACCAAAGGATCATTGGTTTATACTTAAAAAAAAAAAAGTAATCCAGGAAAAAATCAATCAATTATGACTAGGCACTAGGCTGACATGACAGCTTGGGGGCTCCAATGAAACACTCATTTCCTATTTCAGGTGAGGGAATTGAGGTCACGAGATGTACCAGACACAGGCAAGCTAGTGAACACATACCAAAACCTGAAACTATGGAGAAAAGGCCACAAGAAAAAGGGCTCATTAAATGTTACTAATCTTTCACAAAGAGAGAAAACCGTGGGTAATACATGAGAAGATAAAAATGTCCTAGGAAAGACACATTTTAATATTCAGTTTACATGTTAAAAGACAGTGACTTGGACAGGGCAATTCCAAACCAAAATATTGTAGCGCACTCGAACATACTGATGTTCAAAAGTCTAAAAAAATGCCCTGTTCAAGTAAGTCCTCTCCAGGGCATAAAGAGTAAGAGCAAATGAACCATTCGCTGCTTTGTGACTGAACGGAGTTCATTTCTGTCTTAGCTCTAGAGACGATGCTAGTGTGTAGATGGTAGGGGATAGAGCACCTTAATAGAAAGAAACTCCATCCTCTTAAATCCAACACCGGATGGCTGAAGTAGGAGATGATGTGCTAACTAATCTTACACGATCAGAAGGAGCACGACAATGTCCTGGTCAAACTACACTAGGGCAGTTACAGCTGCTTCATCTAAACCCCTACAAATGGAGCATTTTCTTTTAGTCCTAACGTGTGGTGTGTTCTCATGGAAGACTATTGCAGTAGTAGGGGAAGCTGCTATGCTGTAATTTCTAAAGCCTTTAGTATAAGATACAATGCAAGTAAAAGGTCATTTATGTTTATAAATACCCTTTTTCTATAATCTTCTAAGCTCAGGCAGAGGGACAGATGCAACAAATGTTTCTATATCAACTGATTTTCATATAAATATGCCAGCCTTTGCATACAAGTCTCCACAATATGTGTTAATTCTGGGCAATGGGCTGCCCTTTCTCAGCCACATTCCCTGGCCCTGGTGTGCTCCTGAGATCAGCACCAGCGGGTGTGTATGAGACCGAGGCTGAAGTGTGGATTCCGGAAAGAGCTATCCTCCTCTGTCTGATTCCTCTCATTCAGTTGACTTCATCTAATAAACCCAAGATTTAGGCAGGCTATATGAAGGCCATTCTAACCACCTACGCGACTCAGTTTAGATGATGAAAAAGTGTCCTTCTCAAATAGAAACACTCACTTTTGAACCCATTCTACATAAAAGCTAAGGTAATTTATCTGACATTTCATAGGCAGTATGAAATTATTTCTGGAAAGAAAAAGTATACTCTGGGTCTTCAGTCTTGTAAAACCATAATCACCATGAAAATAAGCATGAAGGCATTTCTGTTTCTTGTTATATGTCCACAATCTCATAGGCTGCCAACTCAACCCATCCTTCTTTGAAGTCACTTTTGTGGCAGAGAAGCTCCTTATGTAGGAAAGATGCAGAGTATCATGAGTCGGCCTGGAGTCTTTTCTTGTTATTCATTGAGGTTTCAGCTTACAGCTGGTTTGGCTCAGAAGCAACTGGCTGAAAGGCTTCAAATGCCGTCAGTTTGGTTCAGATTTATTTTTGCCCCAGAAGCCATGTAAGGTCCAGACTGCTCAGTCCATAAGCCTAACAAAGGAGTACTCTTTGGGTTCCAGCACACACTTCTACTGCAGAAAGAAGCAGGTCCTTTAAGCTTCCTAAAACAGCAACAGAAACGAAGCTTTAGAGACAATGTCTTATAAATTAAATCTGCTAAATTTCAATGGTAAAGAATTATGCATAACTTTTACTAGTAGTACCCATGAATTTAATAGCACATGGACAAGAAACTCATTCAATAGTATCCAAATATCCAGCTACCCGTGTAATCTCAGGATAAAATAAAGGTTTTCATAACAATTCATAGTCACCCAATAACTGCAGAGTACTTAAAAGACGATACTGTAACCCATAGCAATCATAATGTATTAACAAACCATTCTTCTGTGGGCTTTCAACCTTATTCAAACATTTAAAGCTTCTTTCTTCTGTACTGTGTTCCTTTCAAGCATCTGTAGGTAAATATTTTAGGATTCTGTATTTCCTTTCTTTCAAAGAACAAATATGATGAATGAATAGTGCCATTCTTTATCTGCCAACTTAGTCTTTGAATGTAAAACTTCCATTAAACTATTAGAGAACGTTCAGAAATAGTTGGGAATAAGATTTATCTTATAACAATCTCCCTAGCATACTCACAATCCTTATCGGGAAAATATCCTCAGCAAAGTATAGCCATTAGACGTGTCCTTATCACAAAGAGCATGACCTCAGTGCACGAAGGGTGCAAGTGAAATCACTGAACATTTACTTCGTGTATTAACCCTTCACTAACTTACCACGAACTTGGCATTGGTGACATACCAGGTAAGTGTATGCAAAAAATTATTCCTAGGTCTAAGGAGATTATCTAGAAGTCAAATCTTAAGAAATACGTCCAATAACAGGAGATAGTTTTATCAAATACGTTGATTAACTGACATGGTTATAATAACTATATTAACCCTTCTGTGGGAGGCAAATTATCCTCATTTTGCCGATAAGGAAAAAGTAGAGATTTCAATAGACTGAAACACTAGAACCCAGGGTCCTCTCATGTTTCCTAACCTTCTTTCTGTCTCTTCCTGTTGACATTTTAAATGTTGGATTAAAAACAACCTCAAGAAATGCTTTTCCTGTAAGTACACAGGCTGGCTTTGTTCTCTCAAACAGCTCAGCAAAAAATGTTCCAAATATTTCAGTTTTGTTCCCTTCTGGAACATTATCTGGAGAGATGTGTATAGGAAAAACTTGATTCAAATCGAGTCATACAAACTCAAGAAGGCTCTCACACCTATTTGCTTTATCTGGAACCGTAACTATCATCAGATTATGGGTGATCTTAAATCACCCACAAGAAAACTAGTGTGTGCAAATGCAGGTTTTGGAAACAAATGCATCATGCGTTGAAATCATGGCCTCACACCACGTAAAGAGAGAAGTGCTGTTTGGCCACAGCTGCTCCTTATCCACCTCCCAGATGGACACACGTTGTTTTCCTGAGCTACGAGCGAGCTCACGTCATGGAGCCAAGCTAACTGAACACGGACCTGTGGAATGGATAAAATTAACGCGATGCCCTGTGCTTTGGTTCATCATAGTGAGCTGCTGAAATCAAATTATTGTATTTTATGTTTTAAGAGACAGGGTCTTGCTTTGTTGCCCAGGCTGGAGTGCAGTGGCATGATCCTAGCTCACTGCAGCCTCAAACTCCTGAGCTCAAGTCATCTTCTTGCCTCAGCCTAAAATCAAATTCTTTATGAGAAGTGAATGTGTCCTCTAGTTGGAAAATTAGCCTGTTGGGGAAAATGTGGGTTGGTTTTTTGAATTTAGATTGGGGAAAAAAAAACAAAACAAAAGCAAAACTACTTGAGTTAAACACTTGGTTGAACCTTGAAATAAAGAGGAGGACCACGCCCCCAAAGGCCTGCAGTAGCTTAAGGTTCATTTGCTACATTTCACAGATTATTAAGTGCAACTGAAGTTTTTTTTTTTTTTTTTTTTCCAGCATCTGGAAATTATTATCTCTTAAAATAGGCTCAAAATATTATTTACTATTATAGGGGAAAAATCAAAATGGTCTATATTTTAACAATTCCTTTTTAAAATTCAATGTCATACTTAGATTTATCTAAATTAATCTAACAATTATAGGACTACACATCTTGAAAAGTTAGTAAAAACCTTTCATTAATAAATTATGCTGTGCAACTTGAATGTAATATTTTCTCATCAGGTTCAGTTTAGATGTAATTGTAACTTTCTTTTCATAATGATTTGAGTTGAAAGTATATATAAATCATGAGAACTACCCTGCACGTCTTTCAAAAGAGTTAATAAGTCATGATATACCAATCTCACCACCTAAAGCGTGTTTCTAAAATATCATGTCCATACAGCTGTGATGACAGTGCTTACACAATCCTGTCCCCACCGCACCAACATGCACAGACACAAGCAGGCAATGAGGTGGCGCCGGGATGACCTTGTATGAAGATGTTCCCTGCCTTAGTCTCGGCAATGGACATCACAAACTTGGGAACAAGCTACAAAATTAAGGTGAGTGGTAATTCTGTTTCCTGACAAAATTCTGAAAAACAGTCGTCAGCCAGCTGCCAGCACCGTAGCCCTAGTTCCTCAGATGGTCTAACGAGAGTCACGGACGATGCAGTAGACGTGGCGAGGGCCCCTCATTTAGTGCTGCTGGGGGGCAGCTGGGCCCTCTGCTGCCGAGCAGGGGGGTTCCCCTGTTTCTAGCATCCTCCGATCCGTCGGTGGACGCTCTCCGCTGTGAAGGACTCGTTACATGCTCTCGGCTGCTGCGTCCTCTCAGCTCCTACGCTGTGTGGGGCACAGTCCATTCTCGAGACTTACACTCAACTAATTCTTAAGTCTTTTCTTATTTCTTATCATAACAATTTTACTAATTATGGATGGCTCAAAAGAACAAGACCAGTGAACAGCCTTTCCTAACTCCAGGCAAAGCTCAGAGGTAGATACTCTGTGTGTGTTAACTGCCTAATTTGTTTTCCCTTCATTCACTCATCTTCCTTCTCTTACTTCTCCATTCCCCCATTTTGAGAACAAAACCAATTTTTTCCCTCCAAAGCTAACAAATGTTTTCTCTATAGAATCCCCTGTAAATTCTCCAGATAATTTTTTTTTGTAGTTAAAAAAAGCAAACAAGGTGGAAAGGTGGCTTGAGCCCAGGGGGACGAGGCTGTAGTGAGCTGTGATCGCTCCACTGAGCTCCAGCCTGGGCGACAGAGAGAGACCCCGTTTCAAAACCCAAACACGAAAAGCAGAGAACAAGTACTGCAGACTTAGATCATATGTAACTTGTGAACTGATCTTAAAAGGAACACATCAGCATTCACACTTTGACTGTGCACTAAGTCTCTGATATAATCAGGCCCGCATACAGAAGCACATGGAAGCGAGACGCCTCTGGAGCAGGCTCAGCTGCCTCCTCCGCACCCACAGCGCTGATCTGGGGCAGGGAGGGACAGGCAGTGACAGCAGCGGCCTCTTTGTGGGGCAGGGTCTTGTGGGCCTGGGAGCTGGACTGTTGCTGTGACTCTGCCCTTTTACACTCAAGGCTTGACACTTTTCTTCTAGAACTTACACTAACAATACATGCGCTCCCATTTAAGGAAATGTTTACAAACATGAGGTCAAAATCAGCAAAGGCCACGTCCTCACCTGAAGAAAGCAGAGACGTGCCCGGTTACCCCAGAATCCTTTGCTGCCTCCAGTTTTGCAGCATGCAGAAAGCCCCATCTCTGCAGGTGCCACCCTCGCTCCACCCAAACCTGATTTTAAACCACTCCGTCTGAGAGGGTCTTATGACCCGGTCTCAGGTCACAACCAACAATCAATTTCCAGCCAAATCAATCAATCTGTCAAAGTAGAGTGATCCAGAAAACAATAGCAAGAGAGAGAGGAGGGAAAAGAGCAGCTTTAGGAGACCTAAATTCACAGAAACTTGGCAGTGAATGAAGTACATTTAAGTATTGGGCATAAGTAATAGATATATAACTATATATAACAGGAAGAAGTGAAGGTCAGGAATTGTCTGCAAGGTGCTCCCATATCCGACGCATCTCTCTCAACCAGGGCACGAGGCGGCAGGTGCTGTGCTAAGTGGTTGTATTTACAAAGAGGAATAAAAGAACGCCGCTGTACACTTTGCTCTTATATATTAGCTGTGTTAGTTTTTTTAAAAAAGACTTGAAATTTATTTTAAAACATATTCTACAACATACAAGAAATTAGGAAAGATGCAAAAAAAATCTCATGAGGTTCCCCCTAATTTTGTGCTGGGAACAGCGTTCTGGTCTAGTGTAAGTCAGTGCTATGTTCACAGGGAACCCAGTTGCTGCCTTACCTGGAGGGACGTCTGAGTGGCTGCGTGGATGACAGCGCCACTCTCCTGATCTAGCTGGCTTCTCGTAGTTGGTGCATCCTGAGTTGATGCTGGTTCTGCCAGTGTGTTGTTACATCTAGATAAATCCGCAGCTGCTGTAAAGTTTTCAGAATGAGCTTGGATTGGAACAGCCCCACCAACCAAATCTTGACTGCTATTTGAAGCCAAAGACGTTGAGCTGTCGTGTTCTGGACTGAGTGAAAGAATGTCTTCTCCAGTGAGTTCGGGATAAGAGTCACAAAAAGAGATGTTGTCACCACCCATGGGATTCTGCATCAGAGGCCAGGCGTCTGAAAACTCGCCACAGATGGACCGCGTGAGGGACCCGAAGAAAGTTGGCACCATCTCCCCGGCTGGGCCTGCGTTTCTGCACACACATTCAAAAGAGCTTAAAGTCTGTGATGGGGAGAAAAACACTACTACAAAGAAGCATGTCAGCCGTAATGTTCGGTCTTCTAGATGAAATATCTAGATACTAAATCAGAATTCTAGTGTTTCCTATTGTTATAAACTTGCCTCAATACAGTAAGTCAAATTACTCCATTTACTTGAAAACTGAATTTTGATCCCTCCTTCTAATTAATATAGTTACATTTAATCCAACGTCTAAAACATGCAGTTTCCTGTTTAGACAGGAAGACAGTTTAGACAGTTTCCAACGTCTAAAACATGCAGGGTCTCATCTGAGTTTGATTGAGTGCTATTCTAAAATAATAGTCCATGGGTAAAAATTACTTACATGTTAATTACAGATGACAGAGGTGTCAGAAATCATGGACATAAGACAAAAATAAAATTAATGAAGAGTAAAGTATAAAGAATGTTGTACTGGATACGAGTGACCTTGAGAGACCTACCTAATTCTTGCCTGAGAATTGCACCCCACCAATATCCAGAACATCATTAATATTTAAGAGGCGATGTTTCCATCGTTTCAGATGAAAATCGGTACAGTAGTAGAATGCATATTTGCACAGGCGGATATGAAATGATTGACTGAAAGCACCCAGTTACCTCGCCTGAAGACTGGCCGCAGAATGCACCCCACAACCAACAGTCGCCCGGTCGGGGCTGCAGGCCTTGTCACAGCACAAGGATGGGAGCAAGTGCACCGGCCCTGGGGAAGACAGCACAGGTGTGAAGCACAGTGCCTCCCTCCGGCAGCTTTCACCTCCGTAACACTCAACACTCCTCTTGGAAACTTAGATGTTCCCCTTTGGGTGACTTTTGGGGGAAAAGGAATACAAGGTTCTCTTTTTTTCTCATCTTAAACAAATGATGAGCCACTTACCTAAGGTACCGAGAGTAGACAGACTCATACAGACAGAGGAAGAAGGGGGGATGCTAGGGGGCTGGGGCAACGGGGAGACCAGGAGCTGTTGTTTAATGGAGACAGGGTTTCAGTTTGGGAGGATGAAAAATGTTCCGGAAGGTGAATGGTGGTGATGGTGGCACCTCAGTGAGAATGTACTTAACGCCACTGAACTGCACACTTGAAAATGGTTAAGATGGTGAATTTTATGTTATGTGTATTTCACTACAATAAGAAGTGGGGAGAAGGAATGAAGCAGTCTGTGGGAGGGCACAAAACAAGACTCTTGGCCCCACTGAGGACAGGAGGAGCAGGACAACTTTTCTGCTGAGTGGCCTAACACAGACGAGAGCGCGCGTGTTCGAACCCTCTAACTCCACACACAGACACATTTCTTCTTATTGCTAGCAATGGCACTTAAGGAATAAGTAGATATGTGCACACAGCTTTACAAACTGAATATACCACTGAAGCTGGATATATTTTGTGCTACAAAGATAATATAAGCTTAAAAATCTAAAATAGAGATTAGATAAGAAACTTAAAAATAAATCTTCTCAATCCTATAAGCAGAAAATAAACACTCATCTTTTTGAACAGCCTTCTTGATTTCTCACTCTGTCTATACATATATATATCATTCTGATTTAGAACCACAAACACACTAAAGCGCGCACACACACACACAGACTCACACACATACACAGAGGAGGACTTGGAGAAATTATATATTTACATATACAGCTACTGAAGAAATTATACATTTACATATATAGCTATATGTTTGTGTGTATCCAAATGTTCCATGAGGAATATCTCTTTACTTTTACAAACAGGAAAAAAATTATGAAACTACAGTCTCCCTTTTAAAAAATGAATGCCAAATATTGAGATGCAATCGCAAGCCTGTGTGAAACAGGATGACTGGCCTGCCTGCATCTAAGTTTCCCTCAAAGCAAGGCCTCCGCCCGGACCATCTAAACATACAGTGCTCTGAACCCGTTGAACTCACCAGGGTTTACTGCCACTTAACAAACGAGTGTCACGCTCACCATGGGACACTTCAAAATTGTTTTAAAGCAAAAGGCACTGCCGTTCCTTGTAGAAAGGCTGATTCCAGGGAAAGTACACGACAAATCTGGGACTTCTGGTGGCAGAAAGTAGGAAAGTGCTAAAAGAATAATGCGGACCTGTCAAAATGGCACATGAGCCAGACCGAAGGGAGTTCCAAATGCCGGGCAACATGAGCATCGGAATAAACAGTGACACCAAAGGGTTGCAACCCACTGAATACAGTCCACGAGTCTAAACTCACTAAGGTATATAAATAAATAAATGGAGAAGGAAAGTTCCTTCTTACCATAGGAAGCCAACTAATAAATGTGGAAAGAATAATGGAATTAGAAAGCCAACATTTGTTAACCATCATAGTCACGACTGATTCCAGTACGAATCATCAGAGCACGCTAAGCTACGGGGTGAAAGTTTGGGGTGTGACGGGATATTTACACAGTCTCCAAGTATCCTCTACAGGATATTTATTCATTACAAAGAGAACAGCAGACATTTTACATTGGAGAAACCTGGCAGACACCCCGTTAATGAAGTGACCAAGGTGAGCCTGACCAGGCACAGGCCAGACAGACAACCTCGCCTCCCGACACAGGGCGCTGAGGACCTAGCATCCCCTCAGTATTTCTGAATTGAATCCTGAGGAACGTCAGACAAACCCAAATTGAGTGTCGTTCTACAAAACTGTAGAATTTTGAAAAGTGCTGGCCTGTACTTTAAAAAAAAAAAAAAAATCAATATCATGAAACACAAATGTTAGGAGACTATTCCAGATTAAAAGAGACCAAACAGATTTGACAACTAAATCCGACAGAAGTTTTCAGAATTTTGTTTCGCTATGAAAGACAACACTGGGACAATTAGGAAAATGTGACTATGCTCTGTAGATGATATAACAGTACTGAATTAACATAAATTTCCTGTTTTAATAATTGTGCTGTTGCTATGTGAGAGAAAATGTTCTTAGGACGCAAACACTGATGTACTAAGGGGGAGAGGGACATCATATTTGCAACTGGATTTAAAATAGAAAATGAAAAACAAGTATACACACACACACACACAAGAGAGAGAGGGGATAAAGCCAATGTGAACATGGGCAGCATCATGTTAATATTTGGGGAATCTCGGTAAAGGACATGTGGGAGGTTCTTTGTTCTACGCTTTCGATATTTCTGCAATTATGTCAGATTCCTGAAATTATGTCAGAAGAAAAAGGTAAAGGGAAAAAAGGATCTGCCATTCAGGAGGAAGCACTTGAAATAAGCTGCACTGACCCAGGGCGTTGGCCTGGGGATCATTTCCGGCCCCAGTGTTCTGTTAGGAGGTCATGCAACAAGGCCATCTGTATATTTAATCTTTCTTCTCAGACTGAAGTAAGGTGAGGCAGAGTTTATACCAACTGCGTTTTATTACATTTAAAATTTAAAATTAGAGTTCATTTCTCCAGAAAGTTTTCCTACTTCTAACTCTAGTAACAGTGTCCACGGTATCATATCTAGGAAAATGTAATGCTTGGGGGTGTGTAAGGATCATACAGTCACCATTAATAGTGTCTAAGGGTCTTATCTGTGTAGACAAAGGCAAAACTAGATCCACACACCACAGAAAGTCTTGTATTTTATTCTTCACCCATTCCTAAAACAGGAGATAGTAATAACTACCAGAAAAAGAATTAAAATGAAAGCTTCTTATTCTATATAGTCATATGCTGCATAGCAATGTTTTGTTCAGTGATGGCCCAACAATACCATGGTGGTCCCGGAAGTTTATAATACCATATTTTTACTGTGCCTTTTCTATGTTTAGATCCACAAGTACTTATCGTATTGCAACTGTCTACAGTATTCAGTGCAGTCACATGCTGTACAGGTTTGTAGCCTGGGGCAATGGGCTACACCACATAGCCTAGCTCTGTAGGAGGCTATCCCATCTAGGTTTGTGTGCACTCTACAAGGTTAGCATAAAAGCAATGCATGGCTATATATACAACATGAGATTGGAACACTTAACTGACAATTTCTTGGGAAGATTGATTAGACAGTTCCAAGAAGACAAGTCAATCTAATGGGATCTAATGGGATATGGTTAAAACAAATACAGATGGCTTATTAGACAAAATGGTGCTATTAATATTGCTTCCATGGGTGCTAACAGACCTGTAAAGTAATAAGAGGACAGGGGACCTGGGGTAGACTTGTAGAGAGGGTGGTTGGCCATGGAGGGTTTTAATTTGCAGAGGAGGTGAGGTGGTAGGGTGGCGGGGGAGTGGGATGTGTAAGTGTAAGAACACGTGCTAAGGAATAGAAATACATAGCAAAGAAAATTAGTATTAAACACGCTCGCAGACCACAGTGTAATAAAAATAGAAGTACAGACTAAGAAAATCACTCAAAACCATGCAATTACATGGAAATTAAACAACATACTCCTGAATGACTTTTGGGTAAATACTAAGATTAAGGTAGAAATCAAGAAATTCTTTGAAACTAATGAGTACAAAGATACAACATTCCAGAATCTCTGGGACACAGCTAAGGGAGTGTTAAGAGGGAATTCATAGCACTAAACACCCAAATAAAAAAGTTAGAAAGATCTCAAATTAACAACCTAACATTACAACAGAAAGAATTAGAGAAGCAAGAACAAATCACCTCACCCCTAAAGCCAGCAGAAGACAAGAAATAACCAAAATCAGAGCTGAAATGAAAGAATTGAGATATGAAAAACCACTCAAAATATTTAAAAATCCAGTTGTTTTTTTTTGAAGAAATAGGCTGCTAACTAGACTAATAAGAAAAGAGAGAATATCCACATAAACACAATTAAAAATTACAAAAGGGATGTTACCACTGACCCCACAGAAATAAAAATAACCATCAGAAACTACTATGAACATCTACACACACAAACTAGAAAACCTAGAAGAGACAGATAAATTCCTGGACATATATACCCTCCCAAGACTGAACCAGGAATAAATCGATTCCCTGAACAGAACAAAAACGAGCTCCAAAATTGAATCAGTAGTAAATAGCCTACCAACCAAAAAAAGCCAAGGACCAGATGGATTCACAGCCGAATTCTACCACATGAACAAAGAAGAGCTGGTACCATCCCCATTGAAACTGTTCCAAAAAAATGAGGAGGGACTCCTTCCTAACTCATTCTATGAGGCCAGCATCATCTTGATACCCAAATCTGGCAGAGATACAACAAACAAAACTTCAGGTCAATATCCCTGATGCACACCAATGTAAAAATCCTCAATAAACTACTTACAAACGGAATCCAGCAGGACATCAAAAAAGCTAATCCACCACGATCAAGTAGGCTTCATCCTTGGGATGCAAGGTTGGTTCAACATACACACATCAATAAACGCGATTCATCACTTAAACAGAACTAAAGACAAAACCATGTGATTATCTCAATAGATGCAGAAAAGGCTTTCAATAAAATTCAACATCCCTTCATGTTAAGAACTCTCAATAAACTAGGTATTGAAGGAACATACCTCAGAATAATAAGAGCAATCTATGACAAACCCACAGCCAACATCATTCTGACTGGGGAAAAGCTGGAAGCATTCCCCTTGAAAACTGGCACAAGGCAAGGATGCTCTCTCTCACCACTCCTATTCAACCTAGTATGGAAAATCCTAGCCAGGGCAATCAAGCAAGAGAAAGAAAGGGCATCTAAGTAGGAAGAGAGGGAGTCAAACTATCCCTGTTTGCAGATGACATGATTCTATATCTAGAAAACCCCACAGTCTCTGCCCAAAAGTTTCTTCAGCTGGTAAACAGCCTCAGCAAAGTTCCAGGACACAAAATGTACAAAAATCATTAGCATTCCTCTACACCAACAACAGCCAAGCCACAAGCCAAATCAGCAAGACAATCCCATTCACAATTGCCACAAAAAGAATAAAATACTTAAGAACACAGCTAACCAGGGAGGTGAAAGAGAATTACAAAACACTGCTCAAACAAATCAGAGAAGGCACAAACAAATGAAAAAACATCACATGCTCATAGATAGGAATAATCGATTTCATTAAAGTGGCCATACTGCCCAAACAGATTCAGAGCTATTACTATCAAACTGCCAAAGACATTTTTCACAGAACTAGGAAAAACCTATTTTAAAATTCATATGGAACCAAAATAGAGCCTGAATTAGCCAAGGCAATCCTAACCAAAAAGAACAAATACAGTTCCTTCAATACCTAGCTGGAGGCATCATGTTAACTGATTTCAAACTATATTACAAGGCCACAGTAATCAAAACAGCATGGTACTAGTACAAAAACAGGCACATAGACCAATGGAACAGAATAGAGAGTCTAGAAATAAGACGACACACGTACAACTATCTGATCTTCGACAAAATTGACAAAAGCAATGGGGAAAGACTCCCTGTTCAATAAATCCTGGGATAACTGTCTAGACATATGCCAAAGATTAAAACTGGACCCCTTCTTTACACCATATACAAAAACCAACTCAAGATGGATTAAAGACTTACATGTACAAACCAAAAGTATAAAACCCTGGAAGAAAACCTAGGCAACACCATCCTGGACATAGGAATGGGCAAAGATTTCATGACAAAGACATCAAAAGCAATTGCAACAAAAGCAAAAATTGACAAATGGGATCTAATTAAACTTAAGATGTTCTGCACAGCAAAAGAAACTATCATCAGAGTAAACAGACAACTTACAGAATGGGAGAAAATGTTTGCAAACTATACATCTGATAAAAGTCTAATATACAGCATCTATAAGGAACTTAAATTTACAAGAGAAAAACAACCCCATCAAAAACTGGGCAAAAGACATGAACAGACACTTCTTAAAAGAAGACATACATGTGGCCAACAAGCATATGATAAAAAGCTCAACAGCACTGATCATTAGAAAAATGCAAATGAAAACCACAATGAGATACCATCTCACACCAGTCAGAATGACTATTATTCAAAAGTCAAAAACTAACGTATGCTGGCAAGGTTGCAGAGTAAAAGGGAATGCTTACACACTGTTGGTAGAAGTGTAAATTAGTTCAGCCATTGTGGAAAGCAGTGTGGCAATTCCTCAAAGAGCTAAAAACAGAACTACCACCTGACCCAGCAATCCCATTACTGGTTATATACCTAAATATATAAATCATCCTACCATGAAGACACATGCACATGAATGTTCACTGCAGCACTATTCTCAATAGCAAAGACATGGAATCAACCTAAATGTCCATCAATGATAGACTGAATAAAGAAAATGTGGTACATATACGCCATGGAATACTATGCAGCCATAAAAAGGAATGAGATCGTGTCTTTTGTGGGAACATGGATGGAGCTGGAGGCCATTATCCTCAGTAAACTAAAGCGGGAACAGAAAACCAAATACCATATGTTCTCACAAGCGGGAGCTAAATGATGAAAACACGTGAATACAAAGAAGGGAACAACACACAATGGGGTCTACTTGAAGGTGGAGCATGGGAGGAGGGAGAGGAACAGAAAAAGTAACTATTGGGTACTAGGCTCAATACCTGGGTGATTAAATAATCTGTAAAATAAAGAAATGTGTAACACGAGTTTACCTATGTAACACACCTGCACATGTACCCAAAAACCTAAAATAAAAGTTTAAAAAAAGTTGGTATTACCTTTGCCCCTATTTGCCCAAGTTAGAGACCAGTTTCCCTTTGAATCACTTTCCTAAACTTTCATTCTGTCAGTAGTCCAAGGGACAATTATGGTTTGTGTAAAACCTTGAAATGGACTTCTCACCTCTCTCTTAAGAAATTCTAAAAATAGATATATTTTTTAAATAGACATATTTTTAAAATAGGCATATTAGTGTTTGGTTTGAATCAACCAGACAGCAAAGGATATAAACTCCTACTCTACCAAAGGTTACCGTGATTTTAAATAAACTGACTCAAAATAAGAAAGACAAACATGCCCCAAAAGTTGCTGAAAAATTCTAGAATTTTAACGAGATGCTTGTTTCCTTTTTAATACTTAAGAGACTCAAAACACCCAAACCAACAGGAGATGGTGGAGAATAATCTAACAAGATTAGTTTTCACTAGAAGACTCAACAGGAGATGGTGGAGAATAATCTAACAAGATTAGTTTTCACTAGAAGACTCAACACAGCCACCTCGCTGTGAGATGCAGTGAAGCCGGATCTCAGCTCACTGCAAGCTCCGCCTCCCGGGTTCACGCCATTCTCCCGCCTCAGCCTCCTGAGTAGCTGGGACTACAGGCACTGCCACCTCGCCCGGCTAGTTTTTTTTTTTTTTGTATTTTTTTTAGTAGCGACGGGGTTTCACTGTGTTAGCCAGGATGGTCTCGATCTCCTGACCTCGTGATCCGCCCGTCTCGGCCTCCCAAAGTGCTGGGATTACAGGCTTGAGCCACCGCGCCCGGCCCACCAGGACCAATTCTTGCTGCTTCAGCTTCTAGGCGCCTCCAGACCTCCTAAGGGCACTCCCCTGCTGAACTTACCGCAGGTCTGCGCTGAGTCACGGCGGCACTGGCAGCAGGCCCTGTGGGCGTATTGGTGGAGCTGAGGTCTGTCAAAACACGACAGCTCAGAGCCGTTGTACTGAATGTCCTGAGACCGCAGAGACCCTAAATGAGGGGTGAGAACTCTGTCAGGGAACACAGTCTCCTCTCTGCGGCAGTCCCGTGAACATCCAATGCAGACCTGTACCATTCTAGCTTTCGTATTTTTAAAGAACAAGTCAGCTATCCTTCCGACGTTTGAGGACTTCTTATATGGAAGCACAAACATGAAATAATTTGTTAAGAAAGTTCAAAATGTAGGGTACTAATGTTGCCATTACTGACCATGATTTTTATTTTTGCCTAGTGGCACAGGGACATCACAGCCTTGTAAGTCTCCTTACAAAGTTGTGCAACCTTAGTGAGTTCTACAGGTGACCCTTGAGCAATGCGGGTTTGAACTGTGCAGGTCACTTATACACAGATTTTCTTCAGCCTCTGCCACCCTGAGACACCAAGGCCGACCCCTCCTCCTCCTCCTCCTCAGTCCACTCAATGTGAAGATGATGAGGATGAAGGCCTTTACAATGATCGGCTTCCACTTAATGAAGAGTAAATCTTATTTTGTCTCCCTTATGATTCTCATAGTAACGTTTTCTTTTCTCTAGCTTACTTTAATGTAAGAATACACGGCATAATCCATATAACAGGCCAGGTGCAGTGGCTCACACCTGTAATCCCAGCACTTTGGGAGGCCGAGGAGGGCAGATCACTTGAGGCCAGGAGTTCGAGACCAGCCTGGCCAACATGGTGAAACCCCATCTCTTCTAAAAATATGAAAATTATCCAGGCGTGGTGGTGGGCGCCTGTAGTCCCAGCTACTCCGGAGGCTGAGGCAGGAGAATCCCTTGAATCTGGGAGGCAGAGGTTGCCATGAGCTGAGATCACGCCACTGCACTCCAGCCTAGGTGACAGAGTCAGACTCTGTCTCGAAAAAAACCAACAAAACCCACCAAAATATACAAGATGTATTAACTGTTTACCAGTAAGGCTTCTCATCAACAATAGGCTATTAGCAGTTACGTTTTCGGGGAGTCAACACTGACGTGTGGATTCTTAACTGTTCGCCTAGCCCTCTGCTGTTCAGGGATCACCTGTGTTTCCTATGCCCTGTGTTCTTTCACAGCTCGCTGGTGCTTGTCTCAGCCAAGTCTCTTGTGGAACACTTGCACGACAATGGTAATAAATGCCCTTCCCCCAAATGCTAAGAAATGTAATGAGCTCAGAACTTACAGCTGGGTTTCTTCTCCATAAACTGTCTCTTACAATAGATGACGCAGAGGATGAGCAGGGCCAGCAGGACGGTGGCCAGAGCGCTGCAGATGATGGCAGCCAGCGCCGTGTCCCGTGGGCTGGAGGCTGTGGACGCGATCTTCACGAGGTTGACCTTGCTGGCACCTGAAACCACAGGAATGGGGTCAGCACGCTCTGATCAACCACAGATGCAGTGCTTACGGCGAAGCTGGCGGGCACCCTTACCGGTGGCCTTCCCATGCTGTGAGAACACCAGCATGAGATATCTGAAGATGGCTCAAGCATCCCTCCACCCAGAAGATGTCTTTAATGGGACAGCTTTACCCGCACCCCACAATGTGCTGGGTGTCCCTCTCCTCTGTTCCCACGGCACTGTGGACACACAGCCCTCGACACATCGCGTTACTAGAATCTGCCTTCAGCCCCACCAGAGCAGAATTGTTTGTGAGCTGGGGGTCTGTCGTCTTTATCTCTGGCTGCCCAGTACTTGGCGTGTGGCAGGGAACTACTGTTTTTTATTTAATTGGAATTGCACCACATTTTTAAGCAGACTGAATGCATGCATCCTTTTCGGGGCAACTTGAGGGGAAAACAAGGAGTTGGATCCTCCAGAACCTTACAGTAGACCCCAGTTTTTGAGACAGTAAACATCTCTGAATGCCTTAGCTGTTAAACTGCTGGAAAACATCGAAGTTTTGGAGAAAAGAGTTAATAATGTTATTACACTATGGAAAGGCTGGCATAGTCATGTGCTAAGAAAGTGGAGAAATACATGTTATTTTAGAGGGTGGTACTGCTTTGTGGTTCAGGGCAGATTCTGAACCCCATGGCCTGGGTCAACCTCTACCTGTATGACCTTGAGACACTGACTCGAGTCTCAATTGCCATCTGTTCAAATGGAGGTAATAACAGTGACTGACTGAGGCGTTATATAAAGTGTGTAGGACTGGCTGTGCTGTAGAATCATTAGCCACTGTAATGATGATGATAATAATTAGCATTTTAAAACTATCCTGAGGGTACCAGGATAAACAAACTCATTTAAATCAGAGATCTATATCCAGTACAGTTAAACAGCATATCCTACTCAACTAACCCCAAAATAATCTGAGAGAAATGGATTTAAGAGGGGCATGAAATCTACCTAGAGGGGCCGTTAACATTTTCTCTTTCCCAAGCAGATGCCCTGAGTGAGCTGAGGCGCCCTCACTCTGCTTCCCCGGCAGGTGCCGCTCACCACAGGAGCCTCCCCTCAACTGAGGATTACTCCAGGTAGAAATGTGCTTCATTTCAAGTTGTCATGTCATTTCAAGTTGTCTAGAAACCAAATTTAAAACGTAAAAGGGAGGCCAGGTGCGATGGCTCATGCCTGTAATCCCAGCACTTTGGGAGGCTGAGTTGTGAGGATCTCTTGAGCCTATGAAGCTGTAGTGAGCTGTGATTGTACCACTGCGCACCAGCCTGGATGACAGAGCGAGACTGTCTCAATAATAAAAAAAAAAAGAAGAAGAAACAGGTAAAATTAACTGTAGTCTATTTTACTTAGCCAATATATCTTAAATATTGCATTTCAATATGTATTCAATATAAAAATTATTGACATATTTTACATTCTCTATTTGGTATTAAAATGTCAAAATCCAGTGTTGTTCTAAAGACACAGCTCACCTCAATTCAGACCAGCCACACTTCAGATGCTCAGTAGCCACACGTGGCTAATGGCTATCATAACGGACACTGCAACTCTAGAGACTGAAAGTCTGTGTCTGTATTTGTACAAGTTGGCACCTAAACACAAGCCGGTTTGTCACCTGGTGCCTTTCTCCTCCTCCCTGGCTACACACCCCTCACTCCCAATAAGATTGTATGACACTTGAGGCTAGAGCCAGAGAGAAACACTTGAGTTAATATTACTGAATCATAAAAGCAGGAGAGCAGGCACTATCATCTCGGAGCATGGATCCTGGTATTTCCAGTCTCAGTGATTCCAGGCCACACATATGAAAGTCTCTTACTGCCACCTGGGAAGGCACACACACCGTATATTTTGGGCTTGGATGAATAAGGCTCAGAATCCAATCATACATTTTATTTTTTAAATTTTTTTATTTTTGAGGCAGAGTCTCGCTGTCTTGCCCAGGCTGGAGTGCAGTGGCCGGATCTCAGCTCACTGCAAGCTCCGCCTCCCGGGTTCACGCCATTCTCCTGCCTCGGCCTCCCGAGTAGCTGGGACTACAGGCGCCCGCCACCGCGCCCGGCTAGTTTTTTGTATTTCTTAGTAGAGACGGGGTTTCACTGTGTGAGCTGGGATGGGATGGTCTCGATCTCCTGACCTCGTGATCCACCCACCTTGGCCTCCCAAAGTGCTGGGATTACAGGCGTGAGCCACCGTGCCCGGCCCCAATCATACATTTTAAAGGACATTTATTTGCAAACATGTTTAATATTCACAGAATATATTTCATCACTTCTAACTCTATAGAGCACTGTCATAAGCAAACGGCACACACTAAATGTTCATTATACAGCACGTTAAAAAGAATCACACCCCTGACCTGGGAGAGATTAAATCTAATCTGAAACAGCCTCTATCAGTGGACGGAGTCACAAAAGGACACATGAGCACAAGCACAGCTGTGCAAACACTGAAAGTGCATAACTGGAGAGGAACTTGCATCCCACGCAAGTTGAAATAGCAGCCACAGAGAAGGGGAAGTGACTTGGAAATGAAAACATTATCTATCTGGATGAAATGGTGAAGCTGTGGGAAACTGTCATTTACATTGGTGAGGAAGGCGTTCACTTCAGAGTGAGAAGAGTCTCCTTAGCTTACATTTTTGGTCAAATAACCCAGCCCTACACAATATGGGGTTTTAGCAAGAGCTGTCATAAAAATGAAGCTTAATACATGATTTGAGAGGAGGACTTAAAAGTTCCCAACTGTTGTAACCATGAAGCTCATCGATTGACACAGAACTGGATATTCAGAAAAATCCTGGTAAGAATAGGGATTTGGGGTTAAAGTAGTATCATGATTAGAGTTCTTTACATTCTTACTGTTTAAAATCCTTCTAAAATACATTCGTCAACTTATTTTCCTTAATATAAAAGGAACTGTCTCTAACTTACAGATAGGTTAAAATGTCCCCAAAGTGGAGATTTCCTTCTTAATTTGGCAGTTTGTAACTCAGGATTTATGTTCTCTAAACATGCCTTGTTAACACATATACTATAGGGCGCAATAGTGTCCAATGATACCTAGTTGCCACAGTAATATCAATTTTAAAGGAACAGTACATCCAATATGCCCTTTCTCCACACATTTCCCCAGGCAGTGGCATCTAAAAACAAACAAGAAAAATATACAAGTTTTACTTCTTGATTTTTGACGCATAGATAACAACAGGCATCTTACTGACTCAAACACCCTCAGAGAGTCCTCATGGGAATAGAGCTCTGGAAACTGCCTTCTTGATTCTTGCTTATATGTAAAAGTTTATAACACTTAGAGCAAACATTCTTTTTTTCTAGGAAATGGGTTCGTCATTTTTGGTTCATCATTTTTAGCTTTGTCACATATAGCAATGTAGACATAAATAGGAGATTGGACTGAATATCATTTGATTTTAGAACAGCGCTAGAAACTAATTCTTTTTAGTTTTTAGTAAAAAAAAACTATTTTCTTGTAATTCTTTTTGACTTGAGCAGCAAAAAACAAAAACAAAGCAAAACTAAAAATAAGGCACTGGTTGGGGGGGGCAGATTTATACTAGCTACATAAAGTGGCTTCCACTCTACAAAGTTTTTGTTAATTGAGATATTGCTGATAATTCCTAAGAAAAGAACTTATCTGCTCTAAAGGAAAAGGTATTGTTTTGCTAACCTGTGGCAATGATACTGAGATGAAAGATTCTTTCCACTCACATGCCTTGATTAAATGCCCCGTTCTAGTTCACTAGGCAGACTGAATGCCAGCCAGGAATTCTGCCCGTATCTTATTAGGATTCCGACAGTACTTCTGAAGAAGTGGAAATAGGAATGTCCACATGCCTTGGAAAGTTTTTAACTCTTCCGGAATACAAAATATTTCTTACTCTAACCAATTAAGTTATTAAATTCCGCCATAATCTTAGCACTACCCTTTAGCGATTTACTTCAGAGCAAGGACTGTTTTCTTTCAGCTTACATTTTACCTACATTACATGGGTTCAGTTTTATATTGTGCATCTCCTTAGGAGTTCAACTCAACTGAACAATTATGTCCTGGGTGTCTGAGTACGACATCCTACAAGGCATTAAAAAAGTTGGAGCAAATCTGAGTAGAAGAAAAGGAAATGGAGGTCTCCAGCCAAGTCTGGCAAGTGTGTTTATAAAGTCCCAACTGAGCTTCTTTGGAGTAGACCAAGGTGCAGAAATCCACATCCTCTCCCCACATTCCATCCCCTAAAGAGCTTCAAGCATAGCTGGAAAGCCTTGAAATACATATATTGGAGACACTTGTCACACTGGACAAAGGCAAGAGCAACTTCTCAGATGCTGCAAATGAGGAACCTATTTGCAAGCCACAGAGGTGGCGAAACCGTGCCCACTAGCGTCTGCAGAGACAGCTTCTAACACACCTTCAGCGCCTCACCCTCCTCACTAGGTAAAGTGGTGCGCGTTCATGGATGAGCTTCATTGGATACGCAAGAAAATCACGACCTTGAGTCACGTGCTCAAGGTTACACAGCAAAGCAGAGGCCGCGTGAAAACGGGATCCAGGCCTTCTGAGCCCCTCCCGTAGACCGCACCGCTCCACAGACGCAGGGAGCTTCTGAGATCAAAACATTCTGTCGGGTAGTGATCACCAAAGTACAGCTCCTGTTTGTTTACCTAAGGGCCCTGCTCATTTCTGTGGGGAGAACTCGGCAAGGCCACAGAGCAGTCACAGGGCTTTCCAGACAGCAGAGCCGCCGGAGCGCGCATGGCAGCTGGTTCCGCAGCAGGTCACCTGCCCATAGAAATGTTCGGGGTCCGCCGCCTTACCGTGGGTCTCGGTGTCTGCATGAAGGGCCGCTGTGATCAGACGTGGGGGCAGTGAGCACGCTGAGCAAGGACTGGGTGTCCTGGGACAGGGACGGGGGCATTCTGTGGAGGTGATGCATCTGGAAAGGGCCCGAGTAGGGAGGGAAATGGGAAAGGATGCGCACAGGCAGTCACAGCTGGACTCTGCCTGGGCTTGTCAGGCTCCCTCCTCTGCCTTCTGCTGCTACTCCCTACTTGCTTAACCTCTCCAACTTCCTACTATGCAATGTTTAAAAACCTGCTCAACAAAACATCCTTCTTCCTGGAGAATTTTCCTAACAAAGGGCCCCATTCAGGCGGGGCTGCTTGGGAGGAAGGGAACTGGTGTCCAAAACCTGGCTCTTGCCACTTGCCACCCTGGTCACAAACAAGACTTTTTTTTCACAGCTCTTAATCTCAGTTTCCTCCCTGGGCAGGCTCCTCGTGCAGCCACCAAGACCCACTGAGGCAGAAGGGCCTGAATATTCTACTGGGGCAGGTGAACCCCTGCGGAACCAGCTGCCAGGCACACTCCAACAGATCTGCTGCCCAGAAAGTCCCCTGTGGGGGGACACAGCGTGGCCACTGTGGCCTGGCTGTGCTCTCCCTGCAGAAATGAGCATGGCATTTACATGAACGATGAAGTCGGATACTGGATTTCAGTACTCTGAAATTTCCTTTCCAGTCTGATCTGCTCTCCCGAACTCCAGAGTCATACAACCCACAGCCTACTTGGCACCTCCACGTGGATAAAGACGCATTTCAACTCACCATGTCCAAAGCATGTGCCCCCTACTACAAGCAAATCCCACAACACACTCCTTGCCCCTCCCACAGATCTTCCTCACCTGTCAGTGCCTCTGTCCACAGTGCTCCCCTAGCCTGCCACAAGAACTGCACCTCAGCTGCCGGAGTCCTTCCGCAAATGTCACCACCTCAGTGAGGCTTCCCACCAATCTATTTAAAATTGCAGTTTCTCCCGAGCACTTCCTACCCACTGCCCTGCTTTCTCTTCCTTCACAGCACTGAGGATCATCTGACATTTTGTATACTTGTTTCGTTCACTGTCATTCTCTCCCAAGGTAGGAGCTGGAGATCCCATCCTGCTTCTCAAACACACGCACTAGGCTTGTGGTTAAGCTAGGTCCAGCAAGAAGCCACACTGCAGCCGCGCCTGACCATGTCCAGGTTTGCGTCAGTGGGGAGGAAAGTGGGCCTACGGGGTGTGCATTGTGTGTGGCTCACATCCACTCAGGGAGCCATTGCTTGACCTAGACGTGCCCCTCACTGTGAGCAGGGAAGTGAATGCAGCAGCCAAGCCTTGATTCTCTGTGGGAAGCAGATGTCTAAGGCTGGCTTAGCACAAGGGGCAGGAAGCTGGGCTCTGAGACATCCTGTCGCAGAGCTGCTTTCCCAGGCTGAAATGCTAAATAAGAGGAAAACTTCTATCTTAAGAGGTCACGATATTTCTGGGTCTCTCTGTTACAGCAGCTTAGCCTTTATCCTAGCCAATTACATCTCTCACTGAAAGCGCAGGGAGATTTGCTTGTATTTTTAACATCTATAAGGGTTCCTGGCACATAGCTGGTGCCTGATAAATATGTGTTAAATGAGAGAATGAATGAACGTCTATGAAAGAAAAGGAAAAACCCCAAGTATTCCAGAAAGGTGACTTAATGGGGACTTGTCCAATCAATTAGATGAGATTACGCCAATGATGTGTTCACTGGTTGTCTAATAACCTTCCACCTTGGGCTACGTAGCTAATGACAGTGCAGATGGGACAACTGGAGCAAAGAACAGTTTTGTTTGCAAGCACTTACTCTTTGCAGTTAATCAGGCCATGTGTGAGAGAGCAAGGGTGGCTCAGATAGATCAACAGATAATCCATGTAGACCGCTGACCACATCCTTGGAATGAATATCAAACGAAAACTTGGCCTTCTCTAGTCCATTTTAAGTAGCGCTTCATGGAGTCATCACAGAAGGATCTCATTATATGCCAAATGTAATCTCAGTTAACAATCTATATAAAATGATGACTGACGTATAATGAATGCCCAAAGAAGAAAAGGGGAAGACCTTCAGGAGGTGAACCGCTTCGTCCAACGCAAGTGCTTTGGGACCAGTTTCAGAAACTACCAGGTGAGCTGGATAATGGGGACAGTGAAGTGTTGATATCATTTGACCAAATTAGTCGTATTAATCTGACATGTTTACTTACTCCCCTCCAACAGTAGACAGAGGTATGGAGAAAACAGTGAGTGCCTAGAGGGCAGTTAACCACGGGAGACTGTATTTGTCTTTTGTAGAAAGGTAGCTGAATTATCATCAATACCATCACAGTGACCACATAACCACAGGTGCAGGGACCAGCCCCTACACACCCACTTTCTGGGTGCTGCAATAACCCTGTGCGGAAAGGATCTCATAGACGGAGACGTCGACATGTATCTCAACATACTTTTTCATGCCAAGCAACCATTAGGTGGCTGGATCTAGATCTGAGCTCAGGTTAGTTTGACTCTTAAAACTTATGTTTTATTTTTTTAAAAGCATGCTATGTTCTTCCCAACCATTTAGAGTTTAAAAAAAAGATAGACTACAGTGTGAAGGATTACTGGTTCAGATTCTGTAAAGACCAGTATATTCTAATCAGGTAACATATACAATATAGCTTGACCTAATTTAAAACACAAGCATGGCTTTACAAATCCAACCTGTTTTATCTAAACCCTAGATTAAGGAGGCTATTGAATTTTATTACAGTAAAAAACAACATATGGCTTATAAACTTCATTTCTAAGTGTTATTTGAAAGGTCTATGTGCTATCATAAAATGAGTATTAAATAAATGTAGTAGGGGAGATCAGGTTGTAAATGAACTAGTTATGCTTTCTGTCTGGGCTTCCACCGTTGAGATTTCATTAATGCCTTAGGTTTTCATTAGAGAGTTCAGCACATGAAAATAACACATCTGGTTTCCTGCTGTACAGCGTATCACTCTGGCAACTCCAACATAATTGGAAATGCAAGCATTTTTACTTATTGGTGACTATGTTTTGACACATGCAATTCAATTAGCAATAAGTACTGGAATATAAACACCAAAATGAGACATTTAAAAATATTTTTCACTGAAATATTTTATCTTTGACTTTCATATTTGCTTCAAGTAAACTACAATTCAATCCATTGCTTTCTGTGCTCTTCTACCAGCACCACCACCACCAAAAAGCCCAAATCAAATCAAAGTTTAACAAAATTAAAACCTGATGATCAATCTATTTCTAGTCATGTTCTTTAAAAATGATTAACAAAGAGCTCTCTGCAATCTTAACTGAGACACGCACACACTTGTGGAGTGTAAGCTTTATCTTGTTCATCTAAACTGGTTAAGCAAAAATATCTGCAACACTCAACATATGAATTCCAGATGTACCACTGCAGAGTCTGCCAATCAACAAAATAGTTGAATTTGTAAAATACACTTTATACCAAGCACTCTGACACTGGATAAATGTGAAAGAATAAGCCTTCATCATTTATGTTTTTTAAATTTTAGACTTTAGTCTTAGGACTCTGTTTCTTTTTCAGTAACCAAAAGAAATATTATTCTTTTAAAAAGCTTGTTCTGTTTGTTCTTCCATTTATATCCATAGCTACAATTTTTAAATTGAACTGATTTTTTAAATTATAGTAAAATATACATAAGATTTACTATGAAGAAGCTGAATACATTCACAATGTTACGCCACCATCACCACTAATTCCTGAACATTCTTATTTCCCCAAAAGGAAATCCCATCCCCATTAAGTGGTCACTCCCTTTCCCCCATCCCTCTCGCCCCTGGCAAGCCCTAATCTGTTCTCCGTCTCTATGGATGTGCCTATTCTGCATATGTCATATAAATGGATATACAGTGTTATACAGCCTTTTATGTCTGGCTTCTTTCACTTAGTATAATGTTTTAAAGATTCATCCATGGTGTAGCTTGTATCAGAGCTTCATTTTTTAATGACTGAGTAATATTCCATTGTATGGATACACCACATTTTGTTTAGCCATTTCTCAGATGATGGGCATCTGGGTTTTCCCAGCTTTGGCTCTTGTGAATAGTGCTGCTGTGCACTCATGTACAAGATTATTCCACATATTTAAAAACATTCCACAAAGATACATCATGTACTTGTTTCACACGCTATCAAAAGGTACATTACTGCCATTAAACTAAAGATTATGTTAATTAATAAGTCAGTCAAAAATACTTCCTAAGCAAGAGCTAAGGAAAGAATGGAGGGATTTTATGCCAGAAGAGCTGGCTGGGGTCAATTCCTGTAGGGATTTACAGTGACTGAGAAGTTTGGATTCTATTCTAAGAATGACAGGAGGTACTCAACATCAGAATACACATTCTCCTCATGTGTACATGGAACCTTCTCCAGGATAGACCACCTGTTAAGTCACAAAACAAGTGTCCATAAGTTTGAGAAGACAGAAATCATACAAAGTAGCTTTTCCAATCATAAAGGAATAAAATTAGAAATCAAAGAGAGAATGAGAACTGAAAAAGTCACAAATATACGAAAATTCAACAATACAATCTTAAATAATCAATGGGTCAAAGAAGAAATCACAAAGAAAATTAGAAAATAATTTGAGGTGAATAAAAGTAAAAACACAACATAGCAAAACTATGGAATACAACAAAAGCAGGGCTCAGAGGGAAATTTGTATCAATAAATTCCTACATTAAAAAATGCAGCAAGATCTAAAGTCAATAACTTTACCTTCCACTTTAAAACATTATGGAAAAAAAACAAACTAAGCCAAAAGGTAGCAAATGAAAGGAAGTAAGGAGGACTAGGGCAGAGATCAATGAACTAGAGAATAGGAAAATAATGGTAAAAATAAAACCAAAAGCTGACTTTTTGAAAAGACCAATAAAATCAACAAAACTTTAGACTAAGAAAATTAGAATAGTCAAATTACTAAATTCAGAAATGAAAGAGAATATTACTAAAGTCTTTACAGAAATAAAAAGGATTATAAGAAAATACTATAAACAGTCATATGCCAACAAGTTGGACAAATTATATAAAATGGAAAAATTCCTAGAAACACATAAACTAACAAAATAGACACAAGAAGAAACAGAAAATCTGAATTGATCTATATAACCGAAGAGATTGAATCGGTAATCAAATACTTCCTGAAAAAGAAAAGCCCACAACCAGACAGCTTTACTGGTGAATTCAACCAAATACTTAAAGAAGAATTAACTCCAATACTTCTCAAACTCATCCCAAAAAATGAAGAGGGGAGAACACTTTTAACTCATTCTACAAGGCTAGCATTGCTGCATACCAAAGCCAGATAGAGGTGCTATGAGGAAAAAAACCTACAGCTCAAGATCCCTTATAAATATAGAGACAAACATTACCAACAAAATAGTAGCAAACTGAATTCAGCAGCATATTAAATGATTATACACCACGACCAAGTGGGATTTATCCCAGGAAGGCAATGGTAGTTAACCACACAAAAGTCAGTCAATACAATAAGCAATAATAAAATGAAGGGGAAAAATACACGACAAAATTATTTATGCTGATAAAGCCTTTGACAATATCTAACACTCTTTCATGATAAAAACACTCAATGAACTAGGAAACTTCTTTAACATTATAAAGGTCATATATTAAAAATTCACAGCTAACATCATATTCAGTGATGAAAGACTGAACTGAACACTTGCTTTCCCCCAAGATCAAGAAGACAAGGGATACCCATGTTTACCAATTCTACTTAATATGGTACTGGAAGTCCTAGCCAGAGAAATTACTCAAGAAAAAGAAATAAAAGCATCCAAATTGGGAAGGAAGAAGCAAACCTACCTCTTTTTGTAGAAGACATTATCTTACATGTTGACAACAATAAGGATTCCACAAAAAACTGTTAGAACTAATAAATGAATTCAGCAACATTGCAGGATACAAAATCAACATGCAAAAATCAGCTCTATTTTTATACTCTAGCCATGAACAATTGAAGAAGGAGATTAAGAAAATAATTCCATTTACAAAATATCAAAAAGACTAAAATGTTTAAGAATAAATTTAACGAAGGACGTACGAGACTTGTACACTCAAAACTATCAAACACTGTTGAAAGAAATTAAAGAAGACCAAAATATATGGAAGCACCTTCCATGTTCATAGACTGGAAAACTTACTGTTGTTAAGATGACAGTACTACCCAAAGTGATATGCAGATTCAATGCAATTTCTGTCAAAATTCAATGGTATTTTTTACAGAAGTGAAAAAGCCTATCCTAAAATTCATATGAAATTTCAAGGAACCTAAAATTCCCATGGAATTTCAAGGAACCCTGAAACAGTCAAAATAATCTTACAAAAGAACAAAGATGGAGCACTCACATTTCCCAATTTCAAACCTTACTACAAAAGCTACATTTAAAAAAAAAAAAAACAAAAAACAACAACCAAAAAAAAAACCGGGCATAGTACTGGAATAATGACAGACATATAGACCAGTGGAACAGAATCGACCGTCCTGAAGTAAACCCGTACATTTATGGTCAACTGATTTTTTATATAAGTGCCAATACCATTCAATGGGGAAAGGGAAGCCTCTTCAAAAAATGGTGTTAGGAAACCTGGATGTCTACCTGCAAAAGAATGAAGTTGAAGACTACCTCGCACCACATTTAAAAGTGGACTAAAAATAGATCAGAGACCTAATCCAAGAGCTGAAACTAAAATTCTTAGAAGAGGCTGGGCACAATAGTTCATGCCTATAATCCTAACACTTTGGGAGGCTGAAGTGGAAGAATTGCTTGAGTTAGAGACTAGCCTGGGCAATGCTGCGAGAACCCATCTCTATTTAAAAAAAAAAAAAAATGTAGCTGAGCATAGTAGTGTCACCTGTAGTCCCAGCTACTCAGGAGGCTGAGACAGGAGGATCATTTGAGCTCAGGAGTTCAAGGTTACAGTGAGCCAAGATCACACCACTGCACTCCAGCCTGGGTGACAGAGCGAGACGCCATCTCTAAATAAATATATAAATAAATAAATATTCTTAGAAAAAGACATAGAGGAAAATCTTCATGACCTTGGGCTTGGAATGGTTTCTTAAATGTACACCAAAAGCAAAGGAAACAGAAGAAAACAATAGATACATTGGACTTTATAAAAATTAAAAACTTTTGTGCTTTAAAGGACACCATCAAGGACATGAAATGACAGCCCACAGAGTAGAAGAAAATATTAGCAATTCATTTATCTGGTAAGGATTTAATATCCAGAATATATAAAGAGCTCCTACAACTCAACAACAGAAACAAACAAATTTAAAAGTAGACAAAGGATTTGAATAGACATTTACCCAAAGACATACTAATGGCCAATTAGCACATGAAAAGATGCTCGCCATTAATAATTAGGGAAATATAAATCCAGACATAATGAGATACCACTTCATACCCATTAGGATGGCTATAATTTAAAAAATAGAAAATAACAAGTTTTGGTGGAGAAGTGGAGAAATTGGGACCTGTGTGAAAATGTATGACTGTTACTGGTGAGAATGTAAACTGGTGCAGCTGCTGTGGGATACAATTTGGCAGTCCTCTAAATGTTAAACACAGAGTTACCATACAGCCCAGCAATTTCACTCCTGGGCATATACCCCAAGGAATGGAAAATGAGGAATCAGATACTTGTATATCTTCATAGCAGCATTATTCACTATAGCCAATAGGTGGAAACAATCCAGTCGTCCATCAACAGATGACTGGATAACAAAATGTGGTACAGACATACAGTGGAATATTATTCAGCCTTCAAAAGGAAAGAAAACTTGATATATGCCACAACACGAATGAATCTTGAAAACATCATGCTAAATGAAATAAGCCAGACACAAAAGGACAAATATTAATATAATTCCACTTATAAGAGATACCTAGAACTGGCAAATTCATAGAGACAGAAAGTATATTATAAATTACCAGGGGTAGGGCAAGGGAGGCACAGTGAGCTTTTGTTTAATGGGTGTGGAGCTTCTGTCTGGGGTGATGAAAGAGATATGGAAGTAGCTTAGCGCTGATGGCTGCACAATATCATGAATGTTATTAGCATCACTGATTTGTACACTTAAAAAAAGGCTGAAGTGGCTAATTTTATGTGATATATGTTTTCCCACAATTAAAAAGAAAGCTAATAGGAAGTGACTGGGGGAACTTCAGGGTGGAGGGTGGCAGTTTCTACCTTCCACTTCAGAAAGATCACTGCCCGCTGACCGGGGAGGGAAAGAGAGAAAGTGCAGGCCTGGGGGCGCCGCAATGTTCCAGATGATGATGGTGATGGCTTGGGTTAAGATTACAGTCACAGGCCGGGCGCGGTGGCTCAAGCCTGTAATCCCAGCACTTTGGGAGGCCGAGATGGGTGGATCACGAGGTCAGGAGATCACAGACCATCCTGGCTAACCCGGTGAAACCCCGTCCCTACTAAAAAAATACAAAAAAACTAGCCGGGCGAGGTGGCGGGTGCCTGTAGTCCCAGCTACTTGGGAGGCTGAGGCAGGAGAATGGCGTAAACCCGGGAGGCAAAACTTGCAGTGAGCTGAGATCCGGCCACTGCACTCCAGCCTGGGCGACAGAGCGAGACTCCGTCTCAAAAAAAAAAAAAAAAAAAAAAAGATTACAGTCATGGAGGTATTGTGAGTTGGCTTGATTTGAGAACTGTTTGTTCTAAGCGTATTTGCATACACTGATGGACTGTGAGTCAGGTGCAAGGAAAGGCAGAATCAAGGATGATGCCTAGGTTTTACAGTAAACCACTGGGTGAATTAGGTGCTGTCTATTAATTTATGGAGATGGTGAAGTTTTGAGGGACCATGGGTTTGCTGGAGGGAGGAAGGAGGTATAAAACATTTTAATTGTTAAGTCTGAGATGCCTATGTATCCATGTCGATCTGTTAAGCCAGCAGCTGGACATACAAAACTGAGGCAGAAAAGAGATTGTAGCTGCAGATATAAATTCAGAAAGCATCAGTGCATAGATAACGTCCAAAGCCAGGAACTGATCAGATCACCTATGCATGTACAGTGTAAAGAAGAGGACCTAGGGCAAAATGCAGGTAGGCTTTGAAATGAGGAAGTCAGATACAGGAGGAGTCAGCCTCTGAGCTAAGAAGAAAACAAGCAAAGGATAAAGAACACATTTCAAGAAAGACATAAATAAGCCAAGGCTTTGCAAGATGAGTTCTGATTCTTAAATAAGTAGAGGCTACAACGGGCCAGGCGCAGTGGCTCAGTTCTTCTGATTCTTAAATAAGTAGGCTACAACGGGCCAGGCGCGGTGGCTCACACCTGTAATCCCAGCGTTCTGGGAGGCCAGGGCAGGCAGATTACTTGATGCCAGGAGTTTGAGACCAGCCTGGTCAACATGGCGAAAACCCATCTCTACTAAAAATGCAAAAATTAGCTGGGCATGGTGGCACACACCTGTAATCCCAGCTACTCAGGAGGCTGAGGTTCGAGAATCCCTTGAACCCAGGAAACGGAGGTTGTGGTGAGCTGAGATCACACCACTGCACTCCAGCCTGGGCAACAGAGTGAGACTCTGTCTCAAAAAAAAAGGTAGGCTCCATCAGGATATTTTATTTTAGAGATTAGTTACAGAAAACAAATCTGTATATTCTGAAGAAAAAGATGGGTGATTTTTAAAAAATCAGTGACCCTGCCCATTGTAGCCCCTTACAAATGTATTATCGAATGATTCTGAGCTAAAATGAAACCAAAATGTGATCTGAAAATGTGATGTCACAAAGTAAGAGGAGCAGAGCTCAGTGGAATTAAGAGTACTGGTGATCTATTACTGAAGTGGGTTGTTTAGAGTAAGAAAGTATTATTTTTCAAACAGAGGATCACAGAAGGATTACAGTAGGATTTGCATCTGTTTCCTAAGGAATCATTGTTATGTTACTTTTGAAGCTTCACCCAAATATATATAGATACACAGGGGGTTGCTATCTCTGCTCACCAGCGTCTGAGACTGGCAGACATACAGGCCAGCCTATTTCCTACCGTCTGTGTTTAGGACAGCTCACCGCATTTCTACTGCACAAAGTAGAAGCGAAAGTACATCATGTCAGACCACAGTCCTCAAATATGCTGAGGGTCGAGTTTCCAAGCTAGTGCCTGATATCATTTTCACTGAGTTTCTTTTCCGAACTGTGTATTAGTCTGTTCTCATGAGGCTAATAAAGACAAATCTGACACTGGGTAATTTAAAAAGAAAAGACGTTTAATTAACTCACAGTTCAGCATGGCTGGGGAGGCCTCAGGAAACTTACAATCATGCTGGAAGGGGAAGCAAGCATCCTTCTTCACGTGGTGGCAGCAAGGAGGGATGCCAAGCAAAGGGGGAAAAGCCCCTTATAAAACATCAGATCTTGAGAGAACGAACTTACCATCACGAGAACAGGAGAAGGAAACTGCCCCCATGATTCAATTATCTCCCACTGGGTCCCTCCCACAACATGTGGAGATTATGGGAACTACAAGATGAGATTTGGGTGAGGACATAGCGAAACCATATCAAACTGAGGGCACATCAAAACCAGTACAGCTATGCAAGCTTTTTCCCTATGGGTGAGCAATGTTGTAACACTGGTTTATAAATACAGAACTTCTGAGCTTGACTCTTCTTTTAAGTTCCCTTGGTAGGCACTGCCCTAATTATCAGCCCTTTTGTGATTTAAAATGTAAGTGAATCAAGGCAGAACCCTAAGGTGGCCCCAAGCTGTCTCTGTTTTACTATTACTACTGGTGATTCATAACTATGCTTTCATTGTGAGCAGAACTCACCCCTAAGAGGTAAACTTTTATATCTTTTTTTCCCACTTAGATTGTTGTATGAACTTGTGTCTAAGTGCTGTGAGCCAGGGTCAGTAAAGTGAAATGTAAAAGATGAAAGACTATCCCTGGAACAAAACAAATGCACATTACAATGGCACTGATGGGATCTCAACTGGGGCACTGAGGGGTGGAGGTTATTTAGCTATTTAGAACCACACAGAGCAGGACTCGCCCTGGAGATACCCCATGGAGGATCTTCGCACCTTTTCGCCATCCGGCAATTCTGATTTAACTATTTCTGCTTTCCTCTGGCTGCCTGCCCATCATTGTTTTATTGCCATCCTCAGCCTGTTACTGTGTGTTGGAAGAAAACCAGAAAGAAAATGTGAAATGTCCTTCGTGAAACTGGAGGAGATGTTTATATCTGTTCTGAAATTTAAAGCACTTGGTTCCTCTCACATTTATTTTAATTCTCAAGTTCTTAGAAGAGTCACTTTAAAAAGTTTCCTTTAGATTATCAATAAACATTACTCCCCTTTACACGGTATTCAGAGAGACAGAATTACAGCTAATGTTCCAAAATGGTTTGCATTATCCCATTTTTATCTTCCGAATTATAGGCAGAAAGGTCCAAATCTTGCAATTACGTGAATCAAAGCTCTCCAGTGCATTCATGAGAGCTTTCATCAAAACATGTTGCTGAATTTATAAAACAGAAGAGGTATGCTATTAGAAGAGTAGAAACTTCTTTAAATAACAACTTCTTACTCTGTCAGTTCTTAGATGCTACTTTATCTCTGCTCTTGGAAAATCTTAGATAATAGCCAGTGGCTTTAAATCTCTTCTCAGAGAGAGAGATAAGTTTATTGTTATTAGTTTGGTACTGACAGAACATTACTCTGGATCAAAGGGTTAAAGATAAGAATGCAATATCAACATATAAATTACAAAGAACAGTTGCTTTTAATTACACCTACTGATGAAGCAGAAAATGGCAGCACTGTCTAGATAAATTAATATATATATGAAAAAACTGCATTAGCAGAATTGATGTGGTAAATTTTCATGTGCCTGTGAACACACATTAAAGTTGTGCTTACATGAACCTGATTTTGCTCAATGAGGAGTAAACTGGAAACACATCTATTCCAAAGACCTGACCTGATTTTTTGGCTGGAGCTCTGGGGTAAATGTATACTGACAAAAAACTGGAAGCATTGCTTATTGATAAATTTAAGCACTGAGGTTCTGAGTGATCATAGTTTAAATTTTTAAAAAGATTTACATAGAGCTTCCCTCCACTAGTCCATGTATGATAACAAGCACATCAACAGGCCATCATCCCTCTTTCCTTCCCTCTTTCCTGGCTTTAAAACTTACTGGAAGCTGCTGCATAGTAATGGTTAACAGCTTTGCAGCCAACAGTCTGGGTTCACCCCCTGGCTTTGCATGTACTAGCTGTGTAACCACCAGCAAATGACAGCCTCTTGCCTCAGTTTCCTTACTGGTAAAACCAAGAAATAACAATATGTACTTCACAGGATTTTTGTGAGAGCTGAATGAAGTACTGCACATAAAGGGTTAGCATGGAACCTGGCACCCAGTAAACTGCCGTTAAGTGTTAGTCATGCTTTCTCCAATTATTATTCAGAATCAAGACATTATAATGATTATGTCAGAATCCGGACTGTCTCTTAACTGAAATCACCTATATAGTGGATAGGCCTTTGAAAACGTGATGGAATGAGTGACTTGCAACTAATTGTTGATGCATGTATCCCCATAGCCCTCAAGTACTAAAGTTAAGAAGGAGAATTAATGATTAAAAACAAGCCAAAATAATGTGTTCCAGAAGTTTAAACCTCTTTCTAATAAAGGCATGGACACTGTTACAGATAATCCTTGACTTACGATGGTTCAATCTAAGATTTGTTGACTTTACAATGGTGTAAAACCATTGCAATTTTGACAGTGTATGATACAGTGTTTAGTAAGTTACATGGGATTTTCAACATTCTAATAAAATAGGCTTTACGTTAGATGATTTTGCCCAAGTGTAGGCTAATATAAGTGTTCTGAGCACGCTTAAATTAGGCTAGGGTAAGTGACGCTCTTCGTTAGATTATGCGTACTAACATTTTTGACTTATATCTTCAATCTGCGACAAGTGTATGTGGATGTTGCCCTGTCATAGGTCAAGCAGCATCTGTACATTTATCTAAGGATCTCAAAGGACTTCACCAAAACTATTTCTTCACTGGTAACATCAAGCAATGTTACATAACAATAAGCAACAATTAGCAAAATAATTAAACTCAAGGAATATCATTAATAAAATGGTAAAGTCATTACTAAGAAAATCCTGGCCAGGCGCAGTGGTTCACATCTGTAATCCCAGCACTCTGGGAGGCTGAGGCGGGTGGATCACTTGAGGTCAGGAGATCAAGACCAGCCTGGCCAACATGGTGAAATCCCATCTCCACTAAAAGTACAAAAAGTTAGCCAGGTGTGGTGGTGCGTGCCTGTAATCCCAGCTACTTGGGAAGCTGCAGGAGAAACGCTTGAACCCAGGAGGCAGAGGTTGTATTGAGCTGAGATTGCATCACTGCACTTCAGCCTGAGTGACAGAGCCAGACTCCATCCCTTGCCAAAAAAGAAAATCCTTCATCCGCAAATAAGAAAACATTTAATTATCTGTCAATTACCTAAGACAGCTCTCAGAATACAAAGCTGAGATGCCTCCTGCCAAAGTTTTAAGGAAGTCATCATGGTAAATGTTCTCACTCAAGGGAAATGGAAAACAAGCCCAGGATCTGTATGTATAAGATTTTCCTTCAATAGATCATTAGAGAATTCTGCACAGGCGAGACACAGCTGATAGGACCATAACTGAGCGTAATTTTTGTACAAAGATTCCAAAATCTTTCCCGGAGGCCTTTATTACATGAACTAGAACAGTATGACTATTTCCTCCCTCGCGGCTTGGGCACTAAGACCTGGGTTTGGACTTATGAACTATGTAGCAACAAGAAAATAGCAACATTAATGAACATTAAGAAAAAATAACATCACATATTTAAAATACATGCAAGAAAAGAGGCACTGAAGGAAAGGAGATTGATAGAAATGAACCTGGAGGAAAAAAAAAAGGCAGAGAAGAAACCTGTATTTCCTTGGACCTATGTTTTCGAGTTCTATTATCAACATTCAAATGGTCTCCCTCACTTACTGCAAAATTATGGCAGGAAAAAAAGGGTGGCGAGAGGAGCATATGAGAATTATCTTTGTAGACAAGCCCATCTGATTTAATTCATTCAAAGAATGGATTGGTGGTGCTCGCGTGAACATCTTGGGCAAGCAGTTTGCCAACATGGGAAGACAAAGGCCTACTTGAGAGGAGAAGGTGTAGGAGAGAGGTGATCAGGAGAAGGACGACGGGAAGCCACCTGGCCCAGCCTAGCGTTTATAACCAGAAAGATCAGCTCATCTGGTGCCTCTCTCTCCTCTCTCTTTGACTGTTTTAGTTTTAACTAGAGAGAACCACACTCTCACTCCAAGCTGGGTGCAGGTTAGTAGTCGAGGAAGGCTGTCAAAGCACTTACTTGGCGATGAGCCGGCAGCATGAAGTTACATAGAAATCTGGCAGTTTCTAATCCTTCTCATTAACACAGCTAGCTACATTTTCTGACCTCTATTAGTATCCTGTTTGGTTACTAAAATGGATTTTTAAAAGTAAGCTAGAAGTCACCAAGTCTCTATTTGGAGTGTGTAGATATGGGGCTGGTTCCCTGTCCAATCAAGACCATTATTTTCCATTGTGAACTTCCCCCACAATAAAACAAGCGGCCTCCCACAGCGTGTTTTATAACACAGCCTCTCGGGCAGCCAAACCCCTTTCTCTTGCAGGTCAGCACCACCCAGAACATCTCCGCTGCTTGGCTTGACAGCACTACAGTGTCTTAGTCAGGTGTCAATGCTGCCTGAGACTACAAAGTGAGTCCTTACTAACCTGAGCACAGAGTACTGTGCTCATGTCAACAGAGTTTTGTTTTTTTCCTAAGCCAAACCCCACAGTATCATCATTCATTCTGACTGCAATAATAAGTCCTTTGTATTTCAATTGCTAGAAAAATAAAGAACAATTTTAGCATATCCTTTCAAATCCAGCCATGTGCAGTGCTTGGAAATGATCTTTCCAAATCCTCTGGGCTCTCTCCTTCTCTCCCTCCCTCCCACCACTGCCTCAGTTCTTGCTATCACCCGCACCCTCCAGGGCCGGGCCAGGGCACGGAGACCACTGCCCTGCTGGCCAAATCTTCCGGGGGACCTGTCTGGTTTGTGCCAGGTGGTATTGGCTGGGGAGCTGCCTAGGGAGGAAGCACCAAGCATGAACTCCAAGAGCTATCATCTTTCATAGTCTGCTCCTAACACTGGTGGGGGACTCCAGGGAAAGGGTAGGACAAATCCCCTTGGCATGTGGCTATAGCTGTGCACAGCAGGGCTCCTGAGGGGAGGCAAAGGAAAGGAGCTATGTCATGAATTGGTGTCCCCAAGGACACCTGCTACGGGGGCTATGAATTGGTGTACCCAACGCCTGCGGTCACCCAAGAGCACCGAAACTGAGTGGTTACCAACTCATTCTTGGCTCTGTGATCAACAGTAAGTGCTAAAGAATTTAAATTTTTTTTTTATTATTTTTTGAGATGGAGCCTTGCTCTGTTGCCCAGGCTAGAGTGCAGTGGCATGATCTGGGCTCACTGCAACCACTGCCTCCCAGGTTCAAGCGATTCTCCTGTCTCAACCTCCTGAGTAGCTGGGATTACAGGCCCACACCACCATGCTCAGCTAATTTTTGTATTTTTAGTAGAGATAGGGTTTCACCATGTTGCCAAGGCTGGTCTCGAAATCCTAACCTAAAGTGATCCACCCTCCTCAGCCTCCCAAAGTGCTGGGATTACAGGTGTAAGCCACCACACCTGGCCTTAAAATTTCCTTACATTTGACTTTGGTTTTTATTTATTAGTATAAAATGTGAGTGTTTCCATCCAGAAAATAAAAATTAATTGTTGAACTAAACAGCTCTTATTTCTTCTCAACAGGACAACAGCAAACTACAGATGGACAAGATAAAGACATAAAGAGTTTTCCACTCTATGATGTGCATGTGTATTAATTACCCAACAGACCAGCAGAAATGTTGGCAGTAAAATTCAAGGAAAACAGGACTGAAGGGCACCTGGCAGCCCAGGGACAGGACCCCGCAGCATGATGGGAGGCTGAGGGAGCAAAGGGGTCAGGAGGATGGTTCAGAGGTGCGGGGTAAACTAAGGCAGCAAGAGGGATCCTGAAGCAAACCGCGGACCCAGAGGCATCAGCAGAAGGGAGCAAGTCAGGGAGGGAGCTGCTACAGGGGCTGACCGCCACCGCAGCTGAGATTCGGTCAGTTCCTCAACCAAACTTGGTTTCTCCTCTTTTCATCTTGCTTCCGGATCACTTGGCCTGGAGACCTGCCGCCCACCAGGATGGACTAGGCCAAATATGATCACGCCTGGCTTTGAGTAAAAGAAAAGAAGACCGGAAAAGCAATGACCACGGGGAGGGACTGGCAAGGCAGGGAGGAGCACCCCAGGCCTCCGCGCCTGGCCCTAACTGCAGGGCGGATGGAAGGCACCCCATTATGCTGGAGCAGCTCACTGCTTCGGGTTCCTCTTGGGCACTTGCTGGATTGTAAGTACAGCTGTTTCGTACGTTAATTACCATAAATACCATCATTAACACTGAAAACAATTAAAAGCCGTACACTGGCAGCAGATTACCTACAGTGTCTCTCACAAACATGGGAAAGTAAAGGAACCTTCCCCACCAGCAAGGATGTTTTTCTTTTTAATATTCTACCGACCCATAAGGTCTTGCTGTGTTTATCTGACTGATGAAACAATGACGCTTTTAAACTTCTGCACCAAGAAACAGAAGACACCATCAAAGAAACACATTATTATGGCCTTGAACATCTGTGCTGAGGGAGGGCAAGCTCAAAAATAGTTGTGCTTCATCTGGGGCTGCCATCTGGGAATCCAACAGACACCAGAAACTTGGGCCTCTGCCCTCCCAGTTTCACCACGGACTCTCCTTAACCCTTTGAGTGCCAGGCTCCATTTTGGGCTCAGGCCTCCAGCCCCTGTGAAAGAAAACGGAGTGTCCATTTTCCCTCCCATTTGGAGAAGGCCCTGTGGACACAGGCAGGTGGTAGCCCGCGGACCCTGATCCTGTGAGGCTGCCTTCCCTGTCATCAGTGGATAACTCTTATGTACCTCACTGCACTATTTGAAGAAGTAATCTGTGAAATTATTCTCAGATGATGAAACTCAAATTATTTCCACCCATTAACTTCCAACTAAGAAAAAAATGTGTATCTGTGCACAGTTTGGTATGGTGGTTTGAGTCTAGACTGAAAAGAAAATCTGGATTTAGACAGTGTTTCCTGCTCTGTTCTATGCCAGCAGAATTGATACGGCTGTTAATTCATTTATAATTTTACATGTGACAGGACTTGGGGCAAAGCACAAAAACTCCAGGTTAGGTTAGAAAGAGAGTGTTTCTCTTGAGACTTGGAACAGGAAGGCGATGCAGGACTCAGACCCGGCACTACTGCCTCTTTTACAATTACTAGCATCTTCATTTTAGGAAACGGGGATGAAGAAAAGTTAAATAATTTGTCTGAAAATTAAGCGTTAGGACTCAAAATCAAGCCTTCTTCACAGCGAAGCCTAAATGAGCTTCCATGAAAAATCTCGAGTAGATGCGTTTGCATTAGTCTTGGGATATCAACTGAGATCGTTATGAGAAAATTGGTCATCAGAGAGCGCTTACCCTGATTTTATTTTTCAGGCCTTTATCTGTGTCCCCGGGGCCTAAAATCATAGAAAACACTCATGATAATGTCACCGCTTACGGCAGAATATAAAAGCTTAAGTTAACCTCGTTCAAATATGTGTTTCACTTGGGTTTAGGGGAAAAAAAAACAACTCTAATTTTCATTGAATATCTGAAGAGGCAAACAAAACATAACTAATATTATTATTAACACATAACTAGTAAATACACAAGATTTATTTAAATTAAATAAATTGAATTAGTTAAATAAACTAATAACCAACTCTTGAGAAAGGGGTGAAAAGCCACACTATTTCTCAAAACACATACGTTTTCTGTGCCAGCTAAAAATGCTCTGCTAAACTAGGAGAGTGAGTTCCTGCTTCCTCCCTTGCTCCCCTCAGCTCCATTTCCAACAGCAGTCCGAGGGCAGTTAAATATATCTTCACAACAGCCCAGGAGCCCTATCCCATACACCCATCGACTCAGTCACCAGCTGTGGCCTCTGCTGTGGGTGTCTCTGTCTCCTCCCCTCTTTCAGGGCCCTGTCCCAGGTCACCTTAATAACCCTTCCCTCAGCGCCTTATTGTAAATAATACCTCCGCCCTGCAGCCTCAGAATCTGAACTCCCTGAGAACTGGGAAGTTGGCCTGTGGTTTTCACCAGGGCAGCCCCAGTGTCCTCATCAGTGGTAGGGACATCTGAGCACTCAAGATAGCTGTCCCTAAAGGAGATGACGAGCAGATCATTTACACCGTGGGAGACACGTCTTTCTGCAGCACTTCATTAATATCCAGACTAGCATCCTGCACCCAAGACAGACTCCCTGACATGTGTCCTGTGTGAAACAGTCCAATACCAAGAATTTTAAAAAGCAACTTTTCTCCTTTTGAAGAAAACCATGCCTCCTTCGACCCCTGGCAATATTTTCAGGAATTATTTTCAGTGGCATTTGAGAAAGTTCAATACTGAAGATTTTTCAGAAAATCATTTAAAGAGAAAATTTCATAACATAACCTGTTGGTCTCTTGACAGAGAATGAAGCAAGGACAGGAAACACGAACATACACATGCACACATTTTACAACAGCAACAAAGCAAAAAGATGCCTAAACCACAGCCTCGAGACAGCTCACTAAGGGACCCCTCTGAGGCCACTCCAAGACCAATGTTTAAAAATCATCACTTTCCTTACGGGAGGGTGATGGAAATGTTCTGTATCATGATGGGCTAAAAGATTACACAAGTTATGCATCCATCAAAACTCACCGAATTTTACATTTAAAATGGATGCATCTTCTTGTATAGACATTATATTTCAGTAAAGTTCAAAAATTATTTTGAAAGTTAAACTTCCTTTTAAAATTATAATTATCAAGAAAAAAATGTTTCTTAAATATTTAATGAAGAAAACTGCTGCATGACTTATAATAGATAAAACTCTCATGAATACTTAAAATATTTTCTCTGAGATAATCGAAATCATAAATGAAGCAATTAAAATAATGTTATAGACCAGGCTCCGTGGCTCACGCCTGTAATCCCAGCACTTTGGGAGGCCAAGGCGGGTGGATCGCTTGAGGTTAGAAATTCGAGACCAGCCTGGCCAACATGGTGAAACCTCGTCTCTACTAAAAATACAAAAATTTAGCCGGGCATGGTGGCACGCACCTGTAATCCCAGCTACCTGGGAGGCTGAGGCAGAAGAATCGCTTGAACCTGGGAGGCAGAGGTTGTAGTGAGCCGAGATCACGCCACTGCACTCCAGCCTGGGCGACAGAGTGAGGCTCCATCTCAAAAAATAATAATGTTTTAAAAACCCAAAGTGGGATATTATCTTCTAAACTAATTAATTCCTGTTTGAAATTTGACTTCGAGCTTCCATTTTTAACTTTCTAAAGCCCTTTTCAAACTTTGAGGTATTTTACCCATTTTTTTTCAAGTAGGATGACTCAATTACATTTTATTTATAGTTTCAGAATTTTTCTTAATTTATAAATTATTTTAAAACCCTCTTAATCCTGTCCCTCGGAGTTTACCTGGAGAGGCAGTATTGAGCCTGGCCTGTCTGTGCTGCCAGAAACGCCTGGGGTAGGACTCGTCTCCCCTCCACATCACCATGTCCTGTGGAATGAGGGCTTTAAGGAAACACACACCGTGGACCGTTACGTGAAGGGCAGGCTGAGAAATGCAGATGAAACGCCTGGTACCTTTCGGAATTCAAGAAATACTTGCTATTTCACACTATTCTGGAACTTCTTTATTCCCGTCTCAAAAATGATGTTACTCAAGTAAACCCCCTAGGAAGTGGCTAGACACCCAAGTGTAAAGACAAAACGATCCCAATCCATTGGTTAAGGTCACATCCCCCGGTCTTCCTCAGAACGTGAACCCGAGAGCTGTGTCCCCGCACGGTGCAGGCCCTCACGTGCCACCTCAAGAGGGTAAATGCTCCCTATACGAAAAGGAATGATAGAGCCTGAACTTTGAGGATATCCACTACAGGTCTGGCATCAATCATGAGTCTGCTTTCCTCCATAAGCTCACATTTATTTTAAGCATTTGATGGGGACACACACAAATCACTGATCCATGTGTGTGGCCACAAACGGACTGTTTCACTAACCCATTGGTCTCTTGACAGAGAATGAAGCAAATATAACTTTATTTCACTAAGCCCACAACTTAGCGAAACAGTCCTGCTGGGTTTGATATTTTTAAAAATCAACTGTACTTAATCTGAAATTCATTTAATTTAGTGATGCCCTTTAACAAATCACAACCTGTTTATTGTGAGTAAATATTTAAGCCAGCTCAATGGTTTTAAATGTCTAACAGAGACTGAAGATAAAAGCCAGATAAATGAGATTTATTGGTGACTAGGTAATAATCAACTGCTACTGTTCTCAGAAGGCCCCATCAAAGGCTCAGGCACACAGAGACTTTTTCAAGAGCAGCTCCAGATCCAAGGGGTGCTGTCAACTCATTCAGTCAAGGCATTCAACTTTTCTGTTTTTACTGATAACAGACAAGGTCAATGACTTACAAATATTTAGCAACTTTATGGGAAAAAATTGCTAAATTTGAAAGGTTTCAGTTTGAGAAAAAGGAGATTTCTTGGGAGACAAGAATGAATGTAGGGCACATGTGTTAAAGAAACTTTTTAAAGAATTTTCTGATTTCTTTAACTTTAATGAAACTAGGGCTATGGAGACATATCTGGAGAATAAATGCTTTAAATAACTAAATAATCATATAAACCAATTACATTTATGGTGCATTTTTTTCTCTAAACAGGCCAAGACATTTAAACTGCTCGGCTATCGTTTTTTGTTTTGTTTTATTTTTTATTTTATTTTATTTTTTGAGACGGAGTTTCGCTCGTCACCTAGGCTGGAGTGCAATGGCACGATCTCGGCTCATGGCAACCTCTGCCTCCCGGGTTCAAGTGATTCTTCTGCCTCAGCCTCCTGAGTAGCTGGGATTACAGGTGCCTGCCACCACCCCAAGCTAGTTTTTGTATTTTTGATAGTGACAGGGTTTCATCATGTTGGCCAGGCTGGTCTCAGACTTCTGACCTCAGGTGATCCGCCCACCTCGGCCTCCCAAAGTGCTGGGATTACAGGCATGAGCCACCATGCCTGGCCCCAGCTATTGCTTTGGACATCCTCAGAAAATGAGGAGTTTGCTGTAACAAATTTTCAACATATTTTCAGAAAACAGTTGTTTACCTCAATAAGCAAATAACCTTGAGAGGGTCATTTTTGATGTAAATCATTTTTAAATGAATTACAACAGTTTTCTGCTTCCTTGATAACAACTTAATGGTCAGGTGTGGTGGCTCCTGCCTATAATCCCAGAACTTTGGGAAGCTGAGGCAGGTGAATCACTTGAGCTCAGGAATTCAACCTCGGCTCTCCTGAAAACACAAAAACTAGCCAGGCCTGCTGGCATGCACCTGTGGGCCCAGCTACTCAGGAGGCTGAGGTGGGAGGATCGCTGGAGCCTGTGAAGTCCAGTCTGCAGTGATCTGTGCTGATCGCACCACTGCACTCTGGCCTGGGCTAACAGAGTGAGACTGTCTCAAAAAAGAAAAACGATGTCAACAAATGTAATGTGATCATCCCTGCACTCCTTTTTGGGGTTCAGAATGATCATAAGAACTGTAATTATCATACTTAGGGGTATTAGAGAGAAAACCTCAGGGGTCAGTCATTAGGATGAAAAGGTCTGTTTGCTCTACACTAAAAGGCATCAAATGACAATGTGTTTGGATTCTTCATGCTGCTTTTTGTGAGTTTCTGACTCCTCCCTGCAGGCTGCGCTTTCACCTCTGGCTGCCTCGATGAGCTTCTCCTCTCTCTTCGAATCCTCTCCAGCATGGCTGGTTTGGTTTGGTACAGTAACGCTCGCAACAAAAAATAAATGAGTTCCAAGGGAGCGATTAAAAGGTGTCCTCTTGATACAGCTATAGAGCTGGGACTGTGTGGAGAGACCTGCTTTAAGTTTTCAGCTGTGTTTATTTGGTTTCCACATAAGCAACCTTTGACTACTACTATTTTAGATTATTTTCAGTGAAATAATGAAATCACATGTTATTGACAAAAAGAAAGAGATACAGTAAAGAAAACCAAGGAACTCCAGACGATGGGAGGAAGGGGAGAAGGAGCAACAGTAACTTAAACCAATGCTAAATGAGTGAACAATGGAGGGAATCCCTGCTTTGAACCTCCCAGGGAGGCCTGGCTGGGTAATCTGCCTTCCACAACCATGGGCTTTCCTTTGATCTCATTGTCTTCCTATTCCCTGCCCTGAAAGTTCTGTTGGGCAGTACAGAGCTACATATTTAAGACTTGCCTGTAAGAAGCGCCCCTTCTCTGCTGCCTCAGATACTCATTTAAAATGCATAGTAGCAGTTATCTGTTCCTGAAACAATACCCAAAGCAAGGCCCCTTAAGAGCAGCTGTGCCAGTGATCCCCTGGCTGGACACTTAGGAGTCTCGGTCTGAGGACCACAGCCGACTTGAAAACCCTCAGTAAATGGAGCCCTTAATTAGTCCTCTACACACTGGCTTTGTGGGCCTGTCATGCAGAGGCCCCAGGAAGTCCTCTTGGAAAAGGCGGCCGTGAAGTATTAGCAAACTCATCACAAACAACTCCACTGCAGAAACAAAAAACCATCCACGCACACAGTAAAAATCACATAACGTTCCCAGCAAATGGAAAATGCTTTTGGATTATCTCTATCTCATCTGCGTCTCATTATGCAGTCATTTACTCTGCTCAGATTCAGTGAGTGTTTCAGTGCCCAGGATGAAGAGGACACCAAGAACTGGCTGCTTAACTCCACGGCTTGGCTGAAATACTCAGGAAAGAGCTGAAGTCAACTTGGAATTCAACACGAGGGACTTGCTGCTTCTCCCTCTCCCTCCCAGATTCCCTCCTCTCCCTTCTCCTTTAAAGAAAACCTGTATCGATTTCAAAATGCTCCCAATTTATTTCCTTTTCAATTTGCTTTGGTTTGGTTTAAAAGAGGTACTCTTATTTACCAGGCACCCTTACTTTAAAATAATTTAACACTGAATGTCAAGAGACAAAGATACGAGTACCTTCGGACACAGAAATACACTCATGGGCATCCATCATTAGAGAATGAGTAAGGCATGACGGCTTGCACAGAAGGGGACAGCAGTGTCATGTGGAATAGGGACAGCCTCAGAAGTCCAACTGTAGGCCACGTACCTGTGTGACTCTTTACCCAAACAAGCCATTATATGAAAAAAGTATATCCGAAGTAGCAAAAGAATCCAAAATAGCATGTCCAGTGTAATTATGCCCATCTTTTCAAAATCAGTGGCATAGATAGAAAAAAGGCTGAAAAGAAAACCCTTAGAATGCTGTCTTTGTTTTTGTCATGATCAGTGCTGCAAATGCTTTGTTTAGGGGACTACTGGGGTTCCCTTCCACCACTGGCTTTTTTCTACTACATGTTAAAAATGATCTTTAATGAGCAAATACGTCTTTTAAAAGTCTAATTTGAAATTGCCTTTGTTATTTAAAATGTCTTCGAAGACTGTGAAGTCCATGCAATTCCTAAGAGTTGCAGGTCAGCCCAGCTCTGGCTTTCCTTTCTCCCCCACAGTGATTTATCTGATCCCTTATCTCTCCAGGATCACGTGGCTTGTCTTACAAAGCCCCTGAGAACAAAGCAAACATCTAGGTTAAACATACTTAAATAAAGTTGCACTCTGGTGAAAACCGCTTTGAATTTTTTCAAAACCATTTGTTTCAACCACAGTATTTGTTCCAAATTAAGTAAACATTGCTAAAAGAAATCATACTGAATCTGCATTTCTTATCAGACTGAAGGCAGGATACGGTTCTAAACTTTCTTGTGTGTTTTTCTCTATTTCTCCTTGAAGCTCTAAGTGGGCACAGGTGATTAAGAACTGAAGTTGCTTGGGGGAACAAAGCCTGCAGCAGGCATTTCTATGTAATGGGTGTCTTTTTATTTATCCGCAATTTACAGGAGTGTCACTCATCAACCCTGAGCTCCATGCCCAGCTAGTCAGTGTCACACATTAATGGTATTAGTGCCCAGAAAGAGGGGCTATGGGAGGATTATCATCACAAATCCATTGTTATTGGGGAGGCGGGGCTTATAGTTCATCTGGTGGGGGTGGGGCTGGAGGCCTCAGATCAAGATAGAGAGGGGAGAGACTGGCCTAACTTGGTTTCTTCAGCCTTCAGCCTCCCAGTCTAGTCATCTGAGCTTCTTCTTTTTTACCTTTTCTTTTTTTTTTTTCTTTTCTTTTTTTTTTTTTATTGTTGTTTTTTGAGACAGGGTCTCACTCTGTTGTTCAGACTGGAGTGCAGTGGCACAATCACAGCTCACTGCTGCCTCAACCTCCTGGGCTCAAGCAGTCCTCCCACCCCAGCCTCCCAAGTAGCTAGGACCAAAAGCACACACCACCATCCCTAGCCAATTTTTTATTTTTTGTGGAGATGGTGTCTCACTATGTTGCCCAGGCTGGTCTTGAACTCCTGGGCTCAAGTGATCCTCCCACCTCAGCCTCCCAAAGTACTAAGATTACAGGCGTGAGCTACAGCACCTGGCCCCCATCTGAGTTTCTCAGGCACAAAACTCCATGGCACCCACTTTCTGGTACCCGTCAGTGCTCACCCACCAGGGGAGGTGAAGCCCCAGAAGACAAACATCAGAGCCAGACGCACCATGAGATCCTCCCCGACCGGGACAACTCCAAAGCAGCAGGACCCTCCGAAGAGCACATCTGGGTCAGGGCACGGCCGAGGACAGGCAGGGTCAGGGTTTGAAAGAAGGCAGGCCAGCAGGTAGACAGTCATTACCGAGCTTGCCCCAGGGCAGGTATCATGTTGCTGGACTACTCGTTCATTTAGTTCTATCCAAAATCTGCAGACTTGGGCATTTTCCAGAGTCAACAGAGGTTCAAAGAGGGGAGACTATCTGCCCAAGGTTACACCATCAGTACAAAGCGCAGCCAAGATGTGAATCCAACCCTGCTGGCAACACAACCACTGCAGGCAGGTACCACTCCATTTCACAAGGGGAGACCTAGCCCTCAGGGAGCTGAGTGCTGGCCACACAGAGGCCACAGACAGGTCTGGTACTGGGGTGGTCCCTGGGGCAGCTGACAGAAATGGGAAATCCAGAGCGAAGAGACCCACTAGGTTAGGACAGACAGCCCTGCAGACCCAGAGAGCAGCTGTAGGGCATGCGGCACGCAGGGTCCCCTTCTGCAGAGGTGCGGTGTGCCACCAGACTCCGGGCCACCTGGGACCCCCAGGGAGGGCTACTGCTGGTTCCAGAGAGTTCTTGCCTTTCCCACTACCAGGCATGTCCTTGAAACAAACCCCATTCCTGCAGTTAGCTTGAGAGGTGTCACTTGCTTCTAGCTGAGAGTCTAGCTGAGAGTCTGAGTAGCACAGGAGCTTCGGGGGGGGGGGGGGGGGGAGAAAAAAATCACTGAAGCAGTAGCTCTTTGTGGATGAGCTTAAAAACAAAGCCCAAAGTGGAAGAAATGAAAACATAAGGCGCCTTACAAAATTTTCCCAAAAGACTCCAAAATCTCTTCTGAGATTAGTTGTGTTCTGGAACTATTGCCAAGAGCTGTGCCAAAGGCAGCAAACTTTCTTTTACAGAGATAAGGACTCATGCTCACTGAAGGCTACCAGCCTGTCTTGCTTTGTGATTTGAAAGGCTATCAGCTGTGCACACTGCAATTTTTACTTTGACAAAGAGCTTATTTTTCCTTGCTTTCTAAAGTTTCATATATGAAGAAACATACACACACACACACACACACATATATATACTGGTTAATTTTCTTTTTAAAATACTAGGGACTTCACATAACACGAAATTACTAAGGACTTCACAAGGCATTAAAAGTTACATGTGAGATCTACCTTCAAAGGCAAATTTGTGATATTTGTGATATCTGAGCTTAGCCAGAACCTCGAAGGCAGAAAATCCCAAAGCCTCAGAGTTCTGACTTGATTGTATTAAATATAAATGCAATAAATTAACGGGAAAAAAACCCTCAGACTTTCTGACTCCAAAGTGGCGACACTGCCTTCACGGAATTTCTGTGCAGCAGTCTGGGCTGCAGTGCATGGTTTTAACTCAGCTTCCTGACAGAATGATGGCTGGGCTGACCCACGGGCAAGCCCAGGTCACTGCATGTTAAACTGGCAAGAGGGCTTGTCCTTTGATGGGTTGTGTAGTGGCCTAAAGACACTCCTCCAGTGTCTCTTACATGCCAGACTTTTAGTGTTTTCTTTAAGTGATGAATATTGAAGAAAACTATATGAGAAAGAGTCAATGTGTAGGAAAGATGAGATAGCTTGGTTTTCCTTAGGGAGACAGTAGATTGTGGTGGAAAGAATTAGACTGGAATTTGAATACTGTCTCTGGCACTTAGCAGCCAACAACGGAACAGGACTGACCTCTCTGGACTAGTGTTCTCATTGACAGATTTGGACTGATGATAGGATTATTGAGAAAATTAAGCAAAACAAAACAAGTAAAGCATGTGCATTGTGCCTGATAACAGGCATTCAATATTGCATTTGTTACTTGCGATGAATTATTTGGTGAATGTTTACCTATTATAAAAATGAGGATCAATATACATTTTCTATAAAAGAAAGTCTTCCAATGTCTTTTGCTTTTCTATCACTTCAAAGGAAGAATAGAAAGTAATGCATTTTGGTAAAGGACACACTAATACGGACTGCGAAATTCCATGACACTCTTGGAAAGAGAAGCACTGTGTGACCTTATCAAATGATGCACTAACTTTCAGTTAGTTCAGAGGGGACTTTTCCCATAGCAAGAAGCAAGAGGACACAGCCCATGCACTGGAAATGACATCAAAACAATGCTCCCCAGAAAGGCATGAGCGACCTGCGTGGGGGATAAAGAAGCCTCCTCCGTCCTCCCTCCTGCCCTTCGCTCTCCCCTGAGCCGTGAAGTGTGTTCTTCTGAGCCCTGCTGTGGCACAGACAAGCGTGCTCTGCCACACAGGGGCCACTCACCGGTTCCCTTCCTGTGGGTTTTTACTGGCCTGGTTTGTGTTTAGGATTAAAAAGAGTGAGAGGTCACTCTTCTTCCTATTCAAAATTGATGCTGGTTGATAACCTGAAACAAATACCTCTTATATCTACACAAAATACATAGTCAAAAGGAGTAACTAATGTTAACATAAAGAGGAAAAGGCACAATTTTCTCACATACAGTTGTATCCCCAGCATGCAGTGAGTTCTCTTTTCTCATTTGTTTGTTAAATGAGAAAAAAGAAGGAATGGATGAAGTGAACTAGGTTCCATTTAGTGACACACAGTGAGGGCAGGTGACTCAGACAGAGGAACTTGTCTGGGAAGGCAGAGGTGCCACCACAGTCCTGTCTGGGGACTAGGAAAGGAAAACCCAGGAATTCATGGGGCCAGGGCAGGAAGACCTAGGAGTGAGGACGTGGGCTGCCTGCTTCATCACAGTCGCCTGAATTCCAGACTCAGGATGCCAGGGAAGGCTTCGAACGGAGCAGAGCAGTGGCGGAATGTCTGCACTCCACTTCGACATTCTAATCCCTGGGCCCGGTGTGCTGGCTGAGGCACACGACAAAGGGGCTCTCTGGCCTGCTAGAAGCCTGATAAAAGAGGACACACTGTACCCCCCACAGGAGGGACAGACTTGGCTCCATCTGCCAGAGAAGAAAGGTTTGCACATTTAATCGTTTTCGCAGGCCCTGGCTCTGCCTGTGTCGTGCTCACTCACAGTGTGGTTCGTAAGGAGGAGGGGGGTCTCCACAAGGCACACACTCCATGTCTTGAAAGCCGACAAGTTTTGTCTTCCTATAAAACCTAGAAGAGAGAGGAAAACACTCCTTGTTAGTGCTTTCATCTAAGCTTACAGTTGTGGTCATAAATTACCAGCAGTCTCCATTACCAGTTCTGTGGTTAAAAGTACACAGAGGCTTAAATAATAGTATCTTAGGTAGACACATTTTTGGACAGGAAGCAGTGAACACTTAAGAAATATCAAATTCCCCTAAACATCATTTTGCAGATGCTTCTCTGCACTTCTTCTGTATTGGGGTGGGGGTGCAGATGGGGGGATAAAAAGTCAGTGGTCTTCGGCATTTCTATTGAAACTTAAACTACAAAACACCTTATACATGAATAAAGAACTAGTTTTTAGCATTTGGAATTCAGACACCAAAAAACCAAGCAACCATAAAAGCAATGGAAAAATGCAGGGAAATCCTTATACAATCTTGATACGGGAATGTCTGTCTAGGCAACAGGAAACCAGAAGTCAGAGTGGAAGAGATTAACAGCAAATCACACACACACACACACAGATTTAAAGACATCTGAAGGGCAAAAATGAATAAATATAGCACCATCAATATAGGTAATAGTCAAACAAAGATTGAAAAATTGTCCTAATTACAGTACTGTCTATACCTTCACTCTATAAAGTAAAACTTAAAAATCATGACGGTGAAAATGAACACTATAATTGAAAAATAAGCAAAGAACTTTCATTCCCAAAAGAAGAATGTTTCATAATTTAAAAATTTCATAAACTGAAAAGCATGATGCAACTAAATGTTTTTAAAGAAATTTAAGATGAAAATGTTTAACTTCATTATTAATCAAGTACGTTCACGTTAAAATGAAAATATATCATTTTTACTTACAAAATTGGGAAAGTGCTGGTGTGGGTGTAGGCCAATAGGTATATGTATATACTGCCTGTGGGAACATAAATTGCCGCTTTTAGGAGGGCAATTTAGCAATGTGTCACTAGAACTCAATAAAATAGTTTACATTTCTTATCTAGTAATTTCCTATTTAGAAACTCATCCTAAAGAAATAATCAACTGGGTAAAGATGTTTGTGTAAGAATACAATCACAACATTGTTTATAAAAGAAAAAAAAGCTAATTAGGCACAATCCCAATGTCCACCAATAGAAATGACCAATCAGGATAGACCCAATGGAACGCCAGATGGCCTTTAAAAATGATGATGAAGACCTGCCATACACATTTTTAAAAATTCATGAAATATCATTAAGTGAAAACAAAGGAATATATATGATATAATTCCATTTCGTGCAGGCACGCACTTTTCTATCAATTTTCTCAGATTGCTTACCAAAACATATAAAAATAGTTACGTGTAGCTAGGCACAGCGGCTCATGCCTGTAATTCCAGCACTTTGGGAGGCTGAGGCAGGTGGATCACCTGAGGTCAGGAGTTCAAGACCAGCCTGGCCAATATGGTGAAACCTCATCTCTACTAAAAATACAAAAAATTAGCTGGGCATGGTGGTGGGCACCTGTAATCCCAGCTATTTGGGAGGCTGAGGCAGGAGAATGGCATGAACCTGGGAGACAGAGGTTGCAGTGAGCCAAGATTGCACCATTGCACTCCAGCCTGGGCAATAAGAGTGAAACTCCATCTCAAAAAAATATATATGTATATATTTGCAATGAAAAAAGTTTGCGAGTATATTATAAACTGAATATTAACAGTGACTATTTCTAGATTGTAGGAATTCAAGTGATTTTCTTTTTTTCGTACATACAACATAAATTTTCTATAACAAATATAGTAATATAGAGAACAAGTCTACAGAGACAGGCAGATGCAATTATTTTGTGAAACTGGATAATGTAGTAGCCAATCTGTATAATTTATGGTAGAAGCAAAATTTGCATTTGAAACTAGGTAAATTATCTCAAATGCCCAGATACACTCGGAAATTGCTCAACATTCTATTTTCACTTGATTATGACAATCTTTCCAAAGCATATATAACACAGTGACTTCCCATTAGACATTAATAGAATTACTCATTTTGGAATTTATGAAGTAAAAATTAAAAAAAAAAAAAACAAGTTTGAGGACTCATACTTCCTGATTTCAAAACATAATACAATGCAACAATAATCAAAATAGTGTGGTATTGGCATAAAGACAGACAACTAGACCAGCGGAATAGATAAGACAGCCCAGAAGCAAACCCTTGTGTATATGGTCAATGACTTTCAACAAGGTGCCAAGACCACTCAGTGAGGAAAGAACAGTCTCTTTAAGGAATGCTGGAGAAACTGGACATCCACATGCAACAGATTAAAGACCTAAAAGTATAAAACTCCTAGAAGAAAATGCAGAGGAAAAGCTTCATGACATTAGATATGGCAATGATTGCTTAGATATGACACCAAAACCACAGGCAACAAGAGAAAAAAGTTGACAAATGGGACTACATTAAACTTAAAATCAGAGGACACAAACATTCCTAAGAAATGGAAGAAAATATCTGCAAATCATATGTCTGATAAAGGGTTAATATTCATATTATATAAACAATTCCTATAAACTCATCAATTAAAAAATCAACCTAATTTAAAAATGGGCAAGGGACTTGAATAGACATTTCTCCAGAGAAATGTCTTTGGAGAAATATCTCACATGGTTGACAGGTATACAAAAAGATGTTCAACATCACTAATCATCCCTGAACTGAAAGTCAAAACCACATGAGATACCACCTCACACCCATAAGGATGGCTACTATCAAAACAATAACAACAAACAGATAATAACAAGTGTTGGCAAGGATGTGAAGAAACTGGAACCCTTGTATACTGCTGATGGGACTGTAAAATGGTGCAGCCGCTATGGAAAACAGCACGGAGGTTCCTCAAAATATTAAAAACAGAACTACCATATGATCCAGCAATCCCACTACTGGGTCTATATCTAAAAGAACTCAAATCAGCGTCTTGAAGAGATACTTGCAGCCCGTATTCATTGCAGCACTATTCACAGTAGCCAAAAGGCAGAAGAAACCCAAATGTCCATTGATGAATATGGATAAACAAAGTATTTCACAGAATGAAATACTATTAGTCTTAACAAGTAGGGGGTACCTGTCACATGCTACAACATGGATAAACCTTGAGGACATGATGCTAAGTGACACACGCCTGTCATGAAAGGACAGATACTGAATGACTCCAATTCTATGAGGTACTTAGAGTAGTCAAATTCATGGAAACAGAGAAAGGTGGTTCCCAGGGGCTAGAGGAAGAAGCAAAGGGGAGGTGTTTAACAGGTATAGAGTTGCAGCTTGAGAAGATGAAAAAGTTCTGGAGATCTGTTTCACAACAGTGTGAATATACTTGACTCTACTGAACTGCACACCTAAAAATGGTTAAGATGGTAAATTTTATGTTACGTGTTTTTCATCACAATAAAAAATGCATATAAATTTTTTTTAAAAAAATCACAGGACAATATAAAGGCACCTTCTTCTTTAAGACATCTTGCTAAACACTGTAACATATCCAAATTAATACTTTTATCTTTTCAGCCAGAAAACTTGCCCAATAGAAGTTCATTGAATTAAATATCGAGAAAGCACAAAATAGTGTTTTATATATAAAAACTCATTTCATGTAAAAAGCAAAAAAAATATAGAATATCCAACATTCTCAAGAACAAATATTGGGGATACAGAAATCCATCTTTTAACACTTAAAAAGTTAGGAAAATGGGAAGTATTGAGGATCAAGTATAGACACTACTTAACATTTTAAAAATAAAGAATTCTAACTGACAAAACAGTTTTGAGGTCTGAGTTTTCCCTGACAATCAAATAAAATACATTTGCCAAAAAATTTCTAAAAGTTTGAGGATCATGAGACAAATGAGGCTAGAAGGTTGTCATGTTTTGAATGACCATTTTTATTTTTTAATTAATTAATTTTTTAAATTTATTTTTTGAGATGGAGTCTCGCTCTGTCACCCGGGCTGGAGTGCAGTGGCGGGATCTCGGCTCACTGCAGCCTCTGCCTCCTGGGCTCAAGCCATCCTCCCACCTCAGCCTCCCAAGTAGCTGGGACTACAGGTGTGCATCACCACACCTGGCTAATTTTTGAATTTTTTTTAAAGATGGGGTTTCGCCATGTTGCCCAGGCTGATGTCACACTCTTGAGCTCAAGCGATCCACCTGCCTCAGCCTCCCAATGAAGAGGAATTTTTAATTGAACGGAACCCGAACAGCACTGGTTAGCCTAATGAACACAGTGTTTGAAAACTGCTGTTTTAAGAAAATCTGGCTGTAGACCGTTAATTCTTCAATCAATGAGTGCACTTCTGCAAGGAGATGACATGCTATAGAACAACTCTGGTCTTACAATGACCTCACTTAACACAATGTTGAAGGCAGTTACTATGCCCTGTAAATCACAGTCAAGTCAGGGCGGGATTTCCTGAAGCGTCTGTGAGACACTGGATGAGACACTGGATGACAGCGTTGCTCTGTCCTGGGCTCTTGCTAGCACTTTGCTTCATGCTGGTCAGTCGGCCTGCTGTTTGTGTTCCTCAACAATCCACAGCAATGGCCCCTTATTTGAAGGTGAACAAATGCTAATGACAAGATTAATCATTAGAGTAAGAGTCTAGGTCTCCTCAACAGTGTCATGGTTACTAGCACAGACCAGAGAGCTGAGGCGAGGGGATGTGAAAACCCAGGCAACTCAGGCAGCTTCCAGGAGCAAGGGGTCTGCGGAGGGTAGGGTGAGGGTGAAGTGGGCACACAGCCCAGACGGGCAGAGGCAGTCCCTGTGATTCCCCGTCAATCAGTCACGGAAGCCCCAGGGGTGACCTCCCAGTGAAATCAGACATGCACCTAAGCATGGGGCAGAGGAGCTTCGAGGTGAATCCCAGTTCTTTCATTTACAAGCTGGGTGATTCTGGGAAGTCATTTACCCACTCCGAGAACCAGTTTCCCTCTTTGTGAAGAGGGGATGGTAGGAATCCCTGCTTTACAGAGTGGTTCAGATGATAGTAAGTGCTCAATGTTAGTTGTCATTGTCACCAGAAGAAGCAAAGAGCTGGCGGGGGCCAGCCTACTCTTCAGGGCAGGTTCCAGTTTCCCTGAGCCAGGAAGGAATCAGGAACCGGGCGCTGGCAGAGGAGCCTGGAGGCCTGTTGGTCACACTCTGAAAAAGTCATGTGAAGTTTTCACTGGCCCCAAAATCATCAATTGGCAATAATGTCCAACATTTCATTAGGGCTTCCAATGGCTTAGGCACTTGCTACGCATTTTACATGCCTTCTATTTCTAATCCTTCTAACAGTTCTGCAGGGTGGATTCTCACAGCATGGCCATTTGACAGTGAGAAGAGTGCATGTCAGAGAAGTTAAATGACTGGTCTAAAGTCACAGAGCAGCTGTGGGAATAAGGGGACCGGCTGTCTCGAATGACTCAAATTATGGGCAGAGGACTGAAGATTTCCCCACCCTACCTGCTACTGAGAGGGAAGCAGCTGGTGTCCTGGGGCGCCTGGGCCTATGGGCAGCAGCAGGTTCTTGCTAGAGAATGAGGCCACAGGAGGCAGACTGGCACCAAAAAGAGCAATGCCCACCTTATGCCTGACTTCTGCATTACTGTTTGGGGAGCAATATGCATTTTGCTCACGTCTTTCTGCCTCCCAGTTTTTCTGCTTGTAAAACGGGTTTCAACCATTTGGTTTCTTCACAGAAGTACAGTCAAGTTGGAAGAGTACTTTGAAAACACTTTGGAAAGACCTGGGTAAAAGTCACTATGTAATTATGCCAGCCTCATATACCAATGCTGACTTAGAAAAGAATGGGATTTTAACGTAATCGTATAAATAAATTGTGAAACATCACTCGTCTATTCACTTATAACTCTCCTGTAGCTAAGTATTTACTTAAAGAATAAACAAACACTGTAGAAACCAGAGCAGCCGGCTCAAATGACAATGACCACAGGGAAGCAGGAGGAACCAGGCATGGTGGAGTCCCGGGCAGACCCGCTCCCCTACTCCAGCAGCACAGCCCTGTGTGGGCTCTATAAAATCCCAGTCCTAGATCAGGCCTTTCCCCACCTTCCCTGGGCACTGCCTACCTCAGCCTGTACATCCCCTGAAGACCTCATTTCCCTACCCCCAGATGAAGAGAGTAGACATGCACAGACAGGCTTTTATCAGAGAACTGGAGAACACGAACAACAGAGGTGTGTGAGATGTTCAGTTCATGTCCTCAATTAGATTCGCACAAGATCAAAACTCTGGGTAATGCTATCCACAGATATTGTCACAGGTCTGAGATTACAGAACATTCCTTTTTTTTTTAAAGCACAGATTTATTGACTTATACTTTATATACCACACAATTCACCCATTTAAAGTGTACAGTTTCTTTTTTTTTTTGAGACAGAGTCTCGCTCTGCCGCCCAGGCTGGAGTGCAGTGGCCGGATCTCAGCTCACTGCAAGCTCCGCCTCCCGGGTTCACGCCATTCTCCTGCCTCAGCCTCCCGAGTAGCTGGGACTACAGGCGCCCGCCACCTCGCCTGGCTAGGCTAGTTTTTTGTATTTTTTAGTAGAGACGGGGTTTCACCGTGTCAGCCAGGATGGTCTTGATCTCCTGACCTCATGATCTGCCCGTCTCGGCCTCCCAAAGTGCTGGGATTACAGGCTTGAGCCACCGCGCCCAGCCTAAAGTGTACAGTTTCATGGTTTTCCATATGTTCACAGAGTTGTACAACCATCACCACAATCAATTTAAGGACATTTTCATCACCCCCAAAAGAAGCCTCATAACCTTATCAGTCACCTCCCATTCCCAACCCTCCCCAACCCCAGCCCTTAGGCAATACTAATTTCCTTTCTGTCCTTGTAGATTTGATCATTCTGGACATTTCAATAGAATCGTGTAATATGCCATCATTTGTGACTGGCTTACTTCACTTAGCATAGTTTTCTAGGTTCATCCATCTCGCAGCATATGTCAGGATTTTCTTCCTTTTCACTGATGAATAATATTTCATTGTTTGAATATATCCCATTTGGTTTTTCCATTTATCAGTTGATAGACATTTGGGTTTGTCTTAGTCAGTTTTGTGCTGCTGTAATAGAATATCACAGACTAGGTAATTTATAAACAACAGAAATTTATTTCTCATAGTTCTGAAGACTGGGAAGTCCAAGATCAAGATGCCAGTATCTGGTGTCTGGTGAGGGCCTTTCGGCTGCACCCTTCAGAGGGAAGAAATGCTGTGTGCTTACGTGGCAGAAGGTGGAAGGGCAATAAAAGGAACAAATTCCCTCTGTCAAGCCCCTTTATCAGGGCACCTTTGTGAGGGGAGGGCCCATCATGACCTAATTACCTGTTAAAGGCCCCACCTCTTAATACAATCGCATTGGCAATACCTGAGTTTTGGAGGGGACACATTCAAACCAGAGCTGGGTTGTTTCAGTGTTTTGGCTGTTACGTAAACTGCTGCTACAAACACTAGTGTACAAGTTTTTGTGTGGACGTGTTTTCAGTTCCCTTGGTTATATACCTAAGAGTCAAACTGTCAGGTCACATGGTAACTCTATGTCCAACTTTCTGAAGGAACTCTAGACTGTTTCCCAACCTGGCTGTACCCTTTGCTGTTCCCACCAACAGTGTATGAGGGTTTCAATCTCTCCATGTCATCACCAACATTCCAGTCTCTCCACGTCATCACCAGTTACTGTCTGGCTTTTGTTGGCTATAGCTATCTTAGTGGGGTTGAAGAATGTGGGTTTGATTTGCACTTTCCCTGATTGTTAATGATACTGGGCAACTTTTCATGTGCTTACTGGCCATTTGTATATTTCTTTGGAGAAATGTCTATTCAAATCCTTCATTCTTATTTTAATTGAATTATTTGTCTTTTTATTATTGAGTTGTAAGAGTTCCTCACATATTCTACTTAAGACAGTTCCTTATCAGACATATGATTTGTCAGTATTTTCCCCTATTTTGTGGGTTGTGTGGTTGTGTTTTGTAGTACACAAAGTACTTTTGAAGTACCTTTGAAGTACAAAGTTTAAAATTTTGATAAAGTCCAACAGAGCTATATTTTCTTTTGTTGCTTGTGCTTTTGGTGTTAGCCCACTACATCTTACAGCTCCCTAGGTGCTGTGTCTCTGTATATGACCATGCTGGACCCACTAGGCTATTTTCTACTCTGCTTCCACCCTTTAGGCCCAGAGCTTTATCTCCCCTCTAGCCTCAACAAGACCCCAACCCCGGGATATCTGGTCAAAACCACCCTGATCTTGTGGTGATCCAGTTAGAGTCTTGCAGCATGAATTCTGACGTTAGACTCCCATGATGTAACTCCCAGACTCACCACACACAGGTTAGGGTGATCTTGCCTGAATAATCTTAATCCTTAGTAAGTCTCAGTTTCTTCCTTTTTAAAACATTGTGAAAATTATAGAAAATAATTCATGAAAAGTACTTGGCCAGGTGCCTGGTACATTGTAAGTAATAAATGTTCGCTGCTCCTGCAATGCAGTTTCTGGTTGTCTCTTACTTTTGCAATACAGACTGGCTTCGGATGCTCCCGGGTTTCTGCTGCTTCTCTCTTCTGTCTTTGGTCAGTAACTCTGGCTCCACTCTAGCTCCATTAAGCTCTAAGGATATTCGGCTTCATCCCGTTCTCTGCATACTTGGTGTAGCAATGGCTCCTCCCAGCCTTCCAGGTCACCCACCTTGCCACCCTGAGTCCAGCTCTTCATCTAGACTCCCTCCTCCAGCTGTCTGTATTAATCCATCCCACAGTTACTTAGAAGCCATCAGGATTTTAACTTCCTCCTCCCTGGTGCTCCCTCTGGCCCAGGTGTGGTCCCCCTCCTTATTGACAAGTCTATTTAAGGCTTCTGCGTTCGCACCTGCCCGCCCCTCCCCTGCTCTCTGTAACGTGGTGTACTGCACTCCTCCCTCTCCCTGCCACTCCCTTGGCCTCCTGGCGGTTTTTTACCCACACCAGGTGGATGCCCACCTGAGAACCTCTTGCTGGAGGTTCCCTCTGTCTGTGGTGTTCTTCCCCACCTCTCTGCTTGGCTCAGGGCCTCGTCTCCTTCAAGCCTTTGCTCAGATCTCACCTTTGAATAAAGCCTATCCTGATGACCCAATTTAACACTGTCACTGTCCTGCCCCTCACTGCGGCCATGCCCAATCTCCCTTGTCTGCCTTAGGGTTTCTTCCAAAGCGATTATCTTCTATCTTTCTGCATAATTTGCTTCTTTATTTTTTACTATTTAAATATTTTTAAAACCCTGTAAGAAGCCGGGCATGGTGGCTTATGCCTGTAATCCCAGCACTTTGGGAGGCTGAGGCAGGCAGATCACCTGAGATCAGGAGTTGGAGACCAACCAACATGGAGAAACCCTGTCTCTACTAAAAATACAAAAAATTAGCCAGGTGTGCTGGTGCATGCCTGTAATCCCAGCTACTCGGGAGGCTGAGAGAGAAGAATCACTTGAACCCGGGAGGAGGACGTTGCGGTGAGCTGAGATGGCACCATTGCACTCCAGCCTGGGCAACAAGAATGAAACTCCATCTCAAAAACAAACAAACAACAACAACAAACAAACGAAAACCTACAAGAATATAAGCTCCCCACGGGCAGGGATCTTTACCACTTTATTTTCTGACATAGACCAAGCGTGTAAAGCAATGCCTAAGGTGGGTGGGCAAATCCCTGCTGAATGGCTGAATGGTGTGACCTGCCCTCCTCTGATGCTAATGAGGGTGACGCTGTCAGAGAATTGCGGTCGCATGCGTCCCCTCTTTTGTGGGTTGCTTGTTCATTTTTCTGTCCATTTGTCCAAGTGTTCTTTTTTATTGATTTGTAGGAACTCCTTAGATTTTCATAACAGAAGTCCTTTGTTAGCATGCCTATTCATTTTCTTCACAGCCAGTGTCTGCTGCACGCATGGCACACGGTACCACGGATAATCCAGTGCTTACTATTGAAAGAAGTCACACATACTCCACCAGCTCTTCAAGTTAATATCAGCACGCATTCCAGTTTAGAACGGAACAAGGGAATTGCCTTTTTAAAAGTTAACTTGATTAAATAATTACAAGGGAAAGAAACCGGTCAACTCACCCTGGCAAGCAGTCCCCGCAGATGGCATCACTGGTGGCTGAGCAATTTGCCTTCTGAAAGCGGTTCACCAGTGCGCAGTCCAGACAGGGCTTGCATTTCTGGAAGCCCCAGTCCTCCTTGAACCTGTGCAGCCGGCACGTCACACACTGTGCATCCTCCCCATAGCCGAAGCCACATTCCTGTGGGGATTAACGGGCAATAGAAAGCTATTCAGACTTTGCAAGCGTGAAAAGGAAAGACCGCTGAGATGAAACGAAGACCTGGTCTAATAATTACCAAGTGTCGGCCTTCCGAGACACAAAGGCAGCTCTTTCAGCAAGTTCAAATGTGTCTTCCACTGCTAATGATCTCTCTTACTACGGTAAGTCCACTTAGTGATCCACTTTATTCAAGAAGTCGTGAGCATGGGAATAATCAAGGGTCTCTCGGCTCCCACTGCTGCATGACTACCAGTGGCTGGCAGAATTACGGCACTTTCTTCTCCTCTAATTAAGCCAGTCATGTGCATGCTCAGAAGCCAAAGCCAGGGAAACATTCAGCCACTCACTTCTAAGGCAGAAAATCACTACTTTGATATCAGGGGTGTTATTTTCAAAAATGAGGATAAGTGCATAAGAAATTTCATTAGTGGACAAGCCTAGAAGTCAATCCAAACGGAGAGCTCCTTGAAAGAGTTAGCAATTTAGTATTTCCCGAGAGTAGAAAGAATCTTACATATGTGTTAAAAGGATGTTAACTTCCTGTTGAGACTAACTCTGTGGTAAGAAGACATCAAGCTTCTCTAGATTTGAACATCAGAACACACTGTTTTCCAAGAACGGGCAAAACAAATGGCTCTTTGACCCACATACAATCATTTCCACAAGTTCAAGAACTCAGTAAACTAGAGCATATCATATAACATAATTATAATGCAACTATAAAAAGAAGAACGTAGATGTGATCTGTGTTCATGACGATTTTAAAAACAAGTTTTAATACATAATTAGAAGTATGATTCCATTGTTTACAAAAGCATTCATGTAAGTACCAACATTTATGGGTGCTGACTCCAGGCCAAGAACTTTAAACCATTAACTCAATAATCCATACTCCTTCCCAATCAGGGCAGCACTGCCATTTTTCCCATTTCATAGACTGGGGGATAGAGCGTCAGAGAAGTTATGTACCTTGGGCCAGGTGACAGAAGTAGTGTTAGAAGCAGGATTTCAACCTACGTCGTCTAATTCCAGAGTCAGGCTTCATAACCACTACACTATAGGGCCTGCCAGGTCGATCTTTGTGATGTTTTCTACAGAACACTCTTCATTAACAAAAACCAGAAAACAGCTTAAGAGGAGCAAGAAGGACACCCACGCAGGCAGCAGGCTGGGCAAGCCCACAGATGCAGGCCGGATGCCACAGAGGAAGAAGGGTTTGCGCGAAATCTCAGTTTCCTCATCTGTAAACCCTGGATGCTAGAATACAAGTCCCACCTAGTTCAACATTCCCATTTTTTCTGTAAAATTTACGTATTTTAATTTCTTCATCCGTATCTATATACAAAATCAACTAAGCAGCACTTACTGGCCAAAAATTAAATGAAAACCATTCAGTTTTGAAGGATAGTGTTGCCTGTACTTAATCAACTACTCAACAAAGGATTCGGAGGAATCACGTCCATCTAGATTTTTACTAATTAACTCACTCACATTTTGGGTGAGTGATACTTTCTTTCCTCCCTTCAATTACTCTGCCTGTCTTTCAAACGTACATCAGGAGTGAGCACAACAAAGAACCGAGGAGAAAAAGGTGGAAGGTCAGCCTCTTCCTCACTCCCGAGAGCCCCAGCCATACAATGTTCCACATCAGAGGCACAGACAGGAGACAGCGGGGGAGAAAAACAACATTTGATTTAAAGAACTGATGAACAAGTTAGAATTTCTTGAAAATTGTTAACAGGGATTATCTCTTTCAGGGGAGGGGGAGATTAGAATTACGGGTTATTCTCAAGTTTTGTAATTCTGCAAAGCGTAATTTTTGCAAAAAGCATCCATTACTCTTGTAATAGGAAAACAATAAAACAAATGCATATTCAAGAAGAATTTCTTTGGACATGTGCTGGGTCTTTGTGGGGTGATCACTGTGGCTCTGGCTCTGTGCTGGGACACCTGTGTTTTTGCTGAGCACTTTGGCTGCTGGGAGAGCTGTGTGCAGGCACAGGCTTTCTGAAGTACAGGAGAGAGCCTCCCCCTCCAAAGTCCCTCGGGATCAAAGCACGGGTGCACGTGACCTTCTGGGGGTGGTCTCCACCTCGTTCCCATGCTGGCTTCTCCACAGCAAAGGTCCAGGCAAGAGCAGAGGGTTTCAAAATCACAAAGTTGATCCAGGCAGCTTGAGGTTGCAAGAGTCTCATGTACGAGTTAAAACACAACAAAGGAAAGGAGGAAGGAGGAGAAGTATACGGGAAAACAAAGGGAAAGAGAAAGGAGAATGCAGAGAAAGAGATGCATTAACTGGGAATAAAGTCCTTGGAAATTCTGTGTCAAGCCAGGTCAACATAAGAGGTGCATTAACTGGGAATAAAGTCCTTGGAAATTCTGTGTCAAGCCAGGTCAACATAGGAGAAAAGTATGTGTTTCCCTACATCAGATCTAAAGAGACACGAGTTTGAATGCCAGCTCTGCCACTTGTTGGCCAAGTTATTTCGGGAATTCTCCGATCCTCAGTTTCTTCATCTGTGAGATGAGGATAAGAATATCTGCCCTAAAGGTTGTGTGAGGAATAAATGGGAATACATATAAAGCTACTAAACTCTAAATCAAGCACAAAGTGCATTCTCTAAACAAATTATACCTGTAAGTGTTATGATTTTGGATTTTCTACAACCCAATAAAACAACTTTGCTGATTCAAGAATCATAAAGCTCCACCGGAAATGAGGGGATCATCAGACCCCAATTTCCATCTAAGACACTTTTATTGACTAAAAATCTTTGAAAAAGAAATAATAATTTTCTTAATTAAAAAAACGTGCATGGAACACAAACTCTCTCTAATTCTAAGTCAACTGCTGCACCGTGCTACAAGACAGTGCTGCGTTCCTGCCAGTCAGTCACTCAGCTGTGGCTCCCTGTCCTGCTGTCTGTCTCCAAGTCGCCTCCCCCCTCCGCTGAGAAACTGTGTAAGTAGCCCAATGGACGTAAACAGTTTTGAGTGTCACATCTCTTTTGAAAATGAACATACAACTTAATGTGTGGGAGGTCTTTGTGGTTATTTCTTGACAAAATAATAAAATTCATTGAACATATCCCAAATACTCATGGGAACTTTTATAGAGACTATTTGGGAAATTGTATTTAAAATAGATTTTATCTGAAGTATTTACTATTTTCAAAAATACAATATTTTTAAAAGTCTAATATTAATTTGAAACTATTAAAAAATAGCCTGTAGTTCATAAAAGTCTAAGAAATTGATGAAGTGATCATTCTACATGTTGAATTAACTAGAAACCATGAAATAACTAGAAATTCAGAGAAGGTGATTCCAGGGAATTAAATTACAGTATGGTGTCCATGACAGCAACTGCTTTTTGAGTTGACTGTCATATTTCTAATGCACCTTAAACAGAGACTCTGTAATTACTCATAATCCAGGCTATAAAGTAAACAGCATATAAATATTAAATTACCCCCAATATAAATGTCTGCTTTGATGTTTTCATTTCATTCAGTAAAACTGGGTGGTTAAAATGCCTTGAAATCTTCCCCATTAAGTTCAACAAATAACTACCGAGAACAAAAGAAAGAGGGAAAACAGCTGAAAGGGAAGCTCGACAGCCTCCGACCCATGGTGACATTGGTTAGCACAGACTGACACTGCCTTCACAAACTTGTGTCACCACCCTGGCCGAGATCATTTCTTTTTTCTTTTTATCATTTGTATACTGAAAAACTATTACGAACATGAGATTTTTTAAAAATACTCAAACAGTACACCTTTCTTCTCATCCCTGCTCCTTAACTTCCCACTCCCCCAACACAAGTTTTGGGGTGACCTGCCAAAAATATCCTCCTAGCGCGTGTGCATGTATTTAACACTGTTCAGGAACTAGATTTGTTTTCCCATGCCATTCATCTTGGAGAGTGCTCCGTATCAGCAAATAGAGAGTATTCCCTTGCATGGATGGAGCTGGAACTGTTCTTACCACTGCAGCCCAAATCCTGGCACAGACAGGGGGCAACCATTTAGGTTTGGCCCACTGCATTAGTATTGATCAGATGACCTAACCATGCAGCAAATGAAAACACTATCAAATCTTGTTTTTTCTCCCATAACTTTTGGATAGAAAGAAGTAATTTCCCTAGGTATATTATTTTCTGCTGCAGGCAGAGAAGTCAGCAAATAAATAATGAAATGAGCTTTGAGTTTAGCCTTTTGATAGGACTCTCTCCTTGACCAAACTCTAGATAGGTTATGAGCCACTTTCTATGGGGCCCTGTTCTCAAGAGCCCAGTTTCCCGAAAACCTGGCTAAATCCGGCCATGCTCAATATCTTATCAGGTTCCTCAACCCTCACCACTCCCCAGGTGATGCTGGTCACTCTGGCCGGTCTTCAGCAAGAATTCTGTGAGGTTATTTTAGCCAGAATCTCCCTCACCCCTGACGGTTCCTCTTCGTGATTTTCCATCCACCAAACCCACCCTGCTCTTTGGCTATATATCCCCACTTGCCTGGGCTGTATTTGGAGTGGAGCCCAGTTCTACACTGAGCTTCCATTTCCTCTACTGCAACAGTCCTGAGTAAAATCTGCTGTTCCACTGTCCAGTTCTGGGTTTTCTTTGACACTTTCCAAGTTGCACTAGAGTTGTCCCTCCCATCATGGCAAGAGGAGTGTGTGTGTGTGTGCGTGTGTGTGTGTGTGTGTGTGTGTATCTGGTGAGGGGAGGGCAAGGAGGGTACAGGCAGAGTATGTCCATCTTTAGCCTGGGCTTCAGGATAAGGGATATGTGATTATGTTTATGGAGCATGGTCCACCATTAATATCAATGGTAGAAATGCATTTCTGTTTTAAAATGCCCCATAGTCTGTATTTTGAAATTATGACCCGGTACCTTAAAAGCTTGAAGGAAGTACCTAGTACTTCCTCATATCCCTCAGAAGACATTTTTTATCAATAAACTTTAACATGGGAAAATATATGCATAGATAAAATAATAATGCAATAAAAAGGTATTATTACAGGGCCCCTACTTACTTCCTAAAATCATATGAGAAGTGAACAACCCATGTATCCAGTGCCTCCCTCCACCTCTCCTTCCCAAAAGCCTGGTGTCTAACAGGCCGGTGAATAAGAAATAAATGCCTGCTAATAAACAAATGGATGCACAAATATTATATAAGGCAGTATTTCCTAAATACTTAAAAAAAAATTCCTAGGGAGCAAAAGCCTGTAAGGGCCCTGGCAATGACTCCCAAGTGGCGAGGCCATACAGTCCTCCTGGGCTGAAGGGTGGCAGGCAGGATGGGCTGGGCTGGGGATGTCTGGGTGGTGTGGGGTCAGCGGCTTTCCTTATCTTGGTCCCAAGGGAGCAGAGGCTGGATTCAGCTGGGCTACTTCACCCAAGCTGGCAGCAGCAGTAGCTCTGTCACTCTGCCCAATATTTTTAAGCCACATTTGGTGGTTTTCCAGTAGCAAAATGACTCAAAGTAAACAGTCCCCAAATCCCCTTCTCTCTTTTCTCCCTCTGCAAATCCAGCCTTTAACAAAAACATAAGCCAGCCCTACCTACAGGTTGGAGTAGCAGCTCTTCAGACCGCAGGGGAGAACTCACAGACCCTCGTCGTCCAGGAAACACATTCTGGGCCTTGGCTGGAAAGCACTATTTATTTGTACAGCCAATGCGTTATTAACTGCGGGCCTTTGAACTCTAAAAGTTAAATGTTAAATTTTAAATGTGGATGGAGAAGTTATTTGAAGGGAAAATCTAGGGCATGGAAATGGAAATGACAAATTAGATTTATGTTGCTGGTGCTTAGAAATCAACTTTTAATTTCCTTTAATAAAACAACGCTGAAGAGATAGTTCCCCTCAACTTTCAGTTTCTGAAAATCTGTGCTTGAGTTTTTTAGAGAAAACTGACAAGCAAGAGCTTGTTAATATCTTACAACCATCCCTAGGCTAGATCAGTTATAATTAAACATAAATAAAGTGAGCAACACTGTAATTAAATGGCAGAAATGAAGCTCATTTTTTATGCTTGCAAATTAATTTTTTAAAAACTTTCCTCAGAGAGACAAAAATAGTTTTGAAAAATGTCAACATCTTCAGAAATATGAAGCTGGGCATGCCCGGTGTGGAGCAATGTTGTTGTTTACAAGAGTTAATTTTTTCACATTAACTAAAGTCCTCCCAATAATTGGTTAGAAAAGTTTACTTTGAAAACTGTGCCAGAGACCTGAAGCCTGTTTCAAGTGGTTCATGCAAAAACTAGTTTCCTGATTTACTGCTGCGAGGCGATCGTGTTAACAGCACATTGCTGGCATTAATACTGGTGAGGAGGATGGGCTGGAGCTGGGTGAATTCTAGGCAGTAAGAATTAAAAGTCTAATGTGGTTACTTCAGGAAAACAAAAATCATCCCTTCCCACATATCCCAAAGTTAGGTTTATTTTCGGGAGCTGAAAGGATGCCTGATGGCCGAGTAACCCTCACCATACTTATGGCTCAGAAGGCCCAGCAGGTACTAGTTACGGGGCGCCCAGAATAAGCTTTTGTATGTTTTGACTCTGAAATAGGAAAAACCTTCTGAATTATCTTTCTCATGCACTTTCAAAATCGAAATCCTGTAGTGGAGGAGAGATAGGGTAAATATGGCTCAATGGGATAAAATCCTCAGACTCCACAGGGTTCAGTGACCTGTCATATATTTTCCCCAAAAATGCAGAAAAGATAACTACGTACTAAGCAAAATTTCTAAGAACTGAATGGGAAGAGATGCTGCTTGGGGCTTACGGGGAAGGAAGCAAAGGAGCTAGTGAGAGGCGCCTGCTCAGAACGCCCGGGGCAACAACATCCGGCATGAGGAGCGTGGAGGACCGGAAACAGGAACTGGTGGCAAGGTCGAGGGTAGCTCGGGGGAGGGAGGACAGGAAGAAGGCTGCCCAGCAAGGCGGCTCCCGTGGTGCATGTGCGTTAGGTCAATATGATTCTGGTACCTCCTTGTTTTACAGGCTGGTCCTATGGCAGGATTGCTGGAAGAAAGTTAATCTTTCTAGAGTCGTACTGTGGACAGTACAATAACCAGACCCCAGGTGGCCTCATTCGATGTTCATCAATTAAAATGAAATAGAATATTCTGTAAGTGTTCAGTAACCTCAGTGGCTAGTTGTTCGTATACTGGAGACAGCAGATAGAGATGACTCCCACCATCACCGACAGCTGTATCAGAGAAAACTGCACTAGGCTGTTTACAAAAGGAGCAAGAGCTTGCTACCCCCACGTGGCTCCACCGCTCCTTCCTCCTGCACTGTTACTTACTAGCAGTGACAGTGGACCAGTCAGTGAACCACCGTGTCCCAGTTTCCCTGTCCATAAGATGGGGATGGTTATAGTCCCTGTTTGAAACACATGTTGTAAGGATTCCGTTAATTAATATACAAAGATCACATAGCAGCTGGCTCACTGTATGAAAAATTAGCCAATATTATCTTAGTTGCATAACATGTATTACAAGAGATAGTTCGTATTTATGTTAAGAGATGTCGTTTACGTGAACATAGCCCAAGATATCCAAGGTAAATGGTTAAAATAAGAATCTTTTAAAAGTGGCCAAAGAAGAGAAGGGTATCATCAAAGTCAGCAACAGTATCGGTGGATGTGGAGCTGCTGTGCAGACTTCTTAATACCTAAGAAGTGAAAAGAAGTGAAAAGAGGCTCGGACCTACTGACCACACACCACTGGCGAGTCAAGGCATAGATTACATTCAGGAATACGATTCCAGCAGCCCTAGCCAGCCCTGACTACACATTTTTATGGTAGAAAACTAACTAACAATGGGAAGGGATGCTCAGACACCTTGGGAAAAAATAGAATTGAATGCCTTCCAAAGAAAATAATAATTAGGAGTAATAAAACCACAGATGTAAAGTTTAACTATACCTGCTTAACCAAAGCACTTCCAAGCTTTAGTTTTAAGGCCCAGGTACATGTTTGTAATTGAAAGAACCTCACGACCCAGAGTGCGGAACAGAAAATGTCAGAAGTTTTAAGATACCTTTAATACAGAGAAACAAATAACATAGCAATGTTATAATAAAGGTTATTTGAAAATGCTAACGGCCTATTAAAAAATGTTCTTTTTACTCTCAATATAAAAAAAACCTTTAGTTCTACATATCAGTAGTTTGGTCTAGCTCTTCTTCTTTTTCATAATTAACTTTAAAAAGTTTTATGTTTATTCTGCTTTCAAAATTTCAAATACCATAGGTAACCAAAATTCTAAGCCTCAGTCAAAAAGGTAAGGGCCCTCAGACTTGTTTAATTACAAATTAAAAGGTATCCCTCCAAACTACCTATCTATTTATCTATTTATTTATTTGAGACAGGGTCTCACTTTGTCACTCAGACTTGAGTGCAGTGGTGCAATCTCGGCTCACCACAACTCCACCTCCCAGACTCAAGTGATTCTCCTGCCTCAGCCTCCTTAGTAGCTGGGATTACAGGCACCCACCACCACGCCTGGCTAATTTTTGTATTTTTAGTAGAGATGGGGTTTCACCATGTTGGCCAGGCTAGTCTTGAACTCCTGACCTCAGGTAATCCACCCGCCTCAGCCTCCCAAAGTGCTGGGATTACAGGTAAGCAACTGTGCCTGGCCCAAACTATGTATTTAATATCTCAAGTTTTAAAAAAGATTATTTATAAATGTAGTTGTCTGAAAAAATTTTAAAGCTTAGTCTTAGTCAAAAGACTAAATTTTCCCTTGATTTGTAAAGCTTGGAAATGAAAATTAGCCAGTTAAATGTAATTTTAATTTCAGTGATTTATCTGACTGTAATATACTCATAACTTATTTTTCTTTCCTCTGAAAGACATATGCAGTTGCAAAAGGAACAATGAAAAGAAGAAATCACAAATGAATGGACAATTTAAAAATATCTAACCTTAAAGTAACTGCTTATAAAAAGCTGAAGCTCTCTGAGTTAAGTGGGGTGGAAAATAAAAATATATTTATGTTTTCATTTGTGTATCTGAATCCTTTGCCTCTCTGTTGTATGTCAGAGCATGAGCAAAGTTAAGTTGCTGATTTTATTTATTATGAGCTAAAACTAAGATAAAAGACTTGGCAAAATATATGATTTATAATATATATACAAATTCATTCATTTTTATATTACTAGATTTAAGTGTCACTTTTTCCCCAAGAAATATTTGAGATTAACTGATTTGTTCAGTCATGTACTGTGTCAGGAGCTGGGTGCTCTGTAGATACAGAGTAGAAAAGCCGAACAACACGGGCTCCCAGGTGGACAGCCCAGGACAGGCATGCGGTAACATGGTATACAACTGTGCACCTGAGTGGGTCCTAGGAATCTCATTTTTCACTGACATTATTACCTGTACCTTTATTGCTCCTCACTCAGTTTGTCCTGGTCTTTTTTCAAAAAAAATTACAAATACGCAAACAGAAGGTGAACAAATGAAATAAGTACATAAAGGCAGAATTGTTCTGGTTGTTTCCCTTTGGCTGCTTCCTTCACGGATGGGGGGGAAGCGGCGGGGGATGGCTGTTTCAATCCTTATGGAAAACTGCTATCTAGAGAAAAATATTTCTTCTGGACAGCCATGGGAATATGAAATACAGCACCTGTTATCAGTTAGTGTTCTCAGAAGATGGATCACTTCTGTTTATAAACACAATTTTTTAGAGCAGTTTTTAGGTTCATGACGAAATTGAGAGGAAGGTAGAGAGACAGCCCTTATATGCCGTACCCTTCCCCGCCACACACGAAGGCTCATTCTTACCAGCACCCTGCACCAGAATGGTACATTTGTTACAGTCTAGGAACACATGACTGTCACCTAAGTTCCACAGTTTACATTAGGGTTTATTCTTGGTGTTACATTCTGCGAGTTTGAACAACACAGAACGATATGCATCCACCACTACAGTATCATACAGAGTAGATTCCCTGCCACCACTACAGGATCATACAGAGTAGATTCCCTGCCCTAAAAATCTTGCATGCCCACATATTCATCCCTCCCTCACCCTTACCCCTGGCAACCAGTGATCTTTTTACTGTTTCCATAGTTTTGCCTTTTCTAGAATGTCATAGAGTCGGAATCATACGGTAAGCAGACTTTTCCAATTGGCTTATTTCACTTGGGAATGTGCATTTAAGGTCCTCTATGTCTTTTCATGGCTTGATAGCTCATTTCCTTTTAGTGCAGAGTAATATTCCATCGTAGGGATCACAGCTTATTTACCCATTACTTACTAAAGTACCTCTGGGTTGCTTCCAAGTCTTCGTAATTATGAACAAACCTGCTATAAGCATCTGTGAGCTTATATTTGTATGAGCGTGAAGTGTCCATTCCTTTGATAAAATACTAAGGAGCACAACTGCTGGATCAGATAATACGAGTGTGCTTAGCTTTGGAAGACGCTGCCAAATTGTCTTCCAAATGGCTGTACCATTTTGCATTCCCACTGCCAAGGAATGAGAACTCCTGTTACTTCACATCCTCAACAGTCTTTGGTGGTGTCTGTGTTCTGGATTCCAGATTTCTAATAGGTGTACAGTGGTATCTTGTTGCTTACATTTGCATTTCCCTGATGACATACTATATGGAGGATCTTTTCATATGCTATTTGCCATCTGTATATCTTCTTTGGTGAGGTGTTCGTTAAGGTCTTTTACCCATTTTTTAATTGGATTTGTTTGTTTTCTTAGTGTTTTTAAGAATTTTTTGTATGTTTTGAATAACAGTCCTTTTTCAGATATCTTTTGCCAATATTTTCCACCAGTTTCTGGCTTGTATTTTCATTCTCTCAACAGTGTCTTAAGCAGAGTGGAAATTTTTAATTTTAATTAAGTTTAGCTTATTAATTTTTTCTTTCATAGGTTGTGTCTTTGGTGTCATATAAAAAAGACATCACTAAACCCAAGGTCTTCTAGAGAAAACCTTCTAGGAGTTTTATAGCTTTGCATTTTACAGTTAGGTCTGTGACCTGTTTTGAGTTAGGTCTGTGTCTAGATTCATTTTTTGCATGTGGATGTCGAGTTGTTTTAGATCCATTTGTTGAAGAGTCTATCTTTTCTCCACCGTGTTGTTTGCTCCTTTGTCAAAGACCAGATGACTACACTTAGCTGGGTCTATTCCTGGGCTCTCTACTCTGTTCCATTAATTGATTTGTCTGTTCTTTTGTCAATACCACACTGTCTTGATTACTGTATCTTTACAGTAAGTCTTGACGTGGGTAGTGTCAATCCTCCAACTTTTTCTTCTAAAAAACTGTTGATTATTCTGGGTCTTTGGCCTCTACAGATAAACTTTAGAATCCGTTTGTCAATATCTACAAAACAACTTGCTGGGACTTTGACTGGGATTCCATTGCATCTATAAATCAAGTTGAAAAACACTGACATCTTGACAACATTGAATCTTCCTTCCATAAACATGGAATATCTCTCCATTTATTTAGTTCTTCTTTTATTTCTTTCATCAGAGTCTTGTAATTTTCCTCATAAAAATCTTGTACATATTTTGTTAGATTTATACCTAGGTATTTTATTTTTGGGGGGGTGCTAATATAAATTATATTGTGCTTCTAATTTCAAATCCCACTTGCTCACTGCCAGAATATATGAAAGTTACTGACTTTTGTATATTAACCAGGTATCTTGAAATATTACTATACTTGCTTATTCATTCCAGGAGTTTTTCTGTTAATTCTCTTGCATTTTCTACATAGATGATTATGCTATATGTGAACAAGAACTTTATTTCTTCCTTCCAAATCAGTTTACCTTTTTTTTTTTTTTTTGAGACGGAGTCTTGCTGTGTCGCCCAGGCTGGAGGGCAGTGGCCGGATCTCAGCTCACTGCAAGCTCCGCCTCCCGGGTTTACACCATTCTCCTGCCTCAGCCTCCCGAGTAGCTGGGACTACAGGCGCTGCCACCTCGCCCGGCTAGTTTTTTGTACTTTTTAGTAGAGACGGGGTTTCACCGTGTTAACCAGGATGGTCTCGATCTCCTGACCTCGTGATCCGCCCGCCTCGGCCTCCCAAAGTGCTGGGATTAGAGGCGTGAGCCACCGCGCCCAGCTATCAGTTTACCTTTTATTTCTTCTCTCTTTTTTTTTTTTTTTGTCTTGGTACATGAGTTAGGATTTCTTGCCTGATGCTGAAAGGGAACGTCCTTGCCTTGTTCCCGATCTTAGTGGAAAGCTGCTAGTTTCCATCATTAAGTATGATGTCAACTCTAGAGTTTTGGTTTTGTTGTGGCTGTTGTAGAGAAATTATTTACCAAGTAGAGGAAATTCCTTTCCATTTCTAGTTTACTGAGAGGTTTTGGTGGTGTTGTTTTTTAATCATGAATGGGTGTTAGATTTTTCAAATGCTTTTTGTGCACTTACTACTATATGTGATTTTTTACTCTTTAGCCCACGGATGTGACAGATTACATTAACTGAATTTCAAAGGTTGAACCAGCCTTGTGTATGTGGGATACATCCCATTTTGTCACACTGTGTGATTTTTTTTTTTTTTTTTAAATATACAGTGTTGGATTCAGTTTGCTAATGTTTGGTTGAGAATTTTTGTATCTTTGTTCATGACAGACATCGGTCTATAGTTTCCTTGTAAAGTCTTTGGTTTAGGCATTAGGGTGATTTCCGGCCTCACAGAATGAGTTAGGAAGTATTTTCTCTGCTATATTCTGGAAGAAATTATGGAGAATTAGTGTAATTTCTTAATTTTTGGTAGAATTCACCAGTAAATTCACTTTAACCTGGTGCTCTCTGTTTTGGAAGGTTATCAATTATTGATTCAATTTCTTTGGTCAGTATAGGGCCTATACAGACTGTGGATTTCTTCTTGTGTGAGCTTTGTCAGATGGCGTCTTTCAAGAAATTGATTCATTTCATCTAGGTTACCAAATGTGTGGGCACTGAGTTGTTCACAGCATTTCTAATGTTCCTATAGTGATGTCCACGCTGTCATTTCTGATATTAGTACTTTGTGTCCTCTCCCTTATTTTCTAAACTGGCCTAGTTAGAGGATCATCAGTTGTATTGAACTTTTCAAAGAATCACCTTTTGGTTTTGTTGACTTTCTCCACTGAGTTTCTGTTTTTAATTTCATTGATTTCTGCTTCAATAGTTATTTATTTTATTCTGCTTCCTCTGAATTTAATTTGTTCTTCTTTTTCTAGTTTTATAAGGTATAAGCTTAGATCACCAATTTTGGGTCTTTCTTTTTTCCTAATATGTACCCCCTGAGTACTGGTTCACTGCATCCCACAAATTTTGATAAGTTCTGTTTTCATTTTCATTTAGTTCAAAATATTTTTAAATTTATCTTGCAATATCCTCTTTGACCCATGCGTTATTTAGAAGTGTGTTCTGAATCTCCAGGTATTTTAGAATTTTCCAGCTATCTTTCTGTTATTGATTTCTAGTTTTATTCCATTGTGATCTGACAGCAGACACTATATGATTTCTATGCTTTTACATTTGTTAAGGTGTGTTTTATGGCCCCAAATGTGGTCTAGCTTGGTGAATTTTCCATGAGGGCTTCAGAATAATCTCTTCTGCTGTTGCTGAATGAAGTTGTCTATAGGTGTCAGTTATATCCAGTTGATTGATGGTGTTGAGTCCACCTATGTCCTTATTGACTTTCTGCCTGCTGAATCTGTCCATTTCTGATAGTGTTGAAGTCTCCAACTACAATAGTGGATTCATCTATATCTCCTTGCAGTTTTATCAGTTTTTGTCCCACATGGTTTGATGCTCTGTTGCTAGGGGCATACTCATTAAAGATTATTATAATTTCTTAGAGAATTAGCCCCCTTATTATTATGTAATATCCATCTTTATCCCTGACATCTGTCTTTGCTTTGAAGTCTGCTCTGTCTGAAATTAATAAAGCTACTCCTGCTCTTCTGATTACTGTTAGCATGGTATACAGTTCTCCATCCACTTACTTTTCATCTATGTGTGTCTTTATATTTGAAGTGGGTTCTTATAGACCACAGAGTTGGATCTTGTTTTTTGACCTGCTCTGACAATCTGTTTATAAATTGGTACATTCAGATCACTGACACTGAAAATGATTATTGATGAAGTTGGGCTAATAGTTACCATATATATTACTGTTTTCTATTTCTTGCCCTTCTTATTTATTCTTATTTTTGTCTTCCACGTTTTCCCTTTTGTAGTTTTAATTGAGCATTTTATGTGGTTTCATTTTATCTCCTTTCTTAGCATATCAGTTATACTTCTTTTTACACTTTTTTTAATGGTTGCCCTAGAGGTTGCACTATACATTTATAACCAGTCCAAGCCTCCTTTCAACTAACACTGTACTACTTCATAGGTAATGTGAATACCTTACAATAACAAAATAATTCTAATTCCTCCTCCCCATCCTTTGTATCATTGCTATAATTAATTTCACGTACGTGTGTGTGTATACACAAGCACACTCAATCAAATACACTGTTGCTATTAGTTTGAACACACTATCATCTATTACATCAATTAAGAATAGGAAAGTTAAAGTTTTCATTTTACCTTCGCTTAGCACTTCTTTGATGCTCTTTTCTTTATGTAGATCCATGTTTCTGACCTATATTATTTTCCTTCTGTCTAAAGAACTTCTTTTAACATTTCTTACAAGGCAGGTCTACTGGTAACAAATTCCCTCAATTGACTGAGAAAGCCTTTATTTGTCCTTAACTTTTGAAGGAAAATTTCTCAGGGTACAGAATTTTAGGTGGCATTTTCTCAATACTTTAAATGTTTCACTGCCCTTTCTTCTGCCTTGCATGATTTCTGAGAAGTCAGATGTCATTCTTATCTCTGCCCCTCTGTATGTATGGTATTTTCTTTCCCTCTAGCTTCTTCCAGGGTTTTTTCTTTGTTTTTCTGCAATTTGCAAATGATATACTTGGTGTCGTTTTTGGGCATTTATCTTGCTTGGCGTCCTGAGTTTCCTGGATCTGTGGTTTGGTGTCTGGCATTAACTTGGGAAAATTCTAAGTCATTATTGTTTCAAATATTTCTTCTGTTCCTTTCTCTGATTAGCATATCAATATTAGAATATTCATGATTAATGCTATTAGCATATTAATCATAGTTGTTCTTGATTCTCTCTGATAACTCCAAGATCCCTGCCAAGTCTGGTTCTGATGCTTGCTTTGTCTCTTCAAATTGTACTTTTTGCCATTTAGTATGCTCTGTACATTTTCGTTAAATGTCATACATGATACACTGGGTAGAAGGAGCTGCTATAAACAGGCTTTTAGTAATGTGGAGGTGAGATGTGAAGGAAAGGGCAGCTCTCCATAGTCCTGTGCAGGCCTGTGCCTCTGTATTGCAAGCTTCCCCAGGGCCTCTCAGTTGCTTGTTTGTGAACTGCAAAATGGGAGAGAATGGCTGGAGCAGGCTGAGTCAGTAGTTCCTTCCCCAGGTCAGGTAGGCTGATGAAACCCCAGCAGGTGAGCCTTTGGTGTATGCTCTTCTCTTGAGGGCAGTCCTTGTTAAGAAAAAGAGCAATCTAGCATATTTCAAAATGTTCCTTTTCTGCCTCCCCTGTCAGAAAAATAAGGGTTTTTTTGTTTTGTTTTGTTTTTGACATTTACTATGAAAACTGGTTTGAGTTCCTGGAGATAAAACTCACAAAAGCATGGGAGGGTGCTCTATGAGTGAGTCCTCCTGGAGTTTTTAACTCTCAGACTTTTCCAAACCTAGGCTAGAGCAGTCTGTCAATAACAGTGCAGGTTTCCCACCCTAGTGCTGGCTCCCGGGGAGCCTTCTGCAGCAGCGTACTGTGATTCTCTGTAGCTGTCTGCGACCTCACTTCTCTTGCAGATCTAAAAGCTGCGGACTTTTCAGTTTGTTCAGCTTTTTACTTCCCGTTGGAATAGAGTGGCAACCTCTAAATTCCTCATATATACGAAATTAGAAATGGGAAAATGATTTCTTAATCAACAAAAATATTCAGGCTAATAGGACTTTCATCTTCTGGTCTGAATTCTCCAAAAATTACCTTAAGGTTATATTCTGCAGATTCAAAGGATGAAGACAGTAATTTCTTAGAAATTATTTACTCATCTCTCAGAATCTGTGAAGTTTCATTCAGAATTTTACAGAGATTTGGGAAAAAGAAGAATACCTGAGGAAAAGAAATGTCATCATCTTTAAACCAAAATTAAAATTCTAAGCCCCACACCATCTGAACGGACCCCTCTTCTTGGCCAAGGACATTCCAAAGTTAACCTGAAAAACTAGTTCAGGCCAGGATGGAAAGGGGGAGCCAGACATGCCTCATGATACCCTCCTCCCTTTTGGAATTACTGATGGAACAGACTTTTTAAGTCTGATAAGAAAACACTTACAGTCTATTCTCTCTGAAGTCTGCTACCTGGAGGCTTCATCTGCATGATAAAACCTTGGTCTCTAAAACCCTTTCTATTGACATTCCTTTCTATTGACTCCAGGCATTCCTTTCTACTGACTCCAGGTCTTTACATAATAACCAACAGGCAGTCCGAAAATCCCGCAATCCACCTATGACCTGGAATCCCCCTTCCCCTACCTGCTCCCCACTCCCAGCTGTCCTGCCTTTCCAGACTGAACCAATGTTGAGTGATGTCTTATGTCTCCCTAAATTGTATAAAACCTACCTGTAGCCCTACCACCTTGGGCACATGTTGTCAGGATCTCTCCAGGGCTGTGTCATGGGCCACTGGTCACACATTTTTTGGCTCAGAATAAATCTCTTGAAATATTTTACAGAGTTTGACTCTTTCCATCAGCAATCTGTTTTCCTCTTGGGCAGGATGGCATTTTAAAATACTTTGTTCATTGATCTTAGATATGCCAACCTGTTAAAAATTAATCTTTTTACACCCAACACAGAAAAATCTATGTCTGAAAGTGCACATTACTGTAATCAACATGGGTTGAAAAATACCTGTTGAGATGCTACTGTTAATGAGATATCACACAGACTTTTAAGGTCAGTCAGTTTCAATCCAAATGTAAAGCCCAGGATACTAAAAGCCACCGCTCATGTAACACAAAAGCCAGAGAGAAAAGCTATCTAATAGATGTCACTTATGGAACGCATAATTCTTTGTTTCCTGCTGTTTATGGATCATTGATCAAAAATCTGTGAATGACAAGACTCAACTGTAGATAATGGCAGTCTGTAGGGGAAAAGGACTTCTCTTTTAAAAGTACCTTTAAATAAGAAGAAAAATCTATTGTTCCTTTTCTAACAGAAAGGCTTTGATGTTTTATTTAAAACAAAACAATACATCACTTCTCCACAACTAGTAACATCTTCAAAAGATCAGCAAATAAAGCAAATGGATGTATAGCTCTGAACGTGCTCACAAAAAAAGGCAGGCTTCAGAACATCTAAGACTGTGAAATTTATCCTGATAAAACACACGGTTTCTTAGCAAATAGTGGTTGAAATGAATATATTTAAAGTGTTCCTGGGAGTAACACACACTCACTGTGGTGAGATCAATAATAATATACATACTGTCAAAGGAATGTTCAAAACCCTGGTTTGGAAAATGCCTGCTATCTCAGAGCATCTTTACTTAAGACACTGGCAGGCTCTACTTCTTGACTAGCAATGCTAACATTCATTTTAAGAAAAAAGTCCCAGTAAGTAGTAGCATTCATGACTTCTGTTATCAATGATTTAGGGGGTGTGTGTGTGTGTGTATATATATATATTTAGAACTTACAGTTATATATATAATATATATTATATATATTTAGAACTTAGTTATATATAATGTATAAATGTACATAAATATTATATATATACAGTTATATATATATAAAAAACTGTAAGTCCTGGGATACACGTGCAGAACGTGCAGGTTTGTTACATAGGTATAAATGTGCCATGGTGGTTCGCTGCGTCCATCAATCCATCATCTACATTAGGTATTTCTCCTAATGCTATCCCTTCCCTTGTCACCCACCCTGCAACAGGGCTTGGTGTGTAATGTTCCCCTCCCTGTGTCCATGTGTTCTCATTGTTTAATGAGAATGGGAATGCTTCCAGCTTTTGCCCATTCACTATGATATTGGCTGTGGGTTTGTCATAAACAGCTCTTACTACTTCCAGATACATTCAATCAATACCTAGTTTATTGAGAGTTTTTAGCATGAAGGGGTGTTGAATTTTATCATAGGCTTTTTCTGCATCTGTTGAGATACTCATGTGGTTTTTGTCATTGGTTCTGTTTATGTGATGGATTACATTTATTGTTTTGCGAGTATTGAACCAGTCTTGCATGCTAGGGATGAAGCTGACTTGATTGTGGTGGATAAGTTTTTGATGTGCTGCTGGATTCAGTTTGCCAGTATTTTATTGAGGATTTTCACATTGATGTTCATCAGGGATACTGGCCTGAAATTTTCTTTTTTTGTTGCGTCTCTGCCAGGTTTTGATGTCAGGATGATGCTGACCTCATAAAATGAGTTAGAGAGGAGTCCCTCCTTTTCTATTGTTTGGAATAGTTTCAGAAGGAATAGTACCAGCTCCTCTTTGTACCTCTGGTAGAATTTGGCTGTGAATCTGTCTGGTCCTGGGTTTTTGTTGTTGGTGGTAGGCTATTAATTACTGCCTCAATTTCAGAACTTGTTCTTGATCTATTCAGAGATTTGACTTCTTCCTGGTTTAGTCTAGGGAGGGTATATGTGTCCAGGAATTTATCAATTTCTTCTAGATTTTCTAGTTTATTTGCATAGAGGTGTTAATAGTATTCTCTGATGGTAGTTTGTATTTCTGTGGGATCAGTGTTGATACCCCCTTTATCATTTTTTTTATTGTTTCTATTTGATTCTTTTCTCTTTTCTTCTTTATTAGTCCAGCTAGCGATCTATCTATTTTGTTAATCTTTTCAAAAAACCAGCTCCTGGATTAACTGATTTTTTGAAGGGTTTTTTGTGTCCCTATCTCCTTCAGTTCTGCTCTGATCTTAGTTATTTCTTGTCTTCTGCTAGCTTTTGAAAGTGTTTGCTCTTGCTTCTCTAGTTCTTTTCATTGTGGTGTTAGGGTGTCAATTTTAGATCTTTTCCGCTTTCTCCTGTGGGCATTTAGTGCTATAAACTTCCTTCTAAACACTGCTTTAGCTGTATCCCAGAGATTCTGGTACATTGTGTCTTTGTTCTCATTGGTTTCAAATAACTTATTTATTTCTGCCTTAGTTTTGTTATTTACCCAGTAGTCATTCAGGAGCAGGTTGTTCAGTCTCCATGTAGTTGTGTGGCTTTGAGTGAGTTTCTTAATCCTGAGTTCTAATTTGATTGCACTGTGGTCTGAGAGACTGTTTGTTATGATTTCCATTCTTTTGTATTTGCTGAGAGCGTTTTACTTCCAATTATGTGGTCAGTTTTAGAGTAAGTGCAATGTGGTGCTGAGAAGAATGTATATTCTGTTGATTAGGGGTGGAGAGTTCTGTGAATGTCTGTTAGGTCCAATTGGTCCAGGACTGGGTTCAAGTCCTAAATATCCTTGTTAATTTTCTCGTTGATCTGTCTAATATTCATAGTGGGGTGTTAAAGTCTCCCACTATTATTGTGTGGGAGTCTAAGTCTCTTTGCATAGGTCTCTAAGAACTTGCTTTGTAAATCTGGGTGCTCCTGTATTGGGTGCATATATATTTAGGATAGTTAGCCCTTCCCTTCTTGTTGCATTGATCCCTTGTACCATTATATAATGCCCTTGTCTTTTTTGATCTTTGTTGGTTTAAAGTCTTTTATCAGAGACTAGGATTGCAACCCCTGCTTTTTTTTGCTTTCCATTTGCTTGGTAAATATTCCTCTATCCCTTTATTTTGAGCCTATGTGTGTTTTTCCACGTGAGATGGATCTCCCGAATACAGCACACTGATGCGTCTTGACTCTATCCAATTTGCCAGTCTATGTCTTTTAATTGGGGTATTTAGCCCATTTACAATTAAGGTTAATATTGTCATGTGTGAATTTGATCCTGTCATGATGCTAGCTGGTTATTTCGCCGTTAGTTGATGCGGTTTCTTCATAGTGTCGATGGTCTTTACAATTTGGTATGTTTTTATAGTGCCTGGTACCAGTTTTTCCTTTCCATATTCAGTGCTTCCTTCAGGAGCTCTTGTAAGGCAGGCCTGGTGGTGACAAAATCTCTCATCATTTGCTTGTCTGTAAAGGATTTCATTTCCGTTTGGCTGGATATGAAATTCTGGGTTGGAAATTCTTTTCTTTAAGAATGTTGACTATTGGCCCCCACTCTCTTCTGGCTTGTAGGGTTTCTGCAGAGATCCGCTGTTAGTCCAGTGGGCTTCCCTTTGTGGGTAACCTGACCTTTCTCTCTGGCTGCCCTTAACATTTTTTCCTTTATTTCAACCTTGCTGAATCTGAAGATTGTGTCTTGGGGTTGCTCTTCTAGAGGAGTATCTTTGTGATGTTCTCTGTATTTCCTGAATTTGAATGTTGGCCTCTCTTGCTAGGTTGGGGAGGTTCTCCTGGATAATATCCTGAAGAGTGTTTTCCAACTTGGTTCCATTCTCCCCGTCACTTTCAGGGGCACCAATCAAATGTAGGTTTGGTCTTTTCACATAGTCCCATATCTTTGTTTGTTCTCTTTCATTCTTTTTTCTCTAATCTTGTCTTCACGCTTTATTTCATTAACTTGATCTTCAATCTCCGATATCCTTTCTTCTGCTTGATTGATTCAGCTATTGATACTTGTGTATGCTTCACAAAGTTCTTGTGCTGCGTTTTTCAGCTCCATCAGGTCATTTATGTTCTTCTCTAAACTGGTTATTCTAGTTAGCAATTCCTCTAACCTTTTTTCAAGGTTCTTAGCTTCCTTGCATTTGGTTAGAACAGGCTCCTTTAGCTCGGTGAAGTTTGTTATTACCCACCTTCTGAAGGCTACTTCTGTTAATTCGTAAACTCATTCTCTGTCCAGTTTTGTTCTCTTGCTGGCGAGGACTTGTGATCCTCTGGGGAAGAGGCATTCTGGTTTTTGGAATTTTCAGCCTTTTTGCACTGGTTTTTCCTCATCTTTGTGGATTTATCTACCTTTGGTCTTTGATGCTGGTGACCTTTGGATGGGATTTTTGTGTGGATGTCCTTTTTGTTGATGTTGATGCTATTCCTTTCTGTTTGTTAGTTTTCCTTCTAACAGTCAGGCCCGTTGCTGCAGGTCTGCTGGAGTTTGTTAGAGGTCCACTCCAGACCCTGTTTGCCTGGGTATCATTGGTGGAGGCTGCAGAACAGCAAAGATTGCTGCCTGTTCCTTCCTCTGGAAGCTTCGTCCCAAAGGGGCACCCACCAGATGCCAGCCAGAGCTCTCCTGTATGAGGTGTCTGTCGACCCCTGCTGAGTGGTGTCTCCCAGTCAGGAGGCATGGGGGTCAGCGACCCACTTGAGGAGGCAGTCTGTCCCTTAGTAGAGATCAAGCACTTTGCTGGGAGATCTGCTGCTTTCTTCAGAGCTGGCAGGCCAGAACGTTTAAGTCTGCTGAAGCTGCACCCCCAGCCACCCCTTCCCCTAGGTGCTCTGTTCCAGGGAGATGGGAGTTTTATCTAAAAGCCCCTGACTGGGGCTGCTGCCTTTCTTTCAGAGATGCCCTGCCCAGAGAGGAGGAATCTAGAGAGGCAGTCTGGCTACAGTGGCTTTGCCGAGCTGTGGTGCGCTCCACCCAGTTTGAACTTCCAGGTGGCTTTGTTTACACTGTGAGGAGAAAAACGCTTACTCAAGGCTAAGTAATGGCAGATGCCCCTCCCCACACCAAGCTTAAGCATCCCAGATGGACTTCAGACTGCAGTGCTGGCAGTGAGAATTTCAAGCCAGTGGATCTTAGCTTGCTGGGCTCCATGGGGGTGGGATCTGCTGAGCTAGATCATTTGTCTCCCTGGCTTCATTCCCCTTTCCAGGGGAGTGAATGGTTCTGTCTCGCTGACGTTCCAGATGCCACTAGGGTATGAAAAAAAAAACTCCTGCAGATAGCTCAGGGTCTGCCCAAATGGCCACCCACTTTTGTGCTTAAAACCAGGGCCCCGGTGGTATAGGCACCTCTCCTGGTCTGTGGGTTGCACAGAACATGGGAAAAGCGTAGTATCTGGGTTGGAGTCCGCCATTCCTCATGGCACAGTCTCTCAAGGCTTCCCTTGGCTAGGGGAAGCAGTTCCTGGATTCCTTGCACTTCCCAGGTGAGGCGACACCCCACCCTGTTTCGGCTCAGCCTCCATGGGCTGCACCCACGGTTTAACCAGTCCCAGTGAGATGAGCCGGGTATCTCCGTTGGAAATGAAGAAATCACCTGCCTTCTACATTGATCTCGCTGGGGGCTGCAGATCAGAGCTGTTTCTATTCGGCCAGCTTGCTAGCCAGCCTATAAGGCTTTAGTTTTCAATCTTCAATGGAATTTTGGTTGTTATTGATTCATGCAAATAAACCTTTAAAATTGTATTGTTTTAGTGAAATACTACAAATCTTAAATTATATAAAACAATGACATCTGTTGAATTCTGGGTTTGAGAACCTATTTATCTCAGTAAGACACATGAATCAAAAGTATTAAAAAGGGAATTGTATGATATTTGGCCAAAGTGACATAATAATCCAATAATTCTGTCATGGTATCCAAAGTGTCATTAATAAGTAACTCAAATAATTTAGTTAAGAAGAATGCATTTAAAAAAAAGAAGAAGAAGAAGAAGAAGAAGAATGCATTTTACAAACACAGATATACAACTTTGCCATGTATCCAATATACCTTAGACAACTCCATGCCTGGCCCGCACTGGTTGCAGGGAACACAATTTCCAGACCGATCCCTGAATTCTTGTTGTCTACAGTCTCCTGTTTCACAAGTCACTTTACATGACTGAAAAAAAAAATTTAACAAAATGTTATCTTAAAGTATGTTAAACTTTTTTTTTGCAAGAAAGGAACAATATTTTCAATATCAGTCACACAATCACTGAATGTAAACATCAGTTCAGAGTCAATTCAATGTTCACTTTAGGAAGAAAACCCACTTTCTGAATAAGTCAGTGGAACTAAATCAATAAGCCAAATTCTTCTCTGTATTCCAGAGAATACTCATTGGTTATCAAAACAGGGTGTGCCATTTTCTCGGAATTAACTGCTATCCTCCTCAGAAACCCTTCTGGGACCCAAGATACGACATGACTTAGGAGCTGTTCTCTTCTCTAAGTAAGAAGATATTTGAAAACAAAAAACAGTTATGACTTTGTTTGATATAGGACCCAAGGTCCTTTTGCTACCAGAAAAATATCTGAATTAAAAAAATTTTTCGTCTGTAAGAAATATAAACATATTCAAGTGTAATGAATTAAATAAATTGAATAGATTAGTATAGCCACAAGAACTTTGCAATTATCCTTCAGACTTATCTGCCATGCGGCTCTGATGGGGACGTTTCAACCCTTTTCAACTGAACTACATTTCCTTAGAGGCTGTCTTTCAAATAATAATTTCTAACAATCAGGACACCAGTAAAATTCTTGGTGATGATGATAAAGAGGGCAGTAGTGGCCCAACTCTCGGGGCTCCTCAAAGTAGAAGTGCCACTGAAATCTGAGCTTATGCCTTTACTGATTACCAGTGAGCCCCTGCCCGGGACCTAACAATATACTTTGGTTCACAGCACAGGACTTAAAGGGAAAATTTATACTTAGGCAAAAACAAAGGTTATTTGTCATTTTCCAAAATGTAGCTTTTCTCTCTTATTTTCTCTGAAAACAAGTTATCCTTGTATGATGTCCTAGCAAAGTATGTTATCTGCTGAACAGACAGTATTTACTAAATAATGTTGGTATTATCAGCATCACAGAATTGGTGAAGACATTTGGTCCAACCTCTTATCCTAAGCAAGAATGCACTGAATAGTGCTACTGACGCGGTTCTGTTTTCCTTAATGGAAGCTGAAAATCTTAGGAGGAACTGGGGGAACAGACACTGCTGTTCTGTCTAATGCTTACCACACAGCTGAGCACAGGACACTGTGATGCATATAACTCTGTACAAACCTCCTCCACCTTGAAGCAGGAATATCATGAAGTTATTTAACAACCTCTTTAAGGTGAAAGGTTTAATATCTAGGGCAAGCAGGAGGAAGAATTCAAGGTGACGTTTGAGACTAGAAAATTCTTTGAGGTGGCGAGGCACGGTGGCTCATGCTTATAATCCCAGCACCTTGGGAGGCCAAGGTGGGTGGATCACGAGGTCAAGAGATTGAGACCATCCTGGCTAACACGGTGAAACCTTGTCTCTACTAAAAATACAAAAATTAGCTAGGTGTGGTGGTGTACACCTGTAGTCCCAGCTATTTGGGAGGGCTGAGGCAGGAGAATCACTTGAACCTGGGAAGCGGAGGTTGCAGTGAGCCAAGATCACATCACTGCACTCCAGCCTGGTGACAAAGTGAGACTCTGTCTCAAAAGAAAAAAAAAAAAAAAAAAAGAAAGAAAATTTTTTAAGGCTGTGAAGACTCCTGCCTCAACTCCTCCTCAACGCCCAATCTTGGAGGAGTTTACTTATTTATAAGGGGTAGGAACTTCCCTTCCACCACAAAGAAACTGTAAAGAGAAAGAAATTACACAACCTTCCTCTTAGACCATTATTCAATGTTTAACAGCCTCCAATTACAGAAGGGAAGCTCTCCTACATTCACCTGAGTCCCACTTTGTCTTCATTTATATTTTTTATTTTTGTTTATCTCTTTATTTATTTCTGAGATGCAGTCTCGCTCTGTCGCCCAGGCTAGAGTGCAGTGGTGTGATCTCAGCTTACTGCAACCTCCGCCTCTCACGTTCAAGTGATTCTCCTACCTCAGCCTCCCAAGTAGCTGGGATTACAGGTGCGCACCACCACGCCCAGTTAATTTTTGTACTCTTAGTAAAGATGGGGTCTCACCATGTTGGCCAAGCTGGTATTGAACGCCACACCTCAAATGATCCACCTGCCTCAGCCTCCCAAAGTGCTGGGATTGCAAGCATGAGCCACAGCATCCAGCTTAACTTTGTCTTTCAAGAAAACTTCGCATATTGTCTTCAGTGTAAATCTTTCTTTATATATCTGCAGATCATTATTTTATCTCTAGATTAAATACATTTTGTTCTTTTGAACACCTTCATAAATCTTCTGTCCAACTTTCAAACATTAAAATTTTCCATCTGTTTTTCATGCTTTTTGGAACCAAGAAGAATATAAACAACTATATAAAATAATAACTTCTAAAAACCTATTCTAAATTATTCATAAACTGTGTAGGTCATGGGCTCCAAATTAGATTTTATGGTCTTTTAGCTTCTGGCATACATTACAAGAGATATAGGCCTATAAAGGCAAAATAGTATCATTGTCATAGTGCCACAAGTAACACTGCAATTTTATGATTTCACCTACACTTAAATGAGGTAATTTCAACAATTGTTACAAATATCATGAATAAGCAGCAATCTTTCACTTATTAATTACATGCAAAAATAATAAAATGCCATTTGAAAGAGATAAAAACATAATATTGGATCAGAAACAGAAAATTATTTTGGGCCAGGTGTGGTGGCTCACTCCTGTAATCCCAGCACTTCGGAAGGCCAAAGCAGGCAGATCACCTGAGGTCAGGAATTCAAGATCAGCCTGGACAACATGGTGAAACCCCATCTCTACAAAAAATACAAAAATTAGCTGGGAGTGGTGGCGGGTGTCTGTAATCCCAGTGACTCGGGAGCCTGAAGCAGGAGAACTGCTGGAACCTGGGAGGCAGAGGTTACAGTGAGCCAAGATTGCACCACTGCACTCCAGCCTGGGCAAAAGAGCAAGACGCTGTCTCAAAAAAAATAAAAATAAAAAATAAAATTATTTTGGTACTGCTACTACTTATTAGTACATGAATTCTTTCACCACATTTTTATTAAAGAAAAAAAGAGTTCACTTACCAAATAGCCTAGTAATACTAAAAGAATGAAAAACGTTTTCTCTTGTTCTAGTAGCACCTTTAAAGCCATCGTTCTTATCAAATGTATTTATTGTTGGAGAGTTCTAAATAAAAGATAGAAAGGAAGATGCAGTTGATATGAAAACATCAGTGACTGTGCTCTGTTTACTATACAATATTTACCACTTACTATATAGACTAGGTAATAAATATTATTTGTGTTTTAAAAGAAACCACCTTTAAAAAAGAAAAAAGACAAATAATACGTAATTCTTTTATAGTTCATATTATGAGAATTGAAGCTCTGTTTACCTATACATATATTCAAAACTCTTACAGGCTCTGAGTTTCCAGACTACACCGCCTTTATTGATATTTTCTACCCATGTCTTTACAGCGGCCAATCTACTTCACTCAGCATGAAATTCTAGTCAAATAGTGACTATGTAAACCTCCCATTTATATGGGTTTAGACAATGCCAACAGGGCAATGATAGTGATAAAATAACAACCCTTACTAGGCACTATGTGCCAAGTACTATTTTCAGCATGCTAACTCACTTAATCCTCACAACTACTCTAGAAGGTAGATCCTGTCAGTATTCCCATTTCAGCGATGGGGAAACAGACTCAGAGAGAGCTACGTAACCTGCCCAAGGTCACACTGCTAGTAAGAGGCACAGCTGGATGCAAACCCAGGTGGAGCATCCATTTCTACATCTACTGTGTCACATACACCCTGACAGACAATGTGTTATTAAATGAAGACACTAGGTTTGTATCTTGACAACTTTGTCTTCACTAAGAAGCAGACAGATAACATTTCGCATTTGTGAATTCTTTCCCAAACCAGTATGGTGCACAGTATGTACGGCAGAAAAATAAGCATTCATCTTAAAACATCTAAAAGTCATTTACGAGTGATGAAATCACAGGCACTAACCCAACATTTCAATAAAAGATAAACCAAGCCTCTTTATCTTTACCAGGAATGATCTAAAACGTAGAACCAAATCTGGCTGTTTTTTACAGATCCACACATGTCCACAGAAGAGATCAAAAAGAAAAAGCGAAGCCTCATCTGGCTGCTCCATCAGGTACAGAAACAGCGGTTCTGTTTCCTTTAAAGTTGAAGTTTCCAAAACTAACAGATCCCAAGTGGATCATCCGACTTAGAAAGAAACCAGAGCACAGAACCAGAACCATGGGCAAAGAGCTCAAGAAAAACAACGACGACAACAACAAAGGAGGCAGAGGGGGCAGAGCTGCGGGCTGAGCAGCTACCGGGGTGAGCTGATAGGCACCCCGGAGTGGCTGAACCCAGATGAACCACGTCCACTGCCTGGGCAGGTCACATTGCCAGGGCAATGAAAAATCATTTACCTTTGTTGAGTGAATGACCCATTTGAAGTGAATTCAAACAGCTTTTTTCACTTTTCCAGCTACTTGGTCATAACTTTTTTCCCCGCTGGCATATCTCAGAATCATCCAGCAATTACCCAACCATGCAACTCACTGCTTGTGTAGACACAGGGTGAGGGTGAGAAGATAAAAATCACATTCTTTGAAGTGCATGCTTCAGGTTATTTCTTTTATGATACGATCTTAAATTTTTAAAAACTTATTCAGTTTTAAAAGTAAAAAATGTGTAATTTAGGTGGAACTAAAACTAATAAGAAACAACGGGGATAATGCCAAAGCATTTACACAAAATATGAGACAAAGAGATTGACAAGTCAGTCAGCACATACCATATTCGAGCGATTAGTCTGGATAGAATCGTCTAGTGGGATGCTACACTAACTACTGAAAAAGACAGACAAATCATGAAGCACTTCTTAACACTGTCACTTTGATGCTACCCATTCATAAGGAGACAAAAATAGAACCCATCTCACAGGGGTGTTGTGAGGACTAACTGGGCTAATACAAAGCGCTGAGCCCAGCACCTGGAGCAGTCGCTGATGCTATTACTGCTGCTGTTGTTGAGACCACCACTTATGAGCTGTGCAACCTGGGATAAGTTCCTTAACCCTGAGTCTCAGTTTCCTCATCTCTAAATGGGGCAGACTGATAGTACCTACCTCCTGAAATTGCTGTGAGGAGTTAGTTTAACAGCTGTAAAGCACTTTCAGGAGAATTAGCTGATATAAACTGTTTCTGGCACATGATAAGTGCTATAGAAGTGTTAGCAACTATTATTGTCCTTCATGTTAATGACATTATTATGGAGGATCAAACGATCTGTTAGGATGTGACAGTCCTCGAAGACTGTAATCCATCGGACAAATAGGAGGCATCTAGGCGGCCGCAGTAAAGTGGCAGCAGCGTTTTAGCCCTCGGGACCCAGGAGCCTGCAGAAGGCATCTGAAGACTAAGAATCCACCAAGAGTCTGAACCAGGCATTTATAATGTTGAGTACCGTGCTACCGCTTTAAAAAAGCATAGCTTCGGTGGCTCACGCCTGTAATCCCAGCACTTTGGGAGGCCAAGGCGGGTGGATCACGAGGTCAGGAGATCAGGACCATCCTGGTTAACACAGTGAAACCCCGTCTCTACTAAAAATACAAAAAACTAGCCGGGCGAGGTGGCGGCGCCTGTAGTCCCAGCTACTCGGGAGGCTGAGGCAGGAGAATGGCGGGAACCCGGGGGGCGGAGCTTGCAGTGAGCTGAGATCCGGCCACTGCACTCCAGCCTGGGCGACAGAGCGAGACTCCGTCTCAAAAATAAATAAATAAATAAAATAAAGCATAGCTTTTTTAGGCTTTCTACCACACTCTAAAGCAGACATTTATCCCCTATGATGGAAGAGAAAACTGAAGGTCAAAGGAAACAAATGCTAGAACCAGTGGAAATCAAATCCAGTTCATGCCCAGTAACTCCACAACTGGGCTCCTCAGCATCCCGCTATGCTGACCTAGGCTTGTGTCCTAACCCATCACCAGCATCCAATGACTCCTGCCATTCGGGACAGCAGGGCGACCTCAACAAAACTGATGAGACACATATGCAATAATACATTTAATCATGTATTTATTCATTCAACAAACATTGGTTAAATGGTCCTTAGGTGCCTGAAAGGAGGCAGCACTAGGCTAGAAGACACTACAACTTGTTCCTTCAAGGGAGCTCGCAGCTTGGCCAAGGTAGTGATCTTCAAAACACCTTTTGACATAGCCTGGCCTAGGAGTATTTTAGAAATAAACAATTTAGCTGGTGGACGGTTATAAGTGTGACCTTGAATTTCCTGAAGTGGAATGAAATTCTTTGGCATTCATAAACAGAAGGAAAATTTCATAAAATAGCTTAAGCGTTTAACTAATAATATTTAAAATATAAATAAGGCAATCAAAAGGTTATTTATTAAAACTATTTTTAAATTCTGGACATCCAGGGTCTGGCCCAAAGACAGAAACATGCTTTTATATGCTTCAGTGTTCTATTTATTTGGGGATGATTTAGCAAGCACAAGCCCTACAAATGACTGAGATGATGTACCATGGGTCTGGCTGCTGGGGGTTTTTATAGTTTGCCAAAACCTCCAGTCTCCACAGCATCTGTAACAGCCTAGCATGCATTTCTTGGAGGACATGTGCAGAGAAACTGGCCTCATATAAGCACTAGGGAGAAGACTAAGGATGCCTGGGTTTACTGTATTCCATGAGCATGAAACGGCGGCCTCACTATCTGCTATTCAACGACAATATGCAGCTTGGCAGTATCTGGAGCATGCAAAGAAGGGACACGAACCCCAAGTGCAGAGCGGGGAAACATGCTGTTCAGCTGCACACAGAGTGGCTGCTTCTCGAAGCTGCTCAGCCTGCTCGTTTGAGTGAATGGTAACTAACACGGATGTGTCCTAATTGGCCTCCCTCTAAGATAAATCCAGTAAGTGTTACAATGCACACCCCTTCTGCCTTCTTGTCCAAAATCATGAACACCTGTGTCACCACGCAGAGACAGGGGAGCACTACTGGGGAGGAGCAGCTCCGGGCTTCATCTCTGATTGGCTGGGCGGACCCCTGGATCTCAAACCACAGTGACTGCTTCCAGCAGATCCCTCAACTGTCCCTTCCTCTACAATGCCTGCCCCCAGCCTGTCACAGGTCTTCTGGAATCCCCTTAAATCTGCATCAGCATCTCTTCTTTCTGCTTCCACAGCACGCTGGACTTCCACTCACTGCATAACTACCTGGTTACTTCTCTCTCTTTCTAGCCTTTTTGTTGCACCTGGTCAGCATTTATTTTCTTTAGTCACTGCAACACTTAATCTTTAAAATTTGCTTTCAATAATAAAACTGAAGAATGTTCTTGAAAAATTAGACAATCTGACAGCCCTGAGTCCCACATCAAGGTAACATGAGCTAGAGCTAACGATTAGTTGTCCCTCACATGGAAGGACATGTTCTTTAGTGCACTAGTCTCCACCACTCCCCACGGTCACACTGGGCTCCCTTCCCTCATTTTATCACCAACCCAGCAACTGGAGTTGACCACCAATCAAATAAGGTTTGAGGGCTTAATGACAAAAGCTTTGATTTCACTATAGAACTGTAACTCACAATATGTGCCCAATGCATGCTAAGTGAAGAAAGGAATTCATTCATTAGGGATAACAGTTTACTTCTCAGAGTTCTAAGGGACAAAATAATATATGTGAAAAATCTGAGCAAATATAACCTGAGGTTGAAATGTGAGTCACTGTGGTAGAACAAATCCAGGGCAGAATCCCATTTCTTGAAGGTAGTGCTCTAATATAGACCAGAATCATTAAGGAGGAAGAATGGTGATAATCAGAAAGAAAATTATCTTACCATCAGTAACCTTTCTGAGAATCATCTATATTTTTGATGGTGTAAATGACCAAAACATACATGCTTTGTAATAATTCTAATAATCTGGATACTCTTTTTTTCAGAATAAATTAATTTTCTTTTTTTCCTATCTCTTAAAAGCTATTTATTATCCAACAGATACAGTGCATGCAATTGGTAACAGTTTTCATCTAAAAAACTGTATTCACACTATGTAATGAAACTATAGTCAACTCATACTCTTTTTCTAATATGTAATAAGATGAAACATTTTTAAAATGTCAACATTAAACTGGCAGTTTTAAAATTTATAAACCAGCACTGAAATAAAGTCAATGCTATAAATACAGCCTTTGGCATTTTAATGGCACAACATAATCGCGAGTGACTTAGAAATACTGCCAGTCCCACAGGCAAAGAGAATAAGACATTAATTAGAAATTTAGAGTAGTGCTATTTCCAAACAAAACAATAACCCCCGGCTTCCAGCTATTCTGTATCTTAGCCTTCAATCTCACTATATTCGGAAAATCATTCTTCTTACATAATACAGTTGGCAGACCTCTTTGTAGCCTAGGAACTTACAAAGGTGTGCTGTGATAAGAATACACATATTGTTATTGGCTGGGAAATGAGAACGGTTTCTCTTTTTCAAATTATAAGGTATTTTCTACTAAAAACCCTAAAAGCTTAAAAATTTTCTGCTGCCAAATACAGTATCTCCAATTCTCCCAAAGTTCAAAACAGTAAGGGCCTCTATTAGACTCCTAATTTTTTTTTTTTTAATAAAACTTAACCTAGATCCAGCAATCCCACTGCTGGGTATCTACCCAGGGGAAAATAATTCATTATACGAAAAAGATACTTGCACACGCATGTTTATAGCAGCACAATTCGTAGCTGCAAAAATATGTAACCAGCCCAAATGCCCATCAATCAATGAGTGGCTAAAAAAAACTGTGGTTTTTTATATATATATATATATACACACACACACACACACATATATATATATACACACACATATATATATATATGTGACGGAATACTACTCAGCCATAAAAAGGAATGAATTAATGGCATTCACAGCAACCTGGATGGGACTGGAGATTATTATTCAAAGTGAAGTAACTCAGGAATGGAAAACCAAACATCGTATGTTCTTACTCAAAAGTGGGAGCTAAGCTATGAGGATGCAAAGGCATAAAAATGATACAATGGACTTTGGGGACTTGGAGGGAAAAGGTGGAGGGGGATGAGGGATAAAAGGCTACAAATTGGGTTCAGCATATACTGCCCAGGTGATGGGTATACCAAAATCTCACAAATCACTGCTAAAGAACTTACTCATGTAACCACATACCACCTATTCCCCAAAACCCTAAAGATACAAAGAAAAAATAAATAAAAATAAAAACGACAACAAAAAATAACCCAGTGCAGGGTTTTCTGAGACTAATTCTTTTTATTTCTCTAAGTTGTAAATTTTATCATCTTTGCATTAGGAAAATCACTGTCAGAATTCTCAAAATGTTCAGTCAACAAGCATATTGTAACTAATGTGCTTTTCCCAAAATTCATGAATGTTTCTCTACCCTAAAATACAAATGGAACAATGGTAGCATCAGAGACTAAGGGGACCTCAAACATCTACACAGATTTTCTTACAAGAATTGTGCACACCCATCTCTCAAACACAGCTGTTTAAATTTTTATTTTAGAAGGAAGTCTGGATAGATTCCAAAACCACTCTTTACACCATCTGTAGTGTTCTTCTGCAGTGTTAAGTAGCCCCTATTATTTCCCAGTTTCCCCATATGTGACCAATCCAAGCTGACCAAAGAGCTGCTAAATAACATTCAGTCTTCAGATACACAAGTTCCTTTGTGTTCTGTAATTGCTGAAGGGTAGTTGTTCTCTTTTTAAAACCCAGGTTTTAAAACTTTAGTTTTAAAAAAGTACATATTATGTGACATGTGGACTAGAAGATAACCCAATACTATTTAAACATCTTACTTTTAAATGTAAACATTTTAGATACATAAAATAGCAGGAGCTCACTACTCAACCACTAAATCATGAAAAAAAAATTCTGTTCGTACCCACTTTAATTTTATTTTTCTTCACCTAGAGGGCTACTTTATCATTTTTTTTTTTTTTTTTTCCAACATTTTTAGCCATTGGAGTGATGACAATTAAACCCACAATGAACTATTATGGCCTACTTATTTGAATGTCTAAAATACAACATCTGGTCACACCATTGTTGGTGAAGATTTGGAGCATTCGAACTCTCATACACTGTTACTAGAAATGAAAGTGTAACAACCACTTTGGAAAACAATTTGGACATTTCTTAAAATGTTAAGCACACATCTTTAATATTACCTAGACATTCTTCTCCCAATATTTTGGAAAGTAAACTTTCGTACAAGAAGTTGCACATGAATGTGCATAGCAGTTTTATATATAATAGCTAACAACTGAAAATAACCATGTGTCCATAAACAAGTCAAGAAATAAGTTATGGTGCATGCAATGGAATATTAGTCAGCAATAAAAATTATTTAACTTTTGATACCTGTAATAATACGGATGAATCTCAAAACAATTATTGTGAGTGAAAGAAGCCAGACCCCTCCTCCCAAAATGACATACTATATGATTACATGTATATGAAATTCTAGAAAATGCAAACTGATACCTAACGACAAAGCAGATCAGAGGTTGTCAGGGGTGTGAAGAGGGCAAGGAAATATGGAAGAAAGGGATTACAACGAGCTGTAAGAAAACTTTTGGGTGTGTTTTATGTGTTCACCATCAGGATTGTGTTGGCAGTTTCACAGTACGTCAAAGCTTACCTAATTATAAAGTTAAATATATGCCACTTACTATATGTCAATCAATCTCACTAAGGGTATTAGTTTTGTTGAATTTCAGTTGACATGTAACAATTGTAATATTTATCAGAGACAGTGATATTTTAATATATGTATACAATGTGTAATGATCAAATCGGGGTAATTCACATACGTATCATCTCAAATCTTTATTTTATTTATTTATTTATTTTGAGACGGAGTCTCGCACTGTCGCCCAGGCTGGAGTGCAGTGGTGTGATCTTGGCTCACTGCAAGCTCCGCCTCCCGGGTTCACGCCATTCTCCTGCCTCAGCCTCCTGAGTAGCTGGGACTACACGCGCCGCCACCACGCCCGGCTAATTTTTTTTGTGTGTGTGTTTTCAGTAGAGACAGGGTTTCACCATGTTAGCCAGGATGGTCTCGATCTCCTGACCTCGTGATCCGCCCGCCTCAGCCTCCCAAAGTGCTGGGATTACAGACGTGAGCCACCGCGCCAGGCATCAAATCTTTATTTTTTCCTTATGTTGGGAACATTCAAAATCCTCTTCCAGATTTTTGAAAATACACAACAAATTGTTAACTATATTCACCCGACAATGCTACAGAACACTAGAATGTATTCCTTCTATCTAGTTGTAATTTTGTATCCATTAACGAACTGTCCCTATCCATTCCTCTCCTCTTCACTAGAAGGCTACTTTTAAAAGCCTGTGAATACTTAACAATCAGCTGCCACAAGACAAATATATTTAACATTTAACTGTTCCCTGGCTCTCTTATCACACAGGCAGCTGTCAATGTATTTACTGGGGGTGTGTTTTATTCAAGTGGGCATTCGTATTCAATCTGTAATCAACACAAATAGAATATGTTGGCCTTTTCCAGACTTTTTAATGTTTGACTTTAAATATTGATTCATCAGTTTTAAAAGGGCTTTGGGTTTTTTCACGTACTAAAGATGCCTGCAGTTTTTGTTTGAATCGTGTTAATTTTTGAGGGGTAGAATTGGCCACAGGTGATTGAGTTAAGCATAGGTTCAGAGGTTGCAATAGGTAAAAAAAGAGACTCAAATTCTTTTTATGTTAGCAGAATTCCTCACTTATGTTTAAAAAGTCCCCAACATGCCCTAAATTCATGTAACAGAACTATAACTAGGAAATTAAGGACAGCATGTGACATTACATGTCACAATCAATTTTCCATTATAAAATATATGTAAAAAGTCTATTATCATCTGAAGTTAAAAAGAAGTTCTGTTCCTTTTTAAAAAAATCTCTTTTACAGCTACTTTTACATGTGAGCAATGTTCCTTATTCAGTCTTCTGGATAGAAAAGGCACATCAACAGCCGGGTGCGGTGGCTCACGCCTGTCATCCCAGCACTTGGGGAGGCCAAGGCGGGCGGATCACAAGGTCAGGAGATCGAGACCATCCTGGCTAACACGGTGAAACCCCGTCTCTACTAAAAATACAAAAAAATTAGCCGGGTGTGGTGGCGGCACCTGTAGTCCCAGCTACTCAGGAGGCTGAGGCAGGAGAATGGCGTGAACCCGGGAGGCGGAGCTTGCAGTGAGCCGAGATCGCGCCACTGCACTCCAGCCTGGGCGACAGAGCAAGACAGCGTCTCAAAACAAAAAAAGAAAAGAAAAGGCACATCGACATTGCAATTTCAAGTGCATAAGGCTCTTCATGTGTCCGTAACTGCATATTCAAGATCCAGCCTGGACTCAAGTTGTAAGACACACTCCGGCCAAAGAAACACATAACTTTCATGATTGTTCTGAAAATACTAACACCACCTCTCAGAGTTAGCACGTCTTGGAAAAAAGTTTCATAAAGTCAATAAAGCCATGTGGCTTTGGTAATAAAGTAGGTGTGGTAAGACATAGATTAAAAAGTAAAGAATTTAACAGAGCTCATGATAATGCTTCCTGCATTGATGCCAAGGCTATATTTTCCAAATGAAAATGCATTTCTATGTTTTGTTTTACTTTCAGAACAATATGACAAATGTTATGCAATGAAGCTTTCTTTTTAAGTACTCACATCTCTGTGAATGTCAAAAATTGTCTTCCACACTAGGACTCAATCAATTCTCACCCCTCCAGTTCTATACCTTTCAATTAGATAATAAGCACTGCCTAGAATTTTTAAGACTACATGAAAGCAGGGTTGGCAAAAACGCCTAAGGTGAAACTGCACCACAGAAAACGTACTGAGTAAATCCCGAAGTAGCGCAGTGTAATCCTCCCTTTTGCATCTAAGTATCTGAGCATGAAATGACAACACTAAAAAATATCTTTTGCATGAGGCATGTTTAACAATAACTGTTTCCTGTTTACATAAAGAAACTTTTGTAGTCAAAGAAACTGTCATTGGAGTAAAAACTACATCTTCATGCATATCTTGGGTTAAACTGTTTTAGTTAAAAGAAACACAGAACAGTGGTGATGGTTTTGTATGCAAATTGAGTCCTTTATTAAAATGCAAAAAAAGACACGGATTTCTTGCAATCGTGAACGGAGACTGGATGACCAGTGCACTACCATCAAAACAGATCACAGAATTCTGATCCGCCAAACTTGATCTCCAGGAGTATATTCGGCAAATCTCTGTTGCATGAGATGGCATTAGAACACTGGCACGCATTGGAAGAGCTGGCTTTCTCACTCCGTACATCTCTCACAGGCTCTACTCATCAAAGTACTAATGATTCCTGCTGAACTCTAAGGAACTCTTTCCCGCAGAAGGAATGTACCCTGGGCCGTTCACAGACAACGCTCTCCCGCCGCCGGCGCTGGCCCGGGATGCGGCCCCGAGACTCCTGCAGCCGCGCGCTGGCTCAGGGACCTCCGCAGACGCGGGCGGGCGCCGGGGCCGGGTCGAACTGGGGCAGAGTGACAGGCTCCCAGTCGTGAGCCTCACAAGCAGATCTTTCTATTTACAATATCCCGGAGAGGAGTCCGGGTCGCGTCGCTCGCACCGCCCGCGGGGACCCGGCGTGAATTCACACGCTCCCTCCCGCCGCCTCGCCGCCTGTCACGGCCCTGGGACCCGGTCACCCCTCCGGGGGTTCCCTTCGCCGCGCAGTACTCCGCCCGTAAGCAGCGCCCCCCTGTGCTCCTCCCTCCCTCGGGCAGCCGCCTCCTTTCCCGGCTCCCACCCAGCGGGGATCCACCAGGGCGAGAGCTGAAGACCTCGCAGGACGCCGCGCGCGCGGGACAGCGAAGCACCTACCTTCCCAGCCACCTGGGAGGCTGCAGGTCCGGGCCGGAGCCCGAGGCTCAGGGCGCGCAGAGCCGTTCTGCTTAAGGCGCAGGGCGCCGGGCTGCTTGGGGTCCAACCCAGCGTGCACGCCACGCACCTCCCCGCGCCGGGCTCCGCGCTCTCCGGTAGCCCGGCAACGGCCGCCACCCCGGAGCCCCGCCCACCAGGAGCCCCGCCCAAGGCCCCGCCCACCAGGGCCCCGCCCTCCCCGTGGCCCTCGCCGTGGCTCCGCCCCCGTCCAGAGCCCCGCCCCCAGGCTCTCCGCTGTGCCTCCGCCCAGCCCCCACTGCGTCCACGGGCCAGCTCTGCAGTCGGGGTCTTTGGAGGCCCCCATCCCGCGGCTGCTGGAGCGGATGAGTGTGAGGCTGACTGGGGGCTTGGGGATGGGGGACCGGAGACCACCAAGAACAGGGCTATATTGGGAGACTTTCCTTCAGAGCAGAGAGGGAGGCTTCCTTTCCGCCCCGGGTGTTCCCCACCTTTCAGCCTTTCCCGCGTGGGTCCGCATCCCACCCAGAGGGGATACGGCGGCCAGGTCTGCGCTGCTGCGCCTGAGATCAGGTCGGCCGAGGTCGCAGACCTCGGGTCCCCTCCGGCAGGGACTCGCCGGGTGCGCGTTCCCACGGACGCCTCCCGGGGAAGTCCGAGTTCGCCTCCTGCAGGCCTGGAGGCGCTCGGCCCCAGGCTGCCGCACCCTTCTGTGTACTTTCTTCTTCAAGGAGTTAAAAACACTTTGAGAGAAGGGGCATATTGTGTTCCGATTTGCATCTCTGACAGTATCAGTCATTCAAATAAATGTTCAACCAATGCTTTCTGAGTGGAATTGAATCTACCAGCTCAGGAACTACCTTCTCTGACTTCAACCAAATGTTCTTCTTCTCTCTGACCTCCTTTTGCCCTTAGAGACAGTAACACATTACCGAGTTCATTAGTTCTTGAATCATTTCATGTGTTTTGACAGATTTTCCCATTTAGCCTGTTAGCTCATAATAGAGAGAGAACCTGTTGTTAGCCTGCATGGGCTTGGGATCTGACAATCTGGTCCCAATGCCAACCTGTTCATTCACTAGTTGCATGACTTTGGAAAAGTTACTTCACCTCTCTAAGCTTCTGGTTCTCCATCTGTAAAATGAGTTGCTTCATTGGTGGTGGTTAAGTATTAACAGATAAGGTATTTAAGTACTTAGGCCAATGCCTGACACTCACTAAATAGCCATTCTTAGTAGCAATATATCCTCTTAACAATGCCTAGCATCAATCAATAAATGATCATTGACGGTGAGGAAAAGGACATTGAACCTCGGCACTCCAGCTGTTAGATTCATCTAATTCTTTAAAGAGACTCATTAAGTTAAACACAGTTGGCCCTCCACATCCACGGATTTCACATCATGTATTCAACCAACTGCAGATTGAAAGTATTTGAAAAAAAAGAATAGTTGTGTCTGTACTGAACATGTACACTTTATTTTGTCATTATTCCCTAAACGACTATGTACATAGCATTGACATTGTATTAGATATTATAAGTAATCCAGAGATGATTCAAAGCATATGCAAATTTATACCATTTTTTGTAAGGGACTTGAGCATCTGCAGATTTTGGTATCCAAGGGGGTGTCCTGAAAGCAGTCCCCCTCAGATGCTGAGGGAACACCATAGTTCCCACTTACCTTCATTTGAGTGTTACGTGATTTGGAGACAGTGTCTGAACAAAAACTCGGGCACACAATTGAGCACCATGGTAGTATAAAAAGAATTCTGTTGGCCGGGCACGGTGGCTCACGTTTGTAATCCCGGCACTTTGGAAGGCCGAGGCAAGCGGATCAGCTGAGGTCCGGAGTTTGGGACCAGCCTGGCCAACATGGCGAAACCCCATCTCTATAAAGATACAAAAATTAGCTGGGCGTGATAGCAGGCATCTGTGATCCCAGCTACTAGGGAGGCTGAGGCAGGAGAATCACTTGAACCCAGGAGGCAGAGGTTGCAATGAGCCAAGATCACGCCACTGCACTCCAGCCTGGGCGACAGAGTAAGACTCGGTCTCAAAAAAAAAAAAATTCTGTGATCCTTAGGCTCATGCAAAATGAAACTGGATGCTTGTAATTAGGACTGGGAGCATTTTTCTTCCTTTAAAACACTGCATATCATTAATGGGTTAAAATTTTTACGGGAAAAGCCAAATTGCTGCAACGATCTTGATAGAGGTGTTTGTTTTTAAGATTTATGTTAAAGGTTAGTTTTCTGAAGACAGTTTTAGCAATATCTGAGCTGATACAAAGTGCATTTGTTTAAAATATTTTTCCCCAAAAGTTGAACTGAGGAAACTTGAAAAACGCCTTGAAAAAATAGTTTCAGTGATAAACTAGCTCACTGGAAGCAAAGCTAATGAAAAATTGCCTGACTTCTAGTCATTTCTGGTGTAAATCACTATGCCTTGGGGAAGAAATGGAATAGAATGCAAGCTACAAGAGAATATGAAATTTTGTGTCTTTGATTTACAGTGTTCGGCAAGTAGTAGGTTCTCATTAAAAATTTGTTGGATGAATTAGTAATTGAGAGTGAAAATCTCAAAGGGTAATAAAGTTTTCCAAATACAGTTAAGAAAATAAGTGGAGGAGGAGCCCCCAAGACCTAGCTATTTAAGTAATTGCCAATACCCACTACTGCCAATTACAGACAGTCAGCACGGGGCTGGGAGAGCACTGTAAGGCCAATGCCCAGTGACTTCCTGAATGTCACACACCAAGTTAATTAACAAAACTGGAATCAGAATCTGGGCTTTCTGTGTCTTAACATAATCTTTGCCATACCATGGGTGCATAAACCAATATATATATAAAACCCAGGGAGGCTATTTTTATATAATTTATACAATGTGGAGCTCAAGACACTTACAGAGCAAAGTTGTTACAAGTTGCAGCACTTGCACTGATACAATGAGTTTGTGATATCTTGGCCCTGAGCACCTCATTGGCTAGACCCTTTTCATGAGTTTGATGAGGGATGAGACAGGCCATTGACTCTACTTCTCTCCTTCCTGATAAACATGGTGGACTCCCCTACCTAGGGCTGGCTTAAGGCCAGGCTGGCTGAGCAGCAACCCATGGTGCTAAGCTATGGAGCCACCAAAGCATGGGGGGCATTTAACAGAATGGAGAAAATTATCCTTATCAGAACTGCTCGCAAAGAGAGTGGGTTATGTTGGAAGGAATGGTTTTACGAAGACAATTGAAACCCCCACCTGACTTGTCCTTCTCCTTCTCATCAAAGAGAAAATTTAAGTCACAAAGGAGGGTGTTAAACTACCTACTTCATCTAAAGAAGTGAGTATTGATTTTGGCAAGTGAGTGGGTTTGAGCTAACAACGTTGGAGCCAAAACTGAATGACTTGTGACAGTAGAGGAGAAATTAAAGCACAGCCACCAGGGAGCCTCCCTCTGCCCTCCCATCATAGAGCTCACCCAGGCGGACAACGTTTTAAAGAACCACCCTTTAAAGGGGACCAAATCACTCATTCTTCCAGGGTGGCTTGGACTGGCCTTGCCATCACAGAAAGAGAATCCAACTAAACCAATGCCAGATGGCTGAGTTCAGTTCACTCCTGAAGCACAGGGAGAGCAGATTATGCCTTCATGGCTTAGGGAGGTCCTTTATGGCCAACCTGGCAGAAAATACCATTAAAAAAATTAAAGTAGTTATTAAAAAATAAAAAAAAGAAAAAAAAAAAAAAAAAACTGGAGCCCACATTTTTGGCCAAAATTTTGGCTATAATGTTTGCTGACAGTCAAGTTCAGCTTTGTGTAATTCTTGTAAGAGAAAGAATGAACTGCGTAGCCCCAGAACGAAAAAAATGTAGACCACAATGCTGCCACTGAATTATTCCTATAATCTTGCACATGGTATTTATCCTTGCACAAGTACTTAATATATATTATTGAATTAATTGATGAGTGAATTAATAAATATTAGGTCATGTTAGTAATAATCATGTTTACATAGGAATCATAAAGAGGGTGATAAGCCCTATTATGAGGGCAGCTGTTTGGCCATGAGAGTCTTGTATTTGTATAAAATTTTATCAATAACTAAATTAAAATTTTTCACACAAGATATATATATATATATATACACACACACACATACACACACACACATATATGTATTTTTTGAGACGGAATCTCACTCTGTTACCCAGGCTGGAGTGCAGTGGTGCAATCTCAGCTCACTGAAAGCTCCGCCTCCTGGGTTCACGCCATTCTCCTGCCTCAGCCTCCCAAGTAGCTGGGACTACAGGCGCTCGCCACCATGCCCGGCTAATTTTTTGTATTTTTAGTAGAGACGGGGTTTCACTGAGTTAGCCAGGATGGTCTCGATCTCCTGACCTCATGATCCACCTGCCTCAGCCTCCCCAGGTGCTGGGATTACAGGTGCGAGCCACCGCACCCGGCCCCAAGATATATTTTTTCAAGGAAGAAAAATAAAGAGTGAATGAAAACATGCTCAAGATTCTTAACATAACCAAACATGATATGAAATACATATCATATCATGTTTGAAATGCACATTGCATTTGTCAACTGAAATGTCACAAAATCCCACTGGGAATTTCCCTGGAGGAAAATTGACCTTAAATTATTAAATTTTTTGTGGATGCCATTGGCATCTTCTAAGAAAACATCAATTCCTTCAAAACACACAAAGATGTGTTGACATAACGCCAAACTCCTATATACACATACACACAGAGACAAACACACAAATACATATATAATTCCACATTGCATTGATGCATTAAACTTTTTGTGCAAATTATTTTACTTGTTAAATTATGGGTAGCAGCTACTGTGTTTAGACAGCTTAGAAGTCCAGAAGCAGAAGGAACAGTTGGGAAATAATCCGACTAATCCAGCTGACTGACATACCTATCATGGAAAGAAAAAAATGCACTCCAATAGGAAGTGGCTGTCTTTAGTTTTCCAACTAACATTGTTGTTTGATGAGCTACAGGGTGCATTTGTTTGAGCAGTTGTTGGAAAGCAGACCCCGCATGGTAGACTGGAAACAACATTGGACTAGAAGTGGGAAAATCAGCCATGTGACCTTGTTAAGATAGGGACATTCATTTTCTATAGCCTCAGTTTCCTCATCTGTAAAATGGCCATAAAAATTCCAATCCTGCTTATTTCATAAAGATGACGTGGTCAACACCCTCACTTCACACATGAGAAAACCCTCTTAGGTCATACAGCTAATTGGTGACAGTATCAGGACTCGACATAAAAGTCTTTTGAAGACTTGGACTTTGTGTAGTAACAAAGCTGCCACTGAAGCAACAGATAGGAAAGTGCTTTGAAAAATGTCACATAAGGGTTTCGTTCAGTAGAAGTAATAGGACTGTATCTGCCCGTCATTTTGTGGCAATTAATTAGGAAATGCCTTTTGAGACTGTACCTGTACCTTCAGATATAACCATCTTTCTTTTAAAATCAAATACACTCTGTTTCATTTCTCAACAATGACACAAGAAGTAAACAATTAACTGAATTAACTCAAACACTGAAGTGGATTTTCAAGGACTTGACTTGCCCAAGCTAGTTTTCTACAAAGCCTAAATTAATCAGATAATTACTAATTCTCCCCTTTGTTTAGTGCTGAAGAGAGCTTGTATTTGTTAAAATGATCCTAGCAGCAGAATAAACATTCATTTAAAATTTTTTTAAATCCCAAATCTGAACTAAATGAGCAAGTTTTCAAACACACTATTTCTTTAGGCACCGTCTCCAGTCATTGTTTTAAAAGGTTAATTTTCTTTATCTGAATGTGAACACTAATACCACTTTTGTGATTAAAAGGAAGATTTTAAGGAAACAAATTTTTAAAAAATCAAACTAAACCGATATTGCAAGATATTGTGAACATGATTCGTTGTACTCTTAGAGAAAAAAAAAAAAGCAAATGCCTCTCCTGGCATGACTAAAAATAACAGTTAAATCTTTAAGATTAAATTATTACTGACACACTTTAAAAATATTGTCAGTTTAGCCTGGCTTTAAATAACCTCCACTTAACAACTAGTAAAGTTTTAAAATTAAGTAAACAATGCTAATTACCCTCCTAGTATCAAGAGGAAAGTGTAGAAAGTAATTTGATTAATTGACTCTGAAAAATTAATTACATATGAAATGAGACTCATTAGACGTTTCCTGTTTCATCAGAATTTCAGACTAAAGGATAACTAGTCTTATCACTTATGGTTTCTTTGTGGTTCAGCTAGCATCAAATAGACTTGTGATAATAATTAAATCTTTTGCCCAGATAGATTTAGGACTAGAACATAAAAAAAAAAAAAAAAAAACCATTGCGAACGAAGTAACAGTGTTACTTTTCCACTGTATTTAGTTCTTATATTTCACTGTAAAGATTTTGCTCTGTGTGCCTGTGAGCGTGAGTGTGTGTGTATCATAAACTGACAAAGAAATAACAGTTAACTTCCAAATTCAGTACAGCAATATAATTTGGTTTTGTCATGTTGGGCATTAGCTAAAGTGAAAATGTGACTGAAATACTTTGTGTAACATAATAACTGTTGATTACTCAGTTTTCATAAACAGTTAGCAAATTTTAACTTACAACAGCTGTCACTATAAATGTAAAGTAAATGTTAATTTAGGAATATTAACCTTGTGAATGTTTCTGAAAATAAGGCTTATGCTATTTCCAAAGGTTATAGAAAACCACTAGAGTATTTTTAGCCAAACTTAGTGCAACTTTATCCTCACTGTTTTTAAATTCTTCAGTTTTACACATAAAAGGCTTTAATCATACTTGAATGGTTTTTCAGTGATTCCCTTGGGTGTACAAACTGCATAAGGAAATATATTTGATAGATTTACATCTTGGAAGTGAGAGAATAAATAAACTAAAGAAACAGTATTGCCAGAGATACATTTTACTCTTTTATGTAAGAAAACAAAGAAAGCATTTTCAACAAGCAAAGTTGCACTGACTGTTTACTAAATAAGGTAACCCATAAATACTTAGAGCAATTATAGCTCACAGATCTCAGGGGCTGAAGTACTGGTTGCATGCTAAAGTTAGCACTGTTCTGTTTTGTCCTGTTTGTACAACTCATTTCCAAGTAAAATTTGCATGACAGACGGCAAACCCTCTTGTACAAACTACTAAAACTTGCACCAAGTTCCATAGTTACTCTGATATACACATTCAGCATCATGTAGTATTCAGTTGTATAAATGCTTTCTAAAAAATTAATTAAAACCATTCTTTTCTCAGAACACATGCAAAAAATGCAGTGAAAGCTACAACAAAACTTAAAACAGAGTACCTGCAACACGCTGAGCTCTTTGCAGTACTTACCCGTTCGACAACTTAGTTTCTCCTGGCAGCACTTCTATGCCAAATGCTTCTACCTTCTCAAAAATGTATGTCAGCACAAGCCCAGACGAAACTTCAAATCCAGGAAAATAAAATTAACCATGCAGATCAAAGGCAGACGAGCAGGGAGATGAAATGCCTGTAATCTGATCAGTGATCAGTTGCTGAACATCAAAGGCAGGGCTGAGTTTATATATATGCATGGATATCAAGAGAGTTCACTTTTAGCAGGTAGTTACCCTCCCGCCTCCTAGTCCACACAGTCTTTGTTAAACATGGATCACGTTGTTTTCCTCCTCTTTTTTGCAATAAGGCAATGCTGGTAATTCTCCCTTGCTTGGGCTGAGTGGCTGGATCTGTAGCTTTTTTGGTTCCCAAGCTGTGTTGTGGACTGTGTGTTGGAAGCTTTTCCTAGTGCCAGCGGGTTCTGCTTTATCCCTTTCATCTCGCTGAACTGCAGATCCCATGACATCATTCAGCGCCGTGGGACTGGTAGGAGAGCTATAATTCAGCCTGTGGGGGAGTAAAGCTCCAGAGAAGCCAGCGTTTGGCTGATTTCTAATCACGTTAGACTATTGTGCCTCACACAGGACAGTTTCTGTTATCTGTCTCCCAGCTGGAAAGGACAGCAACTGCTGCTGGATGCTTCTTGGGTGATAAGATCCCTGATGGATGGAAGTGCCAAATGACAGCATTTAATTGCCTCTTCGCTGATAAAAATCACAATTTCCTACAGAGACTGGGTGTCAAACATCCAGCATAGTTAAATAGCACTATGGGACCACTCTGAAAAACACCCAAGGACACTGCCAGATGGACCGGTGACATTTTCACGTTCCGTTTCCCTTTTCAAAGTGACAAGTCTTTAAGGATCTTAAGGAAACTGACCTTTCCTTGAAACATACATTATTAGGATCTGATTGCCAATCACACCGGGGTGTGTTAAGTAGTTAAGCAGCAGATAACCAGCAGTTCGTGAATAAACTGCTGCCTTCCACTGGCTCACTTAAGACTTTGGGCAGAGATTTAATCTCAGTCTTTGCCTTAGTTTGGGACTCTGGAAATCAGATTTTAAAGCAATATCTACTTCTTAGACATAATTCATTATAAAATTCACTTGTTAAGCATTTTAAAATTCACAAAAGAAGAATTACATAGAACAAAGCATTTGCCCTGTGATTATTCCAAGGCCATGTTATTTGCCTTTTAGGGCTGTTTCTTCCAAACTCATAGTTTGGACTTTCAACTCACTAAAAAATTACTACCTTAGCCTAATTCTTCATATTTTAAAATTAAATATATTGCTCATTATTTAAAAAAATTTAAGCTATTTTCCTTAACAGTGTCAGATGCAATACAATATGATTATTTTATTTTTAGTATTTAGTAAAATAGAAGATAAGAAGAAATTTCATCTTCCTCGAAATCCAGGATGTGGTGCTTTTCTGATTCTCAGACAGTTCTTTCATGGAATGAAGACAATTTTTCTATTTTATAATGGAAACTCACCAACTTTTAGAAGGTAAGTTAAAAATATTTTTGCAAAACTTAGGGGATAGTAGAACTCAGTCTTTTTAAATGTAACTTCCCTCCTTAACTGGTTTTGTCTAATTTTTCCTGATGTGATATTTGAAAATGTTGTTTATGAAGTATTTATTTCCAGACTTCTATGATTTTTGAGTAATTTTTAATAGCCAAATATTTAGATTGAACCGTTCATGAGTTCAGTATAACATTTAAATCGTCCTGTTGATTTTTCAATGTTTCTTGTATAATTTTTCTACCTATACATCATTTCTCACAAATGCACAGAGCTCAAATAGTATTTGAACTGGCGGGTGTGATGCTTAAGGACTTCCTCAAAGCAGACCAGGAAAATTCCGGTGACATCTGGGCTTCACATATGTTTCCTGGGCGCCTTGAACCCATGAATACAAAGGAAATATTTACAAAGACAAAATATTTACAAGAAGGCATGTGCCCATTTCTTTCCTGAAGTAGTCCAAACCTACCACCAGCATGGAATCCATATGCCATCAACCTGCACTCAGGATTAAGTTTCCCGATACACTGATATGTTAAATCGGAGCAACTAGACACTCTGTAAGGGTCATTGGCTAAGCCAGTAGATTCTGGGTCTTTGTAGAGTTCAACACCAGTAGGAATAGGTGAAGGACCGAATTCGGATTCTCGTGTTCCATTGGAAGCATACAAGAGGCTCTTGAAAGCAGGGACTTGAATGAAAACCAATCAAATGATCTTCAATTTATATAAATCTCCCCAAGCAAGATTTATAGTTCAAGATACATCTAGCAATGCAATAGCATCTCCAGTAGAAGAGTTTATTCACCAAGTCACTGAGCATTATTTTGAATTGGTCCTCTTGTGGCCAAGAACACCCCACGTGTGAGATGAAAGGGGGCTAAGGCTAGGGGCCCTATCTGTCGCCTGGACCAGAGTGTGGCTAAAGGCCGACCTGGCTGCAGGAGTGACCTCTTGACCTGCGGCTCATTTAGCACTGTGCCCAGCCAGCCCAGCCCCCTTCATTGTGAGATGTGGCCTGGACCATTGTTGTTTCTGAACAGCACCAGGAAGGGGAGCTACTGCAAAGCTTTTCTCTTTCCCCACCAAGAAGCTTAGATTAGTGTGATTACATCAGTGTGATACTGTGGTGATAAGAGGTCCAGCACTTCACTCAACATCATTGTCTGTTGTAATGACACCAAGTTACAGCATTTGATCAATGATTCCTATGCCATGTCACAGTATACTTGGCTCATCTTAGTCTTTTTGCCAAGCTGCCTTTCCGCGACCTGGCTCTGCAACATGGTTGTGGCAGCCATTGGATCCACAGTGGGGAGCTCCAGGCTGCACGAAGTGGTCAGTGTTTGAGATGACGGGCATGCCGGTTACCCTGATCTGATCACTACACCTTAGAGGTATAGAAATGTCACTAGGTGCCAATGAATATGTATAGTTATTATTAATCAGTTAAAAAATAAAATAAAATAAATGATTGAGAAAACTTCAATTGTTCATATTCAAGAATGGAGGGGCTGCGTGAGATTCCTGATGGGTGGTGTGGTCTCATGTCACCCCCAGTTGCCACTGTGTGCTATTTTCTTCCCAACACGTGGAGCGTGGTTCCTTTGCTCCTTTATCTTGACAGGTGGATAGCGTAAATTCTTACCATTTTAAGATATAGGTCAGGTGATAACACATTTTCCCCATCAAGTTTCACAGTTTTTACAGTTGTCTGCATGTTTTTTCTGATGCCATCTTTTCTAACTTTTCTGTTCAGAGGATACATCCTGGATTATATCAGACAAGCACAGCTCTATTGCATACATTAAGAGGAATCATTTCTGCATTTGTTTCAACTGAACACTTTTTAGAAAATGAAATAGCTCATGGTTATGAAAAGAACATGGACGCTGGGGTCAGGAAGGCCTGTGTTCAAATCCCTCTTACTACCTGTACTTGAATAACAGCTTAGGCAGTGTGGACGAAGGCTACCTAGTCCCACTGAGCTTTTTGTTTCCTAAGCTGCAGGAAGGGATAACACCTACCTCATCAGTGTTGCCAAAATAACAAACTTAGTTGGAGAGCATCCGGCGGAATAAACCCTCAACAGAAGAGCTAAGGTTCCTCTCTTTTCTCTGTAACTATTAGAGAACCATAGGAAAATGCCAACATTTTAGCTGGGGGCTCCAACTCAAACTTCAGTATTCGAAAGGGGCAGGACAGGCTCTCCCACAGCTCCTCGGCTGGTTAGTCAAAGCCAAGGTAACCCAGACATCCTCAGGTCCTTCACGATGCTGGGACCGCTTGTACCTGATCTGGGACCAGTGGTTGCTGTCTGGGACTGTGGCCCACATAATCATAAAAAGAAAACGGCTCAAGCCTGTTACGGGTTGGATTGTATCCCCTGAAATTCCCATGTTGACACCCTGACTCCCAGCACCTCAAAACATGAGCTTATCTGGAGATAGGGTCTTTACAGGGGTAATCAAGTTCAAATGTGGTCATTAGGGTGGGCCTCAATCCGGAATGACTGATGTCCCTATAAAAAGGGAGATTTAGATAAAGAGGCAGCCACTCACACAGGTAGAACGCTGTGTGGACATGAGGATGACCATCTACAAGCCACAGTGAGAGGCCGGGAACAGACCTGTCCCTCACAGCTTCAGAAGAAACCAACCCTGCTGATACCTTCACCTCTGACTTCCAGCCCCTGGAAGTGTGAGATGACACACTGCTGCCATTGAAGTCTGTGGTACTTTGTTATCACAGCCTCAAGAAACTAATACAAAGCCACTATCCAACAAACTGCAAAGAGGTGCAACTCCCATTTTCCTAATGTTCTGAAGCCTTACATTCTCCTCATCAGCATCTGCCTCCTACAAAGCGCCCCCAGCTCTGGTGGACACCCCCTGCCCTGCTGGACTGCTTCCTACCTCATGGGCAGAAGGCTCCTTCCTTTTCTTAAAGGGCCAGTTCAGGGAGTACTGTTCAGTGAAGCTGAGTATGACTGAAAGTCACTAAAGGTAACTGGGATAGAACCCAGTTTCTGGCTACTGTAAATAAAGCTGCCATGAACACTTTCTGAACCTGAAAGAGCCAGTCCTTCCAAATGGATCCTGAGTGGCTAACTGGGTCTAAATGCAGAATGGATCCAGGTCACAAACGTCTTCGGCATTCTCTGAGAAACCACAGGCTCGCGTGATTTGGGGACTTTCATGGCTGTCTGCTCCTGTTTATGCCTCCTGATTTGATGGGCGCTGGGAAGTCTCATCTTGACTCCTGGATCTAACAAATAGACTTGTGACCTGCATTGACCAATCAGAACCAAACACACTTGCATCCCTCACTTGCAGAGCAGACCAGAGTGGGAATCTGGGCGGGAGCTTTTTCTATAAAGGATAACCCATCTCTCTCTTCTCAGGGAGAGTATCTTTGTTTTGTACTGAAGGAAAGCCGGGTCTCCCTGGTTTGCAAACTGCTTACAGGAATAAAATCTTTCTCTTTTTTAAGGAAGATCCTTTTCAGTGGATTTGCTGATAAAACTTGTGTACAAGTCTTAGCGTGGATATGTATTTTCATTTTTGTTAAGTAATACATAGGAGTAGAATTTCTGGATGATATGGTATATGTGTGTTTAACTTCAAAAGAAACTGCCAAATTGTTGTCTAAAGTGTTTGTTCCTATTTACATTCCTGTTGGCAATATAGGAGATTTCCATTTGCTCGACTTCCTTGGCAACACGTGATATTGTCAATTCTTGTCATTTCAGCTATTTAAATGCAGTCTAGTAGTAGTTTACGATAGTTTAAATTTGCATTTTGTTGATGCTAGCACTCAATTTTATAGAGAGACTTTACTTTTTAGAACAGTTTTAGATTGACAGAAAGATTGAGCAGCTACTACAGAGATTTCCCATACATTCCCTGTGCCCCACTCAGCTTCCTCTATTATTTGCATCTTGCATCACTGTGATATATTTGTAATAATTAATGAATCAATATAGGTGCATTATTAACTAAAGTTCATAATTTACACTAAAATTCATTCTTTGTGCATAGACTTCTATGGATTTTTTTTTTTGAACTAGAGTCTTGCTCTGTCACCCAGGCTGGAGTGTAATGGCATGATCTTGGCTCACTGCAACCTCTGCCTCCCAGGTTCAAACAATTCTCCTGCCTCAGCCTCCTGAGTAGCTGGGGTTACAGGTGTGAGCCACCACTCTTGGCTAATTTTTGTATTTTTAGTAGAGATGGAGTTTTGCCATGTTGGCCAGGCTGGTCTTGAACTCCGACCTCAAGTGATCTGCCTGCCTTGGCCTCCCAAAGTGCTGATGTGAGCCAACGCACCTAGCCAGACTTCTATGGATTTTGCCTAATATATAATAATATATGTTCACCATTACAGTTATGTACAGAGCAGTTTTGCTGCTCTAAAAATCCCCTGTGCTCCACCTATTCATCCCTCCTTCCCCTAGAGCCCCTGGCAACCACTGATGTTTCTAAAGTCTCCATAGTTTTGCCTTTTCCCGAATGTTATGTAGGTAGAATGATATGGTATGTAGTCTTTTCTGATTGACTTCTTTCTTAGCAATATACATTTAACTTTCTTCCATGACTTGCTAGCTCATTTCTTTTTATTGTTAAATATTCCATTGTCTGGATGTAGTTTATCATTCACCTATTGAAGGACATCTTGGTTGCCTCCAGTTTTGTGATTATGAATAAAGCTTCTATAAACATTCATGTGTAGGTTTTTGTGAGAATGTAAGTTTTCCCTAGGAGCATGATTGCTGGATCATGTGATAAGACTGCAGTTAACTTTTTTTTTTCTTGAGACGGAGTCTCGCTCTGTCGCCCAGGCTGGAGTGCAGTGGCCGGATCTCAGCTCACTGCAAGCTCCGCCCCCGGGTTTATGCCATTCTCCTGCCTCAGCCTCCCGAGTAACTGGGACTACAGGCGCCCACCACTTCACCCAGCTAGTTTTTTGTATTTTTTAGTAGAGACGGGGTTTCACCATGTCAGCCAGGATGGTCTCGATCTCCTGACCTTGTGATCCACCCGTCTCGGCCTCCCAAAGTGCTGGGATTACAGGCTTGAGCCACCGCGCCTGGCCAACTGCAGTTAACTTTTAAAGAAACTGCCAAACTGTCTTCCACAGTGGCAACAACATTTTGTATTTCCACCAGCAATGAATGACACTTCCTGTTGCCCTGCAGCCTTGTCAGCATTTCGGGTTATCAGTTGTCATTGATGTTGTTTTTAATTTTAGCCACACTAATAGGTGTGTGGTGGTATCTGTTTTAATTTGTAATTCTGTAATGATGTATGGTGTTGGGCATATTTTCATATGCTTATTTATCATCGTATATCTTCTTTGGTGAGGAGCCTGTTCAGATCTCTTGCACATTTTAAAACTGGGTAGTATGTTTTCTTATTATTGAGTTTTAAGAGTTCTTTGTACATTTTGGATACAAGTTCCATATCAGATATGTGTTCTATAAATACTTTCTCCCAGTCTGTGCCTTGTCTTTCTAGTCCCTCAGCACTGTTAGCTTCAATTCTTAAAGGTACCTCAGGCAAAATTGGAAATTAGAAATACTTATCCAAATTGCTAGCCAATAGAGCAACTAGTGATTTAAATAATCTGTCAAATCCAGAAGGTGCCAAAGTAGCAAACTGTCTGTGAATCAGGCAAAACTATCTGTTATGTGGTGGTTCTGATATTGACAACAGCAGCAACAAGGACAAGTTAATTCAGCAGATCCACACATGCGCACCCTGCATCTGTGATAGATAAGGGTGCTTTGTGCTGGAAACTGCCGCAGACCATCCAACTGCACCCAGCTGCCTTCTGCTCTCCAACTTTGCATAAGAGACTCCAAGTCACTCTTACCTGCCATATTGCCCTCTAAATACTTTGCTGAGCCCAGGCTAGCTTTCAGAGAAGCTATCCAACTCAGATCTTAGAATTAATCAAATGTTTCCCATTTCCTTTTCTGCCTCCTCAGCATTGATCCTGATTAATATACCAGGCTAATTACAAATCTCGGTTCTCAGTAGAGTTTGACAATGCTAACAAAAACTGTTGGTGAAACAGCAGGAAAATGCCAAAGGAGGCACTAAGAAACATCTTCAGAATAATACTACCACTACCAAAAACAGATCTGTGCTTCATCAAGAAGTATGTTAGATCAAGACAGGCATGCCCTTAAAAATGGATTCAAGAAATGCCGATCTAAATACAGTCAAAGCATTCAGTAACGCAACCACCCGTCCAACGGAAGGAGCACCCAGCACATAGTTGGAGCCAAATACACAGAATAGTTAGAATAACCGATGAAAATCAGGAACATATGAAATCTATTTTGGGGGAAAAAGGGAAAATACAGTGGTCCTGCTAAATAAAACTGAACTGTAGTGTCAGGAGGTAATATAGATGGAGAATCCTTCAATTTCAGAGAATGAGAAATAAGAGAATGTTTACAAATACAGCTTATAGTATATTTTGAAAACAAAATTCCTAAGGCCAAATTAGATTTTCTTCTCCTCTAATACACATGATAGAAAATAAAGGCGGTTTTAGCTGCGGAAGAAATCCTATCTGGCACCACATACTCAGCTTATCATAAAATTGTTTTGTAAAAATGTTTTGTTTTGAGATAATTTTTTTTTTTTTTTTTGAGACGGAGTTTCGCTCTGTCGCCCAGGCTAGAGTGCAGTGGCCGGATCTTGGCTCACTGCAAGCTCCGCCTCCTCGGTTTACACCATTCTCCTGCCTCAGCCTCCCGAGTAGCTGGGACTACAGGTGCCGGCCACCTCGCCCGGCTAGTTTTTTGTTTTGTTTTTTTTTTTTTTTTAGTAGAGACGGGGTTTCACCATGTTAGCCAGGATGGTCTCGATCTCCTGACCTCGTGATCCGCCTGTCTCGGCCTCCCAAAGTGCTGGGATTATAGGCTTGAGCCACCGCGCCTGGCCTTGTTTTGAGATAATTTTAAAGAGGAATCGCAAAAGTAGTAGAGGAAGTTCTCACATATCCTCCACCCAACTTCTTTGTATGTGAACAGTTTACATAATCATAGAACAATTGTCAAAATTAAAATATTAATCTTGGTACAATACTGTCAATTAAACTACAGAATTTATTCAGAAGATTTACTCCACGGTGAACCGTTCTATGGGTTTTGACAAATGCACAGTCACATGTCCATCACCATGGTTCCATCACCCCCAAATCTTCTCATTCTGTCTCTTTATATTCAACTCCTCCCCACGTTTGTTTGTTGTTTGTTTGTTTGGAGATGGAGTCTCACTCTGTTGCCCAGGCTGGAGCACAGTGGCACGATCTCGGCTCACTGCAACTTTTGACTCCCGGGTTCAAGCGATTCTCCTGCCTTAGCCTCCTGAGTAGCTGGGATTACAAATGCTCGCCACAACACCCGGCTAATTTTTGTATTTTTAGTAGAGATGGGGTTTCACCGTGTTGGCCAAGCTGGTCTCGAGCTCCTGACCTCATGATCTACCCACCTCGGCCTCCTAAAGTGCTGGAATTACAAGCGTGGGCCACCGCACCTGGCCTCCTCCCCACCGCCTTTCTAACCTCTGGCAACCACTGCTCAGCTTTCTCTCCGTTGTTTTGGTCTCCCTGTGTCAGATTGCTAAGTCATATATGTGAAAGATGTAGGTTGTTTTATGAGAATCTTCTGAGCTGGTTTCCAAAGTGGCTGCACCATTTTGCATTCCTTCCAGTTATAGATGGTATTATTTCTTCCTCAGGTATCACATTGTTATAAAGCGTATACTATGGCACAGTCGCTATTTCTCATCAGCAGAAATTGACTACTTATGGAACACTCTTAAGTTTATCAAGGTTACTTCCTATCTGCTGTATGAGTCTCAGAGTTTAGTTTCTATTTATTTTCCAGTTTTATAGATAATTGAAAAGCAAGTAAGAGATACATATATTATTGGATGTAGATATAAGGAATTTTATGAGAGGAAACGGTTTTAGTCAACTTTTTGCCTTCTAGTGTCTTAGGTAGGTAGGTAGATGGCCTCTCATATGGGGTGGACTTGGCTTGAAGTCCAGTACTTATGTGTGAACTTCTGAGTATGAGTAAGTTACTTGAAACTTCAGCTTTCTTGTTTCTGAAATGGGGATGATAAGAGTACCTACACCTAGGGTTCTTGCGAACATCAGAATAGTGCTGGCATGCAGTAAGCATGGAACACACTTTAACTCTCAGCTATTTAAAGTGTTGCTAAAAAAATAGTCTTGTCATCTTTGATTGTAGCAGATGAGAAAAAACTGTTTCCCGTTGGAAGAGAAAGTCTCTGTAATTCTGCTTTTTCTAAGCATTTCTCATGTTGAAACAAAAAAAGATATTTTGCATTTTGGCAAACAACATGTTTTAGAGCATTTGAAAGTGGGAATTTCACTTCAAATCAAAATTGATTTATTTTATTTTATTTTATTTATTTTATTATTATATACTTTAAGTTCTAGGGTACTCTGTGCATAACGGTAGTTTGTTACATATGTATATTTCAGCTATGTTGGTGTAAGGCACCCATCAACCACCTCGGCCAGCACCTGACCAACCTCATTTACATCAGGTATAACTCCCAGTGCTGTCCTCCCTCCCTCCCCATGATAGGCCCCGTGTGATGCTGCCCCTCCCGAGTCCAAGTGGATCTCATTGTTCAGTTCCCACCTGGAGGAAGATGCGGTGTTTGGTTTTCTGTTCTTGCTATAGTTTGCTGAGAATGATGGCTTCAGCCGATTCATGTCCCTTTGCCAAAGGACACAAACTCATCGCTTTTATGGCTGCATAGTATTCCATGGTGTATGCTACATTTTCTTAATCCAGTCTGTCACTGATGGACGTTTGCGTTGATTCCAAGTCTCTGCTATTGTGTTTTTAAAAATTGGTACTGTGGTATTACAGTATCAATTTTTTCTTCTTTAAAAAAGAGTATGTAAAATTAAATAGTTAAAGCAAGAAGCAAAAGCTTTATTCTCTATACATATGAGAAATCCAAAGTGTGTTAGGACATTTTTCAGAGGGAATATTTTGTTCATGTTAAAATTGATTGTTACATATACACCATTCTTTAGATTAAGGTATGAAATTACAAACGAGATTCTCTCAAAATAAATAAAAAGAGAGAGAGTAGGAAGTTCAGTGATTGACAGGGACCTTCTTACACAGGTACAGCTAGACAGTAAGCGAGTCTTCCACTATCCGAGGGGCAGGGAGCCCCAAAAGAGAGGAGGATGTTTGGTGTTTGGTCCTCCAAGAGTACATGAGCCAGGAGTGTGGCAGAGGCAGGCATCTCCGTGGAGACGGGAGGAACACCTGGGAACACGGGAGAGGTGGTCTTTGTGTGGTGGGGCGGGGACAGTGTTGGGCAGGGCAACATTTTGTGATTCTGCTCTCCGGGAGTGGTGCGGCCTTCCTAAAGACACAGCAGAGACCTGAGGAGCTGGGGGGACACACAGGACTTCATGCGCTATGTCTAAGGGGGTCATCTTGAAGGGCGGGATGTGAAACAGGAGAATGGTAAATACCAACCAGCGAAAGATGGCGGAAGTCTAGCTGGTGAAGGCAGGAGAGTGATTAAAGGGGAAGAGCCCCAAGGCTGACAATAGATGGGACGCTGGCAGGAGAGGCTGTGTGGGCAGAGGCGGGAAGGTGTCCAGCCCTCCCTTGACCGTCTTGATGATCTGAGAGCTCATTTGGGGTCTCTAAGAGGCTGAGGACACTGGGGAACTCTCAGTTTCCACATGCATCCTGCTTGACTAACTGCCTTCAGCTGGGTGCTCCGCAGGCTCTTAATCAGCTCCCCTAGTTCACAGGCCGGGATACCAGGGATCAGAAAGGCCACGTCACTTTCCAAGGTCCTGTGGCCGAAACTGACCTGAGGCCTGTATGACTGTAGATCATACTATTTCACTATTGTCTTCTGTTAATTAAATCAAATATCTTTCTAAAAGGGTGTTTTAGTTTTCACAAGCACGAGCTCTGCCACTGAAGTGTTAATGACCTCTGGAAATCGCCCTGGGCTTCTTGGGCCACAGAAATCTGCTACAGGAGGCTTATGGACTCCCCCTTTTAAAAATCTTTCATTTCGAAGGCTGAGGCAGGAAGATTGCTTGAGGCCAGGAGTTTGAGACCCCGAACTCTACCCAAAAAAACGTGGTGAGTGCCTGTAGTGCATGGTGAGTGTTTGTGGTCCCAGCTACTCAGGAGGTTGAGGCAGGAGGATCTCTGGAGCCCAAGACATTGAGGCGGCAGTGAGCTAAGATTGTACCACTGCACTCCAGCCCAGGCAACAGACCAAGATATATCTATTAAAAAAAAAAAAACACTCCAGCCCAGGCAACAGAGCAAGATATATCTGAAAAAAAAAAAAAAAAAGTTTAATTTCAAGCATTTTTTTCTTTTTTGTGATTACAAAACAGCATATTTTATTATAGAAAACTGAACAATTATGGAAAAAACAAAGTAAAAAAATTACCAATCTCACCCAGAATTCTAATTTTCTTCTTTAAAAAATATTATATAAATTTAAATAGTGAAAGCAAGAAGCAAAAGCCTTATTTTGCACCCAGAGGTAACCCCTGTCATCAGCTGTTGCACACACTTCCAGACAGATATTCTTTGGATTTGAGAACACGAGCATAGCTCAGCAACTCCTGCCGCAGCAGCTCTTCCTTACTGGCAAATACTGGAGCGAGGGCGTAGCTGACGTGCTGTGCTTTCTGCCAAGAATGTTCTTCCTCTCTTACTTGTTTAACCTTCTCGCTGGTATCTTAAGTGCTACTTCACTGTGATATTTAATACACGAAATGCGTTTCTGCTGCTTTATCTCACAATTGTATCCACATGCAAAGCTTTATGAAACAAATGCCTCTGACAATCACCCGCTTTGTTGGAAATGTCTCTTGACACTGGGGGAGAAATTGCAAAATAAGACACTGTCGTCAAATGAGGTTCCTAAGAAAAAAGGTCTCTTGTGTTGGAACTAGAATAGAAATTGCACCGTTTCCTCTCTAAAGGTCTAGCATGAAAAGAGAAACATGACTCAGAGATCAGCACATCAGAGCAGGAGTCTGTAATAAAAAGTCAAAGGACCTGCGCACAGAGAAGGCGAGCGCCTTCCTCCTCCCGCCTGTTCCAGTCCCACGGCACACGTCCACGCCGCCGACCCGAGAGGGGACATCTCCTCAGTGTATCTGTGCTGGTGTGTGCACACCCCTCACACGCACCACACATGCAAACACACCATATACGCATTTCACACACATACCCCACATACACCTCACGCACACCACACACCACACACACCACTCACACACACACACATACAAATACGCCATATACACATTTCACACACACACACACCTCACACACACTACACACATACCTCACACACCTCACACACACACACCATATACACATTTCCAACACACATACCTCACATACACCTCACACATACCACACACCACACACACCACTCACATACACAGATACGCCATATACACATTTCACACACATACACACCTCACACACACTACACATATACCTCACACACCTCACACACACACACCATATACACATTTCACACACACACTCAATATATACACTCTCACACACAACACACCACACAATAATTCACTACAGACATACAGTTAACCAACACAAGCCATATACACATTTCACACACATACACACACACCTCACACACACCACACACATCTCACACACCTCTACACACACACACACCTTATACACATTTCACACACACACCTCACATACACCTCACACACACCACACACCACACACACCACTCACACACACATACCCATATACACATTTCACACACATACACATCTCACACACACTACACATATACCTCACACACCTCACACACACACACACACACACCATATACACATTTCACACACATACACACCTCACATACACCTCATACACACCACACACCACACACACTACTCACATACATACAGTTACAAATATGTCATATACACATTTCACACCACACACACCTCACATACACCACACACACCTCACATACACAAATACACCATATACACATTTCACACACATATGCACCTCTCACACACACACCATACACATCTTTCACACATATACACACCTCACACACCACACACATACCTCACACACCTCACACACCTCACACACATACAAACACACCACATAAACATTTCACACACATACACACATTCACACGCATACACACGCAAATACGTCCAACACAAACACACACCTCCACATACACACCTCACACACCACACACCTCAAACACCACACACCTCACACCTCAACCCCCACACACTCACATACATACACACACCACACACACACCTCACACACCTCACCCCTCACACACACCCCTCAAACACATATACATACAAACACACCACATACATATTTCACAAACATACACACCTCACACACATACACACACCCCACACACATATACATACTTCACACACCACACACACACCTCACACATCTCACTCTTCACACACATACACACACACCTCAAACACACACAAACACACCACATAAATATTTCACACATATACACACCTCACACACATACACACACACCACACACACACATACTTCACACACCACACACTTCACACACCACGCACCTCACACAGACACACACCTCACACACCACACACATACCTCCCATATCACACACATATGTGAACACACCTCACACACACACCACAAATACACCTCACACAGACCTCACAAACATACACACACCACACACACCTCACACACTATACACACCTGACACACCACAAACACCTCACACATCACACACACAAATACACCACATACACATCTCACACATATACACACACACCTCACACACACACACAAACCACACACAGACACATCCAGACCACACATGCCACACACAAACTCACACACCTCACCTATATACACACACCCCACACACACCATGCAGACATGTAACACACCCACCTCTCACACAAACACACCACACACATGCTACACAAACTCACACTAGTGTCTCCTTGTTTCTAACAGCAAAATCAAGCCATCAAGTCACCTTCAGAGTACTTAGCCTTTGTGCTGGAGGGTTTTCAGTGTTTGCATGTCGTGTGATGTCAATATTTTTAGATGACTGTTGCTAAGGTATAAATGATTTCTTTACATGTGACAGTGCAGCCCGAGCTCTCACCTTGAGACAAACTCTCTAATTTAATTCAGAAGTGTACCAGCTCATCACCTTTCCTAAGACGGCAAACACAAGCATTTCCTTCACCATGCCCCAAAGTCTCAGCCCCTTTGAATCCATTTTCCTTATGGTCACCATTATGAATCATCTAAAACCTCCCACAAGATCCTGTCATTCCCCTTTTGCCTGTAGAGTGAAGCACACACTTGCTTACACGAGCGCATGTCGTCTCCCTTCCACTGAGCCTCCAGCCTGGTTCCTTTGCAACTCTGAGCTTTATGTTCCACAAAGCCTGTCTTGTTTCTCAATGTACGCCCAATGCCTAGCACGGTGCCCAACACAGGGGATACCTAGGGCTGGCACGTACTAGGCACCAAAAGAGCGTTTGTTGAATGAATAAACTAGCGAGTGTGGATGCAAGCATTTAGTTCCCAGTGTGCTGGCCTCTCCTCTGTGCCTTCCTGGCAGTGCTTCATCCAACACTTCCTGTCCCCCATGTCTCCTTGTTATCCTTCCTGCCCAATTCTGTCCCATCCGTCAAGTCCTCCACCTATGAGGAGCTGGAGCTGGTGATGCACAGGGGAATGCGTATTTGTCATACATTGACAGCAAGATTATAAATTGGTACAGGACAATGTGGCTGTACTTTTCCATTCTAGTCTTGGGAATGCAACCTACATGTGCAAGGGTAATTAACAAGAGTGTCTTTTTTTTTTTTTTTTCCTGAGACAGGATCTTGCTCTGTTGCCCAGACTGGAGTGCAGTAGTGCAATTATGGCTCACTGCAGCCTTGACCTCAAGCAATCCTCCCACCTCAGCTTCTGGAGTAGCTAGGGCTACAGGTGTGAGCCACTACACCTGGCTAACTTTTTATTTTAGTGTAAGGGTCTTGCTGTGTTGCCCAGGCTGGTCTCAAACTCCAGGGCTCAAGCAATCCACCAACCTCTGCCTTCCAATGAGCTGGATTACAGGAATGAACCACCATGCCCAGCCACCCATTTCTACATTATGTGCGCGTTCACCTCTGCTCTCAGAAGAGCAACTTGGAGATTAGAGAAACAATTATTGCTCATGGTGCCATTTGCCCTGATGGCCCATGCAGAGGAGTTCTCAGCTAACTAACATGAGGACTTCATCACGGAAATTCGGCCAGGAGAGAGCCTGGTGCACCTTTGACTCAGTTCAGCCAAGGTCATTGTTTTGTACGGAGTACAGTCGGGGTCAAAGTGACAGAAGACATGGGCTTGATAACAAATTCCTCGTGTAGATTAATGGTAAGTTGTGTTTTCTTTAGGTACTTGGGTTATTAATCAGCCTCAGCTTCACTGGTGGACAGACAAGCCACGCCCGTTTATGTCCCTCCCCCTTCCTTGGCACAAGAGCTTGTGCATTTTCCAGAGACGCCAGCATGACACAGAGAGGGAGGCTGCGCTGAGTCATGCTCTAAGTCCTCCAGGGTGGAGCTGATGCTACTGAGAAAGGTGTGGACAGGGGAAGAGAGGACTAGGGAGGCGAGGAGGCATTGGGAAGACCTACCCAGAATGTCCTCCGAAGGACCAAACAGAGAGACATGGACCTTCCTGTGTGGAACAACAGAGGGAATACACACACAAATAACTCTTTTTTTTTTTTTTTTTTGAGATGGAGTTTCACTCTTGTCTCCCAGGCTGGAGTGCAATGGTGCAACCTTGGCTCACTGCAACCTCTGTCTCCCAGGTTCAAGTGATTCTCCTGCCTCAGCCTCCTGAGTAGCTGGGATTACAGGCACGTGCCACCACGCCCGGTTAATTTTGTATTTTTAGTAGAGACGGGGTTTCTCCATGTTGGTCAGACTGGTCTCAAACTCCTGACCTCAGGTGATCCACCCACCTTGGCCTCCCAAAATACTGGGATTACAGGCATCAGCCACCGTGCCCAGCCACGAACAACTCTTGACCACCACACCCCTCCATTTCCTCCCCTTTCTTGCCTTTAATGCTGAAACACTTTAGGGTACTTAAAACGCCTCCTTAGTCTTTCAGGGGAAGCATTACTCAGGGACTCTGGAGGCGAATGTGTGTTTGATCTGAAGAAGGTCTTAGGATCATACTTTTTTGGTTGTTTTTTGGAAACAGCATGGGCCCTCCTCCATGGTTTTCTGAAAAGCACCAGGCAGCCTGCTGTAGAGCACCAGGTGAAGAGAGTGCTGGCCAGTGGAGGATCCCAGACCCCAGCGGCTGAAGGGACGACCTCAAAGACCCATCCCCATGTTCCCTGGGGGACAGGCACATAGCCCCACTGGGACCAAAATGAGAGGAGAGGCTGTCCTCCAGATTACATTACCAATTTAAAAAATTAGAAACAACCTAATTGTCTAAAAGCCGAGCAACAGTTAAATTGCAGAAATACATACTGTATAGCTATTTTAAAAAATGAACTGGTTACGTAGGAAGGATGTGTCTTTTTTTTTGAGTCTTTTAAAAAGGCCAGTTGCATGACAAGTATGATATAAACCCCGTAAAAACTCTATAGGAATATTTATTATACATTTTTGTATATATGGAGAGAAGTAGGACAGAAGGATGCTTAACAACCGAAAAAAAGTAAGACTGATCTGGAAGCTCTCCATAACCTCACCAGGGTAAGATGCCTCTTTCCTCTGTTTTTTGAAGGCTCTATCATACACTCAGCCTCGCTCCACCACCTCACCTACAGCACAGCCCTATAAATTGGTTTGCGTTGCGACTTTGCACATTAGACCCCGAGCTCTTTGAAGGCAGGAGGCACGTCCTATTCATCTTCATATCACTCCTATCTAGCTCAGTGCTGAGGACCAAATAGGGAGTGAACAGAGCATGAGTCCAGGAGGTGAGATACACAGTTCATTACTGTAAGAGGCAGCTCACATACCACAATCATCTTGTCGCCAGGAAATGTTGAGGTGTGAAAGGAAAATAAAATCTCAGGACCCCAAATTCACTATGCCAAAGGGAAAAGTGAAGTTTGGCAACTGAGTCATATAAAACTGCCTTCCTTTTGTTCCTAAACAGAGAGCAGCAATCATAGAAGGCCACCTCTCTCCTCGGGTGGACTCCCTCACAGATTGCTCACAAGAATTCCCTGTGGGCTCCCAAATCTTTCAGAATACATATCCCTCTCATGAACCAGCCCCAAACAGAGTTCTGTTGAATCTCATCCTGACAGTGTAAATTAACACTTATCTTCATAAGTACGGGACAAAGGCAAGACTAGAAATCACCCCCCTACCCACCAAAAGCATATTTGACTTCTTCCTCTACTCTGTGTTTACTTTATCCTATGTAAAGTGCAGATTTACCTAGCTTGGGATGAATGCATTATTGACAGTTCCTCTACTCCGTCTTTTCACATGTAAAATGTGGATTCAGTGAGCCCCATCAAAGCCCCACAAGAATGGAACTATTTGCCTCATTACCTTTTTTTCCTTTCCTCCTTCCCCTCCTACCCACTCTTTCCCCTTTAAATAGTGAAGTCCTCACAACCCTCTTTGGAAAAAAGCACAGGCCACAGATCCTACTGTAACTTGTGTCTCTTTTTCCTGGGCATGTGTTCAATCTTGGCAAAATAAACCTCTAAATTAATGGAGACCTGTCTCAGTCACTTTTTGGTTTACGTAGGTACAGAAGAAATAACCATAGCTTAATTTTCAGTAAAATGTTTTGTTTAGTAAGAATGTCTCCAAGCTCTGTTTAGCATGGTTCTTGACAGCTCAACAGCTTCCTGTTTCAGACTCAGGTGTGCCCCGTTGGAGGCTCGATCTAAGTGGAGAAGTTGTATTGAGCAGAGTTCTTCATTCATGTGTAGGGGAGCAGCCTCCTCTCAGCCCAAGCATCTCACTGTGTGAAAGGCAACGGATGGGTTGACTTTTGCTCAGGCCTTGCTGCAAGGCCTTGTTCCCCTAGGATAAGTGCTTTACCATTAACAAACCTAGTTTAGAATTTTAAGTAAATCCATCCTAAGCAATAATAAAAGTGTGAGACTGGAAATCCAGCAAAGGAAAAAAAAAAAGTCCTAAAAGTTGTGTGTCATAGCTTTTAGGAAAAAAAGAGAAATGGAAACTATTGCATTTTTTAAAAAATGAAAAAGGATTACTCTGTAGGCTGAGGTAGGAGGATCACTTGAGCCCAGGAGTTTTAGGCTGCAATGAACTATGATTGCACCACTGCACTTCAGCCTGGGCAACTGAGCGAGACACTGTCTCTAAAAGAAAAAAAGGTAACGCTACCTGACAATAATCACACCCCACTTCGGTGAGGACCTGGGTTTTAGTCTCTGCTCTGTTTTGTGCGTTTTGCAGAATTCTCTGGCTCATGCATTTTACAGAAGTCGCCTAACCTCTCCGATAAGAGTGGATCACCTCAAGCTTGCTTCTGTTTCTTAAAATTCGTGATTCTAAACTCTGTACTCCTGAATTAACAAAAGTGCTGCATATGGAACACATAAAAGGAAAACAGCTGTTCAAATACTTTTCTGTTTGCAAATTTCTTTCTTTTTTTTTTTTTTTTTGAGATGGAGTCTCACTCTGTCACCCAGGCTGGAGTGCAGTGGTGTGATCTCGGCTCACTGCAAGCTCCACCTCCCGGGTTCCCACCATTCTCCTGCCTCAGCCTCCCGGGTAGCTGGGACTACAGGCGCCGCCACCACACTCGGCTAATTTTTTGTATTTTTAGTAGAGACGGGGTTTCACCGTGTTAGCCAGGATTGTCTCGATCTCCTGACCTCGTGATCTGCCTGCCTCGGCCTCCCAAAGTGCTGAGATTACAGGCATGAGCCACCGCGCCTGGCTTCTGTTTGCAAATTTCTCTCTTAGCTTGGCTACATAAATCATATTTTTCCAAAAATAGGCATACTGTCATTGATGGATTTGGGTAACAGGTAGGAGGTGAGTTGTTAAGTACTGAATGATGAGCTAATAGAGGCAAGAAAGACATAAGACACAGTGATCTGCAAATAGAAATTGTTCAAGGTTACTTTCTGCTAGGGGTACAGTGGATTTAATGCTTCACATTGTGTAATTTTGCTTCACGTTGTAGTTCTTTGCTGGAAATAGATCCTGATCTTCTGGCTACATTGCTCATTCTTTGGTGTTACCTTTACTGTTTCACATTATGTCACCTCCAAGCAGGCAAAATCGGGCTTGCCTTCCTCCCTGTTAATACCTTTTAAATATTTGTAGACGCTTATCAAGTACCAGGTATCCCCTCTCCACCAATGCTTGACCTGCAGTGCCAGGTCTTTTGATCTGAATGCACAAGTCACTCCTTTGATCATTTTAGTGCCTTGTTCTGGATCCTCTCAATTATATCAACTTATTTCTGTTAACAAATATTGCTCTGAGCATTCCAACTGGAGTCTTTGGAGAAGCAGATTGCAGAGACAACATTTTTTTACTGTTCCATGATGGAAATCCTGGAATATCTGACCCAACTCAAGACTTTCTTTTTGACTATAACTAAAGTTATTTCAAACTTACAGTTAAATAAGTAGCCCTTCAAGTTCCTATCAATAATAAAATGTGGGATGGCAATAATAAAATGTGTTCCTATCAGTAATGAAGCTTGGGATGCTTGTGGGTAACAGAAAGGGCCCTCTGTTATCTTCTTTGGATGACGAATTTGTCTTCACCCTCTTCTGAGTTGCTTTACTGGAGCCAGCCTCATATCTCAACTGAAATAGATAAGTTTTAAAATATAAATAGCGTTGGGAGAGTGTTACCCTGAATAGTTTCCATAATAATGAAATTTATTTTTTGAGATGGAGTCTTGCTCAGTTGTCCAGGCTGGAGTGCAATGGCGCGATCTCAGCTCACTGCAGCCTCTGCCTCCCAGGTTCAAGCAATTCTCCCACCTCAGCTTCCCCAGTAGCTGGGGTTACAGGCGCCTGCCACCATGCCCGGTTAATTTTTGTATTTTTTAGTAGAGGTGGGGTTTCACCATGTTGGTCAGGCTGGTCTCGAACTCCTGACTTCAGGTGATGCACCCACCTCGGCCTCCCAAAGTGCTGGGATTACAGGCATGAGTGACCATGCCCAGTCGTCTAATATCTTTTTAAAGATACTACCCCCAAAGGCAGAAAATATTTGACAGTTAGTGAAATAAACTATATATATATATCGGCAAATCTTGGTTAAAAAAAAAAAAAACCAGTCATTGTGATAATTGTCTTTCAAAACAGTTAGGTTAGATACTGAAAAACAGTAGATGTGAACATAATGAGTCGGTAAACCTTATAAAGCCCTTCCAACCTTTCTTGAATGTCAAGGTTGAACCTTGAATGTGGATTATTGTTTGCACTGCACTTGAATGCTTCTAAAATCTATTTATGGTTTTCTGTTCTCGCTTCCTGCTGGGTTGGGCGGGTCAAAAATTGTTATATAAATACAACAGGAAAAACGTTTCCAAGTTAAATTTCATTATTATGGAGTCTAAAATCTAAGGCACAATGGGCACGTAGAACTCATCACAGATCTAACGATGACTGTGGTTCCTAATGGAAATGGCATGCAATATACTATATGCGGCTATCAACACTTTAAGGCCTTAAAGCGAGAGTAAAGATAACATTAATCCATAGTCAAGTCAGTTCAGGAAATGAAGAGGAAAAACAAATCCAGATCAGAATGCCTAATGTTGGGTGGGTCTTCAGTACCCCCTCTACAAGCCTGCTGGTCCTAAAATCTTGTCAAAGGGAAGAGCAACCTATGAAGAGGTTCATGTAGGTGCAATCATGAATTTAAAATGTCCCTGATAGCTTGTAATTGTTTCACAGCATCAACTGCTGGTGATGAAAAAATGGAAATAATCATCATCAATGTGTCCCTTTGTTGTTATTGTTGTTGTTGTTTTCCTATTTCAAAAAATTGGATAAATTCCCCTAGCTGTGTAATTCAGAGTCTGATATGTGGTGTCAGGAAACTAACCTTCAGGTCCAGTCTAGACCAGGGCTTGCCAATCTCTCACTCCTGACATTTTGGGACAATAATTCTTCATTGTGGGGGGACCGTCCTATGCGCTGTAGGATGTCTGGCAACGCCTGTGGCCTGGACCCACTTGGCAAAAGTAACAGCTGTTTCCAAACTCCAGCCATGACAATAAAAAATGTCTCCAGACATTGTAGACATCCCCTGGGGAGAAAAGCATCCTGAACTGTGAGAACCATTGATTTAAATCAACGTATCCGCTCTCTCTTAAATCATTGCCACTAAGGATAAGATCAAGCTTTACAGGCTTTGGAAATAATTATTAAGTAATCCTTTTGATTTTGTTTTTTCTATCTAATCATAAGTACCTTCACTTACCTCTGGGCCCCAGTCCTCAGATGTGGAAGGACTGTATGAAACCCTGCACTCTAAACTCCCCGTACTTCAGATGAGGCTCGTGAAATAATATATGTGATATTCAACATATTTAATGGATAGAAAATAATGCAATAATGAATCAAAACTGTTCGAAAAGGAAAATAAAGATTTATAGAAGAAGGATTATTGTTCTTAGTACCACTAAAAACAACAGCATTATAATTAGGTAACTGTGTAGCCATGTGCTTTCAGAAACTCGCTAAACATTCATTGAAGCCGTGAGCATTTGATTAGTCTACACTAACCCAGTAACTCCATTTACTAGTTTTCGTTTTACTGTGAGTAAACTGGGGCAGTTTGCTTGTCTAGAAGCAGCTTAGTAAAGAATCAAATTAAAGATATTGTGAGGTGATTGAACTAAGGCAACGAAATGAGAAGGAAGAAAGACAGTTATGAGAGATTTCAGGTACACACCAGGCTTCAAAATTGTGTGTGCAGCTTATTAGAGAGGATTTATGTCCGGAACAGGAAGGCAAATCAGTAGAAAGAGGGCAAATATATTCAGTTTGTGCACATTTTGTTTATTAATAGGAGAGACATGTTTGTGTGTTCAATGATGTATGTCTATCGATCAATATTTTTTTTTTTTTTTTTGAGACGGAGTCTGGCTCTGTCGCCCAGCCTGGAGTGCAGTGGCCGGATCTCAGCTCACTGCAAGCTCCGCCTCCCGGGTTCACGCCATTCTCCTGCCTCAGCCTCCCGAGCAGCTGGGACTACAGGCGCCGCCACCTCGCCCAGCTAATTTTTTATATTTTTTTAGTAGAGACGGGGTTTCACCGGGTTAGCCAGGATGGTCTCGATCTCCTGACCTCGTGATCCGCCCGTCTCGGCCTCCCAAAGTGCTGGGATTACAGGCTTGAGCCACCGCGCCCGGCCATTGATCAATATTTTAAATGAATCAACATTAATCATGTTTAGGAAGAGTAAATGACATGTTTCTATAAGCATTCAATTAAAAATTGCACTGTGCACTGACTTTTCCTGGGTGCAATGCTAAATACTGGGGCAAGAAGGCTTGTAGAGAACTCAGCTGCTGTAGCCAGAGAAAACTGCAGGGGTTTCCCTAACTCTATCCCCAGAGCTGGTGTTGTCAGGTTGTTATGTGGCAGCGCTGAATTATAACAAGTCCTTTATTTCTGGTACTTCAGGTATACTGAATGCCATTCACATGTTAAAGGATCCTATTACATCCAGGCTTCCAGTGCAACTGACTCAGCTTTAGCGTTACTATTTAAGTGGACAAGAAGCTTAGCCTGCCCACAGAACTCCACAATAGGAACTATTCTATAAAATATTGGTATAGGGCAATGGCGTGAAGTTGGGAAGAATGGTCTTAAAAGTCACAATAGTGATAACACTGACGTTTACCAATCGTAAACGTCTCTGGATCTCAGTATCTTTTTCTAAGATAAGCATTGTCATCACCCATCACTATAATTATCATCCTTATCTTTGCTATCTCGTTGGTAGACTTGAATGAGTTCAAGTGTAGGAAAGTGTTTTGCATTCTTCTAAGAACTATACAAACTCTGTTTCATAATAACAACATAATGATAACATACAGGTCACTTTCCCTTTTATTTCAAAAGTACCTACACACTAAGTTAACTTATATCATAATTTTGATTATGAAAACTCATGATTATAAGAAACCTGGGTGAATTTCTCTCTACTTTTAGGATTTTAATGTGAAAATGGCAACATGAGAAACGTATATAATTTCCAAGGACCATCAGTTTCAGGAACTGCCTTTGCCAGCCTCCCTGTATGCCTTCGCACCCAATACCTGCCCCTCACAGGAGCCCTGGGCAATCTCTTGCTTTGCAACCAAGGAACTGGTGCATGTGGATGAGAAATGGTGTCCTAAGGGCAGAAGAGTTTTGCGCTGAGGAAACATGTCAGGTCAATTTTTTTTAAGCCTGCAAGAATATGTCTCTGTATGTGGTGGGCCAAAGCAGTGTTCCTGTCCACAGCTCTCACCCAGGTCCTTGCTCTGGGGCAGAATTATCCAAAAGCAGAGGGGTGTCTCCCGGGCCACCCAAGACTAGCTCTTTGCCACTAGCAGCACTGGCTGGAGGGAAGAGGTGCTTAAAATGCACAAGCCTGGAATTGGAATGAAATCACATCTGCATTCTACTGGATGCATTTATCCTGTATTTAGTATATATTTAAATGGACTCCAGTGCATTCCTAGCTGCTTCTTGCATGTGTGTGGGACTTTAATCCCACTATTTTCTTTTGGCAGAATGGCCCTAGAGATTACCTGCGATAGGCAGATTTTTTTAAATCCCATGGATTGCAAGGATGGGCACAACAGTGAAATAATCATAGAGTGTCTTTAAACAAAATAATTACAAAATCCATACATCAAAGCGGCGGTAAAGATTAAACATTAAATGAAAGAACTGTGCGGTAAGAGAGTGCATCAGAAACCCTAAGTTGTACTTAGCTTTCATGAAATTGAGAATGATACCATTAAAGTCCTCAGCGAGATTCTTCACACTGTTTTGGCAACATGATTTAATTTCAACCACAGCTACTAAATTACCCTTTGCTTCTTTTGAGTAGAGCAGGATTGTCCTCTCTTCAAAAATTCTGAAGTAACTTTCCAGAAATTCTCAGTGAAATAAGATACTGTTTACTGGAGCCTTCCAATAAGATACTTCATAGCCTTCAAACAGCTCTGCCTTTGAAATGAAACCAGTATGAATGTTTTCAAGAGATGAAGACTGTGATTGCAAACAGCTCATTGAATGTGTGTCTGTGATGTCAGTCTAGTCCGTCATTTGGAGATAATGGACTAAAAGAAAAGACAAATGTATCTCAGTTTTTAGATATTTTTTCACTTACGATGCATACTCTCCAGACACACACACAATGAAGCGCTCACTTTCATGTTGCACTGTGATAAATGCATAAAACCTCCTCCACAAAGTCTTAGCCTTGCTATCATTATATCAATTTTATTGATGAGAAAACCAAGTCTAAAAGGGTGAACAACTTGCCCAAGGTACCCAGTAAGAGCTCAGTGGAGGACTAACACTCAGACGTACTTACCAGTCAAAGGCTCTCAGGAAGGCAAGACTAATACTGAATAGATTCAGCCAAGAGTCCTTCCACTGTGAACCTCTATTGTATTTTCAGTCTCTGGAGGCTCTTATCTTGGTTTCCCAGCAGGCAGCAGCCAAAACAAAATCACTTCAGGATCTGAATCTCCCGGGACCTCCATAGGCCTTCAAAAGACACTAATGGATGCTAATGAGTATGACCTTAACTGATTAAATCCAGTCACAGCTATATAATACCCCACAGGTGTTATAGTGAGGCTTTTAGGGACAGCAGCTTTTATTTTTCCTCTGCCCATGGAGCTTTCTCAAACCAGTAAGTGGAACTAACCCATGCTGTTCTGAGTGAGGAGATTCCGATAAGCGCATTTGGTGTAGGGGGTCTTCCCAAGATGACCGTTCATCACAGTCCAGGAAGTCAAGAAGACCTGGCAAGAGAATTTCATTTCCATGTGTTGTGCCTCTGTTTCCTCAACATCCAACTCATTGCTAGATCCCTCGGCACTTAACACCATTTCAGATGTCTGCTCTCTCAATCTCCTCCTTCCTCACTGGAGGTCATAAACTGGCTGTCTCCAGGTCAGGTAGGATCTGTTAGACCCATGTAGCCTTGGGCATCCTATTTTTATTTTTTAAAACTTGAGTTAGTTGCTAAGGTTTAATATTTATATATATATATCTGCATTCTGGCTTTCCCTGAAAACTCAGAAGCTTTGGGGATACCAGGCCAACATTGGCTCAGCACCGAGTCCTGGCTGACCTCTCCGATGTAGCCAGCATCCTTCCTTCCCCTATGAAATCTCGCCCCGCCAGCCCCCGGCCCCAGGCATGCCCCCACCCACAGGTGTGCCTGTGTTTTCCATCTCTGCCCCCGCAGCACAAGACACCAATGCCCTCTCCTTGTGGAAACCTCCTTTGGCTTGTCTGACGTAGGGGCTCCACTCTCTAGTGACCTCACTATTCTCTATCTTTCTGCGCCCTCCAGCAATGACATTTTCCTCTTCCCGCCATCCTTTAAATGCAGGAGTCCTCCGAAGGGGAAACCTATCCTTGATCTTCTCTTCCTTCTCTCCACTCTCCCTTGGAATATCATGCATCTTCACGATTTAAATTCACAATGCTCTTGCAATGATGTTTATATCCATTTGTCAATTCAACCAAATATCACTGAGCATGAATGCAAGGATGAAAGCAAGACATCCTTTCTTTCCTTAAGGAGCTCAGGGATACAGATGGGTAAACAAATACAGTGCAATTTGATAAATGCTAGGGATAGTGGCGCAACACAATTGACTCCACACACAGGGCAGCTTTCGAGTTGTGTTTTGAAGACCGAGTAGAAATTCACCATGGGAATAATGACAAGTCTCATAGAATTTAGTTTCTCCTATGTTTTAGGAAGCATTTCACACTGCCTGCTGTCAGACATCTTTACTTGGACATTCCACTGGTGATAAAATTAAACACACCTAAATCTGAGCCTCTATCTTCTTAACCACCCCACAACATTCCCACTCCAAATGCCAGTTGTTTTCTTGGACTTTCTTGTCAGCTACTGGCACCCCTATTCTCCCAGTAATCTAGCCTGAGAGATATCCTTGATCTTTCTCTCTGATACTCAACCAGTGGTCAAATTCTGAGATTCTTCTTTTAAATGTCTTTTTTTTTTTTGAGACAGAGTCTCACTCTGTTGTCCAGGCTGGAGTGCAGTGGTGCGATCTCAGCTCACTGCAGCCTCCATCTTCTGGGTTCAAGCAATTCTCCTGCCTCAGCCTCCCAAGTAGCTGAGACTACAGACACCCACCACCAACCACGCCCGGCTAATTTTTGTATTTTTAATAGAGACGGGGTTTCACCATGGTGGCCAGGCTGGTCTTGAACTACTGACCTCAGGTGATCCACCTGCCTCGGCCTCCCAAAGTGCTGGGATTACAGACATAAATGTCTTTTAAATCCACATCGTTGCAAGTTTAGATCATCAGCACATCGTGTCCAGTGGACAGCGTCAGCAGGTGGTCCTGTGAGTGCTTGACCTGTTCAGGGTGTCTCCCCTTCTGCACACCTGCCGTGCAGCCTGCCTGGCGCTGGCTCTGAAAACGCTGACCCTTTGCTCTAAATGCTTTACATGTATTCACTTATTTAATTCTCACAGTACTTCAAATAGGCAGGACTGTTATTATCCTCCCAGAACTGGTCCAAGTCTACACATCCAGTGGGTACAGGCCCGGAAAGTCTGACCCTGGAGGCCACCTGCTTACTCACCAGCCTATGTTTCCAGGCCATGTTCTTGCTCAAAACTCAGTGCAACTCCCCTCTGCCTCCAAACACCGTCTCAATTTGTTGGAGCCTTGAAGGTTCTAATAACTTGGCCCTCAGCCAGCTCTTTCATGTATGTCTTGGTTTCTTGTTTTTCTTGTAGAGTTTATCCTGAGGATTTAGCGTTATCGCATCAGACAGGTAGTATACGGTGCTTAGTGCTTAGAAAGGGCACTGTCGGCTTTCCTTCTCACACCCAGCCCGTGTCACATTCTGAAGCACTTCTTTCAGTGTCTCTTGAATCCACACCTTGCTTTTCAGTTGGGTGGCTTTTAGTATTATTTCTCTCAGTTCTCCCTCACCAGTGGTAGACTTTGGGGAAAAGTTAACTGCAGCTTCCCCACATGCTGGGGCCTCCCCTTTCCTCTGACTGGCCATGCTGGACTGGAATCTCCTCTTCATCCATTTTGACTGACATAAATGCCCTCACCCTCACATGCCACCGATCTCGTCCTCTTTTCTGATATTTCTAATCTCTAGCCCTACAGTCAGCCAGAACAATCTCTCCCTCCTCTGTTTCCAGACAGCTTTCTTTATGCCTCCGAGACAGTCTTACCTCATTCTGCATTGTAGTGGAACAGTGGCTGTGCTCTTAATTCTTTCCCTTTCTAGATAATAAACTTCCCCAGGGCTAAGAGCATTGCTTGTTCACTCTTTTCTTCCTGCAGCTAAGTTCAGTGAATATATTTGATTTATACTTAAACATTTACTGAATAACATGGATAATATGAAAAAATGATATGTGGTTTTGATATCACCTGGATCATTCGTTTGATAAACTTAATGCAAAAGTTGAGTAGAAAAATTAGGCACCAATAGAATTAGTAAGGAAAAGGATAAAATAGATATTATATCACACATTTATATTCTGGTTTTTTTTGTGTGTGTGTGTGTGTGTGTGTGTGTGAGACCCAGGCTGGAGTGCATTGGTGCAATCATAGCTCACTGCAGCCTCCTCCTGAGCTCAAGAGATCCTCCCACCTCAGGCACGTGGGTAGCTAAGACATCATGTCTACACCACCATGCCAAGCTAATTTTTACAAACTTTTTGTAAAACATTTATATTCTTAAATACGATATTAAAATACATTAGGAAGGAAATACGTCCTAAATACTTCCTAAAGTGTGTCATCCACAAATGTGATGAAAATGAATTGCATGATATGTGTCAATATAAAAGACGCTCTCTAATACAAGTTTACAGGATTACATATGAAATCTATATTCACCCTGTAGGTAAATTTAGGAACTGCACTAACAGAGCATATAGATTGTGTGTTTGGTCAGAATTAGGTTGGAGAAAGTAACTTTTGGGGATGAATCTGAGCTGCCTTCCCTCCTCTGTGAAAGGTAAGTGATAGAAATGCAAAGGAGTGTTCCAACCATAACTAAATAACGTGGGGGTTAGTCTCAGAGCCTAGGAGCCTGAGGGGCTGGGGCAGGAAGACTGTTCAGGCTCGCAGTGCGGCTCCTGCACAGCCTCAATGGTGAGCACAGAGGAAAGGCAGAGGGCGGGTTGGGCTAGGCTGGACTACCGATGCAGACAACAGAAGGGAGCTGTGGGGGCGGGCGTGGAGACTCAAGTGTAGGCTTCGAAGCTGAAGGGGAAGATGCTGGAAGTGGTCCCAGGGCAAAGAGATCACTGAAGGGCTGTCCAGTGTACCCAAAGATATCTTTGACCGTCACAGAAGGGTGACGAGTGAGGGACAATTTGTCTCTTCTCCTACTGGAGTCTGAGAACTAGACCTCCGATGTTCTAAGTTGAAGGGAAGATCGCAACCAGCTATCTCTGTGATGGTCAGCAGAATGTCCAGTCCTTCCAGGATCATTTTTTTTGTTTGTAAAGTCAGAGTGATTTTAAAGCAAGTTGTGTGCGTATGTCGGTGGCAGGTCGGGGGTGGTCTTTCCCGGTCAGCAGGCTGTGACAGTGGTGTTCTCTGCAGCAAAGGAAGACCATGGCATTGAAGGTCATCTTCAACCTATGGGTTCTCTAGAATCTGAATACTGGAGCCTGTGATCTGGGATTGATTGAGGGTTTATGAATTGGCATAGGAGGTGGGGGAAGCATTGGGAGACAGAAGACTTGGATTTGAATCCTGGCACTACTTCTTTGTAGCTGTTTTACCAAAGTTTGTAAAAGTCCTTGGCACAGTGCCTGGCACAGAGAATAAGGAGTGAATGTGGGTGTCTTCGAGGATTGAATGTGGGTGTCTTCGAGGCTTGAATGTGGGTGTCTTCGAGGCTTGAATGTGGGTGTCTTCGAGGATTGAATGTGGGTGTCTTCGAGGACTGAATGTGGGTGTCTTCGAGGACTGAATGTGGGTGTCTTCGAGGATTGAATGTGGGTATCTTCGGTATCTTCTCTGGTGCTTACAGTGTATTAGACTTCCCCACATTCTCTCTTGTCAGGTGGCAAAAATAGATTATGCCCAGTAAATAAAGACATAAATCAAGGCACAGAAGAGTTAAGAAATTTGACTGAGATTATATAGGAGATAATCAAGTGGATCTTAAACTGTTCAGAATTTCTCTGATCATTTTTATTTAGGAAGTGGCTAACATTTTTAGTTTGTTCTCTACAATACGTCTCACAGTCCAATATTTCCGTTGCTAAATAATAACAACAGTGAATTGCTTTTGACCAATTTTGATTGCACTGGATCCCATCTCTAGGATGCAGAGACTAAGGTGGAGAATGGGATTTAGAAGACCAGCAAACAGGGCCCGTCAGACCCCCACTTTAATCCTACCAGACAGAATGAGAGGAAGAGGGTGGGGCTCATGGAGTCAAGTTACAGATAGCCTGCCTCTCTGAGGAATGGCTGATGGTCTACTGCAGGGCTGCAGTCAACTTTTTTTTTTTTTTTTTTTTTTTTTGAGACGGAGTCTCGCGCTGTGTCACCCAGGCTGGAGTGCAGTGGCGCGATCTCGGCTCACTGCAAGCTCCGCCTCCCAGGTTCAGGCCATTCTCCTGCCTCAGCCTCCGAGTAGCTGGGACTACAGGCGCCCGCCACCACGCCCGGCTAGTTTTTCGTATTTTTAGTAGAGACAGGGTTTCACCATGTTAGCCAGGATGGTCTCGATCTCCTGACCTCGTGATCCGCCCGCCTCGGCCTCCCAAAGTGCTGGGATTACAGGCTTGAGGGTCGGAGTTAGCTCAAGCGGTTACCTCCTCATGCCGGACTTTCTAACTGTTCAACTTTAAGCATCTAGGGGAAGCAGAGGGAACGAGGTGAGAGCTCAGAAATAGGACATTTGGGATTGTCAAAATGGTTAACACAAGTCAACTCTTTACAACCCAGTGTGTTGGACCCACTGTGGCAGGGTGGTTGGGATGGGGAAAGGGTGGTTCATTCTGGAAGTAGCATAAATTGAGATTAAATAAAGAGCCTAGTCCTTGCTTCTTCCAGAATCGATGGCCATGTGTTCCATGAGTCCCCACTTTGAGGTGACCTATGCTTTCCTGTGAATAGTACTTTTGCAAAATGATTTTTGCACCACCTGCTGGCAAAGAACAGTGATCTTGCTGCTCATTGAAGAAAAGTCCCACGCTTAAACTGCTGGTGAGCAAGGCACAGGGAGATCAAAACTGACTTTGGTGGGAACATGTAGCTACCACTGCTGCCTGGCATCCCATTCCTTGTCACCACCTTGTTAACACGTTTTAAATTGTGCCAGGTGATACACACAGGTGGTTTCTTTCTGAAAGTGTCATAACAATATGAGAAGATTATTCTGGATTAGGTCAGTGGGGAAGAGAATATTATTTTCAGTGATTAAGAGAGACAGGCTAGCACTCATTTCTAACATACAGACTAATCTTTTTTTGGAAAGCATTTCTAGGCTACTCTTATTTTAAAATGCTGAAGCAACATCATTTATGCATTTGTTTGTTTGCTTATTGCCAAGGAACCATTTAGATGTTCCTGATTGAGCAAGGCTTCTGGAACAATCTAGGAGTTTCATGTTCTACCTTGAGAGTGTGAAGTGGCTTTCTGGGTGAGATTTCCGGAGAACACATTGAGACATTTTTATTGTGCTCATTCTACTGCTCAGAAGGAAGTTGGCTTTTCCTTTTTTCTGAAGGGATAAATAACCTGAACTCATTTCATAGGGAGTCAAACAGACTGAAGACTTCGCCCACAACTATTTCAGATTCACCCCATCTCTACCACTGTTCTTTGATACTCTATGGCAGGAAACCTGGACTGAGGGGTGAGCATCTATCAAGCTGCAGGTGGTGCACCTGGAGTTCAGAACTGGAATATTCCTTTTCTTCCTTTCCCACACACAAACTTTATCTTGCATAAGGGAGTAGTGGTTTCTGAGTAAATATGATGGAATTCAAATACTTTTCTTAAGAAGAGGCATCCCGTTTTCTAATTTGATGCAATGCGTGATTAGAACAAATTTCTTGATTCTCTGACTCTTTTTTTTGTGAGTTTCTTTTGATTTTTGCCGGCAATCCCCCTTCCATCCTTAGTCTCGAATCTGTTTCATGCGTTGCTGCCTCTCTATCCCATTCCATTTCACTTCACTCAACATTTGTTGAAGAGTTACATTGTAAAGGGTCTGTACTTGAAAGACATTAGAGGAGACACAAAAATGAAGATGGGGTTCATATCTTCAAAGAAACTGGCCCGTACTTTGGGTGAAAGACATGTACTCAAATCTCCTTCGCACAATCATGTGTTGCTTAACAACAGGGATGCAGGCGGAGAAATGTGTCGTTAGGCGATTTCATTGTTGTGTAAACATCACAGTGTGCACTTACACAGACCTAGTTGGTAGAGCTTACTACACATCTAGGCTGTGTGGTATGGCCTGTTACTCTCAGGCTACAAACCTGCACGGCATGTGACCCTACCGAGTACTGTAGGCAGCTGTAACACAGTGGTAAGTATGTGTGCATCTAAACATGTCTAAACACAGAAAAGGTATAGTAAAAATATGGTATAAAAGATAAAAAATGGCACACCTGGCCTGGTGTGTTGGCTCACACCTGTAATCCCAGCACTTTGGGAGGCTGAGGCGGGCAGATCACGAGGTCAGGAGATGGAGACCATCCTGGCTAACACGGTGAAACCCCATCTCTACTAAAAAATAGAAAAATATTAGCCAGGCGTGGTGGCGACGCCTGTAGTCCCAGTTCTTCGGAACGCTGAGGCAGGAGAATGGCGTGAACCTGGGAGGCAGAGTTTGCAGTGAGCTGAGATTGCGCCACTGCACTCCAGCCTGGGCGACAGAGCGAGACCCCATCTCAAAAAAAAAAAAGTAAGACACAAACACACACATTAGCCTAGGGCTACACAGGTCAGGACCATCCATGTCACTGTTTTCCGTCTCCACAACTTGTCCCACTGGAAGGTCTTCAGCGAAGCAACAGGCATGGAGCTGCTGTCCCCTGTGATAACAGTGCCTTCCCCTGGAATCCCTCCTGAAGGACCTGCCTGAGGCTGTTTCACAGTTAACTTTTTTTTTGTAAGTAGAACATGTACACCTTAACGATATAAAGTATAGTAATACATAAGCCAATAATACAGTTGTTGATTTTCTATCAATTATGTACTATACATAATCGCATGTGACATATATTGCATGCACTGTTCACAACAGACTTCGCGCTCCTTTGAGAATCAAAAGGTGCTGCTGATCTGACAGGAGGCGGAGCGCAGGTGGTGAGGCTCCCTCGCCCACCACTCACCTCCTGCTGTGTGGCCTGCTTCCTAACCCCCTGGGGTAGGGGACCACTGCGTTTTTATGACTGGCAACACAGTAGGTTGTTTTACGCCAGCATCACGAGAAACACGTGAGCACCATACAATGCTGCGGCAGCTACCATGTCACTAGGTGGTAGGAATTTTTCAGCTCCATTTTAAGCTTATGGGACCACTGCCATATGCACGGTCCGGCATTGACCGAAACCTCATGCCAGACTGCATGACTGCACGGTGACATCATTCTCCTCAGAGAAGCACTTCAATCAAATGCCATGGGAATGTGGAGGAGATGCAGATGACTTTGGCCGAGTGAATCAGAGAAGGGCCTAGAAACAGAACCAAGCAAAAATCCTGAAAAGGAAATCCATACCTTGGATCCTCATCCTTTGAACCAGACTTGCTTTCATCTGTTTTTTTCCCCAATGAAATCATTTCCTCCAGACTCGAATTTAAATTCTTTCTCTCTGTTCGTGTCCCTGGCTTTCCTCTCCTGAAGCCAGGCACGGCTCCTCAGCAGAGGGATAAAGGAGGCTGTGCATCAACACATTCTGTTAGCCTCTCTTTTGACAGGGACAAAATATCCCAGTAGCCTTTTGCAAAGAACAGATTAACGTTTTTCATCAGCAGAAGCTGGAGCTCTTAATGATAAGCCTTGCTCTAAATGCTGCCTCCCCTGGGAAGCAATCTCCAAGCCTCTGTGTGTTATTTTTAAGTGGCATCTGGAAAAACAGTTCTGATCTAATATGGAAGTCCTCGTCAATTGCCTAAGCTGTTCCACATGGAATCAAATGCATAGACTGTGTCTCGGGAGGCTGTTTCAAAGACTGAGAAATTGAATTCATATTTGGTGACAACATCAATGTCTTCCAGGCTCCCATAACCCTTTCATTTTCCAAATAAAGCCATGAAACAGATGTGCCTAAAGCATATTGAAGAGCTGCCAACGTAAAGCCAACCAGCCACATAAAAAGCACAAACTGCCTCCTTTGGAGCTGTCACCCTAGCTAGTGGTTAGATCAATTGCAATTCTGCCATGAGTAAATGAACTGACACTTAGTACCTCTTAAAACAAAGGTCCTGATAGAGATGTGACAGTATTTTGAAATAGCTTATACAAATCTGAGCAATGCAACATGATTGAAAAATCTCAATAGTTTTCTTTTCTTTCTTTTTTTTTTTGAGACGGAGTCTCGCTGTGTCACCCAGGCTGGAGTGCAGTGGCACGATCTTGACTCACTGCAAGCTCCGCCTCCCAGGTTCACGCCTTTCTCCTGCCTCAGCCTCCGGAGTAGCTGGGACTACAGGCGCCCGCCACCACGCCTGGCTAATTTTTTGTATTTTTAGTAGAGATGGGGTTTCACTGTGTTAGCCAGGATGGTCTCAATCTCTTGACCTCATGATCCGCCTGCCTTGGCCTCCCAAAGTGCTGGGATTACAGGCGTGAGCCACTGCGCCCGACCAAAAAATCTCAATAGTTTTCTAACATAGGACTTAGATAATTACAGTGAACATATGTTCTCTAAAAAAATTAATATTTTATTTTTCTAGTCAGTTCGAAATTCTTTGATCAAGTGTTTCTTAACTGTTTTCAAATGAAGGGAAAACCTGAGAGAAGACATATAAGAAAATTTTACTTTTTTCCAAAATATTTACCGTCTGAATAACTGTTACCACTAAAGAACAAACATACAGTCAGCCAATTGATAAGGGTCCGTTAGCATAAAAAATGAGATATGAGATTTTGTGATCTGTTATCAATGCTTAAAGAAAGCTAATATACTTGCATACAAGTTATATTTTGGGATACAGTTTGGTTTAGGTAAAATAACTATCATCCAGCATTTGTTGTTCCTTCTATAAGTTTTTCTTTAATCTAACAAATGATTGGTAGCTCTTTTCATTTTAGACATAAAATTGTCTTTCATTTCTTGTCTGTAGAGGGGTTTGGATTAGTTGGCTCCTCAAAACACATTCCTGCCTTGTTGTTCCGCAAAAAGAAAATTCGTAAAGCTGGGCCCATGAGACAGCCAGACAGAGCTTTGCTCTCTCCCACGAATGTGGAGCGTAAATGAAGAAGTGAGGCGTATACCACAGACGGTGCCACTGCTTCCAAGAGGCACACTACCTCCGAGTGGGCACGGTTTCACCCCTGGGAATGGTTCCCCTGGGGTTCTGCCTGCAGGACATCTGGCCGCTCTCCCTGTGCCCCAGCGATTTGAGGCGTCTGTCTTCAGCTCCGCACAGGTCCTCTTAGCCTATTACTCAGTTAGAAAGGTATGTGCTCCCTGGCTGGCATTCTAGGATTTGTGATACTAGAATTTAAGACTTTGATGATAAACATTTCAATTCTGGTGTTTATAATTTAAACTACAAAAATTGCCTCGGAAACCATAGCAGCATGTGGCCCTTATAGCACAGTAACTACATTACTCCTTAGTTAGGAGAAAACAGTTCTCTGCAGTTATTTAAACTTAAGACAACTTGCTTCAAAAATGTAAACAATTTTTTTTTTTTGGTGCAATCTTCAAGCAACTTAATGAAAACTGGCATTAATTTCATTGGCAAAGTATGATAGCTGAAATGGACACTGCTTGTTTATCCCAGGTCTGATGTAACACCAACCAGAAACGTACATGACACGAGTACAAGCTAACCTTAAAAACATTACAAAAGCTGATTATTAGTAAAGGTATTTTTACAATGGCCTCTAGAGTTTAAAAAAATCAGATAACTTTCAGGAAAATACCATGCCTCCATTTTCCATGTGGGCTGCATTAGATATTTTCCTGAATTGATAAATCTCAAGAAAAAATATAAGTTTGTTAGGAGTTGAGGCACAAAACCAGACACAGGGTAGGTTTAGACAGCTAATAGACAGACTTAAATCATTCGGATTGGCTATGATGATCAAGTGACTAAATGTTAATTACTAGACCGATTCATCTCTATTTCTTTTTATACCGCACAGGCCTCACACTTCGCTTTTCTCTGTTGTGAGAATTTATGAGATCTTGCCAAAACACAGCCCTGATGTGAAACGTGATAGCCATGTGGGAGGCTCAGATTCTCTACCCCTATCATGTAATCTGATTACTCACCACGGTGGCTGGTTACCCAAGTAGTGCAGCATGGTACTGATGAAACCCAGGTTATGAGTTTGATTGGTGCATGAACGCTGGCCACAGATCAGAGCTTGGTCCCAGGCAGTGGCTTCCAATGTGTGTTGTGGGATACCAGCAGGGCAAGCGAGGGAATGGGAACTATAGCTAAAATGGCATCAGCACAATGATCAACATATGCAAATGTCAAATGTCAAAATGTCACCTTTGGGGAGTGCTTCCCCTTAGAAGGTAGAAAATGACAAAGGAACATCATTCCCACCCTAATGGGAACAAGAAGCCGAATACGCTGCAAGATCATAACTTTGCAGGAGCCCATTAGAGAGCTGAAGTCACAAGGCCACCAAGTCAAGAGAATTCTAAAGAGGGATCTGCCAGGCACAGTGGCTCACACCTGTAGTCCCAGCACTTTGGGAGGCCAAAGCAGGATGATCGTTTGAGGCCAGAATTTCAAGATCATCCTGGACAACATAGCAAGGCCCCTTTCTCTACAAAAAATGTAACAAATTAGCCAGGCGTGGTGGTGTGCACCTGTGGTCCCAGCTACTCAGGAGGCTGAGATGGGAGGATTTTGCTTGAACCCAGGAGGGTGAGGCGGCAGGGAGCTCTGATTGCACCACTGCACTCCAGCCTGAGTGATGGAGCAAGACCATGTCTCTAAAAAATAAATAAATGGTATCACTGTCCAGTCTGTGGTCATTTGTTATAGCTGCCTGAGCTGACTAAAGTGAACCCTTTGCCACTGGAGGGGTGAAAGCAAAACCCACTGGCTTGGAGAAGGAATGGAAAACTCTCCTGCCCCGGGACATAAGCCATGCATCTTGGCTTCTCTGGGAGAGGAAGAAACAAGTTTCCTTGCGCCTGGAGGAGGGATGAGACACCTTCTCGAAGCCAGGATTAATCTACGCAATGCAGAAGTCAGCTATCGCAGGGGGAGGGGCAGACACTCTCTCACCTGACCTAGCTCCTAGGCTGAATTCCATGCCATGGGGCGGGAGGGAGGGACTGTGAGAAAACCCACTCATTCCTTAAGCCCAGTGGAGGGCCTGAGACTAAGCCTGGGTGGAGAGAACACAGAGCTCTCCTGCCCCAACTCAGTTCTCCACCAAGTACCAAGACCCAGTGTCAACCCCTGGGGCACGGGCAGGAACATGGAGAGTGACTCTCTCCTCCGAATTTGCTGGAATTTGGGAGTGGAGCAAGCACACTGAGAAAGCCCCTCCAACATGCCAGACCCACTCTGCACACAGGAAACAGCAGCCCACAGATGGGGGCATTGAAGTCCGTGCACTGAAAGTATCAAAGCACCAACAAACCCAAGCCTGAGTTACTCAGCTCCTAAGAGATTGACTTAACCCCACACGACAGCCAGACAGAGGAGGTCTGTGGATTTCCTGGCTTCCTGGCCTAAGTACTATTTACCTCTGTCTGTGCTGTTCTCCTGACCCATGAGGTCCAGCATGCAAAATATTAGGAGACACATCTAAAGGCAACAAAGTGTCATTTTTATATTGAAATGGTGTTACAAGTTCAAAATTTATTCTCCAGAAATTGGATTGGTTTGATTTGTATTTTCATTCTATTAAATTTAAAGAAAGTGGGCTGAGTGTGGTGGCTCACGCCTGTAATCCCAGCACTTTGGGAGGCTGAGGTGGGTGGATCACTTGAGGTCAGGAGTTCAAGACCAGCCTAACCAACATAGTGAAACCCCATCTCTCCTAAAAATACAAAATTATCTGAGCATGGTGGCTCATGCCTGTAATCCCAGCACTTTGGGAGGTCAAGGGGGGGCAGATCACCTGAGGTCAGGAGTTCGAGACCAGCCTGACCAACATGGAGAAACCCCATCTCTACTAAAAATACAAAATTAGTGGGGCGTGGTGGTGCAGGCCTGTAATCTCAGCTACTCAGGAGGCTGAGGCAGGAGAATCACTTGAACCCGGGAGGCGGAGGCGACAGTGAGCCAAGATCGTGCCATTGCACTCCACCCTGGGCAACGAGAGCAAAACTTCGTCTCAAAAAAAAAAAAAAAAAAAAAAATTAAAGAAAGTGAATTAAAAACAAGGACTTTGTATTTTCTGTGTTAAACACACTTTCTAAATGACTATTTAGTAAAATGAGGCAAAGATGCAAAGATTTTTGAACTCTGGTCTATGATGAAGCGGCTTATGGCTTCATACTGAAGAAAACCAGCATGGATCAAAGTAACCTGGGCCTTTTAAGTTGTCACTTATTTACTGACTGATACCTTTGCAAATCTGAGGCAGCTTAAACTAAAACTAATTAGTAAGTTTAATAGACCAAAATCATAAAAGGGAATATTCTTGCTATGAAGGCTAGTAGAGTTATGGATAGACGATAGTGCTTAAAAACAGAATTTGGTTCTTAACTTGTTAGCTAGGGCAAAAATCTAAGCCTAGTAGCCTAAATAATTGTAATGTAGGGTGCTTATGAATTCCTTTTAAAAGATAACCTTTTTTTTTACTTTTCTTTTTTTGAGACAGGGTCTTGCTCTGTTGCCCAGGCTGGGCTGCAGTGGTGTGAACCTGGCTCACTGCAGCCTCAAGCTCCTGGAATCCTCCCCCGCCTCAAGCAATCCTCCCACCTCAGCCTCCTGAGTAGCTGGGACCACAGGTGTGTGCCACCATGTCAGGGTAATTTTTAAAAATAGTTTTTGTAGAGAAGGGGTCTTGCTATGTTGCCCAGCCCGGTCTCAAATTCGTGTGCTCAAGCGATGCCCAGGGAAGGAGAAGTGTGTTCCCTCTCACAAACCGTTTACCAATCCATGAGAAACACTCAGAAAATATTAAGTTAAGCAAATTTCCTTTAAATTGGCATAGCAGAGAATCATTCAGATTCACTATTCTAGGAAGGAAGAGACTTGTAACTGAAAAAGTTTTGGATGAATGATCTCTGGCTATAGCCATCCTGAATCAGTTAATTCTTTCCAGCAGGAGGTGCCTATAGAAGTGTACAGTTTATTGTCACTACTATGTGTTAAGTACTTTGAGATTCATCACGAAAAAGGCACCATGAATGTGTCTGGGCACATAGTTACCATGCACCAACACACATATTCATTGTCCATTTCAGTACCTAATTTTTATATAGTAACTCAAATCATCCAAATAATTACTATTTGAACTTTTAAAGAGAATTCTTTGCACTAGTCAAACCCTTTTATCATTTCAGAGGGTAAAATTTCCCGCGGGGCCACGGTCTGAAATTTATCGTGGAAGCTGATGATTATCTCCAGAGCTTCTGGAATATCTCCCGGGGTGAATTCATCAGTGATCTAGTCATCAATCACTCATTTTGCTTATTTTTAGTTCAAAGAAAATTTCAGACATTTTATGTGAGCTTTTATTTATGCGACTTTTTGCCAGTGAACTCATATGGTAGTTACTTTTTGCTTCCTGGAGGATGAGCTGGTTTTAATTCAGTGAAGTAAATGGAAATATGTTTGATGTTTGCTGTACATGAGGAAGCACAAAGGCTAACATAGTTGTTTGCAGTATAAGTTTTTAAAAAACTGTTTGTAATTCAATTAAGTTAGGGCTCAAGCCAATGTCTTAAAAGCTTTGCTTTAGATAATTAACATGGGAAGTTTCAATAGTTCTAAGGGATATTTGACATTTTAAGAAGGTATCATAATTTTGAAATTCCATAAATTAACATTGCTATGTTACTATTAACTAGACTCCAGACCTTAATTCCAATTTCAACATTTTTTTCCATTAATGTCCTTTTTCTGTTCCAGGGCCCCATCCTGGACATCACGTTACATTTCATGGTCTTGTCTCCTTGCTGCTTCTGGTCTGTGACAGTTTCTCAGTCTTTTCCGTTTTTCATAACCTTGGCAGGTTTTAGAAGTCATGGGTCAGGCATCTTGCAGAATCTCTCTTAATTTGGGTTCATATGATGTTCTCATAATTGATTGGGATTGTGAGTTTCTAGAAAGAACATCACAAAGAAGAAGAGCTCTTCTCATATATCGTATTGGGAGTACATGATATCTACAAGACATCGCTGGTGACGCTGACCTTCATCTCTTGGTTCAGGTAGTAATTGGCAGCTTTCTCCCCTGGAAAGTTATTATTTTTCTCCTTTCATTTTCTATTCTTTGGAAGGGAGTCACTAAGCCCAGACCACTCTCAAGGGAGGGCAATTGAGCTCCACCTACTACAGAGGGGACTCTCTATACATGTTGTATGGAATTCTTCTATAAGAAAGATTTGTCTGTTCTCCCTCATTAATTTATGTATTCAATCACTCTTTATATAACTCAGAACTTGCATATTTTTATTTTCTACTGTGGGCTATATCCAGTACTTCATTATTTATTCTGTTGCTCAGATTGTCCCAGCTCTGGCATTGGTAGCATTTCCAGGACGGATCCTGTGTCCCTTTGACATGCTCCCATTTTGTTGTTGTCGTTTGGGCACTTTCTCATAATCTGGCATACAAGATGCACCAGATACATTCTGCAGATTCCCTGCCCTAGCCCTAGAATCAGATGTTTCTCCATAAAACCCTGGTTCCTGTTAGTGCAGAATGGTATGTAGAAACCAAGATCTGGACTCCGGCTGCTGGGATGTCATTGTCCTTAGACCTTCTAAGCCTTCTCAGCAGATAGTCATAATCTCGTGAGTGTTAGGAATTTTAAAAGGTTTTAAACTGAACTTACATAAGACTTGTAATATAATATTAAGCATACACATTCACATTTCTGATTCTGATTTATTGTCGCTTCTCCCCATCCTTTCTTCTTCTGTTCCTTTCAGAAACTGTCTTTTCTCTCTTGAATTCTTCTCTCTGCCTTATATTTCTTCTTAGATACCTTTCCCCTCTTTCCCTTTCTTTCTCCTTCTAGGTCATGAGAGTCTGACCTAATGATCAGAGGGAAAATAATCTGCTTAACTACATTTTTCTTAGAGGTGCATGACTGATATTAGTGTAATGAAATGGATGGCTCTAAAAATCCTATGTGCGGTGAATCAATCATGAGCTGTTGAAAATATAAATACTTTGGCCAGGCGCGGTGGCTCACACCTATAATCCCAGCACTCTGGGAGGCTGAGGTGGGCAGATCACAAGGTCAAGAGATCGAGACCATCCTGGCCAACATGGTGAAACCCTGTCTCTACTTAAAATACAAAATTAGGCCAGATGTGGGTGGTTGCACCTGTAATCCCAGCTACTCAGGAGGCTGAGGCAGGAGAATCACTTGAATCCGGGAGGTTGAGGTTGCAGTGAGCCAAGATCACGCCACTGCACTCCAACCTGGTGACAGAGCAAGACTCCATCTCAAAAAAAAAAAAAAAAAAAGAAAAGAAAAAAAAAAGAAAGAAAATATAAATACTTGGGTCCCTCATTCCAGACGGAATGGAAATGTTGGAGCATATAGGGGGCATGCTATGACATCCATAATTTTATAACCTACAGTGTTTATGTTTTGTGACTATACACAAACTGAGATCACTTTAAAGATACTAAGAGTACTAGTGTGTATGTGTGTGTGTGCATGGTGCACCCATTAATCTCTATTATATACCCACATCCCCACACACACGCACATATACATACTTTTTCAGCTTCTGAAAAATCAATTTCAGGCGTGCTCCAAATCAAGTCCAAGGTGTGTCGTTTCTTCTTCCTGCCCACCCCACCCCATTTCCCACTCTTCTGTCTGAGTGCTGGGAAACTGACCCTTCTGAACTTGGCTTTTCAGCTTCCTATGGGCTAACTTCAAGGCACGAGACAGGATGGATAGCGGGAGGAGACAGGGGTTAGGATCTTTCTTCCTCTTTCCCTCCCCATGTTAGTACCCCGTTCAGACAATAACTGTCCCTCCAAAATTACAGCTACTGAACTCTGATCACACTCTTTTCTCTCCTTGCTCCTTCAAGAGGAAACCACGGTGGTTTCCCAATCTTGCTAATCTCTGAGTGTCTCAGCATCTTTCATGTTGTCTACATTTAATGCGGCCTACAGCTCTGTAAAGAGTCCTTGCATTGGGCCAGGCGCGGTGGCTCAAGCCTGTAATCCCAGGGCTTCGGGAGGCCGAGGCTGGCGGATCACAAGGTCAAGATATTGAGACCATCCTGGCTAACACGGTGAAACCCCGTCTCTACTAAAAATACAAAAAACTAGCCAGGCGAGGTGGCGGCGCCTGTAGTCCCAGCTGCTCGGGAGGCTGAGGCAGGAGAATGGGGTGAACCCGGGAGGCGGAGTTTGCAGTGAGCTGAGATCGCGTCACTGCACTCCAGCCTGGGGGACAGAGCCAGACTCATCTCAAAACAAGAAGAAAAAAATACATCTTATAAAGCAGGCCTTTGAGTGAACTTTTGTTTCCTGTTGTGGCCCTGACTGATGCACAAGGAGTTAGCCTTGCCTCGTCTAACAACAAAGAGTTGCAGGGCTTCTGGGGTTGGGCGAAGAGTGAGACTTACTATTTAACTATTATAATTCGTGAAACATGAAGAAATCCATTCTGACCTGAAGAATGCTTTTTTTCTTTCTCTTGGTCTTCAGGGGACAGAATTAGGATTTATTGTCCAGTTTTAGAGCTGCAGTTGACTTCATATCAGACTTCAAATCAACCAAGAAGGTAGTCTAGCATTTCTAATGACATTATCTCTGGATAGCCTGCTGAAGAGTTCTTGGGATTAGGAAACTGGCCCAGGACGCTATTTCCAGAGCCTTTTGGGTTGGAATATTTTGGAGAAGGAAAAACAGAGTTGCCGTCTTGGAATCCAGCATTAGTTTATTGATGTTATACGGCTGACATCCTGGCTCATGTGTGCTGGCTTTGAACCTTACAGGATGCGCCCCCACCATTCCCAAGAATTGGTTTATTATATTTTCTTTTTGATTGTCCTGCCCACCCAAGATGGGATGAGATTGTTTTTATGAATTGTCCCAACTTTGCTGGCAAAGTACAATTCACTAAAACCCCAAGAGATGGGAGCAGAGTGCACTGTCAGTCACTGTAGGGCCAGACAACCGTCTGTGTGATGAGTTTCTTATTCTTACTACTTCATAATAAGACAGTGACTAACTGGTCTTTGATTCCTGGTTCTTAGTGATTGTTTTTCTTCTCAGCCACCCAGAGGGTTGCATGTCCCTGACGATTCCTTCTTGAGCCACCTCTGTCGTTTGTAACTCCCTCCAGCCTGAATTTTCTTTCTTGAAAACTGAGATCTAGAACTCCTGGGCACGTCTGGAGTTTAGACCATTTCTAATCACAAATTAGAAGTAAATTGAAGAATGGTCAAATATAGCCCAATCTTAACATCACCCCTTATGTGGGCCCAAGGTCATCCTTTACTGTGGAGAGAAATAACCTATTACATGGTTTGTCTTATGTGAAGGCACTTGGGTTTAGACACTGAAGCCATCAGCCAACCCAAAATTACAATTCATATTTTCATAAAATAATTTCAGCTCTTTAAAGCTCATAATATTAGCCACTTTACTTTTTGCTTCCAATATCTTTCTTAAGATATTGGAATTCTGGAAATGTATTACTTCCATAAGATTTGTAGTTCCAGAAAACTCCAGTAATTTCTAACTGCCATGACTTTAAGTATATGTCTAAATTTTTGGTTTTTTCCTAATTGAAGCCAGTTTGGAGAGTAATTTTGTCATTGGAAACTCCAGGTTTTATGGTATCGAGAGCAAATGCTCTCAATGCTATTTCCTCTGTTAGTTTGAATATTTTTGTGTATGCTTGCCTAAGTTTTAGTTTTTATCAAAGTTATACATAAGCAGAGTTTAAGCGAACAAGCTGGTTGTAAACAACAAAAGGCTCTACCCCCCTTTCCCCTTATTTTCTCCTCCCAGAGACACCACTTTTCCTACTTTTAGCGAGTAAGGAAGTTTTACCTCCATTTCTCTGATCGACAGCTTGTCTTTCTACTTTCCACCTTTTCAGGTATAGGTGATCTTTCCCCTGCAAAAGCTGATCGCTTGACCGTTGCCCCCGCCACCTCCACCACCACACAGACTCTTCCTATTCTCCCAACTCCCAAAACAGTCCTGTTGTAGAATAATTAGCTCAATATTCACCATTTGCATGTAAATGCTAGTCACAGTGCCATACATGTAGTAAATTACGATCATTTTTTGTCTCTGAATAAAGTTTTGTTTTTCTTGGAGCTAATAATCTTTTTCTCTTGATTTTTTTTTTTTGGTCTTTTTATTAATTCCACTCAAAAATTTCCCAACTTGTCTAAGTTTTCCCTGAAGGCTTTCAGATACATCAGGTGATCTATTAATCTCATTTTTCTAGAGCCATCTCTTCTAATTTTCTCTACGCTGGACTGCTTGTCTGTACTGGGCACACAGCTGGTCTTGGGATTTCTCATCACCCATGCTTTGCCTCTTCCTGTGCTGATTTCTCCTTCCTTTTACCCCATGTCTTCCTCTTTTTGGAATAAACTGCTCCTTTTGGCGGAACTCATCTCTTGTTAGCTTTCTGCAAGAGGCTATAAGAGCCAAAAAAAAAGTTTTTTGAGAACTTGTACATTTAAAAATGCCATTATATGTCCTCATGCTTGATTTATAGTTGGGCTTATGTAATTTTAAGATGGAAACCATTTTCCTTTAAAATTTTAAAAGGCATTATTCCATTGCCTTCTGGCTTCCACTACTACTGCTGAGATCTCTGAAGATATATGGAATTTTATTTTTTTACCTCTAGAAGTTTTAAACATCTTCTCTTTGTCCTGGAATTCTGAACATTTTGGATAAAGTGCCCTGATATGACCGTGCTCTTAAATTGTGTGGCTACTTGGCTGGCTGTTTCCATCCGGAATCTCATGACTCTTCGTTCTGAGAGATTTTGTTACATTATTTCTTTGAGGAGCCCCATCTCTCATTTTCTCTGTTGACTTTTTGTGGAACTCCAATGATTAAATTTTATTTTATTTTATTATTTATTTATTTTTGAGACAGAGCCTCGCTCTGTTGCCCAGGCTGGAGTGCAATGGTGTAATCTCAGCTCACTGCAACCTCAATCTCCCTGGTTCTCCTGCCTCAGCCTCCCAAGTAGCTGGGTTTACAGGCGTGCGCCACCACTCCCAGCCAATTTTTGTATTTTTAGTAGACCTGGGCTTTCACCATGTTGGCCAGGCTGGTCTTGAACTCCTGACCTCAGGTAATCCACCCACCTCGGCCTCCAAAAGTGCTGGGATTACAGGTGTGAGCCACCATGCCCAGCCCAAATGTTTGACTTTTAAAGGAAAGGGGAAATGAAAAAACTTCTTGGATGCCTTTACTCTGGCTGTTTAGAGATCCCAGGAAAAAGAATTAGTAGGACAGAAAACAAAACTCCAATGAAAGTCAACAAAGGAACACAGGGTGCAGGGAGAATCATAATAATTCATCCAGTTCTTCTCCATTCCTTGTGAATAAAGTAATTGGACTGGAATAAAAGAGAAGAGGGATTTTGAGTATCTTCCTACAACTTCCTGCTGGGGATAGTGAGGAGTGGATGTGCAAGGACATAAGACCATCTTCTTCATCTACCTTTGGGGCTTTACAAGTGAGTGATGTTTTCCAGCAGGGAACTTGGATAATGGGAGACTGGGTGAGTGGTCACGGAGTGAAACCCTTTTGGTATTGACCATGGTGAGCTTGTTAAATCTTTGAATTCAATAATCACCTTGAGTTGAGGCTTAACAGGAAGACAGCTGCCAGCAGACAGGGCTGGAGAAAGGAGAATCAATGAATGAGAAGAGAGCAATGCCCGTCACTTAGCCTTCGTTTTTCCCAATTTTTGAACGGGATATTCGCCGATATTCACCATCATCGGCATCCTCTCAGACACACATACACACCCACACACATGCTGATGGGTTCACACCACCGACACTAAAGTGAAACTGAACAAAACCCAACATCCACATGTCTGTAGTGTGCAGCACATGCACACACACACACACTCACCGTGTAACACTGATATGCTAGTCTCTGTTGTCGCTTACCAGTTTGTTTTTTTATTTTTGAGACGTTGTCTTGCTTTGTCGCCCAGGCTGGAGTGCAGTGGCGCGATCTCCACTCACTGCAAACTCCGCCTCCCGGGTTCACGCCATTCTCCTGCCTCAGCCTCCCGAGTAGCTGGGACTACAGGCACCCACCACCACGCCCAGCTAATTTTTCGTATTTTTAGTAGAGACGGGGTTTCACCGTGTTAGCCAGGATGGTCTCAATCTCCTGACCTCGTGATCCGCCCGCCTTGGCCTCCCAAAGTGCTGGGATTACAGGCGTGAGCTACCGCGCCCGGCCCCACCAAGCCCTCATTCTTGAAGTGAAATAAAGGAAAAAGCTTAAATAGCATGAAAGCGAACGGAGTCATAATAAAAGAGCTAATCTCTATTGAGAGCTTTCTCATAACCAAGGCTTTCCTAAGAGCTTTCCATGAATTAACTCATTTACTGTGTATAACAACCTTACTATTGACAGCCTGCCTTCAGATTCCAGCTTCGTGACCCCAGGCTTTGTGACTTGGAGCCACTTCACTTCTCTTGGCCTCAGTCCCTTCAGTTATAAAATAGGAAAAGTAATCATACCCGTTTCTTACCATATTTTGGCACTGGGCTGTGCTGTATACGTGTGTGCTCTTATTTAAGCTCATGGTAGTCCCGTGAGGTGCAGAGATGGAAGAGATGAAAGCTTGAAGGCTTGAGTTTCTGACAAAAGTTTAAAGGCCTCAAGTAACATCCCACAGCTAGTAAGTGGTGAGTGTAGTACCCCACCCTCGGTATACTTGAGCCAGAGTGTGCGCACTCTCAGCCACGAAGCATTCGCCTGAGTGGAGGCTGAAATGACCTGCTGTCTGCAGTGAGGCCACAGGAAATGCTCGTGGAACCTGGTCTCCATGAGATATCTATCAGGAACTCTTCACAGCACCAGAAGTGAAGGAAATTCTCATTTTTATTTTGATATAAGCAAATATGTACATTTTGACACAATGAGAAATGTTTAGGAATTTTGACTTAAAAAATTCTTTCTGGCAGGATTCTTTAGCCACTGAAATTGTAAGTGGTACTTACAGTTGTGTATATCTGACTCCCATCTGGGGGGCTACAACCAACTACTAACTACTGACAGCAAAAGAAAGACTTGGAAATATGATTTTACATCTGCATTTTTTATTTTGTATTTAGCTCTTTGTCTTATAATGTTTGTCTAACTGTAGCTCTCTCTCTCTCTCACTGACAGGGTAATGTCTTTAAAATCCCACTACACAAAGTACTGGCTTCGTGAAAAGGATCTGACCTATTTTGTCCTGCTTTGATTGGTTTTAACATCATGTAGATAGTGAGTAACAAACTCATTAAACCACTTCCATTCTTGTCTTAGGGGACAATGTGGTGCTCTCCCCTTTTACATGTTGCTTCTCTTATCAGCTTCACCAGCTTTGTCTACTAACCCCACACCTGGGGAAAGGATTCGGGCACCACGTTGCCTGCAGCATGAATCCTGCCAGGCTGTGGCTGTCACCACAGTTATTGGACACTCCTCCCTGAGCAGGACCCACCTGGGAGGCATGCAGATGACAAGTGCCACTCAACCTTGTCCTCAGTGCCTGCTGGGCCCTGTGTGCACATTCAGGTAGTGAGAGGAACTGCGGAGCAAGTGGAGTAAGTGAGTGCAGTCACTCCAACGACAGGCTAACCCGGGAGAGGTCTGGTTTCACGTTAACATGGGAAATATTTGGTTGAATGGAATTGACGGAAAGGTAGGAATAGAGTTTCTCATTCCCTCATGGATAGAAAAAATGCACAAACCACGTATCTGTTGGGTTGCATGGAATTGCTCTGACTGGTTTATTACCACTATTCATGCAGCATTTTCTTTGAAAGGGAATGCTGGGCGCAGTGGCTCATGCCTGTAATCCCAGCACTTTGGGAGGCCGAGGCAGGCGGATCACCTGAGGTCAGGAGTTCAAGACCAGTCTGGCCAACATGCGGAAACCCCGTCTCTACTACAAATAATAATAATAATAATAAATTAGCCAGGCATGGTGGCGGGAACCTGTAATCCCAGCTACTGGGAGGCTGAGGCAGGAGAATTGCTTGAACTCAGGAGGTGGAGGTTGCTGTGAGCCGAGATTGTGCCGCTGCACTCCAGCCTGGGCAACAGAGCAACACTCCGTCTCATAAATAAAAAATAATAAATAAATACATAAGAAAAAAGGAAAGGGAATGCAGGTGTGAATGCTTCAGGTTAGTCACCCAGCAAAATTAAACTGAAAAGTCCCCAAGCTCTTTGAACCAACTGCAAGGTTGTCAGCTTGTAGCCTGAAGTCCTCACGATCTACCCCATTACTTCATATCTCAAAAAGTCTTAACATGTGTTTTCCACAGTGATGGCCTCTCATTGGCCACCATAGCACTGTCTCTTCAGGGTAAAAAGGTTGTGTCACGCAGCTTAAAACCAGGACACATAGATGGTTACTTTGGCAGTGTTCTTATATAAACAGAAGAAGACAGCTGATAACATTAGTGACTTCCTGTGTCATCTCGTTTTTCTCGGGCGCTTGCTTCCCTGAGATTATTTATGTTTGCTGTATTAGTCCATGGCAACCGCTTAACACAGCTGCACCAAATGTCGTTCCCAGAAAGACCAGTTGCTTAGTCTCCTTGCCTGCATTCTATTTTGGGAGTGGCACGGACTTTTGGCAACGCCCAGTTGAGCTCTTGCCCACATCAAGTTATGAGCGGCGGCTTGTAAGAGAGTTTGCCCCTTGGCCTTGGTCTTTAGGAGAAAAAAATTCTCCTCACTTACCCACATGCCATCATTATTCATATTTAAATTTTAAAAGATTAAAAACAAGAAACATTTTTTTTCTGCACTAAGAAATCTAAAGTTTTAGGCCGGGCGCGGTGGCTCAAGCCTGTAATCCCAGCACTTTGGGAGGCCGAGACGGGCGGATCACAAGGTCAGGAGATTGAGACCATCCTGGTTAACACGGTGAAACCCCGTCTCACTAAAAAAAAAAATACAAAACTAGCTCGGGCGAGGTGGCAGGCGCCTGTAGTCCCAGCTACTCGGGGAGGCTGAGCTAGGAGAATGGTGTGAACCCGAGGCGGAGCTTGCAGTGGCTTTGAGATCTGCCACTGCACTCCAGCCTGGGCTACAGAGCTTATCTGGCCTTTGTAAAAAAAAAAAAAAAAAAAGAAATCTAAAGTTTTAAAAATCTCTAATAATGAACTGAGGTAATACATGCATTGATAAAATTGAAATAGTATAGAAAAACATAACTGATAAACTGATAAAACATAACTGATAAATAGCTGCCTCCATTTCACACTTCCTCACCTTAACAGCTCCTAGATCATCTTAGAAAACATTTCTATTTTTATTCCTGTTGGTTGCCTACAGAACTCTAAATAATATATTTTCACATCTCTTCTTTGACCTTTTTAAAAATCGGCTTCCCCCCTTTTTTTTTTTGAGATGGAGTCTCACTCTGTCACCCACACCGGACAGCAGTGGAGCCATCTCAGCTCACTGCAAGCTCCGCCTCCTGGGTTCACGCCATTCTCCTGCCTCGGCCTCCCAAGTAGCTGGGACTACAGGCGCCTGCCACCTTGCCTGGCTAATTTTTTTTTGTTGTTGTACTTTTAGTAGAGGCGGGGTTTCACCGTGTTAGCCAGGATGGTCTCAATCTCCTGACCTCGTGATTCGCCCACCTTGGCCTCCCAAAGTGCTTGGATTACAGGTATAAGCCACTGTGCCCAGCCTATTAAATATTTTACACTGTGATTTAATCTCTCTTGATAAACAAAATTCTAGACTCACATAGTTTTGGACTGGTACATTCTACACAAATTTTCCCATTGATCTTACAGAAAATAGAGGAGTAGTGAACACTTCTCAACTCATTTTATGATTAAAGTATTACCCAGACACCAAATCCAGAAGACATGATGAGCCAAGAAAACTATTCACCAACATATGTTGTGAACATAGTGGCAAAGAAACCCTTATCAAAAATTTAGCCAAACACATCCACTCACGCAGGCAAATTAGAATAATTTTTTTCTTTTTTTTGAGATGGAGTCTCACTCTGTCGCCCAGGCTGGAGAGCAGTGGTGCGATCTGGGGTCACCACTGCAAGCTCCGCCTCCCAGGTTCACACCATTCTCCTGCCTTAGCCTCCCGAGTAGCTGGGACTACAGGCACCGCCACCACACCCAGCTAATTTTTTGTACTTTTAGTAGAGAGGAGGTTTCACCGTGTTAGCCAGGATCGTCTTGATCTCCTGACCTCCTTATCTGCCTGCCTTGGCCTCCCAAAGTGCTGGGATTACAGGTGTGAGCCACCACGCCTGGCTTAAAATATTCAGCCTTTTTTTTTTTTTTAACACAGCTTTTTTGATGGATAATGTACATATCATAAAACTCACTTATTTAAGTGTGTAATGAATTTTAGTAAAGTTACAGAGTTGTACAAGCATTCCCACAGCCCAATTTTAGAGCATACCTATCACTTCAGAAGATCCCTCTTGGCCACTTGCAGTGATTTCACTCTTCAGTCCCAGCCACAGGCAATTTCTAATTTCTCTGCTGGTTCTATAGATTTGCCTGTTGTAGACATTTCATAAAAATGGAATAACCAGTCAAATTCAGACAATATTTACTGACCTTCTGATACAAAACATAAAGGTTTATCTTGCTTATAGAACTGCCTTTCCCTGTCTCCATTTTCCCCAATTTTTGGTAATTATATATTATTTTAAAAATTGCTATGTCAGCTTTTTTTTTTTTTTTTTAGATGGAGTCTTGCTCTGTCACCCAGGTTAGGATGCAGTGGTGTGATCCCAGCTCATTGCAACCTCTACTTCCTGGGTTCAAGTGATTCTCCTGCCTCAGCCTCCTGAGTAGCTGGAACTACAGACACACACCACTGCACCCAGTTAATTTTTGTATTTTTAGTAGAGACGGGGTTTCGCCATGTTGGCCAGGCTGGTCTCAAACTCCTAGCCTCAAGTGATCCACCCACTTTGGCCTCCCAAAGTGCTGGGATTACAGGTGTGAGCCACCACACCCGGCCTATGTTGGCTATTTTTGTCATTTGAAGCAATATATTCCTTCTATTTATGTGTGTATGTTGTTCCATAGGCTTCTATCAACGTCTTTTGCCTCCCTTGCTCCATATAAAATGCCTTACAATCCTCCCTCTTTTCCCCTACCCTTTTTCACAGAAAAACTGTGAATCACTGCTAGGACTTTATTGTTATGAAAGCCAATAATATTTTATCTTTTATTCTACAACTACAATTAAGTCTTACATGTCTGTAAGTTGATTCTAAAAGTAGAAAACTAAGAGCAGTCTTTATGATTTTTGTCTACATTGCTCAATGTAGAGCCAGGGCCATGCCAGGATGCCATTTCTTTCCCTCCGTGTCCTGTGATTTTCACTCTGAATTGGAGGGTATTGCTTCAATGTTTTCTAACATTTTTTGCTGCTGATAAGAAAACTCTGCTGCAGTCTAGCTCCTATTCCTTAGCTGCTGGGCTGTTTTTTACCTTTGGAAGATTTTTATGATCTTCCATTTATTGTTAGTTACTGTTCTGAAATTTCACAAAGATCCATTTCAGTCCTCTTTATTTTATCCTGCTTGGAATTCAATACCAAGACATAACATTTTTAGTTCTGAGAAAAGTTTTTTTAAAATGATTTTACAAAAATCACACACAGACACACAAATGATTTCCCTTTCTTCATTTCTCTGCTCCCTTTTAAAAACTCCTGCTCGTCTAATATTAGATATCCTGGATTACTTCTTTCTTGTAGTTTTTAAAAAATATTTTCCTATCTCACTCAGTCTTTACTTTTTCACCTTGTTTAAGTTATTTTTATCAACTTGAAAATAATTTCTTTGAAAGATTTTTTTGGGGGAAGCAATCATATTTTTCATTTCCAAAAAACTTTTCTGTTCTCTGATCTCGTTTCAAGACATTCTGTCCTGGTTTTTAGGTTTTAAATGAAAAATTACTTGAATCAGATAAATTATTTAAATTCTTCTTTGTCATCTCTAATGACTCAGTTCAATTTTCTTTTAAAAAATTCTTTTCTGGGGGGCTGGGGAGGTGGCTCACACCTGTAATCCCAGAACTTTGGGAAGCCATGGTGGGCAGATCACCTGAGGTCAGGAGTTTGAGACCAGCTTGGCCAACATGGCAAAACCCCATCTCTACTAAAAATATAAAAATTAGCTGGGCGTGGTGGCAGGCACCTGTAATCTCAGCTACTCGGGAGGCTAAGGTATGAGAATCACTTCAACCTGGGAGGTGGAGATTTCAGTGAGCAGAAATCACACCATTGCACTCCAGCCTTGACATGAGACCAAGACTATGTCTCCAAAAAAAAAAAAGTCTCTTCTGTTATCGGAATATTTTTCTTTTGTCTGTTTTTTTCTTCTTCTTCTTCTCTTCAAGGTCACTTGGTCTGTTTACTTTCTTTTTTCTGGTTTTTTTTTTTTTTTTTTTGAGATGGAGTCTCACTCCCATCACACAGGCTGGAGTGCAGTGGCACAATCTTGGCTCACTGCAACCTCCACCCTCCTGGGTTCAAGCGATTCTCCTGCCTCAGCCTCCTGAGTAGCTGGGATTACAGGCATGCATCACCACGCCTGGCTAATTTTTGTATTTTCAGTAGAGATTTGGTTTTGCCATGTTGGTCAGGCTGGTCTCGAACTCCTGACCTCAGGTGATCCACCTGCCTTGGCCTCCCAAAGTGCTGGGATTACAGAAGTGAGCCACTACACTCCACCTGACTTTTTTCTGAATTTGTTAATTTGTTTGCTGATCCTTTGTTTTGTTTTTCAAGGTCTTAAAAACTTTTCTTTTGAGCTATTGACAGCTTTAACAATTTAGTACACTCCTGTGAACAAAATTTGGAGCACATTTGTTTCTCTCTACCTGATTTCCCCAGAACTGTAAACTACTTGTGAGTATTCTTAACTTAGGACAACACAGTTATTTGCATAAGTGCAGTAAGAATCTGTTTTCATTTGTAACAGGATGCAATTGTAGAAACTGGTTGTTTTACCAAGGCTTTGACTGGAATGATGTGCTTTCCTTTAAGGAATCAAACTTGACTTATAGAGCCAATAAGACCTTGGAAAAACTAGCATCATATTTTGTGTACACAGTCCCTGTATAGGGTTTCTGACCCATGGTAAGTAAAGAATGTCACTTACTGACAGGCACAGAAGTCTCAGGTTTATCTTGAAACCTGGAGAAGAGAAAATTTCACCCAACTCATGGGTATTTGATGGCACAATCCATGGCTGGGCTGGGCTTTAAGAAGTCCTATCGGCCGGGCGCGGTGGCTCAAGCCTGTAATCCCAGCACTTTGGGAGGCCGAGGCGGGTGGATCACGAGGTCAGGAGATCGAGACCATCCTGGCTAACATGGTGAAACCCCGTCTCTACTAAAAATACAAAAAACTAGCCGGGCGTGGTGGCGGGCGCCTGTAGTCCCAGCTACTCGGAGGCTGAGGTGGGAGAATGACGGGAACCCGGGAGGTGGAGCTTGCAGTGAGCCGAGATCGCGCCACTGCACTCCAGCCTGGGCGACAGAGCGAGACTCCGTCTCAAAAAAAAAAAAAAAGAAGTCCTATCTGAGATTCCCCTTATGGAACAAAGTTCCATCAAAGCCAATTTAAAAGCCTATGTAAAAATAATAATTATTCTTGCTGCACTGCATACAAATATTTAGGCCAAGTATAATAAGCAAACCAACCCTACCATGATTTGTCTTTAGTAAAATGGGGAACTGGAGAGAGAAAAAAATTATTTCAAAATAATTGTATATCTGTTATTAGATTCCAGTCCTGCCTAATGTTTTTTCCAATTTTTATTATTTTCTACGGTTTGGACCAAATTCTAATTTTTCTTGGCTACAAGTCTTCAAAATAATGTTTTCAATTTTTTTTTCCATCTCTTTTTCATTTTTCCTAATTTGAAGTCACTGAAAACGAAGTCGTGCTTCTTTAAAACCCTGCAAGCCGAAGACAGACAACTTAAACTCTGGAAGAAAATAACAGTAACCTGTTTACATACATAAGACCCTTTCACACCTGCCTACTAATGTATGGACTTCAGAGTAATGTGGCCCATATCAATTATTATTATTATTATTTTTTGAGACAGGGTATCACTCTGTCACCCAGGCTGGAGTGCAGTGGCATGATCTTGGCTCACTGAAACCTCCACCTCATGGGTTCAAGCGATTCTCCTTCCTCAGTCTCCCGAGTAACTGGGATTACAGGCACATGCCACCACACCCAGCTAATTTTGTAGCTTTTAGTAGAGACAGGGTTACATCGTGTTGGCCAGGCTGGTCTCAAACTCCTGACCTCAAGTGATCCACCCGCCTTGGCCTCCCAAAGTGCTGGGATTATGGGCATGAGCCACCACTCGTGGCCTGGATTGTTATTTTGTGTGTTTTTTTTCCCCTTCCTCCCCTCTATTTTCTCTTCACAGGACTCAAGACTTCGAAACCTGCTAAAAATGAGCTTTCCAGACCTACCCATCTAGGAATAAACCATCTCAGCCCTGAGAGATCTGATGAAACCTGAGACCAGAGATTCATTTTCTTGTAAAATGCTTTCTCCAAAAGACTTTGCAAAGAAAAGGGGGAAATGTGAAAGGAAAATACCTTGGGCTCTTTCAAGCTGGGAACTGCCCAGGGCAAATCGGCCTCCCATTCTCATTCTATTCAAGTCATCCCTTAGCTCACAGAGATAGATGCATATTCTGACTGCCTTCTTTGAAAAGACTTATCAGAAACTCTAAAGAATGCAACCGTATCTGTCTCTTACCTATCTGTGACCTGGAAGCCCCTGGGGAGGGTTGGGGCAGGAAACCTTGCTTTGAGCTGTCTCCGCCTTTCTGGACAGAACAATGTACTTCTTACATATCAATTGATGGTTCATGTCTTCCTAAAATGTACAAAACCAAGCTGTGCCCCAACCACCTCGGGAAAATATCATCAGGACTTCCTGAGGCTATGTCATGGGCACATCCTCAACCTTGGCAAAATAAACTTGCTAAATTAACTGAGACCAGTCTCAGATTTTCGAGATTCACACTCCTATGCAAGGAAGGAAGGCAAATGTTTTCTAATGCCACATGAAATTAAAGCACAAAATGAAACTTGGACGCTTGAAAGAACAGTCTTTCTATAAGTTATTGTGACATGCTCCATAATTTATTGACAACAGAGTTGGTGATGATATTGATATTGCACTGTCAAAATTTATCACCAAACATCTTTACATTTGATAAAAGATTGTGAATTTTTGTTTTCTATCAGGAGAAGACAACTTATCGGAAATTGTCATGGATCCAGAATCCATTTCTTTCATCAAAAGCTAATTTAAACTTAACTATAATTTAACAGATAAATTATTGAATTTGACTACTAATGAATAGTTGAAGATGAATTTAGAAATACAGTATCATTTACATTACTTTGAATGAAAGTTTAAAAATGAATATTCTGAGCTTAATAACATGTTTAAAAATCTCTTCTTCCACCTTATCAACATAATTCTGTGAGGCTAGTTTTGTACAATGTAGGTTATAAAAACAAAACATTAAAACAGGTGACATGAGTAAAAATGGCAGATGAAGAACATCCAACATTTTGTTCCTTCCTAAGACTAATGAAAAGACTGGCAAAGAAAAGCAGAATCCATTTGTTCAACTATCTTGGCATCAACCAAAGACTTTCAGCCATCCAGGGAGCATTTATTCAAGAAGAATATCTGAATCTTGGTAAGAACTGCAATCTTTATGACATTTTAAACTTACCTTAGGCCCATCTCCCACTCTTCAGCACAGAAATAAGCCTAGAAAAATAACAACTGCATCCCAGTACAGAAGATCGGAACAGAGCTGGAGCTCTTTCAAAGCCTCAGTCCCAAAGAACTGACACTGTTTGATCCATCCTTAGAAGTCTCCACTGAAAAGGCACATTTTTACTTGATGTGGCTTGAACTTGCCAAGTGTAAAAGTCTCTCCCAGGGGTTAAGTGGTATTTATTGAAAATAATTTTAGGCAAGTCTTTTAACTATGAGGCTGCATGAGATGAATGATAGGGCAAACAATAGACTAAGAAGATTAAAGGGAAAAGCTGAGGCATAAGATGTCTGTCAGAGCTTTGAAATGCTCTGACATACTCCTGAGAATCTGGAAGGTCACGGGCATACATAGACCTGTGGGCAGTCTGAAGAAAGAGCTGAGAAGGCCTAAGCTCTCACTTCTTGGTGACCTTGAGGTTCTACACAAGCAGAAAGTAAAGGCTAAAACAGCATTGTGAACTGCTTGGTGGAGTGTTAAAGGTATGACCCAACATATATGTAGTAAGCCATGGCAAAGATTTAGAAGTTTATTGGTTCCAGCATTTAAGGAAATCTCTGTTCAATCATTAGATGTCCAATCACTAAGCTAATTGATACTCCCATGACCACACATAAAAACAATACATACTTTATAGAATTAGTTCAGAAAAGTCATGAAATAAATAAAAACAACATTTAACAGTAAGCAGCAATAACAAAATTGGGCAGGGAAGAATATGATTTTCAGACTTGCAATATTATATTATTTTAAATGTCAAATTTTCAACATAAAACTGTGAGACACACAAAGATATGTCCCATACACACACAAACGGAAGGTAATTGATAGAAGCTGGCCCTAAGAGGCCCCAATGTTGTGCTTACTAGACAGAGAGTAAAATTAGCTATTTAAACATATGTTCAAAGAGTTAAAGGAAACTATGTCTGAAGAGCTGAAGCAAAGAATGACGTATTTGTCCATTTTCACAGTGCTCTAAAGATACTACCTGAGACTGGGTAATTTACAAACAAAGGAGATTTTATTGACTCACAGTTCCACATGGCTGAGGAGGCCTCAGGTAACTTAGAATTATGGCAGAAGGGGAAGCAGGCACCTTCTTCACAGGCCAGCAGGAGAGTGAGTGAGAGACACAGCAATGGAAGAACCGTCACACACTTATAAAACCATCAGATCTCACGAGGACTTTCTCACTATCATGCAAATAGCATGGGGGAACTGCCCCCATAATCCAATCACCTCCCACCAGGTCCCTCCCTTGACACATGGGGATTACAATTTGAGATGTGATTTGGGTCGTGACACAGAGTCAAACCATATCAAATGATAACCGTGTTTTACCAAATAAAGAATAAAAATGGGTCAAAATTATTTTAAAAATAGTAATTCTGGAGTTGAAAGCTAGAATAAGTGAACTGAAAACTAAACCATAGGCACCTAATAGCACATTTGATCAGGAGGATAAAAACAATCAACAAACTTGAAGATAGATTAACTGAGATTATCTGGTCTGAGGAACAGAAAGAAGAAACAGGCAGGAAAATGATTAGAGACTTGTGGGACACTATGAAATATATCAACATATGCATAATGGAATCCTATAAGGAGAGGTGAGAGAAAGTTTCAGAAAGATTACTTGATGAAATAATGGCCAAAGCTCCCTAAACTTGATGAAAAACACTAATATATACATTTAAAAAGATCAGTAAACTCAAAGTATGATAAACTGAGAGAGATCCACACTGAGTCACATTATAATCAAACTGTTGAAAGACAAAGACAAAGAGAGAATCTTAAAAGCAGTGAGAGAGAAGGGACTTGACCTGTATAATGGATCCTCAATAAGATTAACAGTTTCTCATTAGAAAGCATGGAGGCCAGAAGGCAGTGGTATGGCGTATTCAAAGCACTGAAAGAAAATAGCTGCCAACCAAGAATTCTATATCCACAAAACCATCTTTCAAAAATGAAACAGAAATTAAGACATTTCTAAATAACAAAAGCTGAGAGGACTTGTCACTAGGATACCTATCCTACACGAAATACTAAAAGGAGCCCTTTAGGCTGGACTTAAAGGAGAGTAAGCAGTAACTTAGGTCTACATGAAGAAATAAAAGAAATAATAAAGGTAAACAACATACAGATGAATATTAAAAATAAATAGTATAAGTGTATTTTTTGCTTGTAATTCATTTCCTTCTCCTATCTGTTTTAAGAGACAGCTGCATAAAGCAATAATTATAAATCCTTGTGGACAAGCACATAATGTATAAAGATGTAATTTGTGATGATAACGGCATACAGGAAGGGTAAAAAAAAAGCTATACAGGAACAAAGTTCTGTAGACTACTGGAGTTAAATGGTATCATTTGATTTAGATAAGATTGTTATTAAGTAAGTTATTAGTAGTAATTTCCAGGGTAACCACTAAGAAAGAAAACACAAAAATGTAGCAAAAGAAATGAGAGAATTAAAACACTATATCAGAAAATATCTATGTAACACAAAGGAAGCCAGTAATGGAGAAATGTAGAAACAAAAGACATAAAAAGGTAGAAAAAAAACAGTAAAATGGCAGATGTTAATCCTAATTTATTATTAATTACATTAAATATAAAGTAACTACATATTCTAATAAAAAAGCAGAGATTGGAAAAAAGATATTTTTATTTAAATTTTTTTCCTTCTTTCTTTTTTTTTTTTTAAATAAAGCATCTGTCTACAAGCTAGAAAGATTTTTTTTAATGACCCAACTATACACTGTCTACAAAAGACACACTTTAGATTCAAGGACATAAATAGATTGAATGATCAAGAACAGAAAAAGATACACTATGCAAACAATAATAAAAACAGAGATGGAGTTACTATAACTGATATGTGGTTAGATAGATTTTAAAACAAAAATTATGACTAAAGACAAAGAAGGGCATTTTATAATGAAAAAACGTTATTCAACAAGAATATATAATAATTATATGCATACATGTACCTAAAAGAGCAGCTCCCAAATACATGAACAGAAACTGACAGACTTGAAGAGAGAACTATTTCATGTATTTTGGAGCTCTTCTCTTAGGTAATAATAATAGTTGGATATATCAATACCTTACTTTCTATAGTTGATAGAACAACTAGGCAGTATGTCAGCAAGGAAACAGAAAACTTGAAAAACACTATAAGTAAACTAAACCCCATAGACATCTATATCACTACCTGACAACAGAAGAATACAAACTCTTCTTAAGTACTTTGGAACAGTCTCCAGTATAGATGATATTTTACAACGTAAAACAAGTCTCAGTAAAACTAAAAGGATTGAAAACATAAAGTATATGTTCTCTGACCAAAATGGAATGAAACTAAAAATCATAACTGAAAGAAATTTGGAAAATTCACAAATATGTCAACACACTTTAAATAGTAAGTAAAACAATAAATCAAAAGAAATTAAAGCATAATTTGGGATGAATGAAAATAAAAACACAATGTACGAAAATGTATGGCATGCAGTTAAAGCAGTACATAGAAGGGAAATGCACAGTTGTAAATGTGTACATTTAAAAAAAAGAGGATGGGCCAGGCACGGAGGCTCAGGCCTGTAATCCCAGCACTTTGGGAGGCCAAAGCAGGTGGATCACGAGGTCAGGAGATCCACACCATCCTAGCTAACACGGTGAAACCCCATCTCTACTAAAAATACAAAAAATTAGCCGGGAGTGGTGGCAGGCGCCTGTGGTCCCAGCTACTCGGGAGGCTGAGGCAGGAGAAAGGCGTGAACCTGGGAGGCGGAGCTTGCAGTGAGCTGAGATCGCACCACTGCACTTCAGCCTGGGTGACAGAGCGAGACTCTGTCTCAAATAAAAATAATAAAAAATAAAAAGAGGGCCAGGCACGGTGGCTCATGCCTGTAATCCCAACACTTTGGGAAGCCAAGGCGAGTGGATCACCTGAGGTCAGGAGTTCAACACCAGCCTGACCAAATGGAGAAACCCCATCTCTACAAAAAATACAAAATTAGCTGGGTATGGTGGCATATGCCTGTAATCCCAGCTACTTGGGAGGCTGAGGCAGGAGAATTGCTTGAACCAGGGAAGCGAAGGTTGTGGTGAGCCAAGATCGTGCCATTGCACTCCAGCCTGGGCAACAAGAGCAAAACTCCATAGGAAAGAAAGGAAAGAAAGAAAGAGAACTTAAATCAATAGCTTAACATTCAATCTTAAGACATGGGGAAAAGAAAAGTAAACTAAACCAAAGCAAGCAGAAGAAATGAAATAATAAAGATAAGAGCAGAAATTAGCAAAAGACAAAAGAGAAATACAATAGAGAAGTTTAACAGAATAAAAAGTTGGTTCTTTGAAAAGAGGAACAAAATTGACAAAGTTTATCTAGATTCACCAAGAAAAAAGAGAGAAGACTCAAATTACTGAAACTGGAAATGAATGAGGGGACATTCCTATGAACCTTACATAAATAAAAGGGATTATAAGGCAATAGTATGAATAATTGTATGCTAAAAAATTTAGATACTCTAGAAGAAACAAATTCCTAGAAATACACAAACTACAAAGACTGACTCAATAAGAAACAGAAAATCAGAGTAGACCTAAAATAACTAAAAGAATTAAATAAGTAATTGGAAAACTTCCCAAAGAAAATCTGAGGCCCAGATGAGTTCACTAGTGAAGTCTACCAAATGTTTAAAGAAGAATTAAAAATAGGACAGGAGGAAATACTTTTTAACTCATTCTATGAGGCCAGTATTATCTTGATATCCAAACTAGGGAAACATAACACAAGAAAAGAAAACAGTAGACTAGTATCTTTTATGAGTACAGATGTGAAAATCTTTAACAAAATAGTAGCAAACCAAACCAAGCAGTATATAAATGCATTATACATTATGACCAGATAGGATTTATCTCAGGAATGCAATGGTGCTTCAACAAACACAATCAATCAATGCTACATACTACATTAATATAATGAAGAAAAAGAACCCATATGATCACCTCAATTGACTCAGGAGAAGCATTTGAGAAAATCACACCCTTTCATGATGAAAAATACTCAACAAACTGGGGACTGAAAGGAATGTTTTCATCCTGATAAAGGGCATCTGTGAAAAATCCACAGTTGACATCATACTTAATGGTGAAAGACTGAAACAAAACACTGTACTAGAAATTATACCCAGGGCAATTAGACAAGAAAATAAAAGGCATCCACAGTGGAAAGGAAAATCTAAACTATCTGTATTTGCAGATGATATAACTTACATATAGAAAACCTAAAGAATCCACATGACAGCTAATGAGTGAGTTCAGCAAATATGTAGGATATAATATCAAAATTTACAAATCAATTGTATTATGCATTAGCAATGAACTGCCCAAAAATGAAATTGAGAAAATAATTCTATTTATAATAAAATCAAAAGTAATAAAATACTTAAGGTATGATTTTAACAAAAGAAGTATAAGATTTATTCATTGAAAACTATAAAATATTGTTAAATTACAGAGGTGTAAATAAATGTAAGGACATCCATGTTCATGGATCAAAATACTTAATATTGTTAAGATGGGAATACTCACCAAGTTGGTGTACAGTTTCAATGCAATCACTATCAAAATCTCTACTGATTTTTTTTTTGCAGAAATTGATAGGCAGAGATTGCAGTGAGCCGAGATAGCACAATTACAGTTTGAGGTTGCAGTGAGCTATAATTGCACTGCTATACTCTAGCCTGGGCAACAGAGCGAGACCCTGTATCTTGAAAGAAACAACAAAACACACATAAAAAAAAAAAACTACTAAATTTAAAAAGAGCCCAAAGTATAAGACTCTTAAGTGAAAATGTGTGTAAATCTTCATCATTTAGGCATTGGTTTCCTAGATATGATCTCAGTAATGCCTAAGTAAACAAAGACAAAAATAGACAAATCGGATTACATCAGCATCACAGACTCTTGTGCATTAAAGGACACTATCAAGAGACTGTCCTAAAGAAAAGAAAACCCACAGAATGAAATAAAGTATTTGCAAACCATGCATCTCATAGGCATCTAGTATCTAAAATATATTAATGAAGATCTCTAACAACAGTAAAAAAAAAAAAAAACCCATTAAAAAATGAGCAAATGATTTGAACAGACATTTCTCCAAAGAAGACATACAAATGGCAACCAGGTATTTGAAAAGGTGCTCAACATCATTGATCATCAGAGAAATGCAAATCAAAACTACAATGAGATATCATTTCAGACACACTAGAATGACTATAATAATAATTTTTAAAAGGGAAATAAATATTGGCAAGGATGTGGAAAAATTGGAACTCTAATAAATTGCCAGTGGGTATATAAAATGGCACAACCATTGTGGAAAACAGTTAGCTAGTTCCTAAGAAAGTTAAACATATAGTTCTCATATAACCCAGCAATTCAATTCCTAGGGATATAGCCAAGAAAATGAAAATGTATGTTCACACAAAAGCTTACATTTTAATGTTCACAGCAGCATTATTCATAATAGCTAAAAAGTGGAAACAACTCAATTGTCCACTAACAGATGAATGAATAAATTGTGATCTATCTACACAAAAAAAATGCTATTCAGCCAGAAAAAGGAATGAATTACTAACACATTCTACCATGTGGATGAACCTTGAAAACACTATGCTGAGTAAAAAAAGTCAGACAAAAGAGGCTACATGTTGTAGCCTTTTACTCCATTTATATGAAATGTTCAGAATGGGCAAAACTATAAAGAAACAAAACAACCGGGCGCGGTGGCTCAAGCCTGTAATCCCAGCACTTTGGGAGGCCGAGACGGGCGGATCACGAGGTCAGGAGTTCGAGACCATCCTGGCTAACACGGTGAAACCCCGTCTCTACTAAAAAATACGAAAAACTAGCCGGGCGAGGTGGCAGGCGCCTGTAGTCCCAGCTACTCGGGAGGCTGAGGCAGGAGAATGGCGTAAAAACCCTGGAGGCGGAGCTTGCAGTGAGCTGAGATCCGGCCACTGCACTCCAGCCTGGGCGACACAGCGAGACTCCGTCTCAAAAAAAAAAAAAAAAAAAGAAACAAAACAGATTAGGAAGCGTTCAGGGCTGGGCAGGGAGACTGGGCAATGGCTACCCACGAGTATGGGATCTCCATTTGGGGTGATGAAAACGTCCTGGAATTAGTGCTTTTGGTTGTACACCTTGTGAATATGATATACTGAGAACCACTGAATTGTACACTTTAATTTTTTGGCGGGGGGATGGAGTTTCTCTCTTGTTGCCCAGGCTGAAGTGCAGTGGCACAATTTTGGGTCACTGCAACCTCCGCCTCCCGGGTTCAAGCGATTCTCCTGCCTCAGCCTCTCAAGTAGCTGAGATTACAGGCATGCGCCACCTGCCCGGCTAATTTTGTAATTTTAGTAGAGATGGGGTTTCACCATGTTGGCCAGCCTGGTCTCGAATTCCTGACTTCAAGTGATCCACCCGCCTCGGTTTCCCAAAGTGCTAGGATTACAGGCATGAGCCACTGCGCCCGGCCAATTGTACACTTTAAAATGATAATTTTATGGTATGTGAATTGTTTCTTTAAAAACAAGGGAAAAAATACATAGAAACAGTTTAGACATGCATTATCTTCTGTGAATGGCATTGTCAACAATCCAACATAGATCAAATTAATTAAGAAACAAGAATCAGGCTCATTTTTTACAATAAAAACTTTTGATATTTTTATACATGCTGTTTATTCAAAACTTACAGGTTTTCTATATGGGAATTATAATTCCCTTCATAACCTTTAGTTTCAATGGTAGGATGACACGAATATTTTAACGTAACAATGACTGTCTACTTCAATTGCCTATACACACACTTTCAGTAAGTATGGACCATTTTTGTAATTCTTGCCTTTTTTCTATTTTAAATTTGTGCTGATAACACTGATTGAAATATAATCTTTTGTGTAGGGGCTGGGCACGGTGGCTCACGCCTGTAATCCCAGCACTTTGGGAGGCCGAGGCAGGCAGATCATGAGGTCAGGAGATTAGGAGATTGAGACCATCCTGGCTAACATGGTGAAACCTCGTCTCTACTGAAAATACAAAAAATTAGCCAGGCATAGTGGCGGCGCCTGCAGTCCCAGCTACTCGGGAGGCTGAGGCAGGAGAATGGCGTGAACCCGGGAGGCGGAGCTTGCAGTGAGCTGAGATAGTGCCACTGCACTCCAGTCTGGGTGACAGAGCAGGACTCTGTCTCAGAAAATAAAAAAAAAAAAGAAAAGAAATATAATCTTTTGTCTCTTGAGTCTGGTAATAAAACATTGGCACTTGTATTTTTTGTGTGTCTTTGCTTTTTAAATTTTATTTTTCCAGTAATTTATTTTTATTATATTTTAAAAAGTAACCTTCTGCAATGGATTCGAAATTTTAACACAAGAGCTGGTCCTTCACTACAGATGCTTTGAGAAGCACTTGTACGGGGCCCCTGGGTATGGACGGAGTACTCTGTAATAAATGATCTACAACAGAAAATTTAGGCCGGGCGCGGTGGCTCAAGCCTGTAATCCCAGCACTTTGGGAGGCCGAGACGGGTGGATCACGAGGTCAGGAGATCGAGACCATCCTGGCGAACACGGTGAAACCCCGTCTCTACTAAAAAATACAAAAAACTAGCCGGGCGAGGTGGCGGGCGCCTGTGGTCCCAGCTACTCGGGAGGCTGAGGCAGGAGAATGGCGTAAGCCCGAGAGGCGGAGCTTGCAGTGAGCCGAGATCGCGCCACTGCACTCCAGCCTGGGCGACAGAGCGAGACTCCGTCTCAATAAAAAAAAAAAAAAAAGAAAGAAAGAAAATTTACATCTTCCTAGGTAAATGTGTGAAATTTCTTCATTCTTTATCTTTTGTAACAGTGGCATTGGCCTTCCAGATGTTCTGGAAGAGTGGGAAGGGCAGGGGTGACTGGCAGGGCTGTGACATAGTGGCGTACATATTCTATCATTCCCCCTGTTTCTCTCCTTCTCTTTTAGGTCTCCATAGAGGAGGCTGGCTCCTTCTTACAGAGCCTCCAACAACGATTCTATTCTGGGCTTCAGCATCCTTCTCTTGCCTGTACATTAGCTTTCTTACTTTTCTTTTTTTTTTTTTTTTTTGAGACAGAGTGTTGCTCTGTCACCCAGGCTGGAGTGCAGTGGTGCGATCTTGGCTCACCGCAACCTCCGCCTCCTGTGTTCAAGCAATTCTTCTGCTTCAGGCCCCCGAGTAGCTGGGACTACAGTCACACTCCATCGTGCCTGGCTAATTTTTGTATTTTTAGTAGAGATGGGGTTTTACCACATTGGTCAGGCTGGTCTCGAACTCCTGACCTTAGGCGATCAACCCACCTTGGCCTCCCAAAGTGCTGGGATTACAGGCGTGAGCCACTGCGCCCAGCCTGTGCATCAGCTCTCTGTCCTCTGGAAATTTGTTGAAACTTCTTGTTTAGTGATACCCTTCCAGGCTTTTGTTGCGTGAGTTTATTCCTCTTTGTATTTCTACATGGTCATTTCACTGGGGTCTCAGGAGGGACACGAGGTGAACACATATGTTCAGTATGTCATCCTGAACTACAATAGCCAGGTTTTGGTTATGGAAAATAATAATGCTGAATGTTTTTTTGTCTGAGCATACATTTTCATTTCTCTGTGTAGATATTTAGAAGTGGTTGTGTTTAACTTACTGAGTATCTGACAAATTGTTTTCCGAAGTGACTGTATCTTTTTTACATTCTCGCCAGCAATGTGTGAGGATTCCAGTTCCTCTAAAGCTTTACCAGAATTTGATATTTTCAGTTTTTCCGGTTAGAGACGTTTTAGTGTATGTGTCATAGTATCTCAGTATGGTTTTAGTTCGCATTTCTCTAAGCACTGAAAATGTTGAGCAACTTTTCATATGCTTATTTGCTATCATAATATATTCTTTGGTGAATTATCTGTTCATATCTTTTGCTGAACATTTTGAATTGTCTTTTTTTAATAGAATGATAAGAGTTCTCTATTCTGATGCAAGTCTTTTTTCAGACACATGATTTGCAAATATTTAGTCTCAGCTTGAGACTAAACTTCGCATTTTCTTTTTTCTTTTCTTTTTATTTTTCTTGAGACGGAGTCTCACTCTGTATCCCAGGTATTACAATAATAAATTTCCCAATATTAAACCGTTCTTCAATTCCTAAAGTAAATTCTGTTTAGCCTACCCTTTAAATATACGGTTAAAATATTTTTATAATATTTTATGATTTTATATCTATATTCATGAAAAGATTATAGCTTCACATCTTTTTAAAGGTTTTTATCTTTTGTTATTAAGATTATTCTTGCTTCATAAAATGAACTCAATAATTGTTTGTTTTTTCTCTATGTTTTACTACAGCCTGAATAGCCTATGAATGATGTATTACCACAGAATTTAAAGGCATTTACTTGTAAAGCCACTTAAGACTAAAATCATGGTTCTCAAATCTAACTGCATATTAAAATCACCTGGAGAGCTTAAAAAATCTCAGTGCACGGGCCACACGCCTGATGAAGGAATTCAGAATCTCTGATGTAAGGATTTTTAAATGCAGAATAAAATGAAAGGCTCAATAGTTTATAAAGTTTGTGCTAGATCTAATATCTTCTGGTTTTGTCTGTAACTGGTCCAGTAGTAAATATTGATTCATCTGTAAGCTTTCTGACATCAACTAATGGTGTCCATAGCAATAGAACTACAAGCTAGTTTCTCTGCCTTTATCTTACTTTAATTGTACACCAAACTAATAAGGTAAAGCACGTAATATGATAACTATTTTAAAAGCAAATAAAATAAACTGTGGAAGGTTAAGTGGCAAAGCCTCTTGACTCCCATCACTTTGGCATTTCAATCAATAATAGAGTCTAAAGACCAAACAATAAAACAATGGTTAACATAGAAAAAAAGAAACACAAGTTCATTAACTAACCAGGAGATCTTATTTCCAAAGAGTAAATCTGATTACATTGTTCCTGTTTAAAACCCTTCAATGGCTTCCTTATGCCTAAAGGAAAAAAAAATCCAAATTCCTTTGTGTGGCATAAGAGGTTCTTTGTGTAACACAAGATCGGGCCCCTCATCACCTCTCCAGTCGTATTTCTCAAAAGGCCTCTCTTGCTTCCTATACTCAGTCATGCAAAATGTTCTGCAATTCTCTGAATGCTCTGGCTTTGCTTTTCCTTTTTGTGCCCATGCCTGTGCCCAAGTTATTTGCTTTTTCTGAAAGATCCATCTTTCAAAACCTTCTTTTCCCTCCCTCCAACCCTGTTGACCAACTTACCTTTTAAAGTCTGATTCAGTTTCAGGGCCATCTCCTCTGAGACCTTCCTTCCTGACTGCTTCTTGAGTTCCCCTATAAAACAGTGACTGCCCAAAGAGCAGAGACAGTTTGTAAATCATTCTATTCATGCTGCCTAGAACAAAGCCACACTTGTGTTTAATAAAGGTTTATCAAATGAATGAAGACTGGTCACCATTAGTCTTGACCCCTTCTATTTGAAATATGTGAAATACACAAAGTAAAAGATAATTTCTGATAGGGGCTGATATCAGGAACTGTAAGAGATCTGTCCACTGAACCCAAGGTCTTACCTATTAAATCTCTACTGTTGCCAGTCTGCGCCCCTGGATTTTCAAGGGGCTCCGTGGAATTGGGAGGCTGATGAAGCTGGTGACCACCCTCCTGTAAGCGTGCTGTTTTGGTGATTCCAGTGCTTACTCCTTTCCTCAAATGTGGTCATAAGAAGTCAGGAAAGTCAATATGCTTTCACTAGGAAAAAAGGAGGAAAGCCTGCTTTAATTGGCTGTTACATTTTTGATGAGGCGAAAATTCAAACAAAATTATGACCATAAGGACTATAATTGTTCTTTCCTGTTAATAACCTTAGTTAGCCAATTGGATTGTGAGTGTGTGGCATGCTTGTATTGTGTACGTGAGTAGGGAATGCACGTGCGTTAAAGTTCACATGTGCTTAAGAGCTTAGACACACCCGCAATTTGCAAGACAGCTTCACGTCCTGATGGGCTAAAGCTGTGTAAGAAACCTGAGCTGTAATTTCTCCACACAAATTTACATCCTGGGGTGCTCACTTCATCCTGTGGTCTGTATGCTCTGTGACTACACACCTGGCTGAGAACAGAATTAATGATGAGAAATGTGCCTGCTTCTCTGCATAAAAGATGATGTCTGAGTAGAAGGTCGCCAAGGGAGGATTAAGAGCAAGAATGCAAGAATGTGCTCAGGAATCCGTGCGTGAGATGATGAGCTTGTGAGCTGATGTTGATTCTGTGCGGTTTCCAGTGTCTTCTTCATAGGCAAGATTTTCTTGCTCTTCATTCAGCCTCTAATGTTTTAAGCAAAGATTTTTTAAAAGATCTAACAGGAAACAAGGAGCTGCAGTGAAACTTGGGCAGTCAGTTTGAATCTGAATAAATATTTGTCAGATTGGAGAAGTGCTGAAAGCATTAAGATACTTGGAGATTTCTCTTTTTCTTTGGCAAGAAGCATGACTGGGACAGGTAAGGGCTATGAATTCTTCCGGATCACGCCCTCCCATGATGATCTCTCCTTTGAATTTGCACTTTGTAGTCTGACACAGATTAGTGCTTCCTAGTCCTCTGACTGTAACACATGCCTCAGTTTCCCTTCTCCGATAAGATTGGGATATCTTTGGGTGTAGAAAAAAAACCAGATGATCCTTTTTTTTGTAGCCCAGCAAGTTCCAGGAACATTAGAAACTGATTAGAAACTGGTACACAAGTGTTACTTGCTTAATTTATTACAAATCCTTTAAAAATGAGGTAATGACTATCATTTAAAAATAAAAGCAAACTGTGAAGAACTTCTCTCTTCCTGTTAGTGGAGACTTTCCACAGATTTTTTTTTTTTTAATGGAATGGGGAGGCAGTGGGCACGTTGAGTTTTCAATTGAGTATTTTGCTGTAAAGAACTTTAGAGGAGAGGAAAAAAGAAAACGCAAAGCCAAACAAAGCTGGTATTTTTCAAGTGCTCATTTAATTTCAAAACCACAGTGTCTTTCATTGATTTTTTACCTTTAAAAAGACAGCAATGCCCATCTGCTCAAAATCCCATCCAGAGATGAAATTATGAATTAAAGCTGTGTTACATATGTACAGTTGAGACATCCTCTGTTTGTGCACTGGGCCTGCCAGATGACACGCTGAAACAGCCTGGGGTCTGTGCTTGGGGTGCTGCCAAGGGAGCAGATACACAGCTGATGAAAATCATCCATCATTTCAAATCAGAGGTGCTCTATTCCTGCAGACTCCTGTTATGAACAATCTCATTTGATCTTATATTGAAACAAGCTGTCTTCAACACTCAGGCCTGGCCCCAGGCACAATGAGGCAGATGGAATAGGAATCGCTCATTCCATGCCTGCATTTGCCGGAATCCTAGGATTTCATCAGAAGTTTGCTTGTGTGAGCCTAGCCTGACAGGATCAACTTCACTGAGTTGTGCTTCAATATCAGTTCTTATCTCCTTCAATTTGCGCAAAAACTCTCATGGAGGATAGTGTTCATCATTTTTTCACTTAAAGTCATATATATGAGTCTTTATATAGAGCGATTCTTTTTAGATTCAGTTTCTGGGAAAAAAATTAAAAAGTCACATGATCTTTCTGTCTGCTAATGATATTATGCACGTTGCTCTTGTCTCTATTTTTGCCTTGGCCTCCAGGAAGCTCAGAGCCACATTTTACACTCAATTACAGAAATAACATTACATGCTAGTATTACCATATTTGTGATACTCTTTTCTGTTGATCCTTACTTTCCATTTCCATTCTTCTTTTATTAAGCCTGACACATTTTTTGTTGTAAGCTATATCAAAATCATTTTGGAGAAAGGCCAGGCTTATATAAATGATAAAGCATAACCATCTTTTATTTCCCAGCTAAGTGGTTTGTGTTTTACAGTATATACTTTTAGAAGAAATAGACTGTTTCTTTAAAACAGATGAGAATCAAATATCTTGCTTCTTCATGAAGTTAACCATGGTTATATCATCCACATTGATACAGAAGCCTGATAAAAGATCAGAATTGCGTTTGATAACCAGGTTTCTCTTACGCATTCTCAGCAGCTTTCAGTCTCTTAAGTTTTTAGTCTTCTTTATTTACTACATTAATCTTGAAAGTAAACACGGTTCTTATCTAAAATTAATATTATAAGATTAAAAGAATTTATTATAAAATAATCTATTTAATCTTTTAATATTTAAAATATATTAAATAAACTTACAAAGACAACAGCAGCTAAGGTAGAATGGCCATGACTGAATAGAGAAAAACTGTAATAAAATAAAATAAAATAAATAAAATAAGGGAATGTATCCGTGAAATGTTAAGAAAGGCACTAGCCCAAATAATCAGTACTGAGACTCCACCTTGGGTTTGCTTTAAAGCCTCTAGGATGAAGCTGATGGCTGCCCAGTCATCTCAAGGGTCAGCACCGTCCCTTAGGAGCTTACAGTTGAAGTCGACTAGGCAACTCCTAGCCTTGGGCAGACGCTGAAACTCAGCACTTACACAGAGGACTGATGTTATAACTCGGAATACAGACTCCTCAGTTTCCTTTGATACTTTTTTTCTGGGGGCCACTCACATCCGTCTTCTGTCTTCTTTCATGATCCTGTCTTAACAATCATGTAAACTGAATCCTTTATCAGACACCCAAGGGAGACGGACTTTGTCAATTACTGGTGGAGGGAGTGTCGTAAAGAAGCTATCCCTGAAAACAAGAGTGACCCGGCAGGCTTCACGAAGCCTTCACGAAGCCAGAGGGCAGGGGACATCCACTCTCACTCAGGACACCCTTGGGGCACTCTGCGCATCGCCCTGCACAGCTGCAACTAGTTAAGCCCTTCTGGGCACCATGTGTTTCCGTGACCTGCGCTTCCTGTGTCTTGTACTCAGAATTTTTTCCCGTCACATCACATGATCCTGCAGTTTAGGGACAATGCTGACTTTTCCTCTGCCATCCTCCACAGCACACAGTGGGGCTCCTGCCACGCTGGGCCTTCTTGTGTCCTGGCTGAGCTGTGGACGCCCCCGCTCTCCCACTGGATCCTCCTGGGTCAGGGAAGGATTCTTTGGAGAAATGATCAGCGTCCTTACCCACCACCTGTGCGCCTCGGGCAACTGGAGTTCTCAAGCTCCAAGGCCTTCGTTTTCTCAGCTGTAAAATGAAGGGACTGCAGCAGCCTCCTGTTTAGAAGTATCCCACCTGAGTTTATATCAGAATAATCAGAGAGAGATATGTATATATATCTTTTTACATTTTTAAAATGTTATTTCCCCCCAAACCATGTCAGCTTTAAGTGGGGAAATGAATTTTTAAAAAATGATGTGGCTGTGCCCTCCAGTGGCTGAGCGTGAAGTCACCAGGCTGTTTAGGTGACAGCAGGGCTCGCAGGAAAGCGCAGGCCGGGCTACACCCCGAAGGACCAAGGTGGGTCTAAAGATAGGTAAATCTGCTATTCCGGAAAACACCGAATCGCCGTGTAGACCGGTCGCCAAGTATAACTGCGAGTCCCAAGGCGTCACCAGCATGGGCATCCCAGCCCCGGTGCTTCGAGTCCTGCTTCTGCTTGGCTATCGGGAAAGGGACGGCTTCGGGGCCACTTCCAGGCTCTCAACACGCGGCCGCGGCTCTTCCCTCTCCAGCGGGAGAGAAGCCGCAGAGGCCTGGCCGCTGCTGCCCACTCCCGACACCCGCCGGTCCGCCCCTCCGGCTCCGCTGCAGGGCCGGGGCGCCCACAGGCGGCAGCCGTCAGCCCGCGCCCAGAGGAAGCCAGGCCGCCCCGGCCCCCCGCGCGCAGACGCAGCTGCGCCCCCAGCGGGGTGGGTCGCGGGACAGCAGCGCACGCAGCCCGCTTCCCGCTTCCCGCTCCCCGCTCCCCGCTCCCCGCTCCCCGCTTCCCGCTTCCCGCTTCCGCTCGCTCCCCCGCGGGCCCGGCTGGATCGTCAGGTTTGCCGCAGGCCGAACTGGAGGAATAAACGCAAAGCCCCAGCCCCTCGTGAATTGCAGGACCCGCCTCACGTGCAGGGTGTTCCCGCTGATTTCCGGACTCCTTGCAGGCAAAACAATGAGTGAACTGACAGTGAAGGCGGAAGGACTTACCTAAGTTATACAATGATAAATAAATGGCAGATGAAAAATGGGACCTTTGGTTTCTAGTCAATGTCTAGATAACTTCCTCAGGAAGCGATTCGGCAGATGCAGGCCCAGGTAGCGAGGAGAATGGCCCCTTAGCCAGCTCTTAGGGTTCCCTGAGGGCTGAGCTAGGAGGGAGAGAGGGAGAGAAAAGGTTAAAGACCCTTCCGGTCCTTAGCATCACCCCGAATGAACGTTTACCGAGCACTTACTTTATAAAGAGCACTGTGGGCCGGGCGCGGGGGCTCACGCCTGTAATCCCAGCACTTTGGGAGACCGAGACGGGCGAATCACGAGGTCAGGAGATCGAGACCATCCTGGCTAACACGGTGAAACCCCGTCTCTACTAAGAAATACAAAAAACTAGCCGGGCGAGGTGGCGGGCGCCTGTAGTCCCAGCTACACGGGAGGCTGAGGCAGGAGAATGGCGGGAACCCGGGAGGCGGAGCTTGCAGTGAGCTGAGATCCGGCCACTGCACTCCAACCTGGGTGACAGAGCGAGACTCCGTCTCAAAAAAAAAAAAAAAAAAAAAAAGAGAGCACTGTGATCGATGCTGGGGAATATTCAGAGGAATAAATAAGGCAATCTCATTTTCCAGGTCTACATCCACTGGAAGGGTCCCCTCCTGCAGGGACTCGGTACTGGTCAGCCACTGCGCCTTGGCTTTCGGTTCTGAAACATGCTGTAGAGTTCAGACATGTTTTCTGCCTCCAAGAGATTTATATGCCAGCAAAGGAAAAAAGACACATACATAAGGAGATAAATAATAGGCAAGATATTTTTTGAAAAGTAGTTGGGGTAAAAATACACATAACAACATTTACCATCTTAATCATCTGTATGTGTCCCGTTCAGCAGTGTTAAGAACATCCACACCATTGTGCAGCCACACTCCAGAACACTTTTCATCTTGTAAAGCTGAAACTCCATACTCATAAAACAACATTTTCCCGTTCCCCTTCCCCTAGCCCCTGAAAAACCATCATTCTACAGATGCTCCTTGACTTATGATGGGGTTAGGTCCAGATGAACCCATCATCGAAAGCTGACAATGCATTCCATGCCCCTAACCTACTGAACATCACAGCTTAGCCCAGCCTACCTTAAACGTGCTCAGAACACTTACATTAACCACTTACATTACATTGGGCAAAATCACCTAACATAAAGCTTACTTTCCAATAAAGTACAAAACATCCCGTGTAATGTATTAAATACTGTACTAAAAGGGAAAAGCTGTAATAGTAAGTACTCAGTAAATGCTCAGAATGGTTCTATGGTGTATTAGTCTGTTCTCACACTGCTAATACAGACATATGGGAGACTGGGTACTTTATAAAGCAAAGACGTTTAATTGACTCACAGTTGCACATGGCTGAGGAGGCCTCACAATTATGGCAGAAGGCAAAGGAAGAGCGAAGTCACATCTTACATGGTGGCAGGCGGGCAAGACAGAGCTTGTGCAGGGGAACTCCCATTTATAAAACCATTAGATACCATGAGACTTACTACCACGAGAACAGTATGGTGGAAACTGCCCCCATGATTCAGTTATCTCCACGCTTGACATGTGGGGATTATTACAATTCAAGGTGAGATTTCGTGGGGACACAGCCAAACCATTTCATATGGATACTCAAAGTACAGTTACTACTGAATGCATACCGATTTTTCACCATTGTAAAGTCACAAAGCCATCTTACGTTAGAAATGGTCTGTACTTTGTCTCTACGATTAAGACTATTTTAGGTACCTCACGTAAGTGGGATCCTATAGTACTCATCCTTTTCTGTCTGGCTCATTTAACTTACCATAACGTCTTCGAGGTTCACTCATGTTGTAGCACGTGTCAGAAGTTCCTTTCTTTTTAAGGCAGAATAATATTCCATTGTGTGTTTATAGTACATTTGTGTATCCTTTCATATATCGATGGACACTCGCGTTGCCTCCACATTTTGGCTGTTGTGAATAATGCCGCAGCGAACATGAGTGTGAAAGCAAACATTTTCAGTCTTTGTTGGAGTGTCTGCTTTCAGTTCTCCTGGGTAGATATCCAGAAGACCCTATGGGAATTCTATGTTTATTTTTTTGAGGAACCACCACACTGTTTTCCCTAGTGGCTGTACACTTTTGCATTCCTGCCAACAGTACACAAGGGTTCCCAAGACATCATTTTCAATCTTAAAAAAAAAAAAAGCGGTTTCAAATTTACAGAAAAGCTTCACAAAGAGTACAAAGAACACCCGTATTCCCCAGTTGTTAGCTTTCTGCCACATTTGCTCCATCAGCTTTTGTCTTTATTTACAGACATATTCGTTTTTGGCTATGATGCCCATCATCCCTAAATACTTTTGTGTGGCCCTCCCTAAAGCGAGGGCACTCTCCTATGTAACCACCACACAACCCTCCCAACCAGGGTGTTGACATCAATTCAGCATCATCTGGGCCTCAGACCCCATTCACATTTCACTCACTGTCCCAAAAATGTATTTCCTTTTTTTCCTTTTTGGTCCAAGATCAGAATCGTGTGTTGCACTGAGCTGTCACATCTCATCAGTTTCCTTCCACGTGGAACAGTTTCTCAGTCTTTCCCTCTCTTTCATGTCTGTATTGGTTTGTTCTGGCTGCCATAGCAAAGCACCACAGCCTGGGTGACTTAAAGAACAGACATGTATTATCTCACAGTTCTGAAGACCGGAAATCCAAGTTCTAGGTATCGGCAGAGTTGCTTTCCTCTGAGGCCTCTCTCCTTGGCTTGCAGATGGCCATCCTCTCCATGTGTCTTCAGGTGATCTTCCCTCTGCGTGTGTCTGATTCCTCATCTCCTCGTCTTAGAAAATCACCAGTTATATCAGATGAGGACCACATCAATGGCTTGATTTTAATTTTTTAAAATTTTATCTTAATGGCCCCTTTAAAGAAATTATCTCTGAATTATGGTCATATTTTGAGGTACTGAGGGTTAAACTTCAACATATAAATTTTGAGGGGGACATGATTCAGCCCATAACAGTGTTCTTGAGAGTCTTAAAAGGTACACGCCCTTCAGAGTGTAAAATGATACATACCTGGATCCCTCCGATGTTATCTCATGACTAGACTCAGTCCACACATCTTGGCAGGACTACCTCAGAAATTATGCTGTGTTCTTTTCAGGAGCAGGTGCCAACATTTTTCAATTGACCAAGTTGGTGTCTGCCAGTTCCTCCATGATAAAGTCACCATCTTGGACTCTGCATTTGATTAGTGTTTGGGTGGAGAGATTAAATAGCATGTCAGTATCCTGTTCTTTTGTCAAACCTTTACAGGTATCCTTAGCATCCAGTTAGGCTTTTTCAGCTAAGAGAGGGGAAGGAAAAGTGGAAAGAGAAAAAAAGGTGGAAAGAATAAAGTTTAAAAAAAAAAGTTAAGATAGCATTTTAAGGTACTTAACTGGGAATGTTTAAAAGGCAAAACCAATAACTTCTATTTTCAGTTCCTTGTTTTTCTTGTAGCTTTGCCTAGGATGGCTACAGTAATGCTTACGTAAATCAAGAAAATGTGCTCTAAAAGAGAAATTTAACTGAACAAAATCTCATTAGTAATGATAATTCAGCAGATTTTTTTTGAGAGTTTACTATGGGCTAAGGTTTCTCTAAGTATCAGTTGTTTTCATTCCGACTACAATTGGATGAGGTGGCATTACTGTAATTTCTGTGTTACAAGTGAGTAAACAGAAGTATAAACCTGTTAAGCAACCTGTCCAGGGTCCTGCAGCTAATAAGCCTCCTTGGAGTCTCTGGGTCTAAAGCCTGTGATTGTAATCGTTACCTATATTGCTATCTGGGCACAATGCAGCTACATAGGACCTGCAGTGCTAGAGATCTGAGGTCCGACATGCTCCAAAGTTGAGTTCATCTCTAAATTTAGTGTCAAAATGACGAAGTGGTTTCCAAAATTGGAAAATGAGTTTCCATTCCCTCTTCTAATTAGAATTTTTAAAATGCTTTCTTTGTTTTGTTTTTCAATTTCCAAATTTCGTTTTTCAGAGGAAGTAATGCCTTGTCTTTGCATTTCACTCAGCTGGCTCGAGGACAGGACTGAATTCTTTTTTTGGAATATGGAATAACCTGAATACGCAATGTAAGAGTCAGTAGAACAAGTGCAAGTCAGTGAAAGAATTAGTTCCATAAACACAAAACATGGCCTGGCCAGCAAGGAAGGGAGGGTCTGAGTGAAGTCTTTAGCACATCCACACACCACTGGGCAAGATGTCGAACCAAGCCTATTTTTACCTAAGACATGGTGGTGAGTAAGTACCTCTTGAAACTGAGTTATTGGCCGAGCTAGGAGCTTTATACGCTCCAAATGACCATGTGAAGTTAGCATTTTTACCTTCATTTTGTGACAACAAAAGTGTGGTTCAGAGAGATTAAGGAGACGACCCTAGGTCAGTGCTGGAGCCCAGATGTGAACCCACATTTGTCTGGCTATCTCCAAATCTCATATTCTTTTTATTTACATCATGCTGACTACTTTTCGGTGAGTGATATCCCACTAAGAATTGAGATTGTGTTTCTCAACCCCCCCAAAGCCATGTGCCAGGCTCTCCTGGAATGTGGTCAGCACTCGATCACTCGATGGGTGGGAATGAGGTGCCCAGGAGTGAAGGTGCTGCCGTCAGGGAGGACCCCAGCTGCACTCACAGCTGTGTGACTTGGGTATGTTCCTCAAGCCATGTGTTCACCATTTTGCTCATCATAAAATAGGGATTATATCATCTGACTCATAGAGTGAAGAGGATTAAACAAGATAGTTCATACCACATGCTGAAAATAGTAAGTGCTCAATCAGAGTCAACAATTATTAGTTTATTATAACTAACTGGTCTGGTTAGACTGCTGATTGAATTATTAATTTGGAATGCTGTTCCCTGAGGGTTACAAAATAGCCCTATCCTATTCAATAGCTTAAAAGGGACTTGAGTATGTGTATGGCATACATACTCATTACATTTAGGATGTAACTTGGATGGTAGGGTCAGGTACCCAAAGCCTGGGAATCTGGAATAGTATGCAGCTAGACTGTGTATAGATGCCTTAAAAAAATCCACCAATTCAGTGGCTTAAACTAGCACTCATTATTGTCAGCTGATCTCAGCTCTAGGCTGGGGCACTTGAGCTGGGGCACCTGCGCTCCATGTGTCCCTCAGCCTCCTCTCAGGGCACAGCGGCCACCCCAGACACAGCCTGCTCATGGTGACGGCGGAAGCATATGCATACAAGTCCAGCCATGGAAACGCTTTTCAGGGCTGTTTGGTCTCGTAACTCTTAACTTTCCATTGGCCAAAGCAAGTCACACGGCCGTGGTGAAGGCTGGAGAATGACACCACCCTGCAGAGTGAGGGCCCTGCAAAGCTACGCAGGACAGAGTGCATGGAAGAATTGGGACCATTCGTGCAGTATAACATAGGCTGGATTCAAGCAGATGGATACATTTAAGATTTTTTTTTTTTTGCTTGGGTTCAAATTTTATCCTAAGAAGACAAGCCTGAGCAACAGCAACCGTAGGAAAGAAGTGGTTGACGCTGTTTCCTAATAGGTAAGGGGACCATGCAATTGTCATCCGAACTAGGACATTCAAGAGTAAAACAAGAGCATCAGTAACAATTCAGCCAGGACAACAAGCATATTGGAGACTGTCCTGGGCAAAGCGAGATCCATGATCACCTAATGTTTAGCTTAACATATTGCCATGAACGTCATGTGCTCAGGCTGAATTACTGGGTGTATAACACTAGAGGATGAAGAAGACAGTTGTGCTCTCCTTAGTGCTGGGCTGGCCATACCTAAAGTATTGTCTTTATATTCAAGCTTTCAAACTACCTGCTCTGTTTAGAAGAGAGGTGAGAGTAGTGTGGAGTGTAGAAACTTTGTCAAATGACTCTTGATGCAAGGAACACAGCATATTTAGTGAGAAATAGGAAATGCTTATGGGACGCTTGACATCTGTGGTCAAATATATGAAAGTCTGTTACAGAAAAGAGGAATTAGACATGCTTGGTATTAATGCAGAGGATAGACCTTAGACCAATGGGTCTAGAAAAAGAATACTGAAATCTGAATCAGAAAAATTATATCTTATTTCCACTTACCAGCTGTGTGACTGGCTAAGCCATGCAACTTCTCTGAGCCTCCATTTCCTCATTTGGAAAGAAGCGATAATGTAAATAACTCAGTCTTGCTGTGAGGATTAAATGAGACTGTGTTCGTATTATCCAGGGTTCTCCAGAAAAACAGAACTGATAGGATATGTGTGTGTGTGTGTATGTGTGTGTATATATGTATATATGTATGTGTGTATATATATGCGTATATATACATGTATATATGTAAAAGAGGCGATTTGGCTCATGTAATTATGGAGGCCAAAAAGGCCCATCATCTGTCATGTGCAAGCTGGCGAACCAGGAAAACTGGTGTGAATCAGTCTGTGCCTGATAGCCTGAGAGCCAGGGGAGTCAATGATGTAACTCTCAGTCTGAAGGTGAAGGCCTGGGAACGGGGCGGGGGTGGGGGCTCTGCTAGTGTACGTCCCAGGGTCCAAAGGCTTAAGAGCCAGGAGCTCTGATGTCCAAGGGCAGGAGAAGATGGACGTCCCAGTTCAAGGGTGGAGAGGGGAAACTGAGAGAGAGAAAGAGAGAAAGGGAGGGTGGGAGAAAGAGAGAAAGAGAGACAGAAAGGGAGGAAGAGGGAGGGAGGAAGAGAGACAGAGGGGGGCAGAGACAGAACGAGAGACAGAGAGAGAGGAAGAGTCTCACTTCTTACTTCTTTGGCCTTTCTGTTGTATCGGGGTTCTCAACAGATTGGATGATACCTTAGTGAGAGCAGATATTCTTTACCCAGTTTACTGATTCAAATGCTAATCTTTTCCAGAAACACCCTCACAGACACACACACACACACACACAGAAATATTTGACTGAGCATTCTTAGCCCAGTCAACGTGACACATAAAATTAACCAGCACCATGTGTGTGACTGTACTTCGCAAATTATAAAGTGGTATATAATTTCAGTATGGTAACATGGGCATCAGATTCCTGTCCGATGTAAGAAAATGGTCTGAAGAGTGAGGGTGGCTGCCTTAGGAGGTAATGAGACCATCTAAGTTGATTGGAGAACACTGGGAATCTCTGGAAAGGATGTTGTGGAGACGTTTCAAACAAGGTGTGTGTCCTCAGTTCTCACAAAGGTCAGTTTCAGCCCAGGCCGTCTGCAGTTCTGCTGAAGAGGAAAGATGGTGCCAATTACGTAAAGAGAGAGCATCAGGCAGACGCTGTTCTAATCTGCTGTCTGGAATGGGGAGATTCAGGACACTGGAGTAAATAGTTTGAGAAGGGACTGTAATTTGATCATCCTGACAACCTTTGGTGCTGTTAGACAGCGTCAATTCTCCTCCTATCTTACGAACGCCTCCCTTAGGGAGGTCAGAATCTCATCCCTCGAGCTGCCATTCTTCCTGAAATGTTACCTTTATCTCCACGATCCATTCCAGGGAGTAAGTGAGCAAAGCAGGCTGGGTGGATACTGTGTGAATGAAACCACTGGCACCCGCTTAAAGAGGAGCAATTGCATCCCAACCCTGGCTAGCTGCTGACCATTGACCATTGACCATTGACCATGTGAAAATGTGGGTCATGTATTCTTAGACCTTCCAGTTGTCGAGGGAAGCCAGAAACCTAGATCATAAGGGAAATCCTCCAACTTTTAAACCTTGACAACATTCATTAAATGTTTATTTATTAAATACCAGGTTGGACAGAAATGTAAATGCCAAATAAAACAAATCAGAGGGAGAGGCTCAACGAGGAGTGTAGAGAGAGAATGGCCAAACCCCTGGGTACATGCTTGGAAAGTGCCCTTTTTTAAGGCAATAGTTTTACTCGTCGGTTTTTGAGGATTATGAGCAACAACAATAACAACCAAAAAGACACTGGAGAATGCACCATGGAAGCTAGATATCAAGACAACTGGAGAAGTCCCTCAAAGAGTGATTTTTATTTTTTTTTTTCTTGAGATGGAGTCTCGCTCCTGTCATGCAGGCTGGAGTGCAGTGGCGCAATTTCGGCTCACTGCAACCTCCATCTCCTGGGTTCAAGCGATTCTCCTTCCTCAGCCTTCTGAGTAGCTGGGATTACAGGCGTGTGTCACCACGCCCAGCTAATTTTTGTGTTTTTAGTAGAGACAGGGTTTTGCCATGTTGGTCAGGCTGGTTTCAAACTCCTGACTTCAGGTGATCCACCCACCTTGGCCTCCCGAAGTGCTAGGATTACAGATATGAGCAACCGTGCCCAGCCAAAGAGTGACACTTCTTAAAAACTTGTAATTATTTTCCCCCTATTCTATGGAAGAGACTTCTCTCAGCTTGCCTGTAAATATTTGTCACTAATATCTTAATGTGATTCCAATTTATCCATTATTAGCTTAGTTTTCCCACCAGAAACAGTAGTGCAGAGCACTACAACACTCTGTTTTGGCACAGACCAAATTCAACTGGAAGGAGAGAATAATCAGCTGATTGGCCTAGAATACAAAGTTTAGTCGAGAATCCCAAGCCTGACCAAAGAGATTGCACGTCTGAATGGGGCACCATCAGTGGTAAGTGCTGGACAACTAAGTCTCCTAAAGCCCGTGTTTGTAGCATCTGCCTCTTCCCATAAATGCTTCCCAGCCATGGCTGATTTCAGGCTGCCAATGTGATGTCACTGAAAGCAGGATTGGATAGAAACGTGCACAGCCAGTTCCAGCATACCACTGGGTCCAGCCCAGTGGGACCCTGAACAGCTAGTAGAAAGCAGGAAGACCCGGGCATTAAAGTACTGGTGTGAGGAGAAACACAGCCCCAATTCCTCCGTCTCCCTGAGGCCTTCTCAGTGTCTGTTCTTTTGTTCTATGGGATCACAGAAGGGGTGTCCTTACCTGATTTGGATATCACACACAAAATGTCATTAGGTGATATAGCATCCTGATAGGCAGTTGTAGATGCTCATGAGTGATTAAAAGGATCAGATAAGGGGATGAGGGAACCCCAGGTCTGAGAATGTGAGCTCCATGAATGTTTCTTCCTACAAGGTGTCGAGTCCATCTCTATGTGGCTCAGCCTGCTAGATGGGGACATGGAACAATGGGTCTGGGTGTGTCCAGCCTCTGGGCTCAGGTCCCAGCCCATAGCTCTGCTTGTTGGACACCTCATCAAGCTGAAAAGTTATTCCAAAATTATTGGGATTACATAACTGTCTTCTTAGTGGGTATGCATTTCTTAACTATAAGAAGGTTGTGGATTAAATATAGAAATATTTAAGGAGATGAAACCCATCAACCTTCCGGTAATGATAGTTAGTGCTGAGAAATAAGCTGTGCATATCTGGTGTTTTAAGAATTCACAGTGTTTAAAGAAATTGGCACACTGGAGTAACAGATTATCATTATGATTCTATTACAAATATGTTATTAAATAACTCACATTGACTTGTTTTATATTGAAGTCTTACTAAAGTGATATGCATTTAAGATACTTAAAAATTATATTTATAAGTTTATTAGATTTGTAGGAGTTTTTTAAGTACTTAAGATTTTTGTTATCAAATTATAGCCCTTGAAAGTTGAGTATTTTACAGCTAAGTTTGAGCTATTTATGGCAATCTAATTAAGTTGTAAATGTTTTCTTAGTAGAGATGGCTAAAATTTGCTAGAGTTGTACTATTTATGAAATAGTAAGCTTGTAAGTTCAATTAAATGCTAAAGGAAAAATGAGATTTAAAAATTCGTATTTTAAGTAAAATGAATATTAATAAAAAAACAACCTTTGAGTAATATTTTGGTGCACAAAAGCCATTCTTGGGAATATCCCATAACCTTTCATTGACACCCGAGCCCCACAGGCAGAGCGGACTTCCCCTCTCTGTTCCCCCAGCACTTGGCAGGTGCGTCAGGTGCACACAGGCCACAATCACCAAGTCAGTGTGTGAGCTTCCCTTTCTCATGACACCTTGCACTCCTTTGCTTTCTATTTCTAGAACTCAGTGCGAGGTGTGGCACTGGTGGCGGGGGAACCTCAAAAAAAGCATTTTGAGCTCTGCTTTTAGTAATTCCTGACACCAATTTTTTTCCCCCATTTTGCCTACACTGGTTTGAGTTAGTTTCCTTGAAACTAAGAGAACTTGCTAATTGAGTGATGGTGGTGGTCATAATCATAGCTGGGTGATGAGTTTCGCTGGGTGCTCGGCACTCTTCTCAGTACTTGATCATCGTTGGCTCACCTAAATAAATCTTACTAAAAAAGTTTCCTCATTATCAGACATCTTCAGATAAAGAATCAGGACGCACTAAGCTAGTTAACGTGTCCCAGTTCACACAGCTGGGAGTGCCAGAGACTAGAATCAAACCCAGGCTGTCAGCTCTGGAGCCATGCCTCATCGGGTGCGGTGCTCCCCACTTCTCCGGGCTCTGGCACTTGATGATAGTGGTGACCGTGGTGACTCCCCACCATGATGTCAGGAACAGGTTCTAGCCCATCAGGGAGGGGGAATCACTAAGTTGGGGATACGTGGGGATGTCTGTATTAATTGCCACTTGCTGTTCAATTTGGAGGCATTCTTTTTTCTTGCTTGCTGCAGGGTGTTCAGCTAGCTTAGGATAGGTCTGGGGAGAAGGAAGGACACTTGTCTCGAATAAGCCAGAAAGAGGGGGACAAATGAGGAGTCCTGAGCCTGGCCAGATTTAGGGTGCCCATGGTCCCTCTGTAGGCATATGCTCATGCGTAGACTGACTCACAGTTGACCAGCGCACTCAATTTTGCTTCGTTATTGTTGTTGTTGCTGTGGTAGTCAATTTTAAGTGTCAGTCTGACTGGGGTAAGGGATGCCCAGGTAGCCGGAAGAGCATCATCTCTGGGTATGTCTGTGAGGGCACATCTGGAGAGATTCGCATGGGGACCAGCAGACTGAGTAAAGAAGATCCACCCCCACCAACATGGGTGGGCATCGTCACATTCATGGAGGGTCCGCTTAGAATAATAAGGCTGAGGAAGGGTGAATTCTTTTTCTGTTTGAGTGCAGACATCTGTCTCCTGTCCTCGGATAGCAGATCTTCCGGTTCTCAGGCTTTTGGATTCCAGGACTGATGCCAGTAGCCCCCAGGTTCTCCTACCTTTGGCTTTGACCTGGGAAGTCCACTGTCAGCTCCCCTGGTTGCCAGACCTTTGGACATGGACTGATCACACCAACGGCTTTCCTGGTCTCCAGCTTTCAGATGGCAGATGGTGGAACTTCTCAGCCTCCACAGTCACACGAGCCAATTCCCATGATAAATCTGTCTATATTTCTATCTACCTATCTCCCATTGATTCCATTTATCTGGAAAAGTCTGACTAATAGAGCTGCCATACAAAAAGGTTGGTTAATGTCTAAATATATTGTACGTATGTTATACCAAGCATGGTACAGTGAGTTTTAGAGACACAAAAAGCCCCGTTGTCCTCTTGAATACACCAAAGTTGACTCCTCCAGAAATCCTGCTGTGCTTGGGGACTTGGGAAGGTTTAGCCTATAATAGTTTTCTGATTTTCAGGTGGTGAATAAACATAAATCCCTGGCAAATTGCACCTTAGATAGATGACGAATTACGGAGTACAAGGGACTTGTCATTCTGTCTGTACTGTTGTTCAAGTGGAAACACAGAAGTGTGATATTACTAATCAAAAAGCTACATTTATCCCTATTTGTCAGGCATCTGAAATGAACCACTCCTGGGCATCAGTGTCATGTTCCCTGAAGCCATGGCACTGTCACTGTTGTGGTGGAGGGGAGAACACTGGTCAGTGGGGATGTAAGGAAGCCTGAGAGAGGGCGCTGGCACGACCTTGGTGCAGATGGAGACCAAGAGTCTCCAGAGACCCATTTGTTTCAGCGGGAGGTCCAGGGACTCACGTGGGCCAGAGGGAGCGACATTGGTGAAAGCCTGCAGGTGAGAGAGAAAAGGAGAGTCATGAAGAGAGTAAGTGTGAGAGAAGGAACTTGAGAGAGCCCACAGGGGCGTTCTTGGGTGGGAGAGCAAAGGGTGTGCTTAGAGGAGAGGCTGGGGAAGTGCATGGGGTCAGAGCACGTTGGATAAGCACAGGGTTGTGACTTGAGTGAAAAATGTTCTGTCCATCCCTAAAGAGTCCATAGATCTATTAGCAGACAAACTTTCCTGGGGAAGATTCTCACCCAGGACTAGGTGCCCACCTACATGCCCAACGCACCCAAGGGCCCCTCTACCATTTCTTTATCACCACAGAGAGTAACTTACATGCCTGTCTCCCTCACTGGACTGTACTTCCTGGGGTGCAACAATGCTCCTCTTTTCTCAGTAAACCCAAGACCTCGTACAGCTCCTGACATATGAAAGGACCGCTTGAGCATCTGGTGAATGCTGCTGTTGCAGGATTTTTTGTAGTAAGTGTTATTAAGAGTGTGTTGTTTGACTTTGGGAGGCCGAGGTGGGCGGATCACGAGGTCAGGAGACCGAGACCATCCTGGCTAACATGGTGAAACCCCATCTCTACTAAAAATACAAAAAAATTAGCCGGGCATGGTGGCGGGCACCTGTAGTCCCAGCTACTCGGGAGGCCGAGGCAGGAGAATGGCGTGAACTCGGGAGGCAGAGCTAGCAGTGAGCTGAGATTGAGCCACTGCACTCCAGCCTGGGCAACAGAGCGAGACTCCATCTCAAAAAAAAAAAAAAGGTTGTACTGGGTGCGGTGGCTCACACCTGTAATCCCAGCACTTTTGGAGGCCAAGGTGGGTGGACCATTTGAGGTTGAGAGCTCAAGACCAGCCTGGCCAACACAGTGAAACCCCGTCTCTACTAAAAAATACAAAAATTAGCTGGGTGTGGTGGCACATGACTGTAGTCCCAGCTACTTGGGAGTTTGAGGCAGGAAAATCACTTGAACCCAGAAGGCAGAAGTTGCAGTGAGCCAAGATGGCGCCACTGCTCTCCAGCCTGGGCCACAGAGCAAGACCCTGTCTCCACAAAGAAAAAAAAAAAAAAAAAAAAAAGGGCCTGGCATGGTGGCTCATGCCTGTAATCCTAGCACTTTGGGAGGCCAAGGCGGGTGGATCACCTGAGGTCAGGAGTTCGAGACCAGCGTGGTCAACATGGCGAAACCCCATCTCTACAAAAAAATAACAAAAATTAGCTGGGCATATTGGCAGGCGTCTGCAATCCCAGCCACTCGAAAGGCTAAGGTAGGAGAATCGCTTGAACCCGGGAGGCGGAGGCTGCAGTGAGCAGAGATCACGCTGTTGCATTCCAGCCTGGGCAACAAGAGTGAAACTGTCTCCAAAAAAAAAGGGATGTCTTGCTTGCATTTAAAGATAATGCTACGGTCAGCCGGCTATGTGCTTTCCAACAAATCATCATTGGCCATTGCAGATCGAGGAGGAGATGAGCGCATGGGCGAGCCTCAGGGCCTCTGGGAGAAATCGATGCCCTTGGTCATGGTCTACCAGTGACAGACTCTTGGGAGGGAGGAGTATGCAAATCAGAGAGAAGGAAAATGAGTATTGTAAGGAGGACAGAACTGGCAAAATAGGGAGTCAGGGAGGCTGTCAGGTGACAAATGAGAAGGGCCTAAGCCAGTGCAGTGCAGACAGGGCTTATTCTAGACCCTTGAGTGAAGCCACGTGGGGCTGTTCTGCAAGCTTCACACACGTGAAACTGCTTCATCCTCATCCCAGACCGGGAGGTGGGAACCACCAATACATCCCCATTTCACCTGCACCCAGAATTTAATTTATGAAGAGGACTGAGTGATCCATACAAGAGGCCAACACCACTGTTGGCTTCATGGGTTTCATGACTGACAGCTGCCAAGCTGTGCAGGGCCACCCGGGAAGTGCTAGGGTCCAGCAGGAGGCAGCAGGAGGGAAGAAGAAAACATGTCCAGAGCCCTTGTAATTTTTGAGGGAAGGAATAGGTGAGGCGGGGGAGGCAAGTTGGAACACATTTGGGATGGCATGCGTTGAATGATTTCAGTGTGCTCGGGGCAATGGGGGAGGTCTCTAGGTGTCTGGGGCCTGATCCCGGGGTGATTTAGGATAGGAGAAATATGGGCTTGGTGTGTGCAAATGTGGTAAAGGAGGTGGTTGGAGACATGGACTTTGGACTGATTAGTTTGCATGTGAAAGGCATGCACAGGGTCAAGTCGTTAGCTCTCTCTAGGAATTAGCCATGGGAGGGGCTGTCTCTCCCCGGCCAGCAAGGCCCCCAACATGTCAAAGCATTATAAAATACAGAAAATAAAAAACGTGATTAATACACTTCCCTTGACAGATGAGCGAATCCTGACACAGAGAGGGCAGTTACTTTGCACGAGGTCACCCAGCTAAGGGATGAAGCTGGGCATTCAATCAAGGAATTGTCTCTCTGCTTAATCACTGTGACAGCTGCCTCCAGATGAATGTTAATCTTTCTAAAAGTGGTAAAGTGTAATAGTTGTTATTATGGCAAACAATTCTTTACACACAAGGGTTATTTAATGGCATAAAAGAGACTAGGAGGCAGTTTTCCATAGTTCACATGGAGTCATACTCCGCTCTTGCAAAACTTGAATAAGTACAATTCACTTTCGTGATCAAAGGAAAAATGCTGTCATCATGCACCAGAATGCCTTCCAGAATTGGCGAGGGCACGTTTGCCTCCAGATGTCATTTCTGATTAATGAGGAGCAGGTGGCATGACAGGCGAGGCCGACACTCATCTCTCATGGGTGGTTTCAATTTACGCTGCCCTGAAGCAGAGAGATGGTCTTTGATGACCTTGCAAGGTTCACTTGGGGCATAACATAATTTTTTCCAGTTTTGTGGATCCACAGTTTCCTCCTTGTTTAAGCAAAGTGAGCCAGTAAGTTGATTGTTCAAAGTAACGTCTGCATTTTTCAAGTCTGATGGACTAGCATAGTGCTACAAATACAGCTATAACTTGCTTAATCCATTTTTAAAAATCTTTCTGTAAGTGGAAATACATATTTCAATGAAAATGGTGAATTTACAAACAATAGTGTTCTTTTAAAGAAAAAAATCAAATTTATCAGTTTTCATGAATAAAAAACAAATATTTCAAATATTTGTTTGCTCTTATGTGAGGAAAAGACAAAAATTTGTAAAGAAACTGTTTGCTTAATGCATGTTGTGGTGTATTAATAATTAAGTAGAATTAAGCACACGTTTCCCATACAGCTTTCCCATGCAAGGCACTGTGCTGGGCACTACCTTAAAACTCCTTATTTTAGAACCTTGGTTATAGGTGTCCATTACCACATTTAATTCACATAGCAGTCTGCTGAGGCAGGCGGGGACAGACATCACGGTAGGTACTGCTTTGTCTGAGCAGCCACATTTCTTATTCTTAAAATAACAGAAAAACTGTGAAAACTGGCTTTCCCCCAGTGAAATCTCAGTCTTCCTCTTACAGAAGTGGGGGTCCAGGGGCCAGCAGCGGTTGGCTTTAGTTTGACTGTTCAAACGATACCATTTGGCCATTTGGTGATGCCATTTCCTCTCCAGCTCTCTCCATGTTTCTTCCCAACTTTCTTTTGTGTGTTTGCTCTTGCCTCCATGCTAATCGCTGCCAACTTGCAACTTTTGTTCAAATTTTACACAGAAAACTCTAGTAGGAGTTGATTCCCTTTTTCCCCTTCCCCCTGGGCAACAACTCTTTGTTTTTAGACTTGCAAAAGAAGTACACTGTTGTCCATGGACCTCAGGTGTCAGTTACACAAAGCCATCCTCTCTGGGAGTAGAGGAAAGGGATAGAAAAGAATCTTTTCATTCTTTAGTTGAAAAATTGACTGCAGTAAGTGGGCAGATGAAAAGAATCAGAGGATTCTCTCTCTCTCTCTCTCTCTCTCCCTTTCTTTCTTGACGGAGTCTCACTCTGTCCCCCAGGCCGGAGTGCAATGGCACGATCTCAGCTCACTATAACCTCCACTGGATTCAAGCAATTCTCCTGCCTCAGCCTCCTGAGTAGCTGGGATTACATGCACCCACCAACGCACCTGGCTAATTTTTGTATTTTTAGTAGAGGTGGGGTTTCGCCACGTTAGCCAGGATGGTCTCGATCTCCTGACCTCAAGTGATCCACCTGCCTCGGCCTCCCAAAGTGCTGGGATTACAGGCATGAGCCACTGCACCGGCCTTAGAGGATTATTTCTACATTCCCTTGTTAATCCACAGCTTTGCAAGGTTTTTCTGGATGTATTCTCTCTCCTCATAACCAAGTCTGTATTGGATTCTAAGTCTTGTGCTCCTATGAGGACACTGAGTTACAAGGTTATGGTCAGAGCTTTTGGCAGGAACAGTAACTCCTGAATTAGAAAGCCAGGACAGAACTTGACTGGGTGCGGTGGCTCATGCCTGTAATCCCAGCACTTTGGGAGGCCAAGGTGGGTGGACCACGAGGTCAGGAGATCGAGACCATCCTGGCTAACACGGTGAAACCCTGTCTCTACTAAAAAAAAAAAAAATTAGTCGAACTTGGTGGTGGGTGCCTGTAGTCCCAGCTACTCGGGAGGCTGAGGCAGGAAAATGGCGTTAACCTGTGAGGCGGAGGTTGCAGTGAGTGGAGATCGCGCCACTGCACTCCAGTCTGGGTGACAGAGTGAGACTCCATCTCAAAAAAGAAAGAAAGAAAGGAAGGAGGGAAGGGCAGGGAAGGGCAGGGCAGGGAAGGGCAGGGCAGGGAATGGGAAGGGAAGGGAAGAAGGAAGGGAAGAGAAGAAAGAAGGAAAGAGAGAGAGAAAGAAATAAAAGAAAGGAAAGAAAGAAAGGAAAGAAAAGAAAGAAAAGAAGAAAGAAAGAAAAATAAAGAAAGAAAGAAAGGAAAGGAAAGAAGGAAGGAAGGAAGGAAGGAAGGAAAGAAAGAAAGAAAGAAAGAAAGAAAGAAAGAAAGAAAGAAAGAAAGAAAGAAAGAAAGAAAGGAAAGAAAGAAAGAAAGAAAGAAAGGAGCAAGCCAGCCAGGACAGAACTTGAAGGCACAGACTTCTGGCACGGCTGCCTTAAAGTGGCCGTCTGGAGTTCAGAGCTGAGGAAGAGTGCAGTGGTTTTCTGACATTCAGCTTGGCGAGTCTACCATCCAGTTATTCAATTCCACAGTAATCTAGGGGTTGCTGTGAAGATACTGTGTAGATGTGATTAAAGTCCAAGAGCAGTTGACGTTAAGTAAGGGACATGATCCTAGATAATCTGAGTGGGCTCGATTCAAACAGGTGAAAGGCCCTAAAAAGCAGCGCTGGGGCTTCCTTGAAGAAGAAAGTCTACTTGTGGTCGGCAGATCAGCCTGTGACAAGAATGCTGGCCTAGCCCTCAGATTTCAGACTTGCCCAGCTTGGCCCACAATAGACTAACCCAATTCCTTCCAACAAAGCTCCTCATACATATCTCCCGCTGGTCTGGTTGAACCCTGACTCACGCAGATCATTTTACTCAATAATTTGAGAGACAATGAGCGCTTCCATCTGCTGCGTGCAGTTTACAGTTTGGGAAAATTTCCTAGTGGGTCTGTAATTATACGAAGAATTGAATCTGATCCTCTATGACCTAATCGACATGCTTTTTTTGTTTTTTGCATGAGTCATTAGTTTTAGGATTACAAATAATTTTGAAAACACTTCAAAGTACAGAAGTGTGAATACATACAAGTAAACATGAACATACATATAAATCACAATATATTTTTTCTTCCCTACAAATTGAGTTGTATTTGGTGTTAATTAAAATAGAATATATAATATAACTCCATGGCAGCCCACAGCAGTCTTTCCTTCCACCCTGAGCATTAGTGTTTTTTTGTTTGTTTTGTTTGTTTGTTTGTTTGCTTTTTGAGATGGAGTCTCGTTCTGTCGCCCAGGCTGGAGTGCAGTGATGCGATCACGGCTCACTCCATCTCAAAAAAAAAAAAAAAAAAAATTGTTAGTAAGCTAACACACTCCAGATATATCTGGACTGCCTTGAGGGTCATTAACACTTGCTGATGCATTTAAATTAAATTCAAATCTAATTTCAAACACCGGGAAGAATAATGTAAAATATTAGCGTAGGTTTTCCAGTGCAGTTTCTTGTCAGTGCATCTGACAGGAAACCTTCCGCAAAGTTCTCTTTGCCCATCACTCATGGACCCTGGCGAACAGGCAGAAAAGAAAATAATTGGAAGGATATTGGTGAGCTCATTGTGTTGTCAGGAAGGCTGGGAAAACAGGCAGAAGCCAGGAAAGGCTGGGCCGAGGGTAGAGCCAACGCCTGCATGGGAATGGTCAATAGGCAGGTGCGGGAGCATCGTTTCCTCAAGCCCCGGATGATGCCCAGGAGTGTGGGTGGAGCTACTGTTACCACTGCCATGGCTTCGTCCTCACCCAGCCCCACACTTATGAAGCATTCCCTGAAGGTTCAATGCCTAACGCATGGATTTATTTGAGCCTGTGCTTAGGTAATGGGCTGTGTTCTAGCTGCCAGAAACAAGGACGGGGTATTCCCCACAATGGGTGTGTCCCCTCAAATAGGCATGTTGCTCTGATGCTAAGTGGTTAAAAAGAATGCAAATGTATCCAGACTGCCCAGGTCATATGCCCTGTGGGGATTCAGAATCCTCAACTCATCAACACGCCTCCCTTCAGAGGTGGAGCCACTCCCCTGAAGTGTGGGCTGCGTTTGGTGACTTGCTTCTAATGATCGGGATACCATGGAAGTGAAGGTGCATTGATTCTGAGACTAAAATGTAAAAGGCATCAAGGTTTCCTCCTTGTTCTCTCTCTGACTTGCTTGCTGTGGGGGAAGCCAGCTGCCATGTTGTGAGGACACCCAAGAGGCCTTATGCAGAGGTCTGCAGGGTGGGAACTGAGGTACCCAGCCAGCAGCATGGGAAGGCACCATCTCAGAAGAGGAGCCTCCAGCTCCAGTCAAGCCTTCAGATGATGGCAGCTTCAGCCAACATCCTGACTTTAACCTAAGAAAAAACACTGAATCACAACCATCTATATAAGCTGCTCCCGGATTCCTGAGTTTCAGAAATTGTAAGATACTGTTTGTTGTTTCAAACCTCTAAGTTTGGGGATAATTTGTAAAGAGCAAGAGATAACTAATATACACCCTCTTCTTTTAACATTTACAGCTAAAAAAAAAAGAAAAAGAAAAAGAAATGCTTTCTTTTATATACTGCAACAATTGGTCATACAACCAAACTGACACTCATACCTTTTGTAAAGGTAGACAAACCAAAGTCTCTTGTATATTCACACAGACCCAGGCCCCATATCTCAGGGTGCTATACTTTCTTCCTTAACTTCTTTTAAACTCATTTTATGATCTGCAACTTGTGGATTAAATTGTAAAGTTCATTACCACCAACCAATATCCCACATATTAATTTGAAATATGGGTGGATGCAGTAGGCCCCGTTTCTGCAACAGGTTACAAAACTATTAAGAGTTTCTTTCTTCACCACTCATTCTGGCTTCCTGTATTAGTCTGTTTTCACACTGCTGATAAAGACATACCTGAGACTGGGAAGAAAAAGAGGTTTAATGGACTTACAGTTCCACATGGCTGGGGAGGCCTCATAATCATGGTGGTAGGCAAGGAGGAGCAAGCTGCATCTTACACGACAGCAACAAGCAAAGAGAGAGAGCTTGTGCAGGGAAACTCCCCTTTTTAAAACCATCAGATCTCATGAGAGTTATTCACTACCATGAGAATTGCACAGGAAAGACCAGCCCCCATGATTCAATTACCTCCCACTGGGTCCCTCTCACAACACATGGGAATTATGGGAGATACACTTCAAGATGAGATTTGGGTGGGTGTACAGCCAAACCATACCAGGTCTCCTTGTTTTTAGCCAGTACCTCAACAATTGGGGTCCTTTACTCCATTGAGTTACTCAGACCTTCATTTTTGAGAGATCTGAGCCTGCATGTGTAGGGTACGGGGTCTTTCATTAGTCTTTACTGCCTTGCAACACAAGAGGAGATGGTGACTTTAGGTATCATGGTCCTGTTTTAGTTAGGGTTTTCCAGAGGGACAGAACTGGTAAGAAAAATATCGAGAGATAGATGAAAAGGAATTTATTAGAAGGAATGGGCTCAGTTGATTGTGGAGGCTGAGAAGTCCCATGCTAGGCTGGCTGCAGGCTGGAGACCCAGGGAAGCTGGTAGGGTGGCTCAGTCTGAGTCTGAAGGCCTCAGAATCAGGGAGGCCACAGGCCTGAGTGCTCGGGGGCTCACTGGTGTGAGTCCTGCAGTCTAACAGCTGGAAAACCTGGGGTTCTGATATCCAAGGGCCGGAGAAGAATGGCGTCCTTACTGTAGAAGAGAGAGCAAGCATTCGCCCTTCCTCTGCCTTGTGTTCCATCTGGGTCTTCAGCCAATTGGAAGGAACCCACCACACTGAGGGCCATGCCATCTTCCTCCAGAAACACCCTCACAGGCACAGCTGTGACAGCCCAATCATCCTCATCAAGTGCCAAACCACCTGGATTTCCCTTTCAGCAGCAGAGGGATGTGTGCAGTGCCTACTGACACCTTGAGAATAGATAATGTTTTCCCAGCTGTCTGGGTACCCTTCCTCTAGCAAACTTAACACTCCAAAGCAACCATCGATCTCCCTGATGCCCCGTTCTCTCCACAGCAGGGATGCTATTTTCCTTTGAAAACTGGAGGCAAAGAAAGGAAAGAGATCTAATTTCTCCGTTTCTTGCAGTGGATGGTCTATAGCTTCTACTTCTATTTTGAACCTGATATATTGAGAAACAAACATTTAGGCACATTACTGAATGTTGTAAAGAGAACAGCTTAAATAATGGAAAGAAGAATGTAAACTTCCCAAGTAAAAAATGCTTGGGGGAAGAAAAACAAGGAGTGTATTGGAAAAGACAGAACTTGAAGTGGAAAGCAACCACAAAAAGACAAAATGCCCAGCTCGCCCCTAGCAGAGCTGCTGGCTCCCCTTCCACTGCTTGCATGCTGAAGCCCCTGCAGCTGCCGCCTATTACAATTCAGTATCGTCAGTGCTCATTCGCTCAGCTGTAGGCTTCAGGGACCCTGGGTCATCCTTGATTCCTCTCCTTACCTTATTCAATCTATCAGTACAATTTATCAAAATATACACCAAAGCTGTCTGCTTCTCACCATCCTCATGTCTACAACTCTAGTTGAAATCACTATTATTTCTCACCTGAAATGATTCCAATGCCATCTGGCTGGACTTCTCTTTACTCTCGCCCTACTCAAAGAGAAGCCAAAGTGATCTTTCTTAAATGTAAATCAGATCCAGTGCTTTCCAGGATAATTGTAATAAAGAGCTGTCATTTCCCGTGCCAAATGCCTCTGTAATCTGGCTCCTGCCTGCCTCCATCACTCACCTCCCTCCACTCACTTCTCTCCTCACTAGGCTCGAGTCATAACCTTATGTTCCTTGAACACTCTGTTCTTTCCCATCTCAGGGCCTTTGCACGTGATATTTCTTCTCCTTTGGAAAGTTCTTCTTTGGCAGAGATTTACCCAGTTGCCTCTATCTCAGCACTAACATCTCATGGTCCAGGTCTCATTATTATGTAAACTCTCCAAGGGCAGAAATGTTCACTGCCGTATTCCCAGTACCCAGTAAAAGTTTGCCATATATAGACAATCAAAAAGTACTTGTTGAATTTATTGAATAAGCTAAAGTATCATCTCCTTGGAGAAACCTCTCTGAGCATCCTAGCTAAAGAACTCCCCCACCCCAGACACTATCACAACCTGTTTCAGTCTCTGGATGGAAGTTACAATGACTGGAATCATTTATTTATTATTTATGTATATCTATTATCAACCACCCCCAAAACTAAAATAGGTTCAGATAATTTATACCAAAAATATGTTGTGTCAGTGGGATAAACTCACTTACTACAAGAAAATAAATATTAAAATAAAAATTAAAATGCCAAATCCAAACTGCAGAGTATTATATAAGATACAAAGCTAAATAAATTTTCTTAGAATGGTCAAGTAAATGATAGGAAAAAAATCGAGATAATATTAATATCAAACAAGGTTGAATTTAAGGCAGGAGCTGTTAATTGAGAAAAAGAGGGACACAAATAATAGTAGTAGGAAAATTTAATTGACCACTGTCAACCATGACAGAGCAAATAGGCTAAAATTAAGAGCATGGAGGATCTGAATAATATAATTAATAAGGTTGTGTAAGAGTTATACACTGAACTTCATTATAATAGAGAATGCGCAACCTCTTAATTAGACCCATGGTACCATAATATATCATTAAGGACACAAAGAAAATCATAAGTTAACAAAAATTGGAAAAATATAACCTATAATGTCAGACCACATATTTTCAACATAAATAGAATCAAAGTGAATATTAACCACTTGGAAATGACAAAATTCTTTTTAAACCATGATGGCTCAGAGAAAAAAATCAAAACCCAAGTTAATGTATCTCTAAATAAAAATGATAATAAGAACACTGTGTATTAAAGCAGAATAATTGGTTAAAGGGGTGCTCAGAGGAGCTTGCATGACCTTTGTCACATATTTATTTAAAAATAAATACATGGGCCGGGCGCGGTGGCTCAAGCCTGTAATCCCAGCACTTTGGGAGGCGGGGGCCAGGTGAGATCCACTGAGGGTCGGGGAGATCGAGACCATCCTGGCTAACACGGGTAGAAACCCTGTCTCTACTAAAATGCAAAAACTAGCAGAGTGATGGCGTTTGCCTGTAATTCTGTACTGGGAGGCTGAGGCAGAATTGGCGTGAACCCAGGAGGAGGAGCTTTAAGTAGGCTGAGATCAAGCCACTGCACTCCAGCCTGGGTGACAGAGCTGGGCTCAAATCTCAAAAAAAAAAAAAAAAAAATAAAATAAATAAATACATAAAATGAATGGAATGCAGTCAGGCGTGGGTGCTCCTGCCAAGTCTTGTCCCTAGCACTTTGGGAGAGCCGAGACAGTAGATCAGAGATCAGTAGAATACATTCTAGCTAACAGTGAGCCCGTCTCTACTAAAAGATACAAAAACTAGCCAGAAGTGAGTGGGGCGAGAGCAGCCTGTAGTCCCAGCTACTCGGAGGCTAGGGGGCAGGAGAATGGCGGCGTGAACCGGGAGGCGGAGCTTACGAGTGACAGGATGGACACTCACAATCAGCCACAAACGACAAATGAGACTCAAATCTCAAAAAAAAAAAAAAAAACACAAAACAAAAAAATGAATGGATAAAACATTCAGCTCAAAACGTTAGGGAAAGAAAAACAAAAGATGTCAAACGGAACAGAAGGAACAAAGTTAACTGCAGAAATAAATTACAAAACAGAAAAAGGAATCGACAAATCCAGTAACTAGTTCTCTGAAAAACAACACAGATAAACCTGTAGTTGGTAATCAAGAAAACAGGAAAGAAAACATAAGTTTTCCTATATAGTTAGAAATAAACCAAGGGTGGCCAGGTGCGGTGGCTCATGCATGTCATTCCAGCACTTTGGGAGGCCTAGGCAGGAGGATCACTTGAGGTCAGGAGTTGGAGACCAGCCTGGCCAATATGGTGAAACCCTGTCTCTACTAAAAATACAATATTGAAAAATCCAACTTGTGTGACTTCAGACCTAGTTAAGAATTGAGTAAAAAATGTTTATTATTATATGGTGCTTAAATCTGGAAGCGGCTCCATGAGCGGCCAACCAGTGTGATGAGGGACATCTATCAGCTGGGCGAGAGGCCTGGAGTGAGCCCTCTGACTGTGCGACCCTTCAGCTGGCTGTGACTCAGCTCCTGTCACGCTGGCTGTGTCATGCTGAGCGGCAGAGCCCTCAACCAGAGCTTGAACATCCAACTTAAAGCAGGGGGCAGGAAGGTCCCCAGGATGGGGAAAGAAACAGGGATATCCCAAAGCACCCACTAGAGAAGAGCATGAGGCCGTGCGCTGGGAAATGCCACAGCGTTCGAATCTCCAGGAGGCAGCGATAGTGGCTCATTTTGCTGAATGCGGTGTGCACAGACTGGGACCAGGGCTCTGGCTCTGCCAGTCACTCTGTGCACCCTGGAAAATTTGTGACCATTCCTGACTGAGCAGAGCGGGGGCACCCCATCAGCTGTGAGGTAGCAGTGGAGCTGGGTCTGCACGGTGGGTGACGCTGGTTTCACCTCGTGAAGTCTCATGTGGTAAGAATGGAAGCACCTCCAAAGCCCAAATAAGGCTCCAACTAGGTAGCAATTGGCAGATTCTGTGCTCTGAGACTCTTCCTGAAAGGACCGAGGCCAGAACCTGAGAAGGCAGCCCTGAGGAGCGCTCCAGGCAGGCCGGCCTGGCCTGAAACTCCCCACCCACTCTGAACCTGAGGCTCTTTCAGTGAACCCAGGCTACCAGCCTTGGTACTTGGCAAACATAGGCATCTTCACCACTTCATACTGCATTTGGTCTTGTCTTTCCTCCTTACCAACAGACTATATGTGTGTTGTTTTCTCCTTGGCTTTCCTTATCCTAGGGTAAGAGGCCTGATTGGCCGTCAGACTCAGTTCTCGTCTGGTGCATGGCAGCAGCTCCACACCCAGGCTTTGTCCAGAGTGAAGGCACCCGATTTTTTAAAGTTTTTTTGTTTGTTTGTTTTTGTTTTGTTTCTGAGAGAGTCTCGCTCTGTCGCCCAGGCTAGAGTGCAATGGAGTGACCTCGGCTCACTGCTGCAACCTCACCTCCAGGTTCGAGCAAGTCTCCTGCCTCAGCCTCCCAAGTAGCTGGGATTACATGTCTGCTCACCACCATGTCCGGCTTTTTTTTTTTTTTTTTTTTTTTTTTTTGAAGGAGTTTCGCTCTTGCTCTGTAGGCTAGAGTGCAATGGTGCAATTTTGGCTCACCGCAACTTCCACCTCCTGGGTTCAAGCAATTCTCCTGTCTCAGTCTCCCGAGTAGCTGGGATTACAGGCATGTGCCACAACACCTGGCTAATTTTATATTTTTAGTGGAGATGGGGTTTCTCCATGTTGGTCAGGCTGGTCTCGAACTCCTGACCTCAGGTGATCCGCCTGCCTGGGCCTCCCAAAGTGCTGGGATTACAGGCATGAGCCACCGCACCCGGCCCTAATTTTTGTATTTTTAGTAGAGACGGAGTTTCACCATGTTGGCCAGGCGAGTCTCCAACTCCTGACCTCAGGTGATCCACCTGCCTTGGCCTCTCAAAGTGCTGGGATTACAGGCGTGAGCCACTGTGCCCGGTCAAAAAGTTTTTGTTTTAAGTAACTTTTTTTCCACAAAAATAATATAAAGACCATGAAAGATTTTGCTACTCCATAATCTTACCATCTTAAAGTAGCTATTTTGGTGACTTGGAGTTAATTCCCAGGTTCTTTGCACATGCACATATATACTACATAATCATAACCACAGCGCATTTACTTCATGCATTCTATTCCCCAGTTAACATATAAATACTCTTTATGTTTCTATCAGGTCCGGCTTTATGAAGTCACAGAGGACCCCATGCCCAGAAGGGATTAAACAATGCCTGGTTTAATGCTCCACTGTCAACATCTCAACATTCTTAGTAATTTTCAACAAAGCACCCAGTATTTTTATTTGGCAGTGGGACCTGAAAATTATGTAGCTGGTCCTAGTTTCTATTTGTATTTTATTTTTATAAACCATCAGATCTAGTGAGAACTCGCTATCATGAGAACAGCAGCATGAGAGTAACCGCCCTCATGATTCAATTACCTCCCATCGGGTCCCTCCCATGACACGCGGGGATTATGGGAACGACAATTCAAGATAAGACTTGGGTGGAGACGCAGACAAACCATATTATTCACATGCATTGAGACTCTGTTGCTTAGTGTAGTCACCTTCATCCGTGATGTTAGCTAGAGTTCTGGAGAACCTGTTGAAGTTTCTCCATTAGCATGTGTTGCTTCACCTTGCACTTGTATGTTATGGAGATGGCTTCTTTCTTCAAACCTCATGAACCAACCGCTGGTAGCTTCAAATTGTTCTGCAACGTCTTCACCTTTCTCAGCCTCCACAGAATTCAGGAGAATCGGGGACTTTTTCTGTACTGGGCTTTGGCTTAAGGGAATGTTGTAGCTGGTTTGATCTTCTGTTCAGACCACTAAAACTTTCTTCATATAAATTGAAAGGCTGTTTCACTTTCTTATGATTCATGTGTTCACTGGAGTAACACTTAATTTCCTTCAAGAACTTTTCCTTTGCATTCATTATTTGGCTATCTGTTTGGAGTTAAAAGGCCTAGCTTTTGACCCATCTAGTATTTGACATGCCATGCACATTAAGCTTAACCATTTCTAGCTTTTTAAAAGATGATTTTAGCTTTGATTATAGACTCCGGAGGTACATGTGCAGGTTTGTTACATAGGTACATTGCATGATGCTGAGGTTTGGGGTACAAATGATCCCATCATCCAGGTAGTGAGCATAGTACCCAATAGGTAGTTTTTCAGCCCTTGGCCCCCTCCCCTAGTCTTTCATCTAGCAGTTTCCAGTGTCTTCATCCCCCCATCTTTATGTCCATGGTACATATCAATGCTTAGCCCCCACTTATAAGTGAGAACATGTAGTATTTGGTTTTTTGTTCCTGCATTAATTCACTTGGGATAACGGCCTCCAGTTGCTTCCATTTCATTCTTCTTTATGGCTGTGTATTATTCCATGGTATGTGTACCACTATTTTTCATCCAATCACCTATTGATGGGCATCTAAGTTGATTCTATGTCTTTGATACTGTGAATACTGCTGTGATGACCATACAAGTGTATGAGTCTTTTTGGTAGGACAATTTATTTTCCTTTGCATGTATATACGCAGTAATAGGATTGCTGAATTGAATGGTAATTCTGTTTTTGGTTCTTTGAGAAATCTCCAACTGCTTTCCACAATTGTTGAACTAATTTACATTCCCACCAACAGTATATAAGTGTTCCCTTTTCACTGCAGCCTCCCCAACATCTATTATTTTTTGGCTTTTTAATAATAGCCATTCTGATTGTGCAAGATGCTGTCTCATTGTGGTTTTGATTTGCATTTCTCTGATGATTACTGATGATGGACACTTTTCATTCATTTTTAGCTTTTGATTTAAAGTGAGAGATATGTGATTATTTCTTTCACGTGAACACTTAGAGGCCAATGTAGTGTTATTCATAGGCATAATTTCAATATTGTTGTGTCTTAGGGAATAGGGAAGCCGGGAAGCCTGGGTGGGAGTGACAGAGAGAGGCAGAGAGAGAGGGGGAGAGAGAGAGAGAGAGAGAGAGAGACAGAGAGAGAGAGAGAGAGAGAGAGAGAGAGAGAAACAGGGAACAGCCAGTCATTGGAGCAGTCAGAACACACAACATTTGTCAATTAAATTCACTGTCTTATATGGGTGCCACTTGTGGAGCCCCAAGACCATTACGACAGCAACATCAAAGATCACTGATCACAGATTACCATAACAGATACGATAATAATCAGAGCTTGAAATATTGTGAGAATTACCAAAATGTGACCCAGAAACACAAAGTAAGCACATGCTGTTGGAAAAATGGTTCCGATAGTTTTACTCGAGGCAGGGCTGCCATGAACCTTCAATTTCTACAAAACATAGAATCTGCATCGTGCAATAAAGTGAAACGCAATAGAACGAGGTTTGCTTCTATTCCCATTTCACAGATGAGGAAACTGAGGGTCAAAAATCATGTGACCTTCCCAGAGAGTTCCTGGTTTGTAGAGATTTAATCTCTATCATCCCTGACAAGAGCAATCGTTACGATTGAGCATGGTGGCACGATGTGCCAGTGAGTTAGTAAAAGCGGTGATATTAGCCAGGGTTCTCTAGAGGGACAGAATTAATAGGATGGATGTATATATAAAAGGGAACTTATTGAGGAGTATTGACTCACACGATCACAAAGTGAGGTCCCACAATAGGCCGTTTGCGGCCGGGCGCGGTGGCTCACGCCTGTAATCCCAGCACTTTGGGAGGCCGAGGCAGACGGATCACGAGATCAGGAGATCGAGACCATCCTGGCTAACACGGAGAAACCCCGTCTCTACTAAAAATACAAAATAATTAACCGGGCACGGTGGCGGCGCCTGTAGTCCCAGCTACTCGGGAGGCTGAGGCAGAAGAATAGCGTGAACTCGGGAGGCGGAGCTAGCAGTGAGCTGAGATGGAGCCACTGCACTCCAGCCTGGGCAACAGAGCGAGACTCTGTCTCAAAAAACAAAACAAAACAAAACAAAACAAAAACCAGGCCATTTGCAAGCTGAGGAGCAAGGAAGCCAGTCTGTGGCCAAAGGTCCAAGAGTCCCAAAGCTGAAGAACTTGGGGTCCAATATTCATGGGTAGGAAGTATTTAGCATGGGAGAAAGATGTAGGCTAGAAGACGAAGCCAGTCTAATCCTTCCACATTCCTCTGCCTGCTTTTATCCTAGCTGTGCTGGCAGCTAATTAGACTGTGCCCTCCCAGATTGAGGGTGGGTCTGCCTCTGCCACTGACTCAAATGTTAATCTCCTTTGGCAACACCCTCACACACACACACCCAGGAACAATACCTTGCAGCCTTCAATCCAATCAAGTTGACACTCAATATCAACCATCACAGAAACAGAAGCTAAGACTCCAAAACTGTGACTGGATGCTGAGACTTAGCTTGTATCATCCAGGTCGAGCTGCTAACCTTTCTGAGTTGATAAAACCTGACCCTCATACAGCTTTCAGGAAGAGGCTGAGAAAGCCATGTGGTCTCCAGGCCACATGTGAACAGAGCTTTGGCCACGTGATGTGGCTGGAATGAAAGACTGGCATGGTGGGAGTGGCAGCTGGGAGGATCCAGAAGGAGCCAGCATGTTGCAGCAGCTGTTTGAAACCTCTGGACAAGTGGCAGAGACCCATCCTCTGGCTGCACTTTTGTGGTTCTGGACAGCCGTGGCACCAGGTCATGCTTTCTCATGTTCTAGGCTCAGCTTAGGGTAAGGTGGAGACATTGTCTTAGGGTTCTCCAGAGAAACAGAATCAAAAATATTTATAGATATGTAAGAAGGGATTTATTGTGGAAATTGACTCATGTGCTTGTGGAAGCCAATAAGTCCCCTGATCTGCCATCTGCAAGCTGGAGAACCAGGAAAGCTGTTGGTGTGATTCAGTCTGAGCCTGATGGCCTGAGAACCAGGCAAGCTGATGGTGGTGTAAATCCTAGTACAAGGCCAAAGGCCTGAGAATGAGGTGGGGTGCTGGTGTAACTCCTGGAGTCCGAAGCTCTTAGAACCAGGAACTCTGATGTCCAAGGTAGGAGAAGATGGGATGTATAAGCTCAAGGAGAGACAAGGAGAGAATCTGTCCTTCCTCTGACTTTTGGTTCTATCTGGGCCCTCATGTGGGATGATGTCTGTCTGATCTTTACCCCGTCTAGTAATCCAAACGCTAGTCTCTTTGGCAGACACCCTCACAGACACACCCAGAGAGGATGCTTTACCAGCTATCTGGGCATTCCTTAGCCCAGTCAAGTTGACGCCTAAAATTAACCATCATAGACAGATTGACCTCTGACCTGGGTATATTAATGGTCCATCTTTGCCCAGAATGTGGAAGATCTGTGGTTCATGAATTATCCAGAAATCTTTGCTTTCTTAAATTTTTAGGACAAAGTCTAAATCTTTTCACAACATTTCAGTAGCATAAATGGTACCATGAGTGTAACTGAACTCATAAGGTTTATTGCATGTGCCATCATATCTGGACAGTGGCAGAGTGAAGGGCTTGCAATGCACGTGAAATCACCTTCCAAGTGTGTAGAAAGCCACATATAAACACCTGCAATTTGTTGTGACAGTAACTAGGTGTATCATAGGCAGTGCTCACAAGGGTATTTAAGCTTTGACTTCTACATTGCAACACTATATTTTTGTCTTTTTTTTTTTTTTTTTAGTTTTAGAGATGGGGTCTCACTCTGTCACCCGGGCTGGAGTGCAGTGGTGTAGTCATAGCTCACTGTAACCTTAAACTCCTGGGCTCAAGTGATCCTCCCACTTCAGTCTCCCGAGTAGCTAGGACTGCAGGCATGCACCACCAATGCCTGCTTAATTTTTTTTTTTTTTTTTTTTTTGAGACAGAGTCTCGCTCTGTCGCCCAGGCTGGAGTGCTGTGGCCGGATCTCAGCTCACTGCAAGCTCCGCCTCCCGGGTTTCCGCCATTCTCCTGCCTCAGCCTCCCGAGTAGCTGGGACTACAGGCGCCCGCCACCTCGCCCGGCTAGTTTTTTGTATTTTTTAGTAGAGACGGGGTTTCACCGTGTTAGCCAGGATGGTCTCGATCTCCTGACCTCGTGATCCGCCCGTCTCAGCCTCCCAAAGTGCTGGGATTACAGGCGTGAGCCACCGCGCCCGGCCTTCTGCTTAATTTTTTAATTTTTGTAGAGATTAAGTCTTGCTACATTTGTTTTTGTTTTTTTGAGACAGGGGCTCACTCTGTTGTTCAGGTTGGAGAGCAGTGGCACGATCTCAGCTCACTGCAACCTCTGCCTCCCAGGTGCAAGCAATTCTCCTGCCTTAGCCTCCCAAGTATCTGAGATTACAGGTGCACACCACCACACCCAGCTAATTTTTGTATTTTTAGTAGAGACAGGGGTTCGCCATGTTGGCCAGGCTGGTCTTGAACTCCTGGCCTCAAGTGATCCACCCACCTCGGCCTCCCAAAGTGTTGGAATTGCAGGCGTGAGCCACTGCACCCACCCTGAGGTCTTGCTATGTTGCTCAGGCTGGTCTCAAACTCCCGGCCTCAAGCAATCCTCCTTCCTCAGCCTCCCGAGTTGCTAGGACTACAGGCATGTTCCACCATACCTGGCTAAGCGACACTATTTCTGAATAACCAATATTTCACAGGATACCTTTATTTAGTGTGAGTAGGTAGGCAAAATGGTCTAACCTTTCTGAAAACTAACTATACACACACACACACACACACACACACACGTATATATATAGTTTTTATATATGTAGTTATTTATAACTTTTCCCATTGGAGGTGTAATGGTTTACAGCTGTGAGTAGAAGAGCCTGCTAGGGGAGCAACACCCTGGGTATTCGCCGTTTAGTCCACAGTGTCTAGCTGATGCCAGGAACACAGCAAGTGCTCCACATTTGTGTGCTGAATTAAACTGATGACAACTGAACCACATTAGTTCAGCCTCAGAGAGGCAGGCTCACTCCACGGGTGCAAGTCAGTGAGGGCCTGTTGGTCCACATGGCACTACAGTGAGAGCTCAATGAAGAGGCCCCACAAGACACCATTTCTCCCCGGTAGAAACTTGCTTTGTTTGTGATTATTCGGTCCTTTTGTTAGAACAGGAGGTTTCCCTCCTATCTCCCAGGAAATAATATGTACACAAATCTGTGAGTCTAGGATGTGAAGGAGACACCATTAGACGTGGCATCTTCTGGGTCAGACCAGTGCAGGGCCAGGTACAAGAAGCAGGGGCTCTCCTTCCCACGTTGGTGCTGACACTTGGGGCTTGCTTTGGTCTCCCAGGAGAGATCATTTGAGCCTTTTCAGGTCTGGAGTTGTTTGAACTGACTTAAGAGGAATTTTCTGCAGAAGCGAAGCAATAAGAAGCTTCCAAGCTCAGTATTTCCAAATAAGCCCAAATTCTAGATTTATATGGATAAAGTAGGCAGTCCTACTAGCAGACTATCATGAGGAACATGATGTACCCAGGCCAGTGGCAGGATAGCTGTGTGCCGAAATGAAATAAATGCTGGTGGTATTTCACATCCCCCATCAGAGGAAGCCAGAAAATAACAGTTGCAATATTTTTTATTATTAAAGTGAGACTAGCAATTTCAACTTAGAACAGGATCAATTGTATAGCATTTCACAGTGTACAACACATTTTGAGTGAATGCTTTTTTTTTTTTTTTTTTTAAACCATTGGAACCTCATATGCCACTTCAAATAACACACAAAGAGCAGATTGTGAGCTGCAACATTAGCAGGTCACAGGTCTTCATTTCCCATGAGGTACTCGAGACCCGCGTGTGACTTGTCTAAGGTCACACAGCTGGTGTTTAACAGAGCCAGTCTTCTGTTAGCCATACCTGCTGCTAAAAATTAGCCTTTGCAAGCAAAGAGAACAAAAACGTGTGGTTGGTTGTCACCCTCACACTGAACGACAATGCTGCACTTGCAGCATTATTGACACCTAAGGTTGATGACAGTCCTGTCTCTTTAAGAAGAAAAAAAAGGCCGCTGGGTAGGGGGAGCAACTGACTGCGGCAGGAGCCGCCTGGACCCAGTGCGGCTGCAGGACAGTCACGCTGGGACCTGCTGATGGCACTGGAGGAAAACAAAGACCGAGAGACCCTGATGCCCACAGCCCCCAGTAAGTCCGAGATTCCAGCTGGGTGGCCAGCGAGAAGGGCAGCTGCAGGAGCAGCGTGGGGATGGGCGGGCTCCATGGTGTGGGTGGCCATGGGTCCTCTGAGTCTTCGGAAACCAGGGCTCGGCCACTGCAGCTGCTGGGGGAGGTAAGGGGCCACTTTCCTTAACAAACCTGCCTTCGGAGAGGACAGAGACGAGAGGGCCTTCAGCATGCTTTGCAGCTGTGAGTAATGAGCTCTTCTGAAAATGTACAGTTTGGGTTGACTGCTTGCGAATTTGTGGGTGAAGGCTGCAGGGTGACTAGAGAAATCTGCCGCGGTCAAGATGCTGGACTAGCCGCTTTGTCATTTTAATTTCCACCGGGGTTGCCAGGCACGGCCACAATGGAGCTGTTGCAGTAACGCAGTGTGGGGTCCAGAGTCTTGCTGAACAATAAGATGGGATTCTCCAAGTAGCTTACAGTTAATTTGTAAAATCGCTCTCACTTTAAACAGCACGCCTTCAAACAATGCCATATGTTATGGTTTTCTCATATAATATTTGAAAATCCTGCTTTTAGTTAAAAATATTTCACATATTTAATTTTATTCTAGTAAGTGATCATTCGATTCTTTGACAGAGTATTCCAGCTTTAGCAACAAAACCTCTCTCTCACTGCCTTTTTTTATTCCTTAAAACAAGGTCAGTACCTCAGAGAAGAGGACTGGATTTGTTTCTATTGTAACATATCAATGGTTTTGGCTTTAACTTTATTCTCTCTGCCTCTGAAGATGGATAAAAGCCCATTCCGCTTAAGTAAAAGGCAGAAGCCAGGTTGAATCCATGTGTTTCCCAAGCGCAAGCTGCCCTGAAGTTATGTTGAAGGGGAACTCTTCATTTCTCCATCAGTGCAGATAAAAGTAATTGATTCACAGGTCATGGATTAAAATAATAATAATAAAAACTGACACTTAATCCCATTTTATTTGTCACATGACAAGTAGATTTGCCATATTGTTTTTCTTAAGCTGCCCATTGATAACCAGATTCATTCTAGGTTAATGCAGGGTCATCATGGCCCAATAGTTTTACTCAGGACCATCCAAACTGCCTTCCCTAATCTTGCCCTGAAGCCTCACTTTGGGCTGTGACAACGATCCCCGTTTCCTTTCCTCTCTCCTCCTTAGCCGTCCCTTTCATCCTTTCTTCACCTTCCTGGGCTGTCCGGGCAATTTTTTCTTTCTTTTCTCCTTGGATCTTAAAGACTCCTTCAGTCTCTTTCAAACAAAGCAAGCCAGATTTTCCACGTACCCTATTTTCCTTCTATCTTACTTGAACTTTTCCATGATTAAGTATTTTCTATTCTTCACATAATAGGAAGAAAAGTCCAATTGTAGAACTTGAAGACCAAGGTTTACTTACATCCAAAGCATCTCATGAACCATTGCTTTACGCTGGATTTGCCCCCAGAAGCCCCGGATTCCAATCTCAGCTCTACCACGTCCTCCCTGCAGCCCCTGACAATCCACATGACTTCTGCGAACCTCAGTTCCCTCCTGTGATGCAATTATTCACTTAATGGTCACAGGGTTGAAACCAGGTGATGTGTGTGAAGGCGCTAGCGGGGTTCTTCACACAGTATCACTATTTAGTAAGAGTTTTGTCATTTTCTCACTTGGTCCACCATCTACCTAACCACCCATCCATGGTGAAGCATGCTAAAGAGACTCATGTGCCATTTCCCTAAAGGAATACATTTTGAAATGAACTTTTGGCTGAGTGCATCTGAATGAGTTCTGATCAGTACAAAATACATATTCAGTTCTTGCTATACATGAAACACTAAGCCATCTCATCTATAAAAGGAATGCTGATGTTTCCATGTTGCCATAGGAGTATCCTTTGGAAGAGGGAAGGGCAATTCCCTTTGTACAACTCTTCCTAAATCCTGTATGACAGCACCAGTGATGATGATATTGACCGCTCCCACCATGAGCCTACATGAGGACTGTTAAATGTGATTGATGCGAAGGATGCCAAATTGGAAGTCAGGACAATTCCCATTGCTATTCTGATCTTGGACAGCCTAGGTGGCAATTTGCTCTTTGCACTGCCAATCCTGTTACTATTTTAATTTCCACTTTATGTGTCTTTCTTCTGCTGTCTTTCCTTTCCTTAACTCTACACTTAGGATATGTGTCAGAATTTTTTTTTTTTGAGACGGAATCTCGCTGTGTCGCCCAGGCTGGAGTGCAGTGACGTGATCTCGGCTCACTGCAAGCTCCGCCTTCCGGGCCCACGCCATTCTCCTGCCTCAGCCTCCCGAGTAGCTGGGACCTCAGGCACCCGCCACCGCATCCGGCTAATTTATTGTATTTTTAGTAGAGACGGGGTTTCACCGTGTTAGCCAGGATGTGTCCGATTTTAACGTCTAGGATGAGGCCGTTTCACCCCTACCTAAGGGGGAACATAGCGAAGCTGGGAAAAGCACTGGATTGGGGACCAAAGGTGTGACTCTAGCCCTGCTTTGGCTTCTCTTTGTGCTAATTAGAAAGCCTCTAAAGTAAGAGACATAGAATAATCTTTCGATTTCCTTCAGGTTCTGACTACATGATTCAGATTGCTCTCTTTGGGGTAGCCTCAGTTTATAACAATTACTTGATCAAGTTAAACGCTTTTATCTCATTGATTCTTACAATAACCTTATGAAACAGGTAGCCCCATTTTGCAGATTACAAAATGTAACCTTAAGAGAGAGTAGAACCCCAAGTATTTCTTAGTAGTAAAAGGAGAGACTGACTAGATGGTAAGACTGGATTCTCTCGGTGAGCATCAGCGAGTTCTCAGACTGAACTCTGGGCTCTGTTCCTACCATGGTGTCCCCCTCAGGGCACTTCGAGTTGATGATGATGTGAAACCCAAGGAGTAAGATACAAGGCGTTCAGGGTTTTGTCAGGAGAGATCTATGGTCCAGTTATAATAACCTTACATCCAGACATATATTTGTTTTAAATGTTCTGCTCGAGATTACACCAGGAGTCCGTCATCTAGGGCAGAAAATGAGGGCTCTACAGCCCACATAGCCTTTTAATGTGTTCTGAAATGACACTTAAAAATAAATCAAAGCCACCCTAATATAATTATTGATGATCATTTAAATTTTGTAAACCTCCTTACCTCGTTAAAGTACTAAGTGCTAGAAAGGAATATTTGAATTTTATACGTATCTAGAATTTGTGCACGTTTTCCCATAGTAATAGTTTAGCCTTTTTACTTGTTTTTAATGCAATGATAAATTTAACCATTTAAAAAACCCTAATAGGATTACAAGATAAAGTACACTAAATATTGCATAAGACATAGACATACTAAAAAATAATTCACGGTTTATTTGAAACTCAAACTTAAAGTGTATATGCTTATATTTATAGTTTTTATTTGCTAAATTTGGCAACATGATATAAACAGAGCTTTGATCAATGATAGTTACTTAGAGCCTAAGGAGATTAGTTTGTTAGGTCTTTAAGCTTCAAACATAAATTACAACCAATCTTTATGAGTTTTCTGTCAATTATACCAAATATCCCTTCAGTTTGTTTGTTTATTTATTTATTTATTTATTTATTTATTTATTTATTTTGAGATGTTGTCTAACTCTGTCACCCAGGCTGGAGTGCAGTGGTGCAATCTCAGCTCACTGCAACCTCTCAGCTCACTGCAACCTCCACTTCCCCGGTTCGTGATTCTCCTGCCTCAGCCTCCCGAGTGGCTGGGATTACAAGTGCCTGCTACCATGCCCGGCTAATTTTTGTATTTTTAGAAGAGACAGGATTTCACCATGTTGCCCAGGCTGGTCTTGAACTCCTGATCTCCAGTGATCTGCCCACCTCAGCCTCACAAAGTGCTGGGATTACGGGCCTGAGCCCAGCCAATATTATTTATTAAATGTTTATGCTAAGTGACCATCCAGAGACAATCCTGATTATGAAGAACAGATCTATGTTCAATTTACCGTCATATTCCTGAGAGTCCCTGCTAAGAATAATAATAAAAAGTACCCAAGATTTTAATGTATTCGGAGTAGGATATACTGGGTTTTGGAACCTGGTTCCACATCATACTAGTTCTGACACTTAACCTCTTGCAGCCTCAGCTTCCTCCTCCTTTAAAGGGACTCATGATAGGTTAAAAATCCCTACCTTGGGCCGGGCCAAGCGCGGTGGTTCGCACCTGTAATCCCAGCGCTTTGGGAGGCCGAGGCCAGCAGATCATGAAGTCAGGAGATCGAGACCATCCTGGCTAACACGGTAAAACCCCATCTCTACTAAAAATACAAAAAGATTAGCCAGGTGTGGTGGCGGGCGCCTGTAGTCCCAGGTACTCAGGAGGCTGAGGCAGGAGAATGGCGTGAACCCAGGAGGCGGAGCTTGCAGTGAGCCGAGATTGTGCCACTGCACTCCAGCCTGGGTGACAGAGTGAGACTCTGTCTCAAAAAAAAAAAAAAAAAAAAAATCCCTACCTCAATGACTGAATAACAGTTTAGTGAGCCTCTGCCATGGTTGTACATGGCCAATCCTCCCCAAAGAGTTACTTTTTAAAGAAATAATTGAATATTATTTTTCCCTTCAAAAAGTCATATATTATTAGATAATATCAATTAAGATATTATCGTGTATTGAAATGACACTTAAAATATATTTGAGTCATATAATCTATTTTTAAAATTTCATTTAACAGCTTTATTGAGATATTCATGTACCATACAATTCACTCATATGTGATGTTATTTTTATGTAAAATTTTATCTTTGAGGATAAATTGAGCTTTTGAAGGCAAACCTAAGACTCTGGGAGCTTCTATTTCGGTGCCAGCCCCCTAGCCTCCTGCCTCCCACAATCAGCTCGGCCTGTTGACAAGCTAGAATCTGAGGCTAGATAAACTACATACAAAATATGTGTAGTTTTATTATCTGTAAATTGGCCAAAGTGACTAAATTATTCACTCTTTATTGAATACTTTCTGTGCGCATAAACCTAAGTAGGAGAGTCAAAGGTGAATAAGATATTCTTGAGGAACTTTCAGCAAAGCAGACGAGAAAGATTTGTATGACACAGAAGGGATTTGGAGCACTGGAGGAATAATTTATTTTTTTTAATTGAAATACAGTGTCTTTTCTGTTGTACATTTTACATCGAAATCTTTTTTTTTTTTTTTTTTTTTTTTTTTTGAGACGGAGTCTCGCTCTGTCGCCCAGGCTGGAGTGCAGTGGCCGGATCTCAGCTCACTGCAAGCTCCGCCTCCTGGGTTTACGCCATTCTCCTGCCTCAGGCTCCCAAGTAGCTGGGACTACAGGCACCGCCACCTCGCCCGGCTAGTTTTTTGTATTTTTTAGTAGAGACGGGGTTTCACCGTGTTAGCCAGGATGGTCTCGATCTCCTGACCTCGTGATCCGCCCAAAATCTTTAATTACACACACATAAAAGATCAGTAGCACTCACCTTTAGCTTTACCTTTTGTGCTCTAGAAACTCTTTTACGTACATATTCAATTTAAGGTCGGGGAGTGACTGTGGTGACCCCTGACCTTTCCTGCAGCACACTATGCCAACACAGGTCTTTCATTAATGTCATCCAAAATGCTTGCTGTGCCTTACATTTTCAGGTCTATTGATTTATAGCGTGAATTCATCCGACTTTTCCATTTTGCAAAGATTCTATTTTTAAATCAATTTAGTCTTTGCTGACTCATACTTTCTCCCGAAGTTAGGAGAGAGAGATGATTACTTTGCTGATAATTCCCATGAAGGCGTTCTGTGGGCCTGAAGTCTGTGCATTTGGCTCCTTGTTTCTGTAATGTTAGGGGCTTTCAAGGGTCAGCTTTCACTGTCTCCCAGAGGATTTAGCCACGTATGAATTTGGTTGGACCAAAAGGATGAATTTTTCATTCCCATCTTCAGATGAACACGGACCCCATTCTTAGGAGATCACTAAAGGCAATTCTGCCTCTATTCCTTTCTCAAAGAGCATTTCTAGGGAAACTCAAGCTATTTTGCCAGGTGCAGCTGCAGAGGCGTGTGTGAACACGGCAGCACTGAAAACCATGGAAAGGGAAGGAATCCTTCAGGGAAGAGGGGCTTTACTAGCCCCAAGACACCCTTAAACAAACAGACAAGACAGCATATTAAAGGAGATGGAGTATTCGTGTGGCTCCTGATTGTATTTTAATCTCATTCCTGCAGGAGAGGCCTTTCTTGTCCTGTCCTCTGGGGACAGCCAGGGGTTCCTGTGCTAGTTCCTGGGAAGCTTGCTTTATCCCCCCTTCTCTCTGGTGCAATTCACTTTGCCACCTCAGGAACTTCTTCACTTCCTGCACTCTTCTCCTGCCTCCCTCTGCCAAAGGGTGGCGTTTAGCTCAGGGAACAGCTCCCTTTATTTATACAATAGCTGTGATTTAAGTCCCCAGTCTCCTGGCTGTTCCTGTTTCAAACTGTGTAACTCACAGAACTTTTCCCATTGCTGAGTAAGTGCAGATGGCATGTTTATCTTCCTCCTTCTTAAATGAGATCATATGTACTGTAGTGCCAAGTTTTCCTACTGTGGGTCAAGCCCAGATGCCAAAATAGGGTAGTTTTGCTGGGAAGGCCAAGAGGTCACGGAGTGGCACACGTGCTTGTTAGCTGTGGGCAGTGGCTTCAGGTTCCAAGCTGGGGGGAGGGGAGCCCTGGTACCTAATAGCTGTTGGACAGCATTGATTGTTTTGAGGCCTGGAGCATGAGAGGAGGTCATGAATCAGTGGGCAGAGAACATCATGAACACATTTCATGTCACTTCGTGTGTTAAAAAATACTACCTCAGCAAAAGTAGTAGTATCTAATATTCGCAAAAACCGTCTGCAGTTGACTAAACGCTGTTAGGACACAGCTCAGTTTGGTGTTGCAGTGATACGGTTCATGGATAAGGCAAGCTGGCCCTGTTTAGGAAAGAGGAAAGTTGGGCACAGCGAGATTATGTAATTCTCAAGCCATGGTGAAGAGAAGACCGAAGAATGTTCTCTCCCATCAGGTGATGCTTTTCCCCAAATGGTAGGGTAGAGGCAGAGTTCCTCCCTTTCAGAAAGAGAAGGAGGAAGAAGGAAACGAGGTTTGAGGGTGTGAAAGGAAAATATCCCGGGCCCCCAAAATCACTAAGGAAAACTCAACCTGGGAACTGCTTAAGGCAAACCTGCCTCCCGTTCTACTCAAAGTCACTCCTCCGCTCGCTGAGATGGAGGCGTATCTGATTTACCTCCTTTGGAAAAGCTAATCAGAAACAGAACAAGAATTCAACCACTCGTGTATCACCTATCTGTGATCGGGAAGCCCCCTCCCCACTTCCAGTCTTCCTGCCTTTGCTTCAAGTGGTCCCCCCTTTCCAGACCAAACCAATGTACTTCTCTGTTTTTGTTTTTTTTTTTTGAGACTTGGAGTCTCACTCTGTCACCCAGGCTGGAGTGCAATGGTACGATCTCAGCTCACTGCAACCTCCACTTCCCGCGTTCAAGCAATTCTTCCACCTCAGCCTCCCGAGTAGCTGGGACTACAGGCACCCGCCATTGTGCCCGGCTAAGTTTTGTATTTTTGTAGAGACGGGGTTTCACCATGTTTGCCAGGCTGGTCTTGAACTCCTGACCTCAGGTGATCTGCCCACCTCGGCTTCCTGAAGTGCTGGGATGACAGGCGTGGGCCACCCCGCCTGGCCTGTACTTCTGACATATACTAATTGATGTCTCATGTGTCCCTAAATGTATAAAACCAAGCTGTGCTCTGACCACCTTGGGCAAATGTCATCAGGACTTCCTGAGGCTGTGTAAGGGGCGCATCCTCAACCTTGGCAAAATAAACTTCATAGATTAACTGAGACCTGTCTCAGATTTTCTGGGCTCACAGAAGGCCTGTACTTGTGTCAGGCACTCAGTCGTGGGGAAGAAGTAAGAGCTGGGAGTCACCAGGATTTAAACAAAGTATAGGCTCTTGCTGGACTCTTCTGGACACCAGTTTCCTTCTCTGTATAACGAAATTCACAATTCCCTACCAAATCACTAGACTTAGAGACTGAAATAAGATCATCCCTATGAAATCGCTTTAACAAATCTAAAATACCATGCCCCTACAAGGCAATCTTATTGTACTGCATTTTAATTTCACTATCGACAACATTTCAATTGTATAAAAGTTTTGTATATACTAGTATTCTTTCCCATGTCACACGGAGCCCCGGCGGCCACGCTCTAGCTCACAGGCACGAGAACACTCTCGCAGGGAGTCAGGCGGGGTGCAGCTCCGGGGCCCCAAGTCCAGCACCCACCTGAGATCTTCACACCCTGAGGAGACCAGTAGGGGCAACTTAACGGGGCACCAAGTGGGCAAAAATGGCGCCTTCCCCACCGCGTGTGCAGGAGGGTGAATTCCTGGATGTTGAGGGGCGGGGGCACGGAAACTCCCTACCCGCTCTCCCCAGGAAGAGGGCGGGGCCTATGGGGATGGGCGGGGCCCAGGGGGACGGGTGGGGCCCAGGGGGACGGGCGGGGCCCAGGGGGATGGGCGGGGCCCATGGGGACAAGGATTCCCCTCCCCTCTTCCCCACCACCACGGACATAAGGCCTCAGTGGACACCAAGGCCCCAGCACAACATCAGGCCCCAAGTGACACAGGACTCTAGGTGGACACTAGACATCAGACACCAGGTTGATGCCAGGCCCTAGCCAAGTGGACTCCAGTCCCTGTGTAAACATCAGGTCCCAGTTTGGCACCTAGGCCCCAGCTGAACATCAGGCCCCTGGTGGATGCCCAGGTTAATACCAGGCCCCGCGTGGACACAAGGCTCCAGGTACATTGAGGCCCCGGGTGGAAACCAGGCCCCAGATGGACATCAGGCAACTGTATGTCAGGTCCCAGCTGGACACATAGGCCCCAGTTGAACACCAGGCCCGAGACGAACATCAGGCCCCAAGTGGATGTCCAGTCCCCAGGTAAATACCAGGGCCAAGGTGAACAGGAGGCCCCTGGTGAACATCAAGCCCCAGGTGGAGACCCTGACCCCAGGGGGGCCATCCAGCTCGAGGTGGACATCAGGCCCCAAGTGGACACCAGTACCCAGATGGACATCAGACCCCAGGCAGACACTGGACTTGAGGTATACACCAGGTACCAGGCTCATGCCCAGGCCACTGCTGGACACAATGAAACAACAGGTTCCATTCAGTGATATAATAAAGCACATCGCAAAGCTCCTTCACCCATATCTTCATAATAATTAATTGGGCTGGATAATCATAGGTTCATATATAGGCCTAATAACCTCAGAAATGTAATTATTTAGTTTCTACAAAACGTGTGTTTGGACTTGTTTAATGGAAACTCAGGTTCCATTCAGTGATTTAAAACAGCACATCCCAAAGCTTCTTTGCACATAGCTTGGTTTTCGTTATTAGAACTGAATGTTCATATGTTGATATATTAGCCGGATAGCCCCTGAAATGTCATATCTGAAATTCTACAAAACATGTGTTTGGAACTTGTTTCATGGAAACACAGGTTCCATTCATTTATATAAAACAGCACATCAGAAAGTTTCTCTTCACATAGCTTGTTCTTCATTATTAGGGCTGAAAATCTATATAGGTGTAATAGTCTCATTAAGGTTTGATTTTCTCACTTATGTGCTTAATCACCTAGAACTGATACTTGTGCACAGTATGGGGTTCAGATACATTTTCGTGCTTGTGTCCATATAGTTAGCCACTTGCCCCAGTAACATTTTTGGAATGGCCCAGCTTTCCCCCACTAAACTCCTCTGATACCTCTCTCATGTATCAGGTTCCCATTAATGCAAGGGTCTGCTTCAAAGCCTTTTACCCTCTTTGATTGTTCCCGTGTGAATGCCACATGATTATTATGGTTTCTTGTTAAAGCTTAGTATCTTCTAGAGGAAGTCGTCCCTCTTCTTCTTAAGTAGTGTCTTTGGTTATTGTGTTTTTATTTTACAAGGTTGTTGGGGTTTTGATTCAAATTGCTTTGAATTAAAAGAACAATTTGAGGAGAGTTGACATTTCAATAATATTTAACCTTCTGGTTCATCATGTACATATCTCCATTTTTAAAGGGTCTTTTTAATGTCTTTCATTAAAGTTTATAGATTTTCTTCCTAAAATTCCTATACAAGTTCTTTCATTATAATTATTCCAAGGTAACATTTTTTTCTTGCTATGATAAATGTCTGTCATTAACAAATACTTTTCTCTTAAACTCTTGCAGGTATGTAGAAATGCAATTTAACTTATATCAGTAATCTTGAAAAAATCTATTATTAACATTGTCAGTTTGTCTGAATTTTTTTGAACACTCTATCAGTGAATAGTGATGGTTGTGTTCTCCCTTCCCCTCCTCCCTGTTCCTCTTTGTTTTTTTCTGTCTTGTTCTGGCTGCCTCCTCCAATACCTGCTAAGTAGAAATAGAGATCAAGAAATATCCTTATCACTGCTAAGCACCAGACTTGCCTTTTAATTTGCCCCTTAAAAAAGTTCCCTTCTATCTTTTTTTTTTTTTTTTTTTTTTTTAAAGACTGAGTTTCCTGTTGCCCAGGCCGGAGTACAATGGCGCGATCTTGGCTCACTGCAACCTCTGCCTCCCAGGTTCAAGCAATTCTCCTGCCTCAGCCTCCAGAGTAGCTGGGACTACAGGCATGCGCCACCACGCCCAGCTACTTTTGTATTTTTAATAGAGACAGGGTTCTACCATGTTGGTCAGGCTAGTCTCGAACTCCTGGGCCTAAGTGATCTGGCCTCCGTGGCCTCCCAAAGTGCTAGGATTACAGGCATGAGCCATGGTGCCCGGTTGACTTTTTTTCTTTTACCTTGGTCAGTCTTCCAGAAGTTTGCCAATTTTAGGAGTGTTTTTAAAGAATTAACTTGTATTTCTCTTTCATTAATTCTGCTCTCATCTTTATTTCCTATTTTCTTTAGGTTTATCCCCAAGACATTTTTTCCTAAATTCTTTTTTTTTTTTTTTTTTTTGAGATGGAGTCTCGCTCTGTCCTGCAGGCTGAAGTGCAGTGGTGTGATCTCGGCTCACTGCAACCTCCGCCTAGCGGGTTCAAGCGAATCTCCTGCCTCAGCCTCCTGAGTAGCTGGGATTACAGGGACACACCACCACGCCTGGCTAATTTTTTGTATTTTTTAGTAGAGACGGGGTTCCACCATGTTGGCCAGGCTGGTTACGAACTCCTGATCTCAGGTGATCCACCCGCCTTGGCCTCCCAAAGTGCTGGGATTACAGGCGTGAGCCACCACGCCCTGCCTTTTTCCTAAATTCTTAAATGGATACTTAATTCACTAATTTTTAGCTTTTCTTCCTTCTGGATGAAATCATTAAAGGCTATACATTTTCTCTTAAATTTACTGATCTCCATTTTTAATAACAAAGAGTAGGTTAAAGACTTAGTGTTTTCAGTAGACACTTCGATCAGCATTTAATGAGTCATTTGTATTCATTTTATTCATCTTTAAAGTTATTTTCTATTTGTGGTACTGGGTTTCCATTTATAGTAGATGGAGAGTTTCTTTTCATAATACATTTATTTAATTAAAATATCATTTTGGGAAAAATAAATATTAAGTGAAGAATAAATAGGTGGTACACAAGTAGGCCAAAGATCACCAAAGTTGTATGTCGTAGCTCAAAAATGAAAAACAGATTATGAGAGTGATTCATCGGGGGCTATATTTTGAGAAAAGAATGATCTGGGCAACCGCTACCTTATCACCTTCACATGTGCTGGCTCACAGCACACATAATGATTCCATCGTGGTGGGTAATTTCTGACAACTATGGAGAGTATGGCAGGTTCCAGGGAGATGAACATGTGCAAACGTTCTAAGTGTCCAGGAAAGGAATAATAGTGTTTGGAATTCTAAACTGTGAGCTGGTTGTTAATGGCAGAAGTAGTATTCAAATTAAAGACTGGGCTGGGTGCAGTGGCTCACACCTGTAATCCCAGCACTTTGGGAGGCCGAGGTGGGTGGATCACCTGAGGTCAGGAGTTCAAGAGCAGCCTGGCCAACATAGTGAAACCCTGTCTATACTAAAAATATAAAAATTAGCCAGGCAAGGTGGTGTATGCCTGTAGTCTCAGCTACTCGGGAGGCTGAGGCAGAAGAATTGCTTGAACCCGGGAGGCAGAGGTTGTAGTGAGCCAAGATCATGCCACTGCACTCCAGTCTAGGCAACAGAGTGAGACTCCATCTCAAAAAATAAAAATAAATAAAAATAAGAAAATAAAAATAAAAATGAAATTAAAGACTGGATTATTTGAAAGAGATTGCGTTCAGGAGGTATGAGACAAGGACACAGTGATCTCTGAGACCTTGCATGTGTGTATCAAGGACAAGTCATGTCATATTTAACCCACTTCCCCCTTATTATTAGATGAGACTATCAGACTGGCCGGGCAGTGTAAGTCAGAAGGAAGACTGAAGCTTGGATTAGTAATCCATTGGGCAGAATCATCCTATTCTGTTAGAAAGGACAGGAATAAATGTGATTGATAACAGTATATTTACAATGGCTAAGAGAGTTACTGAGGAAATATTATCCAAAGATTGGTTTTTGTAACGAACGTATCATTGTCCATGGGGAGTAAAATTTAATAATTTGCCACGGAGCTCTATGCTGTTTAGCAGTTTTATCAAACATGCCTGTTGATATGAAGTTAAGTAATATTCTAGATCACAGAACATGTATTCTTAAACATATCAACAAACTGGAATTAGAGATTGAGTGAGGCTGACAAGCATGAAAGCGCAGTGTTCCACTGAGATCAACACTGCTCCCATTCCCTTCTAAGGTTCCTGCAGAGGCCGAGCGTCAGCGGCAGATGGCCTGGAGGTCTTGCTTCCAGTGTAACTAATTCCAGACTTCCCTTGAGCTCTTATCTATCGTATAAAACCTGCTTGTCTTACATTCATATAAACATGTTTATATTCATATTTTTTTCTTTTTGAGACGGAGTCTCGCTCTGTTGCCCAGGCTGGAGTGCAGTGGCACGATCTCGGCTCACTGCAAGCTCCGCCTCCCTGGTTCACGTCATTCTCTTGCCTCAGCCTCCCGAGTAGCTGGGACTACAGGTGCCCACCACCATGCCTGGCTAATTCTTTGTATTTTTAGTAAAGACGGGGTTTAATTGTGTTAGCCAGGATGGTCTGGATCTCCTGACCTCGTGATCTGTCCACCTCGGCCTCCCGAAGCGCTGGGATTACAGGTGTGAGCCACCACGCCCAGCCCCAATTCCTATATTTTACAGATAAAGAAATTGATCCTAATCCTTCACTCTATTATACATTACCTCTTTTAATTTTAAACATTTCAAACTGGAGTCCAGTTTTAAGTCTATTATCATAAAAAAGGTTTCCATCCTCTTGCTAATATAGTTCCTTAATTTTAATTCTTAAATCCTAAATTTACATATCTAGTTTTTCTAATTCTTGGCATGGCAATCAAAATTTCATGAATTATTCATGAAAGAATAATAAGATTTTGCATTGGTATGTTTGAATTAATCTCACTCATGATGCCTAGTAATGTTTTTTAATTATAGCAAGTTACTGGGAAAGTGTTTTCAGAAAAGCATTTACAGTGAATATGGAGTTCTTTTCCTGGGTTTTCACGAACATCCAAGAATTGATAATGTAATCAGTATAGCTTAGGTTGTTATTCCTACATTCCTTTTTTTCCCCACAATGAAACATTGTTGCATAGCAAATGCAGAATAAGAAGTCCGGAGCTCCTCTTCCCGTTTCCAGTCGATCCCTTCCTGCTTGGATGGGCTGAAACAAGTTACTGATCTTCCTGTGCCTCAATTTTAACGTATCAGCATCTCTAACTTTCTTGTTCTGTCTACTTGAAATAACCATTTAGTATGATACTGTCTAAGAGAGCATGTTGACAATTATGAAGTATTTTAGAACAATGAATGGGCAGAAAATGCAGTCTCATGTGTCCCTCCACTTACCATTGTTTATAAAGTTTGCTGGCCAGGTGCAGTAGCTGATGCCTGTAATCCCTGCACTTTGGGAGGCTAAGGTGGACGCGTCACCTGAGGTCGGGAGTTCGAGACCAGCCTGACCAAAGTGGAGAAACCCCGTCTCTACTAAAAATACAAAATTAGCTGGGCGTGGTGGAGCATGCCTGTAATCCCAGCTACTCAGGAGGCTGAGGCAGGAGGATCACTTGAACCCGGGAAACAGAGGTTGCAGTTAGCTGAGATTGTGCCATTGCGCTCCAGCCTAGGTGAAAAGAGCGAAACTCCTTCTCAAAAAAAAAAAAAAAAGTTTGTCATTCTTCACTGAGGCTTCCTTGGGTTAGCCCAGATTGTGCCCAACACCCTAAAAAATAAAAATTAGAAAGTTTGTCATTTTTTCTTCTATTTGTTTCTTGAAATGTTAGACTATTACAGGCACCAATAATTATAAGGAATATTACTAGTAAAATTAAGTCTTTCTGAGGACACATTTCCTTTTCTAAGGTAAATATTTTGCTTTCAAACGAGTTATTATTGTACACATAAAGTTGTAGGTTTGGGTCGGGTGCAGTGGCTCACACCTGTAATCCCAGCAGTTTGGGAGGCCCAGAGGCAGGGAGATCACTTCAGGTCAAGAATTCGAGACCAGCCTGGCCAACAGGGCAAAACCCCATCTCCCCGAATAATACAAAAATCAGCTGAGTGTGGGGGCAGGTGCCTGTAATCCCAGCTACTCAGGAGGCTGAGGCAGAAGAATCACTTGAACCCGGGAGGTAGATGTTGCAGTGAGCCAAGGTCATGCCACTGCACTCCAGCCTGGACAATAGAGGGAGGCTCTGTCTCAAAAAGAAAACAAAGCAAAACAAAAAAACAAACGGGTTTGGATTTAAAAGATGTTGTTCCTGAAAAAAGGCACATCACGTGTGAGTGAAGCACATACTGCCACTTGGAAGAAGCCAGGGAAATAGAGGGAACCTGAAACTAAGTGGTTAAGTAGATGTACTTTTAATTTTTTTTTTTTTTTTGAGGCGGAGTCTGGCTCTGTGGCCCAGGCTGGAGTGAGCGGCGCCATCTTGGTTCACTGCGAGCTCCGCCCCCCGGGTTCCCGCCATTCTCCTGCCTCAGCCTCCCGAGTAGCTGGGACCACAGGCGCCGCCACCACGCCCGGCTAATTTTTTGTGTTTCCAGTAGAGACGGGGTTTCACCGTGTTAGCCAGGATGGTCTCGATCTCCTGACCGTGATCCGCCTCGGCCTCCCAAAGTGCTGGGATTCCAGGCGTGAGCCACCGCGCCCGGCCGATGTACTTTTAATTTCTATGGCTGCACATGTGTGTTGGTTGGTTGCCTGTCTTGTGAGGCCTGAAACGGATGCCATGCTCTTTGGCAGAGCTGTCGTGCCACCAGCAGAGTATAATTAGAAAGTCGCTGGAGCTGAGCACCACGGCCCTCTTCAATGAGGAATTGCATTTTCAGTGCATTGACTTCAAGTGCTTTTCCTTAACCCTTTCTTTACCCTTCCTTGATTTTTCTTCCAGCATCACAGAAGTGAGGCCAAGATGCCCGTGTCACCGGAGCCAGAAGAAAGGCTCCTGCTAAAGAATATTTTACATCTGCTGAGATGAGGGTGAGAAACTTCAACATCCAAGAATTTCTGCACCATTTTCCCCAAGAACCTTCAAAAAGAAGTACAGAAAATTCTCAGATGAAAATAAATTGATTTTGCTTTGGGGGAAAGCCAGAAACTTGTAGCGAATTCACAGTTTTACCCTGAGAACTTCCGTGGGTCGCTGGAACAGAAGGCTACCGTTATCAGCCTGGAGAGTCATATTTTAAGGAACACAGATGCAAAACACGACAATGTTTCCTGACATCAGATGATGAATGGACGCTGAAGGAAAAACAGGCTTTTTTTTCCACCTGGCAGGAAGAGCTGAACTTGGAGTACACATTGAAAGGAAGCACAGAGGGAAGACGTAAACAGAGGAAAGCAGCACACTTTCATGGTTTTCACAAACAGATATCCCAGAAGTGATCATGGAGACCAAGGAGAACAGGTAAATGAGTTAATGTTTTAAATGACGATAATTTGCATTGGGAGTTCAAGGCTTGCTGGATTTTCCCACATGAAACATAGATCAGCAAAAACCAATGAAAGCACTCGAGAGGTAAAAATGAACCAACTATCCATAGCTCAGTTTTAACTGAAATTGTATATGTCAGTTTTCAAGCCAAGGGTTGAAAATAATTTCTTTGCCTTTGCCCAGATAGTTTTGCATTTTCTTTATACTAATGAGGCTATTGTAATGGAGAGTTGACTAGATGTAGCCCATTTTCTCCTTCATAAAATGTATCTATGAGTGCCCCTGACTGCCATACGATTGTTTGGAAAATATAAAATAAACAACTGTGAAATACTTAGAATTGTATCGAATAACCTGAGGAGAGAGGGAGAGGGGAGAAAGTGAGAGAGAAAGAGAACTCTACTTTTCCCTTTATGAATTATGACAATAAAATATAATGCTTGCTCTTTTTCTCAAATTTAGTTGCTAAAAGAACGTATGCTTATTTTACAAGCTTGAGGATTTGTGCAAAAAATAAAATGTATGTATATTTATATAATTATTCCTTAAATTTCTGTATGTGCTTCTTTTTTTCTTAAGCATAACAAAATACTCTTTCATTAATTTTGAATGCTGTATTTCGATATTACATTCAATAATTGAAATTTTAGTGCCATAGAGATCAGGGAAGGCTTCACATCTTGTAACCTAAAGTTATCAACAAATAAAACGTCTTCATATTTGGTTTTCCAAAGCAAAACATCGAAAAAAACTCACTGTATTGCTCTTTACCTTTTGAAAATTGTTACCCATTAGACGGTGGAACAAAGTGATACTTTTTCAGTAGTGCTTGCCTCTTGGCTTCAGGATTCATTTCATAACTGATTGTTATTTCAGTGTGTGAATGGACAAGAGTATTGAGACGACTTTATGGGTTTGATTTTTATTAAATGATTGAAATATTTGATTGATTTCCATATTTCTAGTATTATGAGAAGCCATGTGAGATTAATTTCCACACCATTGCTGATGCTAAATTATTTAAACATGAGAGAAGTCTACTTATCTATCATCATACATGTTATCTTGCAGTATTTCTGTGGATTTTTTTAAACCTTCTAAAATGTTTCCATATTAGTGCATTCCCTCCTAGTTTTGGAACCAAATTTTTTTTTTTTTCAAATCAAAGGTGAACTCATTTTCCTTTAACTTACCAGCTGACTTCTTTGTATGGGTAATTTCATTTATACATCCATTTTAAAGAGCAGTGCCTATGCAGAATCATTGACACTGACACGAACTATAAATGTTTAATAATTAGGATTGATTTGATGCATCTAAAAGTTATGCTGTCTTTGTATTCCCTATGCATTACATTCCATTTATAGCTAGAAAAAATATGAATTAACTTTGCATGTACTTTTGCAGAGATTTACATTATATAGGCTTTACGTACCAAATTACTTAAAGCTAAAATGTTGGCGACTAGATATAGCCACATTTATGAACACATAGCGTAGATGTTTTGAGAGTCAAGACATCAGGCTTTTAAAAAAAATAAATACACTTTTATCAAACCAGGCTGGTTTATATAAAACCAGCTGGGGGTGGTGGCTCACAGCTGTAATCCCAGCTCTTTGGGAGGCTAAGGTCAGGAGTTCAAGACTAGCCTGACCAACATGGCGAAACCCCGTGTTTACTTAAAAATACAAAATTAGCTGGGCATGGTGGCGCAATCCCAGCTACTCGGGAGACTGAGGCAGTAGAATCGCTTGAACCCATGAGGCAGAGGTTGCAGTGAGCCGAGATCGCATCATTGCACTCCAGCCTGGACAACAACAGTGAAACTCCGTGTTAAAAAAAAAAAAAAAGGCCGGGTGTGGTGGCTCACGCCTGCAATCCCAACACTTTGGGAGGCTGAGGCAGGCAGATCACGAGGTCAGGAGATGGAGACCATCCTGGCTAACACCGGGAAGCCCAGTCTCTACTAAAAATACAAAAAAAAAAAAATTAGCCGGGCGTGGTGGCGGCGCCTGTAGTACCTGCTACTTGGGAGGCTGAGGCAGGAGAATGGCAGGAACCCAGGAGGCGGGAGTGGAGATCGTGCCACCGCACTCCAGCCTGGGCGACACAGCGAGATTCCATCTCAAAAAAAAAAAAAAAAAAAGATACGTAAAACCTGTTTTATTTAAGACCATAAATATGCCTAATCTTGTTATTCCTGGGAAAAGAAAATTCTTAAAGAGGATCCACTCTAGGCTTCTGGAGCTCTGGGGTCCACAGTTGTGTATGAGGGTGGTGGGGGCGTGCTCAGAGTCCCAGCATTAACACACAGGGCCTTCCCAGGCCCTGGCTTTATGGAAATATTGTGGGAAAAGAAGTTAAATTATCTATCTAATAAGGCATGTAAAACGTGATGTACACAATGAAATGAAAGCAGATACATGATTAAATATATTCATCTGAAATTTTAAGCTAAAAGTTGCAACATAACGAATGTCATTTGTTGAAAGCTGCTGTGGGACTGGCTCCTTCTCCATTGCTTTCAGGAAGATGTGGGAGCATCAGTATATGTTAGTGCAAAAGGCAGATTCCAGGGGCGGGCCAGATTTGGGGAAACTGCCCCAAGGATTCCGAGGAAACAGCTCTAGTTACAGTGCGCTTAGGAGCAGGACTCGCTTGGGCTTAATTTAGGCTAGTGGAAATGTCTAGGAATCTTCTCTTATGTTGGGGGGTGGGGGCTTCATTTGATGAATGTGACAACTGAAGTCACATGACTTGCTCAAAATCATATTCTGACACCTGTTAAAATAGTAAAGAAGACTTTACTCAGGACTGCTTTGATAGGCATCAAGACCACTGCAACAGGGCAGAGGGATGGGGGCTCAACTCCTAATACAGCAAAGACAGCTGAGGATTTACAGCCAATGAGCAGTGTGAGGGGTCACTGCGCGGAAAATTACCAAGGGGGAATGTCAAAAGTCAGGGACTTTTGCTGAACTGACTTGAAATAATGATCGGCTCTCAAGGTGGAGTTGAGGAATCCGATGGGATGTGGAGGTGATCAGATAGCCAGAGTCAGGGAATTCTGTCTGAACTGGCTTGGCGGGATGCAGGCACCAACTGGGCTAGGCAGGTCAAAGGCAGGACCTGAAGACAATGCCTTGTCAAAAAGAGGGCGTGGGGGAGCCTGTCTAATGTTTGGTTAAAGAGAAAGGCCATTTTAGTTCCCCTTGTTGTTCATGAAAGAAGAGTGATTCTTCTGTCTAAACAATCTAAGTTCATTTCTTGTTGGTTGTCTTGTTCATTAAGGACCAGCCGAACCATCTGTTGAGACTTGGTATAGAGAATATTTGCTGGATGGTTCAATAAGTCAGACATTTTTGAAAAATGAAAAGAAAAACAAAGATGCATGGGTAGAACAGACTGTAAACTCGGTTTCTGAGTCTAGATGTCGGGCTTGCAGTATCTTCGGGTGGCAGAATGAGGACGGCAGTGACCCTCCAGTGGCTTTCCTGGCTTTCAGTTTGAATGTCCTTGGTGATGTCATAGACTCCAGTGTCCTGGAGCAGAGTGTGGAAGATACAATGTGCCAAATGGCTGACTTTAGTTTGCAAGGAGGTGAAAAATAGCTCAAAGACAATGAACACATCTAGAAACTGATAACCCATAAGGGTGTGCTGTAGTTTTCTATTGAAGCATAAAATATTTCTCTACAGTGCCGCTCCCTTTTTGATTCAAGATAACCAAAGTAAGATTGTTCTCATTTGTAAAATGTCTGGTTTCATTAGATTTGGCTTGATTATTTACATAAATGCAAAAAATGATAATTGATGACATGAGGCTTTTTTTTGGCCCATTAATTTTTTAAAGTCAGGTTTAATAGGATACCATTTACATAAAATAAAATTCACCCTTTTTGTAAATTTATTGTGATTTGAAAATACTAAAATTCATGATACGAATTTGTGGTAAGAGAAGTGTTTTATGTGGAATTGGCAGTTATTTAGTTGATATTAGGAGAAATAATACTTAATATTAGAACATGGTTTTTTTATTATACTTTAAATTTTGGGATACATGTGCAGAACATGCGGGTTTGTTACATAGGTATACATGTGCCATGGTGGTTTGCTGCACCCATCAACCCGTCATCTACATTAGGTATTTCTCCTAATGCTATCCCTCCCCTAACCCCCAGCCCCTGACAGGACCTGGTGTGGGACGTTCACCTCCCTGTATCCATGTGTTTTCATTGTTCAGCTCCCACTTATGAGTGAGAGCATGTAGTGTTTGATATTCTGTTCCTGTGTTAGTTTGCTGAGAATGATGGTTTCCAGCTTCATCCATGTCCCTGCAAAGGACAAGGACTCATCCTTTTTTTATGGCTGCATAGTATTCCATTGGGTATATATGCCATATTTACTTTATCCAGTGTATCATTGATGGGCATTTGGGTTGGTTCCAATCTTTGCTATTGTGAACAGAGCTGCAATAAACATACATGTGGTTGTGTCTTTATAGTAGAATGATTTATAATCCTCTGGGTACATACCCAGTAATGGGATTGCTGGGTCAAATTGCATTTCTTGCTCTAGATCCTTGAGGAATCACCACACTGTCTTCCACAATGGTTGAACTAATTTACACTCCCACCAACAGTGTAAAAGTGTTCCTATTTCTCTGTATCCTCTCCAGCATCTGTTGTTTCCTGACTTTTTGATGATTACCATTCTAACTGGCGTGAGATGGTATCTCATTGTGGTTTTGATTTGCATTTCTGTAATGGCCAGTGATGAGCTTTTTTTCATATGTTTGTTGGCCACATATATATCTTCTTTTGAGAAGTGTCTGTTTATATCCTTTGTCCACTTTTGGATGAGGTTGTTTTTTTTTCTTATAAATTTGTTTAAGTTCCTTGTAGATTCAGGATAGCAGCCCTTTGTCAGATGGATAGACTGCAAAAATTTTCTCCCATTCTGTAGGTTGCCTGTTCACTCTGATGATAGTTTCTTTTGTTGTGCAGAAGCTCTTTAGTTTAATTAGACTCCATCTGTCTATTTTGGCTTTTGTTGCCATTGCTTTTGGTGTTGTAGTCATGAAGTCTTTGCTCATGCCTATGTCCTAAATGGTATTGCCTAGGTATTCTAGGATTTTTATGGTTTTAGGTCTTACATTTAAGTCTTTAATCCATCTTGAGTTAATGTTTGTATAAGGTGTAGGGAAGGGGTCCAGTTTCAGTTTTCTGCAAATGGCTTGTCAGTTTTCCCAATACAATTTATTAAATAGGGAATCCTTTCCCCACTGCTTGTTTTTGTCAGGTTTGTCAAAGATCAGATGGTTGTAGATGTGTGGTGTCATTTCTGAGGCCTCTGTTCTGTTCCATTGGTTTATATATCTGTTTTGGTACCAGTACCATGCTGTTTTGGCTACTGTAGACTTGTAGTATAGTTTAAAGTCTGGTAGTGTGATGCCTCCAGCTTTGTTATTTTTGCTTAGGATTGTCTTGGCTATATGGGCTCTTTTTTGGTTTCATATGAAATTTCAAGTAGTTTTTTCTAATTATTTGAAGAAAATCAGTGGTAGCTTGATGAGGATAGCATTGAATCTATAAATTACTTTGGGCAGTATGGCTATTTTCACAATATCGATTCTTCCTATCCATGAGCATGGAATGTTTTTCCATTTGTTTGTGTCCTCTCATATTTCCTTGAGCAGTGGTTTGTAGTTCTCCTTGAAGAGCTCCTTCACATCCCTTGTAAGTTGTATTCCTAGGTATTTTATTCTTTTTGTAGCAATTGTGAATGAGAGTTCACTCATGATTTAGCTCGCTATTATTGGTCTATAGAAATGCTTGTGATTTTTCCATATTGATTTTTTGTCCTGAGACTTTGCTGAAGTTGCTTATCAGCTTAAGTAGATTTTGGGCTGAGACGATGGGGTTTTCCAAATATGCAATCAAGTCATCTGCAAACAGGGACAATTTGACTTCCTCTCTTCCTATTTGAATACCCTTTGTTTCTTTCTCTTGCCTGATTGCCCTGGCCAGAACTTCCAATACTATTTTGAATAAGAGTGGTGAGAGAGGGCATCCTTGTCTTGTGCTGGGTTTCAAAAGGAATGCTTCCAGCTTTTGCCCATTCAGTATGATACCGGCTGTGGGTTTGTTATAAATAGCTGTTATTATTTTGAGATACGTTCCATCAATGCCTAGTTTATTGAGAATTTTTAGTATGAAGGGGTGTTGAATTTTATCAAAGGCCTTTTCTGCATCTATTGAGATAATCATGTGTTTTTTGTCATTGGTTCTCTTTATGTGATAGATTACATTTATTGATTTGCATATGTTGAACCAACCTTGCACCAACATCTACAGAACTCTCCACCCCAAAGCAACAGAATATACATTCTTCTCAGCACCATATCGCACTCAAAATTGACCACATAATTGGAAGTGAAACACTCCTCAGCAAATGCAAAAGAACCTAAATCATAACAGTCTTTCAGACCATAGTGCAATCGTATTAGAATTCAGGATTAAGAAACTCACCCAAAACTGCACAACTAAATGGAAACTAAACAGTCTGCTCCTGAATGACTACTGGGTAAATAACAAACTTAAGGCAGAAATGAATAAGTTCTTTGAAACCAATGAGAACAAAGACACAATGTACCGGAATCTCTGGGATGCTGCTAAAGCAGCATTTAGAGGGAAATTTATAGCACCAAATGCCCACAGGAGAAAGCAGGAAAGATCTGAAATTCACACCCTAACATTAAGATTAAAAGAACTAGAGAAGCAAGACAAACAAATTCAAAAGCTAGCAGAAGACAAGAAATAAAGATCAGAGTAGAGCTGAAGGAGATAGAGACACGAAAAACCGTCCAAAAAGTCAATGAATCCAGGAGCTGTTTTTTTGAAAAGATTAACAAAATAGACCACTAGCCAGACTAATAAAGAAGAAAAGAAAGGGGAATCAAATAGACATAATAAAAAAATGATAAAGGGAATATCACCACTGATCCCACAGAAACACATACTACCATCAGAGAATACTATAAACACCTCTACCCAAATAAACTAGAAAATCTAAAGAAGATGGATAAATATCTGGACATATACACCCTCCCAAGACTAAACCAGGAATAATTCGAATCCCTCAATAGACCAAAAACAAGTTCTGACATTGAGGCAGAAACTAATAGCCTACCAACCAAAAAAAAAGCCCAGGACCAGCTGAATTTTACCAGAGGTACAAAGAGGAGCTGGTACCATTGCTTTTGAAACTATTCCAAACAACAGAGATGTGAGTTTTTTAGAGTTTGCTTTGCTGAAACTTGTGACAAGGAATTTCAGATTAAACTTTTTTTTTTTTTTTTCCAGATGGAGTCTCACTCTGTCGCTCTGTTGCCCAGGCTAGAGTGCAGTGGTGCGATCTCAGCTCACTGCAACCTCCGCCTTCTGGGTTCAAGCGATTCTCCTGCCTCAGCCTCCCAAGTAGCTGGGATTACAGGCATCTGCCACCATGCCCAGCTAATTTTTTTTGTATTTTTAGTAGAGATGGAGTTTCACCATGTTGGCCAGGCTGGTCTCGAACTCCTGACCTCGTGATCTGCCCACCTCAGCCTCCTAAAGTGCTGGGATTATAGGCATAAGCCATCACGTCCGGCCCAGATTAAACTTTTAGAAAGCAACTGCAGGTTAGGAAGCCATGCTAAGAACTTGCTCTCAGACTTTATCGGCAATACCTATATATTTGGGTGAATTCCTCTCTTTTCTAGGTGCTAAGGTTCCTGGGCCTGCCAGATAATGACCTTCTTTACTCTTCTGAAAGGCTGGGAACTCCATAAGCAAGGTACCAGGCAGGTTTCCCGAGAGGGCTTTGTAAGCATTCTCTCCATAAAGTCAGCCTTCATTCCTTAGAACTGTCTGCTTGTATCTGATTCTGTGTATATCATTCTCAAATATGACATTCCAGTCAAAGCCTTTGTCATATGGCCAAAGTTTCCAATTATGTCTTGTTACAAGGGGAACAGATTCCTGTTGAACTTATGCAAATAACTATATAACCATGAAGATGAGTTTCTGAATTCTGGAGGGATTAGGTGGGAAGGCAAAGACAAATGCTTTATTTCTGTTTACAAAGGCATAATCACTAAATTGCATGGTATAGATTGTGAATTATAGGTAGCTTAACAGTTACAGATAGCTTAACAGAAAAGGAAAGAAATTTCTTAAATCCAACAGCAATATTCCAAACAAAAGCCATTATCATCATTTATTAGTTCATTCAGTCCCATGTAATTAATTCTTGTTCTGCTTGATCTGAGGTTAGCAATTTAGGAATCCATAGCTTCTCTACTAGATCTCTGGAAACTCTTCCCTTTTTTTTTTTTTTTTTTTTTTTTGAGACGGAGTCTCGCTCTGTCGCCAGGCTGGAATGCAGTGACGCGATCTCGGTTCACTGCAAGCTCCGCCTCCTGGGTTCATGCCATTCTCCTGCCTCAGCCTCCCAAGTAGCTGGGACTACAGGTGCCCACCACAACACCTGGTTAATTTTTTGTATTTTTTGTAGAGATGGGGTTTCACCGTGTTAGCCAGGATGGTCTCAATCTCCTGACCTCGTGATCCGCCTGCCTTGGCCTCCCAAAATGCTGGATTAGAGGTGGGAGCCACCGTGCCTGGCCTCTGGAAACTCTTAGTCTGGTAGTGTGGCTTCAAAGTCAATAAGGAATGCCATTAGGAGTCTGTTCCCAGAGTACCTGGGTTAGTTCTTTCCATGGGTCTCTGAGGCAGTCCCTGTTTGTTGAGGACGAGCACTTTGGCCTGTAGTTGATTACAGATGCTTCTGGAAAAGCATCACAGTAGAGAGTAAAACAAAAATGATGCAAAAGCCTTAAGATGGTTAAAAATCTAATGAAAGTTTGACAAGGAAATTTTGTTATTTCTGTGGCACGTGTGAACCCCCAAAATTTGAGATAGATCTCAGTTAATTTAGAAAGTTAATTTTGCCAAGGTTGAGGATGCGTCCATGACACAGCCTCTCAGGAAGTCCTGATGACATGTGCCCAAGGAGGTCAGGGCACAGGTTGGTTTTATACATTAAGGGAGACATGAGACATCCATCAATATATGTAAGAAATACATTGGTTTGGTCTGAAAAGATGGGACAACTTTAAGCAAAGGTAGGAAGACTGAAAGTGGGGAGGGAGCTTCCAGGTCACAGATAGGTGATACACAATTGGTTGCATTCTTTTGAGTTTCTGATTAAGCCGGAGGAGGCAAATCAGATATGCATCTATCTCAGTGAGCAGAGGAGTGACTTTGAACAGAATGGGAGGCAGGTTGGCCCTAAGCAGTTCCCAGCTTGAGTTTTCCTTAGCTATTTTGGGGGCCCAAGATCTTTCCCTTTTATATGTGTAACATTTTAAAACAGTAACTAGAATTACGATTAAAAATATTATACCAGGATATGTCATGGACAATGCAGGTATTGACACATTTTCTAGGAACTTCTTATAATTTCCAAAATATTTGTATTAATAATATTTACCCATTTGAATGTAACCTAGCAAAAGTTAGGTATCTTTTTTTATTTGATAATGTTTATCATTCAGTTCAACATATCAAATAAACTTAATAATTTTTAACATCACTCTATTTACAAGGTGAAAGAACAAATTTGGGAGGATTTTCCAGGGCTGTATGGGAAAACTCAAGGTCAATTGTAGATCAAGGTTTTGTTTAGAATTTGATTTGGGGAAGGCAAAATTGTCAAAAATGTCAAGAGGTTTGAACATTTGACTAAATAGGTTGTTAGGTTGGTGTGAAACAATGCTTAGCTACCTATTTTACCAAAGTGACTGAGGACTATGATTTTTATCTTACCCAAATTCCTATCTAAGGGGTCTAGGGATTCATGCCCTATAAACCATAAATTCTCATCAGATGGGTTATATTTGACCCTATATTGTGACTTACAATTCAATCTCACTCTGGCATAACATTATGAGATAAGGGAAAAAAGATTTAACCCCAAAATATATTTCCTTGCCATACCTTGAAATTGCTGTGCTAAATCTCTTGCAGGAAAAATCCACATTCTACAGAGAATCCCCTTTCCCTGTTTGTTTTCCTTCCTTCCTTCCCAGATCCAGGAGATAATTGTGAGAGCTAAAGAAAGAGGAAAGAAGCATGAAACGTGGCTTGGCAGTCAAAGACAGGTTTTCTTTAGTTAAAACCTGAGAGGCACCCCTGACCGATTGCAGTCAGGAGCACTTTCTCTTACAGGCTAAGAGTATATATTGGTTTTAGGGTGAGGGGGCTTATAACAAGCTTGGAATGTTTATGTGTGTGGAGAAGTTTATGGCAGGGTTGGAAGCTCTCTCATAGGAGGGGAGATTGGCATCTTCCTGGCTGGAGGGGGCTTATCTAGGGGCTAGCATGTCTCTGATGGGGGATGTTAGAAACAAGAGCTCACACAGTCACAAGGAAAACGAGCACTCAAAGGATTTCTCAGCAAGGCAAATTTACTTCTGCAGAAGGGTGCCGCTAACACTTTTGGCCACTGCAAGAACACACTGAACAAAGGAGGGAAGGCGGTTTTATCCCTAATGTGGTTAGTCCGTGCTTCTGTGTCCTGTCCCCATTGACTGGAGTAGGAGTGTACTATCTAAACTGACCTGATTGGCTACTGTTTAAAATTGCATATGGCTAATTAGGCGGAAAGGGAGAGGCTGTCTATTACAGTACAAGACATGTTTGGGCATGTCAGTGTGTCCAGAATTAGTGGGTTCTTGGTCTCACTGACTACAAGAATGAAGCCACGGACCCTCACGGTGAGTGTTAAAGTTCTTAAAGATGGTGTGTCTGGAGTTTGTTCCTTCTGATGTTTGGACGTGTTTGGAGTTTCTTCCTTCTGGTGGGTTCGTGTCCTCACTGGCTTCAGGAGTGAAGCTTCAGACCTTCGCGGTGAGTGTTACAGCTCTTAAGGTGGCGTGTCTGGAGTTGTTCGATCCTCCTGTCTGGAGTTGGTCATTCCTCCTGGTGGGTTCATGGTCTCAGTGGCCTCAGGAGTGAAGCTGCAGACCTTTGCGGTGAGTGTTACAGCTCATAAAGGCAGCGTGGACCCAAAGAGTGAGCAGCAGCAAGATGTTTTGCAAAGAGCGAAAGAACAAAGCTTCCACAGTGTAGAAGGGGACCTGAGCAGGTTGCCACTGCTGCCTCAGGCAGCCTGCTTTTATTCCCTTATCTGACCCCACCCACATCCTGCTGATTGGTCTGTTTTACAGAGAGCTGATTGGTCCATTTTACAGAGAGCTGATTGGTCCATTTTGACAGAGTGCTAATTGATGTGTTTGTAATCCCTGAGCTAGACACAGAGTGCTGATTGGTGCGTTTACAAACCTTTATCTAGACACAGAGTGCTAGACAGAAAAGTTCTCCAAGTCCCCACTAGGTTAGCTAGATACAGAGTACTGATTGGTGTATTTACAAACCTTGAGCTAGATCCAGGGTGCTGATTGGTGTATTTACAATCCCTCAGCTAGAAATAAAGGTTCTCCAAGTCCCCACTAGATTAGCTAGACACAGAGCACTGATTGGTGCGTTTACAAACCTTGATCTAGACACAGAGTGCTGATTGGTGTGTTTACAAACCTTGGGCTAGACACAGAGTGCTGATTGGTGCATTTACAGTCCTTTAGCTAGACACAGAGTGCTAGACAGAAAAGTTCTCCAAGTCCCCACTAGGTTAGCTAGATACAGAGTACTGATTGGTGTATTTACAAACCTTGAGCTAGACCCAGGGTGCTGACTGGTGTATTTACAATCCCTTAGCTAGACATAAAGGTTCTCTAAGTACCTACTAGACTCAGGAGCCCAGCTGGCTTCACCTAGTGGATCCTGCACCGGGGCTACAGGCAGAGCTATCTGCCAGTCCCGCGCCATGCGCCTGCATTCCTCAGCCCTTGGGCGGTCGATGGGCGCAGGAGGTGGTGCTCATTGGGGAGGCTCGGGCTGCACAGGAGCCCATGGGGTGGGGAGGGGGAGACTCGGGCATGGTGAGCTGCAGATCCCGAGCCCTGCCCTGCAGGGAGGCACCTGAGGCCTGGTGAGAATTCGAGTGTAGCACTGGTAGGCCGGCACTGCTGGGGGACCCGGCATATCCTCTGCAGCTGCTGGTCTGGGTGCTAAGCCCCTCACTGCTGGAGGCCAGCAGTGCTGGCTGGCTGCTCTGAGTGCAGGGCCCGCTGAGGCCATCCCTACCCGGAACTCACACTGGCCCTCAAGCGCCACGCACAGCCCCAGCTCCCGCCTGCGCCTCTCCCCCCACACCTCCCCGCAAGCAGAGGGAGCTGACTCTAGCCTTGGCCAGCCCAGAGAGGGGCTCCCACAGTGCCATGGTGGGCTGAAGGGCTCCTCAAGCACCACCAGAATGGAAGCTGAGCCTGAGGAGGCGCCGAGAGTGAGGGCTGCTAGCATGTTTTCACCTCTTAATTCCCCCTCTAAACAGGACACCCCAACTGCTGTTGGGAATTTGGCCGATGACTGCTCTAGCTACTTCCTGATGGATAGGGGCAATGAAGGCACCCTGCAGTTGTAGTGTCCTCCAGAGGGGAGCTCTCTAGGCCAGTGAAAGTGCCAGTGGGTCGGTCCAGGGGTCCTCAGTAGAAGTTGTTAGTTGGACTTATTTGGGGTTCCATTTGTAAGACCGTCTGTAGCTTGATGGCCTTGATTCTAGAGGAAACAAATTTGACAAGAAGTTTAAAAATACAGGGCCCAAAGGCGAGTAACAGCAAGATGGCTGCCACAGGACCTAGAAAGGGGAGAAGTCATGTTGCCCAACTCCAGAGGTTGATATAAGAGTTTGAAAGGCGTTGTCTGATTTCAGAAGCCTTTTCCTGTAAATGCCAGGTGGCATCTCGTACTATCCCTGACTGGTTAGTGTAAAAACAACACTCTTCCCCTAAGAAGGTGCAGAGTCCTCCTTTCTCAGCTGTGAGGAGGTCTAGGCCTCAGCAGTTTTGGAGAGTCACTACTGCTAAAGAGTCTATTTGGGATTGTAAAGTAAGGATAGAGTTCGTTATTTCTTGCAAACTGTCTGAGAAATCCTTTGAGAACGTGTGGTAGTAGGATAATGAAGTAGATAAACCAGCTATTCTGGTTCCTGTAGCAGTAGCCTAGTAACATTATAAGTAGGGGTATCAGTTGCATGACTGTGTGCTGACGGACTTGAGCTTTGAGGGGTACTGATAAGGTCTGATTTCCTGGGGCAATATTAATGTTGGGACTCAGAAAGACCAAGGTGCAGGTGCCTGTCCAGTTAGTGGGGAGGCAGATACAGGTCGATGCTCCACATAGGAAGAATATGCCTTGGCTAGGTAGACATTTAGAAATTTACCCTGGGGGCTTTTAAAGGAATAGGGTACACTGTTTTTTCTTTACTACTTCTATCTTTCTCTTTCTCTCTGACTTCATCTCTCTCTTTCTGATTCCCTCTTTGTCTCTCTCTTCCTCTCTCTTTCTTTGACTCCTTTTTGTCTCTCTGTTTCTTCCTCTCTCTCTCTCTCTGACTTTCTATCTCTTTCTCTTTCCTTTCTGCTGGTCTTTCCCTGCCTCTGTCTGCTGCTTATGCTACTGTTCTCCGTTCTCCTTCCCCTTTTTGATGGCTTTGGCAGTGTAAGACTGCCACCTCCCTCTCTTTCTGATTCCCTCTTTGTCTCTCTCTTCCTCTCTCTTTCTTTGACTCCTTTTTGTCTCTCTGTTTCTTCCTCTCTCTCTCTCTCTCTCTGACTTTCTATCTCTTTCTCTTTCCTTTCTGCTGGTCTTTCCCTGCCTCTGTCTGCTGCTTATGCTACTGTTCTCCGTTCTCCTTCCCCTTTTTGATGGCTTTGGCAGTGTAAGACTGCCACCTCC